>NC_140589.1:231305903-231940838 GCF_964204655.1 Triturus cristatus | reverse complement strand
ACCACCCACGCCACCTTCCTGCACTAAACATGGCACTGGGCACCTGCTCAAGTTAGGCACGCGTACTCAGGGAGTCTTGGTTGATCCCCTTGCCCTCTTTATTTGTGTGTCCGCCTGATCTGGAGGCAGAAGAAGG
This sequence comes from Triturus cristatus, assembly GCF_964204655.1. Classification (NCBI taxonomy): domain Eukaryota; kingdom Metazoa; phylum Chordata; class Amphibia; order Caudata; family Salamandridae; genus Triturus; species Triturus cristatus. The sequence goes on along the minus strand of NC_140589.1, from coordinate 231,940,702 downwards.
TCTCAAAGTGGAGAAAGGGGACGAGGAATCAACCCGTTAATCCCAGTTTCAGATTTTAAACTAAAGACAATCTCTTCTGGCATTAGAACTGGACTATAAAAATTCTTGATTTATTTGAATTTACAGATTGCATCTAGTTCCACTCAAAACAGCCTTCCATTTACCTGCCAGGCTGGACATGGACACAAGACAGATTACATTTAATTAATTCGTTTTTTCTTTTCTTTTCTTTTTGCACAGTAAACGCTGCTTGCTGTCTAAAGATCCTCTGAGTTTATACTGTGCAAATCTGAATTTTCAGCTAAGGTCCCCAGCGCAATAGGCGGATAGAGCCAGGGCGCGCGCCAGTCCTGTGGTTTCGTATGACGCGCGTGCGTGCAGACGGGCAAACTGTGGGCCGTAAACGGTGCCACAGGGATCTAAGATTGCACATTGTCCTGCCCGGAGTCTGGGTATTGTGGGAGTCGGCCTTTCATCCTTTGTGAGGGCGGCGAGGCACAGACTCCCTGTCTGAGCTGGGCGCCTTTGAAGCGCTCCTGTCAACAAAACATAAAACTGGTGTTTTCTTCAGGTAAGGCTCAGCCAGACAAGTTCGGACCGAAGATTAGTATAGTTTACAAGACCACACCGCCTATTTCACCTGCTCCTGTCAGACACCACAGAAACCCTTCAGCACTGGCGGGAAAGGCAGGGCGAGCTGGCCTCATTCACAACAGCGAGCTGTCAAAGCCTTCCCACCGCATGTTTCATTATCCGGAAGAATACTTTTAGTCTCGCCTATTGTACCGCAATTTGCTTCCTCCATCCCTTTATTTTCTTTTTCTTTAAGAAAAAGTTTTTTTTGCCTGGCTTTGAAAAGTCCTGGATTAACGGCGCTCAAAATTGGATTATTTTTCATGACAACGTTTTAGACTGTTTTCACCACAAAGCAGCAACCACAAAGCAAAGAAAAAAAAAACAACGCACTAGAGGAAGCAAAAATAAGATGGACAAAGAGGGCGCGCACTGATGCAAATGCTTCGTCAGGCAGAGGTAGCGTAGAAGTGCTGGAGAGCTTCTAAGGACAGCTTTGACTTCTAAGGACAGCTTTGATTTAGCCAAGTGCAGGACTGTAGCTTCTGAAACAGCACAGTGCAGTTTGGACATGACTGGAAAAACTAAGAAATCAGAGACAGGAAACAGCCATAGCGTGACTACTTCAAGCGCTTCCTTTTTCTTCTTTTTTTCCTCAAATTTTTTTTTACTTCATGTAAACACATGGAGGTGATGTAGTGTATTTTTCGTTGGAACCCAGACACATTTTAAGGCATGGGCTAAGAAGTCAAATGCTCAGGGTGCCCAGGATCCCCAGCTTCCAAAGGGCCCCCGGAAATGTGATCTTTCTCTCTGGTTCACTTCTGTGTATTTCTGTACTTCAGCCTCCAACATATAATTCAATATTGTCAGGCCAGATTGCGCTTGAATGACCAGAACATGGGTAATGAAATTCAAAGTTGTTCCAAACAGGGGTCCCAAATTATTTCTGTTCATGGGCCACCAAAATCCTTAAAATGACACTGTTGGAAACTAAAGACTTAAGTGAACAAAAGTCTTCTGATTGTATACCTGTCATGTAAGTTCTCATTCCCATGTATGGGCCACACCAATTTGTGTTCAGTCGTGGTTTTGCTCCTGAACCCACATTACAGGTAGTGTGAACTTACAGACTTGGCAGCCACACATATTTTGCCAAGTTAAGTGTAGTAAAGTTTTTGCAGGGAATTACTTCAATTTTCAGCAGTTTGCAGCTCAAAATGGGGGTAAAAATTTGGTATTGCTCATACATTAAGCAATATTTGATGCATACCAGGGTTACCACCATAGGACCTTGAACACTGGATCTGTGCCAGATTCTCAAGATATCTTCATGAGCTAAACTTACTTTCAATTAATAGAATAAATGGGAAATAGGCATTTAATCTTGAGTCATCTCCTAATCCCTCAACTGATGCACAGTGATCAATTTCCCCCACCTCAGCTTGTGCTAAATAAATACCGAGACATGCTCAGGTGTACATTTTCTTTAAATATCTGATAAAAGAAAACTTGTGCACAGTGCCTACCTTCTGTACTTAATGGCGAAATGAAGGCCATTTGATATCATCGTGGTTGCTGGCTGCTTTACATTTGTTGAAGGTTCCATTCTGATTACCTTCATGGATTGTTTGGAGAATGACAGGCTCAAATGTAAATGTATTCATTTCTTTGTACTTTGCGGCTGAAGTGTCTCAGTTTCTCCTCACAACCAATGTGGATGGCATGAAAAGGCTATGCATGGTTTCATGCCTCAGAGGTTTGCTGGATTCTCTTCGCCAATCTTAAGATGTTTGCTTAGGGTGGGATAAAGTTCTATCGCATGTCTCCATTTCACGTCAGTGGATTTTAGTGGACCACAGCTTGCCTGGACCAAACGGGATCCCATCCATCTTCACGCTTCTTGCATCTTAGCTTACAGAAACACCAATCCACCAAACATGTTTCGTAGTGGCCTCAACTTTCATTGTTTGTCAATAAAAATGTTGTTGTTTCAAGTGTGAGGACAACACCTGCATGCAGGCAGTTTCAAAGACAATACACTAGAGTAACTTCTGTGAACCCATATGAATGCATTTGTGGTCCATCTGTGGGTCCTTCTTGTGTGGGGGTACAGAGGTGTGTGGCTGTTGGTGAGGATAATATATTGAATTACTCTTCATCTCGACTTTTAGGCCATACCTCTCGAGTTAAAATACTTGACCCGGTCCATTGTGCATCCGTAATGCCCTTAATCACTCATATGTTGAATTTTCCACTGTCGTAAGTCCAGTGTTATGAGGATGGGACATGGGTTTACCAGGGGAGGGAGGTGGCAACTAAGACAGTAATGAACACCCACAAGTCTTGCCATTGTGGACATCCACAAATCTTTCCTATGTTTTTTTTTTACAACTGCTTCATGCACTGGCACTTAGGCCATTACGAGCTGAGCGGAGTAGAATTCCTGTGTGGAATTTATCTCTGCTCAGGTAAGTGGCCTATTTTCCCCGCACCCAGAATTCCCGGGTGTGGGAACAAACAACCCCATTTTACCAGCAGGATAATCTGCCTGATATAACCACCTTGGAAATCTACTACAGTTATTTCCCACACTGTTCCCTGTCCCCTCCCTTGAACCACTTTTAGGGCACGGGAGGAGCATGCAATGCTGCGCCCCACCAAACATCATCCTCCACATCCCCTCCCCCCACCCTCCTTACCCCAAGCCCCCCACCAGACCCTGTGGGAAATGCACACATTTATCACCTGCTTTGTGCAGGAGGTACATGGGTGCTTTGAACCACACACATATGGAATTTCGTGCAGCATTCCACTGCAAAACATTCGATCTGCACAGTTATTCTCCATTCCATGGGGTGTAGCTCATAATGACAGTAAATATGTGAGGAGATACGGGTCAGATACTAACATTTCTACCACCTGTAATCACCTATATATTTACTCCTGACTCCTACTCGGGGCGTTGCTGCTGAAAGAGGCTGGAATAGGTGCAGGCAAAATATTTTCCAAGTCTGAGATAAAAAAACCTGCTTGTAAACTTTTTCAGTAGCTCCTGAACTGCCAGGAAGTTTATGTTCTCTGATTTATATCTTATTGTGAATTTCTGCTGAGGGGACTTGCATCAGACATCTGTGAAGGTGCAGAAATGACCACATTGCTGATTCGGCTAGCGTTATTGGTACCTAAAGTTCAGCTTCCCTGTGCCTCGCATACATGATGTTACACTTTGCTGCTATCTCAAAGATCGCTCTTTGACTTTTTAAACTCATTAAATGTACTTTCTACTTATTGGAATATAACAATGTATTTATGGCAGTGTAGTTTGCATTTAGGCACGCCATACTTTTCAGATATTCAGTAAGACGACTTAAAAATGCAAGAAATAAAAGTGGAGACAGGACAGCCAAATCTGACATTTCAAGAAATGGGTTCAGTTTAAGTGATCTTGCCTGTTTCTCGAGTATCCAGTCACCACTTATACAGTTTACAAAGTTTTTTGCCTATTTTTACCACTGGTACCTCAGCACGGATGAACAACACATTGACTCTTCATCCCTTCTCGTCCTTCGCCCAAAAAAGTGTCACATAGGAATGTGCAGGGGTAGCCAACTGTTTAAAACTAGGGTGGGTGGTAAACTCCGCTCCCCCAGCAGAGTTTTGCCACTCCGCTCGGAACACGGAGTTTGGCAAAAATTCCGCCTAGCACTCGCGGAGCGGAGTTTACCGGTATGCTCACCTCAGACTTCTTACTCCAAGAGTAGTGTGCCAGTAGGCGGGTTTGCGGAGTGGTTGAGAAAGGGGGTGGGGCCTCTGACGAGGTCTCAGCACGCCCCTTGTGTGGGATTTCTTGTGGCAACAATAGGGGTACTTGGCCCCCAACGACCCACAGCAGCCAAGGGGAGTTCATCCCCCAACCAGTAGTGCGCCAGGAGGTGCGTATGCAGAATGGTTGAGAAAGGGGGCAGGGCCTCCGTCAAGTTGTCCACAATCCCGCTGTGGGGGACGTTCTGGGGGCAACAATAGGGGTTTTTGGCCCCCAGCAACCCTCAGCAGTGAAGAGGACTTCATCCCCCAACTAGTAGTGCACCAGGAGACGCATTTGGCAAAGTGGTTGAGAAAGTTGGTGTGGCCTCTGACGAGGTCTGAGCAATCCTGCTGTGAGGGACTAACTGGTGGCAACAATAGGGATTCTTGGCCTCCAATGACCCTCAACAGCCAAGGGGACTCCATCCCCCAACCAGTTGTGCACCAGGAGATGCGTTTGCAGAGTGGTTGAGAAAGGGGGCGGGGCCTCCGACGAGGTCTCAGCAATCCAGCTGTGTGGTACTTACTAGTGGTACCAGGAGAGGCCCCCAACTACTCTCAGCATCCAAGGGGACTTCATTAAGGGTGGCCGAGTAATACTCCGCCCGCTCACGGAACTCCGTGGCATAAGGTTAAGGCATGGGGGGGTAGGGGACATTCACCTTCATTAAAATGAAAAAGGGAAAATATAAAGATGGGAAAGTCAGAAAGAGGTGTGCTGCAACATGGAGGCTGTCTGCTGAATCCAAGCAGTGGCGGCTCCTCCATAGGGGCGTTTGGGCGCCGCCCCACTGCTTTCTTGCAGTGCGAGAAGGCAGAAACATAATGGTAATAACTACCATTTATGTTTCTGCTTCTCGCACTGCGAGAAAGCAGAAGTGCCTGGTTGGAGGTGGGCGGTCCTGCTCGAGGGCAGGGGGGGAGTGGCTTACCCACTGTTGTGTGTACTGACTGTTTGCCCTGGGGCCGACCAAACAGTCAATACCCATAACAGTGGGAAAACCACTCCCCCCTGCCCTCGAGCAGGACAGCCCACTCTCCCTTTTTCTCAGCCTACAGAGAAAATGGCCCGGGTGGGGCGCGCTCAGATGCGGCTCACCAATCACAACGCTGCCATTGCAGCGTCGTGATTGGCAGAGGGGAGGGAGGGGGCTTACGAGTAGAGCTGCAGCCGGAATTGGAAAACGCCGGACGGCGGGAAGCTGAGGTGGCGCAGGACGGTAAGATAAAAAACATTTTTTTTAATTAAGCCCCTCCCGCCTCCCCCCGCGACGACCCCATTTCCACCCCCCAGTGCACGAATATCGTCTGCCTTTCTTTTTTCCATTTACTTGTAGATTAATGTTTTGATGACAGCGCCTTTCTCGGCATTTGTGTAGTGTTTTCTTTGGGTAGTGCTGTTGCCAAGAAGTTCAAAACTCGGGCTGCTTCTCATCGCAGATGCAGCCCGCAGCACCCCATCCCTCCTGCTGGATTCCGGATGCCCCCCATGCACGGGAGGCTTGCAAATAAGGGAGGTTGGCGAGCTGCCGGCTATATGCGGCCGCTGCGCCTGGGACCTGCTCAGCCACATCTGGGAATGTTGTGAACTCCTGCTCACATGTGGCGGGCAGATTGTGTGTCGCAGGACCTTGTGGGAGTTGCTCGCACTGCTCTGGCCTCTAGAGATGCAGGTAACACGGGGGTGCTCCCACCCCCATTCTCACCCCCTTCCCACCCTGTCAGAATCCTATGGCTTCCTTGCAAATCTGGTGTCAGAGTGTCAAGTATGGGGTTTTATTCATGCACATAAAACGCCTGGAACGTGCAGGCACAGGAATTCAATTCCCTCTTGATGAAGTGACGGCAGCAGCAGGCGGCCAGAGTTGGAGAGCAGGTCACGAGGCCGTAGCACTTGCTGTGCACAACGCGTGTGTGCTTGGAATACATCGGATCCTATTTGGTGGAAATGAGCTAAAGAATGAAAAAAAATGGTTTTGCGCTGTTCATCACTCTTTATTTTCGTTTCGTATTTTCGTTTTTCATGTACGCATTAGGTCCACCTCCTACCAGCAGAACATTGCTGCAATTTGGCGCGGTGCAAAGGCAGTGGATTGCATCATTGAAATGTGCTTGTGCCCCATGTAAAGTGGACGGCGCCAGCGTACATTTAGATCCGGTGTTCTCTGTTTTACAAAAGCGACGACACAAACATCTGCCCCAAACACGACCCCAGCCTGCCCTAAGAGTCTGTACACCAACTGAGTCTTAAAAAATATTTGGCAAGCATTAGTGTACACAGTTTCTTTAGAAATGCCTGAAAAAACTTTTAATTTTGGTTATTTTATTATCAAAATTGTACTGCAAAAGGCACCATTTTAACCTATTTAAAAAATATATATATACAATTCTCGAGGTGCAGTCACACTTGATCAGGCAAAGTCTTGCTTCCATTTCACGCCCCGCTACTTTCAAACTTCACCAGCCGCCACTGAATCCAAGCCCAACTTAATTTCCGGGTTGCGGCCAAATTTCATGTCAGTATGGCCCTTTCTCATTTAACCTGCCTTTGTATGGCACTGTTCCCCAGAGAAACAGAAGAGTTCTGTTTGGCACAGCCATTACTTAAAAAGTATGCCGTGCTGCAGCACGGAAAAGTAGGTTGATCACCAGTGGCGGCCGGTGCAGCTAAGAGCAGTGGGGCGGGGTGGGGGTGAAGGAGTTGACATACGACGATGTGGGGGGAAAAAAAGAAAACCACTTACCTTGCCGTCGTCTGTTAACTCTCCCCCACCACCCTACCCCACCGTTCTATCTGCACTGGCCGTCACTGTTGATCACTTACATTCAGAGCTGAAATTATGGTGTTGGGTAGGAAGTCATACATTTTCTTGCACTGAATTTTGAAAGTCCTTTCATTTTTTCGGGAGTATTAAGTTCATTCATTAACATAGTAATGGGCGATACTCATTTCCATGGTAAACATACTAGAAGCCAGTAGTTAGGTGAGGAGAGCACTAAACAGAAGGCAGACAGACCAAAGGCATGTGCAGGAGTCACGCTTGGGCCTAAAACGAAGGTGTCGGCTTGTGGAGATGACAAATTGCAATGTTTTTTTTAGCCAGTTAGGAATATAGGGCCGATTCACAAAGAGCCTTCACACTCATGGCGGAGTCTCCGCTGTTGTGTCGAAGTCTCTGCACTCATGGCTGAATCTCCCCAGTGAGTCATTGCGGAGATTCCACCACGAGTGTGAAGACTCCACCATGAGCGCGGAGCGCACCGCTACGACCGCAGAGGCTCTTTGTGAATTGGGGCCATATCCAACGCTTCGGATTGTGGCCCATTCATAAATATAATGCAATTTGTGGAAGACTTTCTCTTTCTGGAATGTGCATTTGGAGATTTATAACTTTTTCAGGACTTAAAATGTCTCAGGGGGCTTCCATGAATGTCTCTTATGGGTAGCCATGGGTAGCTATGCCACTCTCATGCAGAGGTGCCCTTGGTGCTGCTGTTGCTCCCCTCGGGTCAATAAGTCAGTTCTGAGCTGAAAGCAAGCAGAGTTTAGGGAATTCTGTCTCTGATCAGTCTCTGATATCCCTGCCCTTGGTTTCGAATTCCCAATCAATGTCGAGCAAACCAACCCCTATCGGTGGAAGTGCTTCTTCACTTGAGATTTTAAGGATTACTTTGACTACATATTTATCCAGCAATAGCCTTAGTGACAATGCTCTATATGTTGCATTTATGGCTGTAACCCAAAATGTATTCACTTCTCACAATTTACAATGTACTTCAGCTCTTTTAATATCTTCATCACCTCAAGTGAATCTCCTTCCTTCTGGTTTACTCTAGTCTCCTTTATATGGAATTCCCATGATTTCACCATGTCCCAAAATATCTCTCATTTGACCACGTCTAATTAATAAAATAGTTAAGCATTTTATCCAGGTCATCACAAGCGCCAGCGTGCACTTCGGGTGAGATGTGCACTATACAAATGCACATAACATAAAATCACTTGGTATTGAGCACTGTAGGTCTGTGAGTGGGTCGCCAAGACGGAAGCATTAGCAAAAGCAACCGTCCAAAATATAACGGTTCCTTTCAAGGAACCCATTTGGTTATCGTAAAGAGTTTATAGGGACTACATAGTGAATTGTGTCACAACTGGTACCAGACGCAATCGAACCTGACCAAACAGAGGGACCTTCTAGAACCCTTAGTTATGTCTTTATTGGTTTTGTATTTTACATGTCTACTTCTGGACACTGCATTGTACTCATGACTCTGACAGTGCGGATTGAGAAGGAAAAGCCATGCAGAACTGGAACCGGGTCAGATCTGGACAGCATAACCAGGTGTGCAGACTGATGATTGGAAATCAAAGGCTCCCATCCCTTTTTGGAGGGGACATGATGATAGTTTCAGAGGCGCAATGGTACTAATCAAAAAGATTTTTCTCACATGTGTCCCCGGTATGTACTTAAAAGCAAGTATGGAGGGTTAGTTCTTCAGAAGTTGATTTAGTTTGTTCCAGAGCCTGGAGACTTCTCTCTTATTTTTGACTTGCCAGCTAGGTTTCTTTGTAGTATGTGGTTGCCAGTTTCCAAGTGATTGAGTAATCTATAAAGTAAATCAGTATCTCCCAGCCACAATTAAAGCACCACTACTCTCCGTCCATGAGTCACTGCACAGGTAATCAATTTGACTGACAGGTGAGGCAGTAGCAATCAACCACAAACCTAAACCACAGACCTAGAGATGTGCTCTGTTGCAATGAATCACAGTATATTTAACGATTATGATTGACAGATGATACAAAACTCCACAACCACAAATTTGAGAGTTCATCACCTTGTCAACAGCAATTGGCCCAACTCAATTACAGCAAGAGAACGAACTTCACAGGGGCCGGGACATAAAACTCCTGTGCTCCTAAAGGAATTCTGTATACACAAAAAGTGCATTTGGATCCACAAATGACAGCGCCTAATGTAAGTACTGCAAGAAAATCTAGCAGAGAGGAGTTTGAGAACTCTAAACATGGGCTTGGTGTAGGAAAATCGATGTTTTCACGAAGTGCCGTATATGGTGTCATTGATAATATGACTAACAACCGCATGCATTGTGATAAAGATGGCGGCGATATGCTTTGATTCTTTTGTATTGGTTCTCTAAACACCATGATATAAATGCATTACTTATTCCAAATGTTATCCCAGTTGCGAGTTGCCATGTACTAGTGGGTGGCAACTCGGCACCCATAAACTCCTGAATTGTGCTGTAATACTCTGCCAGTAATATGCAGTTACAAGATAATCCCCATGGAATGGGGAATTACTGTGGCGATTAACTGTGCGGACCCAGTTTTACTATGCAGAATTCTGCATATCATCTCCTTTTCTGGGGGGATTAACACTCTCATTTACCATCAGCTCTCATAAAGTGCTAAATGTGAGCAAGGACACAGACACTGGGGTGGGGAGAGAAGGTAGGGGAGGGGAGGACATTTCTTGGTTGTGGGGTGCATTACATGCACCCCCATAACTTGGGAGGGGTTCAGACGGGCCAGCGAACAGTGCCGGGCAGCGTTACAGTCCCTTCAAAAGGTTATTGTACTGGTTAGACTTTCTGCACAGTTCTGGGGGCGTTTTACAGCATGGTGGTGGTGTTTATGGGTGCAGTATGGGCAGGTAGTATCTCCCTTCCACCTTAATCAAACCATTGAACTCCCGTTGTTCTTCCCACAACCGGATTCTGTAGCAGAGAGGGCACGTTAAGAGGGCCCTCATGTATTACGTCGACAGGACAAAACCCTTCCACAAAACACAACAGCGTTTTGTCTCTCTCCCAAAACCAAGCAAAGGCCATACTCTCTCCAAAGTGGGCAAATCCCAGTGGTCGGTCAGATGCATTCAAACCTTTTAGGCTAAAAACAAGTGGCAGTTGCCTGCTGCATCCAGACCTCACTCTGCGGGCAAAAAGAGGAAATCTATAGCTTTCCAAGGAAACATCCCTATTATTGACATATGTAAGGCAGCTACCTGGTCCACCCCACGCACTTTCACTTAGTATTACTGTATGGATGTGTTAGCGTGCCAAGAAGCAAACATTGGCCAGACTGTTGTATGTACACTTTTCCAGACCTTTGCAAAATCCTCTGGCTTGCCACTGCTTGGGGGAGAACTGGTTTACAGTCTATGCACAGCATGTGTATCTACATGCGGCATGTGCCACAAATTGAAAATGTTATCTCCATGGGCATATGTTCGTACCATGTAGTTCTGTAGATTCACATAAATCCACCCTTCCTCCTCAGAAGCCTCAGGTTGTTGCAGATGCGTTTCCTTCTTACTCTTTGCCTCTTATTCTGTTTCCCTGTGCTCCATTTATTACTCACCCACTGTATAAGAGGGGAGGTCTAACTGTGGAGGTTGTGCCTTTGCGCGTTGCCAGTGGTGGGGGGCATTACTGTGCCTCATGAATTTACAGACTTCTTGAAAGAGGGGCAGGTTGCACATGCCCAGACTCAGCGCTGGGTGGCATGAGTATGCACAGCATGTGAATCTATCCCAGACCTCCTCTTACCTCTGTGATTTCCCAAATAAACACTTTCTAGACTCTTTCCTCTTCCATCCCTTCATTAATCTATTCAATTAACAGACTTGCATATCCACTGCTCAAATTAACTCATATTTCCACATACTAATCCACCACTAATCCTTTTTGAGACTCGGAGTAGCGTGCTACTTGCCGAAAAGCGCTTCAGCACCTCGTCAGGGTTAGTAAGTGCTATATCGTAATCGGGACCTAGGTGTGTCCCATAAACCATAACTTGTGACAGGATCACTGTATTGATTTGTTTTGGGGTGGAAATTTCATTCATCTTCCATGGCTAAATAGGTGACTAATACTTTATTTTATGGCAAAGGTTTATCTGAATTATAAGACTATCCTATCCCCCATGGATAGGTTAACTTGACACCTCACTAGAAAGTCTTTTTTAACCATGAAAATATAAATGTGTTATGTCTTTTAATGCCACTTTGGGGTCACCCAACTCTTTGCATCTTTATGAATTGTGGTAACGTCCTGTACCGTGAAACAGAAAAACGATTCTGCTGCAGAGGCGTCCATGGATGGATACGCAGGGTTTATCGAGAAACATGCTCTTTAATGCAGTTAAAGCCTGTCTGGGTGTAGGAAAAAGCACATTCTGTAGCTGTGGTCAGGACTCCAGTGCCAGGAAAGACATGGAGGCAAAGTGGGACAGTACGATGATACGGAAAAAGGCACACCCTATGTCCAATATAGAAGGCACCATACTTGGTGCCTTCATCTGTACGACCACGTAATAGAAAAAAATATAACGGATGAAACAACATATAGATGGCAGAAAAATAATCTTGTTTTGTTTACACTTGCCAGGGGTCAGAGCACTGTCACATTTGGGCAACTGCAGATCTGGCCTAAATCAAAAAATGCCCTGCCTAATCAGAAGTCTCCTTCAATATGGAACCAATCAGCGAACGGGTCTTATTGTAGACGACAATAATACTTCATCTCAGGGCATTCGATTTGCAGGTTACGCAGGACCAAGGTGAGGCTTCTAGACTACAGCATCTGCCCCACGCAGATAGTTCATCGCTTGCTTCTGTTTCATTAGCCAGTGCACTTTATGGCAGCCTCTTTAGTGTGTCGTGGTTTCTGTAACACTGGAGCAATTGAGAGGCAAGTGTTAGCATTACAAACCTATACATAATGTTTGACAATCCACAAATTTTGAGCAAACTGATTTTATGGCCTACTCTCCGATTTATCATAATCCCAGTCCACACCTATTGCAACTCTGCAGGTATTTGTTGTAATTTGGTCCCCGCTGTGGAAGGTATTGTCCTAAACCAGCCAAGTCCAAGCATCCTGCAGAAAACAACCTGACATTATGTCATGCCATTGTCAACTTTCAACCAATACATTTAGCTTGGCATTTGGTGCTTAACAAATTCCACTAAAACCATCATTCTCTTAGACTCTCCCTGGATGTTCGGTAATGCATGCGTGGTTACTGTTATGCGTGGAAACGGCCGCGTTGTAGTGGCCGTTTCCCGGATGTTCTAGGTCTCACCACCCACAGCAACAACTCCAATCTGACTAACAAACTGATTACACCTGACAGAACACCATAAAGACACCAGACTAGATACCAAAACAATCCTGTGCCAGCCTCATAGTTGCCAGACACATTCTCACCACCTGCTGCTTTCTACCAGTGATCCCGAGATGACAAGGCCCTTTCAAATCTCCAGAATATGCACTGTACGAATTGAAACAGAAGTGCATTTATTCTGTTTATTTACTTGGTTGTTTACTAGAGTGCCTATATTACACGTTATGTCAACTTCGCAGCGCTAAGATCAGATAGGTCGTAGAGACCAGTTGTGAGTTAGGTGGGATCTCAGTACAGTTCAGAGGCACTCTGTTCTATGGTGGCTTGGACGTGATAAAAGATATACATTAATAAAACATGGTCAGAAGCCTACAGTACATTCTATGAAAAATCTTAGGAATTGAAATTTCATACTGGCTGAGTTGTTGCTTTTTTTGTTGTTTTTGGTTTGTTTTTCCGCATGCTCTGAGCACATATGCTAAGTAACACCGTTCCATTTAGACACGAAGGCTTGCAGTCTCATAGACCTGGCTCACAGTTGAACAGCTTGTGATTCATTAGGTTAGAAGAAAAGTTTGGAGCCACTGGCTGGGTGGTAAACTGATTCACAAGCCTTCCCTACACCTCCTTAGGAAGGGTATTTACAGTAATTTGCCTTCTGTCATCAACTTGCGGTACACAAGCGGCTGCATTCATCGTAGCCAGCCATCACTTTTTAGGTTATGTGGGAGCACTGGGTAAGGGAAGGCACAGAGAACTAACCCTTGGGGATGCAACCTTAACCTTTCTAGCTACTTTGTGGGTCTTTTATTGCATTCCTACACAGTTGGAGGCAGGAGTAACACAGAGAGTGAATGTGGTGCAGGGAGGTCCTGTCATTTCAGGCGTTGTGCCACACTCTTTCCTTTGAGCTGCAGCTATGTTCATTTGATTGGATAATCAGTATTGCCATGTTATACGAGGCATCTTATGGTAGCCAGATTTGGCCTCTGTGTTACGTTGCCTTACTTTGATGCTGTTTTTTGTTTTCTTTCATGTTCCTTTCAAGCCTTGTTGTGGTATGGGAACCAGCTCTCCTCGGGCGCATTTAATGCCCCTGTTCTTGGCCTGGGTGCCAGGGTGGTTGCCCATGATGCTAAGGTGGCATCTGATCAGTGGTGCACTGCAAAACCTGTCTTCCAAGAGACATCCTATGCATGGTGCCTGCATGTCTCATGGGAGTATTGAATTTGTAACTCGTGAAACGCTCCGAGTAGCTTCATCTAAGGACAAGAGGAGTCACACGACCGAAGATTCAAGTCAGTAGAAGTAAGAAGATAAATGATGAGATTGAATGTTAGTGATTCCCACAGGCTCAACCACCACAGGAGCCTGGAAAGTACTGACTCGTCAAGTGTCGGTGCTTGGTCCTCGACTTGTCCTTCGGCGCACCACACACACTCACCTGCTCGTCACTTCGAGGTGATGGTGAGCTGAGGGACCACAGTTTCTCTGTCGCTTGCTGACAGACAGCATCCGTGAGAGACCCTGGGTCGCCTACTGCAGCTATGCGTGCTCAGCAATGCTACTGAGCCAACCGCAGTAAGGGTGTGACGTGTGGCCTATGGGAACCTCAACTGATGCTCAAGTGCCAAGGTCACTGACCACCACACTGAGAAATTCCACTTCTTGCCCCATCAGATAATGATTGGTCAGTCATCATCATACTGGAGGTCTTAGGTTAAGAAGAACTTGGTAAATAAATACTCCCATAGCCAGATTCTTTAGAGGAGTTTACTATAATGCCAGCTGATGGGGGGTAATGTTTGAGCGATTGAATGCCATCAAAGTGATTTTGGATTAGGCACATATATAGTTTGAGCTCATACTACAGGTTCTACTCTTGAATAGGACTCCCCTCCCTTCTATCCCTGTGAGGCCAATTAATTGTACTCTGGTGTTAATAGATTGCTATTGGATGCTATGTCCCTGAAAAGGGGCGCCCACTGTAAGCGTTCATGTGATAGGATATTGCACTCTGAGGTAGTCTTGGTTGAATTTACATTTGGCTCAACTAGCCGACTACAATTGTTTCGCTGTGATGCACTTGTATCCTACTTTTTGTAAGATAAACTCAGTAGGACAGTTTGCAATATTTGGAATTGGTTTCTGTGTAAGAAGAGTTACCCCTATTTTTTTTATGCATTGCAAATGCCAGGCATGCGTGTGTGTGTGGGGGAGGGGCTGCCAGTCCTGCTTTTTTGTCAAGAACAAGTTGCACTCTGGGATACTTTAAGGGCATTTATTACTAGACTATTACTCTGGACAGAAGGGGACACGTGTTAATGTTTATCTCATTACATGGACAGAACTGTGATGAAGTGTCGCACGTTACACCATAATGTCACACATAAGTACACTCCAAACTTGGCAACTCTGGGAAAGCAACGCTACACTCTTTAATCACCCAACCATAGTTTCCTTGAGTAACTCAAAGTTTGACTGTATTGTGACCCTATTGCGTCATTTATGGTATCACTGAGTTAGTTTGTGATTGGTATATGTTTGAATGACCCCGCCTAGGTTAACTCATCACGGACGTCTCCCAGGGAGTTCCAAGCCCACTGGTGACTCCACACACAAGGTTGAGAACCCCGGTCTTCAGTGCTACAGACTGATCCTTCTTGAACTTATGATTCTGAAAAGATGTAACAATTCATACAAAGACTTTGACTTTTGAAGAGCATGTATAAGATGCAATGAACAAGTGACTGTACTGTCTGGGTACTGATATGTTATTTTAAGTCTACGGTTTAAATGTTTTAATTCATATTTTATTGTTCCTGTGATTGAATTTCATAGGTAAATCAAAATGGTGTGTAGCCAGGAGTTGTAGTTTTCTGGTCTCCCAGGACATACCGGAGTCTATTCCAGATCACCCGCCAGGGGCCAGCGTGGGCCGCTGGAGGGATAGACGGCCTGACTCGTGAATAAAAGAACTCTAGCTGCATTTGTGCAAGGTTCCCCACACTGGAGTTGGAAGGTTGAGGAGAATTTTCTTCACCACCAACCACAATATTCTTAAGGAGGAAAAGTCTGCATATACCAGGCAGGTAAGATAATGTCTGGAAGGGAACTTGCCCAGTGAGCAAACAAACAAAACAGACAGATAGGATAAACCAAATAAAAAAAGCACGTGTCAAACAAACAAACAGGATGTATTGTCTCTGCTTGTGGACAGGCAAGGGTTAGTGCAACAATCCTGTAAGGCATGAAATACTGAATCAAAAGGGGCGGTTTCTTTCCTGCTCAACACTCTGATATAACTCGTTTTCCAAACTGACACAAACAGAACACTAACCACAGAACTCTGACCACAGCATACAACATCCCACCAGTCGAAGCAGTGAAACTCATGGACATAGACAAGAGACTTGCCACATCCCGTTGTGTTATACATCTCAGGAGTTGAAGCATTGAAACTCATGGACATAGACAAGAGACTTGCGACATCCCGTTGTGTTCTACATCTCAGGAGTTGAAGCATTGAAACTCATGGACATAGACAAGAGACTTGCCACATCCCGTTGTGTTATACATCTCAGGAGTTGAAGCATTGAAACTCATGGACATAGACAAGAGACTTGCCACATCCCGTTGTGTTATACATCTCAGGAGCTGAAGCATTGAAACTCATGGACATAGACAAGAGACTTGCCACATCCCGTTGTGTTGTACATCTCAGGAGTTGAAGCATTGAAACTCATGGACATAGACAAGAGACTTGCCACATCCCGTTGTGTTA
This sequence comes from Triturus cristatus, assembly GCF_964204655.1. Classification (NCBI taxonomy): domain Eukaryota; kingdom Metazoa; phylum Chordata; class Amphibia; order Caudata; family Salamandridae; genus Triturus; species Triturus cristatus. Next base: position 231,924,386 of record NC_140589.1, on the reverse strand, counting down.
TACATCTCAGGAGTTGAAGCATTGAAACTCATGGACATAGACAAGAGACTTGCCACATCCCGTTGTGTTATACATCTCAGGAGTTGAAGCATTGAAACTCATGGACATAGATAAGGGGCAAGAGACAGACCACGTCCTGCTTCATTATTAGACATCTCAGGAGCTGAAGTAGTGAACCTCCTTGGATTTAGACATGAGACAAGGGACAGATGACATCACTGGGCCCTGCAAACAGCTGTCCAAACCCTTTTAAAATGGAGCCGGGCATCGAAGGCCTAGCTGCTCATTTCTGAAGCTGCCCACTGTGAATATCTCAAGATGGAGGAGCCAGGGGAGACAGGAAGACGTTACACGTGTTTTGTTGCATTCTTTCTCACCTAATTGAGCTCTCGCTGTCTAATGAGGAGCCAATAAACGCTAAAGTAATGTCCGGACTTCTTGTTAAACACAGGGAAAGCAATTACTAAAGGGTTTGGGCCCAAATGGAGAAGCAATTAAGAAGGTATCACGCAGCAAGTGAGACACTAATTGTCCAAATCTGGGACTGTGTGAGTTCTATAAATATGACACCGATGCAGACATTTGGCCAAGCCCACCCTTTCTGACACGAAGGGGGTCTCTCAGGCACATCTGTCTTCGAGAGGCAGAATTCAGGTTGGTCTCAGTCAAGGGAAGAGAATATATGATGCGTTCTGCCTTTCCATCCCTCCTGGCTCTAGTGAGATATTAAAGGGAAGATTAATAGGAGGATTACAAGGTGAAATTCCAATTGAACTACAGATGCGTGTTATACTAAGCGAGCTTGGTGGCTTTTGGGTGTTAATGGATATCCTATACTAGCCTGCCTGATGCAGAGCTCACAGGTTTCCTCACTCCATCTGTGAGTACCCCATCCACTCTAGGTTTATTTCTTAGCAATTTGGTTCTTCCGAGCCTGTTTATGGTAATTTAAATTCAGGATTGCAAGCACCATAATGCAAAGAAAAAACCTGTACCAGATGAGCGACTCTTAAAATCGTGGAAAATAAGCTCTCTACCGATGCAAGATGTTTTGTGCGGAGTCCGTAGGGCTCACAATGAAACGTTGCAGGGAATTTCATTGGTATATAAAAAAAGGCTGGAAGTTATGAACAGGAGAAAGGAACTAGTGTAGCATTTTGAGATAAACATAACCTGTACGCAGGTTTCTATCAATTGATTGGCTTCAGTCACAGTGATGGAAGTCAGGAAGTACCATCAAAAATAATGGTGTTACCCTGTGTCCCTCAGAACCTGGGGGTATAATGTTATGAGCTACAAGGAGTTCGGATGAGTATCTCGATTGCTTCTTGTAATTAAAATGGTATCTAGACTACATCACCAATGTATGAAGGCCAAGAAGTTGGCAATGTCCACAGCATAGGTAGAGTGTGGTTCTATTCTTGAACAATATTTAACACTTCACATAGGTCAGGAAGTGGCAGCTAAAAATGCCTGGCGGTGGCAGATAAAAAGTATGGGTGATAATCCATACTCAGGAGTAGCCCTACGGCCTTACCACTGAGCATGGATTATTGTTTTTAGTACTGGAGGGCTGGGACTGTAGAGTTTATGATTTGCAGAATATTGCCCCTACATCTGCGTGACGCTCTGCTGCCACTGGTTTGACTTGGTTACTCAATTTCCTTTTCCGGAGTGTGCACTGTGCGAGGAAGAGTTGGGTGTCGTGCATGAGGACCAGAGATATGCTTCGATAGTGTTGCACAAATGTGACGTATTTTCTATGCAACCAAATGTCACTAGTGCGCTAGCATTTGCACGACAGACTTTCATGAGTCCTTGCATCAGGTATGGAGTGTTGCCTATGAATCCGGCAGACATGAATTTACAGAAGTCCCTGTGAATTATTCAGAACTATGACCACTTCTTCCCACTTAAGGTCCCTCCAGATGAGCTTTACTCCATGTGAGTTCCAACCAGGTGAGTGCACAGAAATACAGTAGTAGCAGAGAATGACACACTACATCACTCTCTCTTGTGCAATATACTGAGATCCACTCTTCCTTGTGCGTTATACCAGTGGAGACTGAAAGTTATTGAGAACACCGCCCCTTCTCGATAAATGGTATCAGGAATATTGCATACAATAACATAGGACAAATCAAAGAGGAGCGAGCACGCTACCAAGTACCTTAGTGATGTCCCTCACACATAATGTGAAATAAACGCTTTTTAGGATTTTTTAAAGACCCCTCACCCACCAACCTAGTTGGTGGCATGCTTCATCATTGGCGTCCCACCCGAAACACCTATCGCGTCACTGGTGTGCTTCGACGCCTGATTACAGTGGAGCTGGGTTTTCTTTGTGGGTATATTTTGCCTCAAATGAGACACAAAGGTGAATTAAATGTGTCTTCTTCGTTACCCACCAATATTTTGTATTTTTTAATAATGGTGCCTTTGGACAAGGATTAAAAACAGTGGTGGATATGTGGTGAGGTACTAATGACCTCTCACATCCTTGATGTAGGTCGTCATGTTTCAGCCATAATGTCTATGCTGTCCCTATGGTCAGTACGGCTTTCCTCAGGACCAAAACCGTGTACGCACTAAGGCATGCAATAGTATTTACAGGGCGAACTTGACAGAATTCTGCATTACTCCATTTGAGTTTTTGTCGATCAGCAGTCCTTTACTACATGGATGCTCTGGAGGGGGAGGGGGCGAGCCCTGTAGTCACACATTTGTCAATGGTGATCGCCCGTGTCCAAACCTATACTGAGGCCTCCAGGGCTTTGTATCTTGTCACTTCTCATTCTCCTCTTTGTTACCTATTTTAATAATGTAGGCTCAGCAATGGGACTGTATTCCAAATCTTAATCCACGCTGAGCAGTACAACCATAACCCTCGTAATAATCACTCTCAGCAGTAGAGCTGTATCACTCTCAGCAGTAGTGCTGTTCCATTGGTAATAATCCATGTACAGCAGTAATGTTGCATCCCTGATAATAATCCAGGCTCAGCAGTAATGCTATATCACTATAGTAATCCAGGTTTGGCCGTATCACTCTATCACCATAGTAATCCTGGCTCAGCAGCAGTGCTGTATCACTGGTAACAATCCCTGCTCAGCAGTAATGCTGGATCCCGTATAATAATCCGGGCTCAACTGTGGTGCTGTATCACTGGTAACAATCCCTGCTCAGCAGTAAAGCTGGATCCCGTATAATAATCCAGGCTCAGCAGTGGTGCTGTATCACTATAGTGATCTAGTTTTCGCAGTAGCACTCTATCACTATACTAAATCCAGGCTCAGCAGTAGAGCTGTATCACTCTCAGCAGTAGAGCTGTATCACTCTCAGCAGTAGTGCTGTTCCATTGGTAATAATCCATGTACAGCAGTAATGTTGCATCCCTGATAATAATCCAGGCTCAGCAGTAATGCTATATCACTATAGTAATCCAGGTTTGGCCGTATCACTCTATCACCATAGTAATCCTGGCTCAGCAGCAGTGCTGTATCACTGGTAACAATCCCTGCTCAGCAGTAATGCTGGATCCCGTATAATAATCCGGGCTCAACTGTGGTGCTGTATCACTGGTAACAATCCCTGCTCAGCAGTAAAGCTGGATCCCGTATAATAATCCAGGCTCAGCAGTGGTGCTGTATCACTATAGTGATCTAGTTTTCGCAGTAGCACTCTATCACTATACTAAATCCAGGCTCAGCAGTAGAGCTGTATCACTCTCAGCAGTAGAGCTGTATCACTCTCAGCAGTAGTGCTGTTCCATTGGTAATAATCCATGTACAGCAGTAATGTTGCATCCCTGATAATAATCCAGGCTCAGCAGTAATGCTATATCACTATAGTAATCCAGGTTTGGCCGTATCACTCTATCACCATAGTAATCCTGGCTCAGCAGCAGTGCTGTATCACTGGTAACAATCCCTGCTCAGCAGTAATGCTGGATCCCGTATAATAATCCGGGCTCAACTGTGGTGCTGTATCACTGGTAACAATCCCTGCTCAGCAGTAAAGCTGGATCCCGTATAATAATCCAGGCTCAGCAGTGGTGCTGTATCACTATAGGGATCTAGTTTTCGCAGTAGCACTCTATCACTATACTAAATCCAGGCTCAACAGTAGTGCTGTATCACTGATAGCAATCCGTGCTCAGCAGTGTGACTTGTATCCCTATTGTGATCCATGCTCTGCCGCAGTGCTGTATCCCTTATAGTAATCCAGCCCTCAACCCAGAAATACCAGTCTTGCAAGATGTGTTATTTCTCCAGGGTGAAAGTGCCATAGTATTCTTAGTTTCAGTGTATAATTACAGCAGAAATCAGGTATGCACTCCAATTGGTGCATTTTTTTTATCCTTTCGATAATATCCTGTGCACATTTTGCTAGGATTTTCACTCATGTTTTAGTTCAGGAACTTACCTTTTCTCATCAGATTTTGATCCTGAGCAAGTGAGAGAAAAACACAATAAGGGGGAAGAAGGAGGAAGAGAAAGACAGAAAAACAGTGACAAAGGGATAAAAAATGTATAGGAGGGAGGTAGAGGGAAGGGCAGAGTCTTGTGGTAGATTAAAGAGGCATGAAGTGGAATCAAGAATACGCAGCATTTGTATTCCACACCCCAACATTTGGTAGCGGAGGTCGCGAGTTTGTGAGAAAGACCTTGGACCCCGCCACTTATTCTCTTACACATTAAGCACTGACCGTGAGTATTTGATTGTTTGTCAGGACTGTGTGTTCTTATGGCAGTGTTGCATGGTCTTGAACCAGTGCTGTGTATTATTGGGTTAGAACAAGGTAATATCGGGCTAGCACTATATCATCTTGATTGAACGCTCTGTCACCTTGGCTCGACACTATGTGATATTTGCAGCTTCAGGATGTGCAACTTACTTGGGTCTGTAATGGGCACAACATTCCTACAGTTACGTGTGCAGTCACACGGAGAAACAAGCAGACGTCCACATACAAACTCACACACAGCATTACAGACATTTCTTTTAAAAATCCTTCTGTGAGTGTCCCAATTCATTCTCTCGCTCTCTTTTTCCCCTTTTCAATAAACATGCAAATACACACACAAAAGCAGACATTTACTAAGAGAGAATCACACATAGGATTCAATACATTTTTTAGTTCTCACTTGCCGACGCTGCATGTGCTGTTGCGAGGGGAATTGTTTTCTATGAAGGGCTTGGAGCGTGCCCATTGCTTACCATTTGTTGTCACTCTTCTTTGCTTCCTACTAATTGGCCAGCGTGTGCTGGGTGTCACTTTCTTTTCTTTCTATAGAGCATGGAAGAAGCGCCGATTGATTCATCTTAATTAGTGTGTGTCTGCTGCTCACGCTGTGTTTGAGGTACTATTTCTGCTTCTTCTCCCACCCCCCTTGTCCTTGGTGCTTCTTGCCCCTTTTAGCCACCCACTTTCTGTGTTGTTTCTTCCCCTCTCACCCCCGATTCCATTGTTTGAGTTATCATAGAGTGGTTGCTAGTTACTATCATTCTCTATCATGATTGAGTACTGAGCACATCTGCTACTTCTGGTTGGAAAAGGCTTTAAACATTTGTAGCTTCTTAACAATGCAGTCCCCCGGGTACATCCTCTTTATCCTGAAGTGGTACGATATATGTTGCTCCCTCACTCACTAACCCCTCATGGTTTAAAACACATTTTTTTGTAAACTTGTAAACAAATCAGTTCTTGCAGATGTGTTGTACATACTAACAAGCACCTGCATCAGATCAAAGGTAGCATCAGATGTTTACATAAATTTAGGTTGAGAAAATAGGTAGCATATTGTATTGTAATTGCATTTACATAGTACAAGGCTTTGTAGAACCATACTGCAGTTAAGTGGCAACTTGGGCAACTTTCCATACCACACAGTGCCACTCCACGTCTCACAATGCCACTCCATGCCACACAATGCCACTCCACACCACACCACACAATGCAACTCCACTTCAGACAATGAAATGAAATGAAATTTTGTACTTGTATAGCGCACTGCTGCCCCAGCGACAGGGCGTCCTGGCGCTTGTACTCATACCGCTGTGGAACCCTTCCTGACTTTCCCTGTGAAATGTCCACTCCTGGGCACCCCCAAGGTGAAGCCAGGCATCCCCAGCGCTGTTGGGGCCGTTGTGGAGATTAAGCAAGCTATTGCCCAGAGTTGCAGAGTGGGACCCATGATTAGAGTAGGCACCGAGGCGAGAATTATCAGGTCCGAGGAAATTGAGCCCAAGACCCGCCGAGACGGGAATTGAACCCTGGTCCCAGGCCAGATCTCTGCATCAGGGTCTGCCGCTCTAACCATTGAGCCACACTTCTCCACAATACCACTCCACGCCACACAATGCCACTCTGCTCCACACCACACAATACCACTCAATTCCATGTCACACACTGCCACTCCACTCCACACAATGCCACTCCATTTGATGCTGCACAATACAACTCCACTTCACTCCACACCACACAGTGCCAATCCACGCCACACAATGCCACTCCACAACACTTCACACAATGCCACTCCATGTTACACGGTGCCACGCCACGCTGCACAATGCCACCTATTGCTTTCCGGATCACAACAATCATTATGTTATCTTCCAAAGCTTAAAGAAGTTTGTGGGCTAATTGAGGAAAACATTCTCAAGGAACTCGTCTAGCAGTTGGGGATCACTTACTAATGATCAAGAGGGAGCAAAATATTGAGCCTCACACACTGCCGCTGTGTTCTTGTTATCTCTATACTGAGCCCCCTCCCTGTCTTCTACCTGTTTAATGTGATTCCTACCTTGTTTTCTCTTTATTTTATATGATAATAGTTTATCTGCTTTATCGCCTTTCTCATAGTTCTGTTGTCCAACATTAAGACATTTATTCTGTCAATAAGTTCTCTAGCTCTCCTCTTACTTTCCTGAGATCACTACGGACTTTACAAGAACATGTACTCTGTTGTCTTTTCTCTACATCAGTTATCTGTTGTTCAGGCTTCCATGTTCTTATGAGACGCATCCTCCTAAAACGTGCAGTGTGGGAGAATAATTTTCCCGACTCACTGCATTTGTGGTATCCTACACAATAAACCAAAGTATGTCTTTTTTTTCCAACCAGATTTTATTGGTGGTCAAAACATATTCAACACACATATACATACTGCTCACTGTTCCTGTCATATCCAGCACGTGTTGTATGTATTACACTGAATCATCACTCTCTGCGTGCTTACGTAACATTCCCATGTAAGAAAACGTCCCCCGTTTCCCCCTTGAGTTGTGCTTAAGTGGATATTTCCAATCTCTGCATGTCATTGGGTTTCTGTGGGCCGGGCTTCCGGTCTCAGTGTCACAGTGTTAACCAGAGTCAAATTAGGCATTCTCCCCATCCGCTCCCTTGTTCTAGTGCCGCTGGCTGCGGAGTGCTTGTCCCACTACCATTGTCCTGCCTGCTGGCTACCAGCTCGCTCACCAGTCCTTTCCACACTCTGGCCCTGTCTATTTTACCTATCCCCCTGCTGGCTTCCCTGAGCAATAACCTGCCTTCCGCTCCTGCCCATTTCTCAAGTTCTTTTTTTCAAGAAATAATCCTGGACCCTCCTGGTGTCTTCCAGTTTCTGGCTATCTCTCTTTTAGCCACACATAGGCCAGGTCCTGGAACTTTTCAGTCGTCCTCTTATTGGCTGTATGGGGGAACCACCCTAACAGGAAGTGCTCTGGAGTGCGCGGGAGCTCCTTATTGATGAGTGAGATCGCCTACTACTTGTCCTACCTTCTCCCAAAAGGATTGTAGCGCCGGGGCAGATCCAGAACATGTGGATTATGTGTGCCTCCCTCTCTCCACATTGTGCCGTCTCCTAGCCAAAGTATCTCCTAATTCGAGATGAGGTGAGGTACGCTCTATGCAATACATAAAAATTGATTAGTTGAAAACAGGCATTTCTGGATGCCTTCAGGGTTCGTTCTAGGATCCCATCCCACTCTACCTCTGGTATCTGCTTACCCAAGTCTTCCTCCCATTGTAATCGCAAGCGCTGTAGCGGCTGTTGCATGGCCCGCCTCATAGCCTTGTAGAGGCAAGACACTGTCTTAATCCTCCCCGCAGACACCACCACATACCTGCACCCTGCCAGTGCCCTCGGCTCCATACCTCCCACTCCCCAGTGGCATCCAATCCTTCAAGTGAGGGCCCCATGTTTCAGAAAGTGGCCTCCTGGCAAGTCGTACACAGCATGGAGCTCGTTAAATAGTAGTAGTGTGGAATCTAGGTACAGGTCCCCCATCACTTTCAGTCCTGCCTCCACCCAGTCCTCTAGCCCTGCCCAACACTCTCCCTGTGGCAAATAGCGCAGCAGTGTGATGGGTATACCTGAGGAATAGGGGGTCTTGGCGCTTATTCGTCTCAAGTATCTAGCCCAGCAGCGCACCACCACCTTGATCTAACTGTGTCTTCAGACATGTTCCGCTGCACTCGCAGCAGGATCTTTGCGAAGGTGGCAGCATCCGGCGCATCTAGGTACTGCTCCCGTCCCGGGCCACGATCCACCGCCAACCACTGAATCAGCCAGTACAGTTGAACAGCTCTGTAGAAGCCCTCAAAGTCGGGGACCGCTAAGCCCCCCTCTGCTGTGGAGCGCCTCAAGGAGGTCAAAGCTACTCTCCTACATCACGCCCCCCAGAGGAGTGACGTGATTGCTGAGTCAAGATCTTTGAATGTGGCTCATGGGATCCACATCGGGAAGACCCCAAAGTAGTATAATAGGCGCGGAAGTGCTATCATCTTCAGAATGGCTACCCACCCAGCCACAGACAATGGCAGCGTCCCCCATAAGTCCCTTGCAGTCTTCACTGATCTAATCACTCTATACCCACATTGCCTTCTAGTAAACCTGCCTGCCCGTGGTATTTTTTGATTCCAAGGTACTGCAGGCAACTAGGCTCCCATTTCAGGTGCTCTAGTTCGGGCGGCGGTGGTGTTGGGCATCAGAGGGTATAAACTAGATTTTCGCCAGTTAACTTAGAGGCCGGACACGGAACCAAATCGGGCCAGCATGTTCCTCGCTCCTCTCAGTTCATCCGCTGTATTGCTGAGGAATAATAAGAGGTCGTCTGCGTACAAAGCTATAAAGTGCAGCTCCGCACCTGCCCTCAGGCCACAAAAGTCCTGTCCGCTCCATGGCCAGTCCAAACAGGAGCAGGGAGAGAAGGCATCCCTGCCTCGTGCCTCTCTCCACTCCCTGCCTGGGGGAGACGGTCTTACCAGTGCACACCCGGGCCGTGGGGGACGTGTACAGCAGCCGTACCCACGCCAGAAAACCTTCCCCCAAACCCATCTTAGCAACGATGTCCTAAAGATAGGGCCACTCAAGGCTGTCAAAGGCCTTCTTAATGTCCACTGCAAACACTGCCGCCTCCTGTTTGTCTTAACTGTCAGAACCCATTACAGCCAGGAGTCACCTAATGTTTATAGCCGTGTTCCGCCCTGGGATGAACCCTGCCTGGTCTGCGTAGACCAGAACTGGCATATGGCGGAGAAGACGCATCACAAGGATTTTGCTTAGGATTTTGTAATCCATCTTCAGCCTGGATAGTGGCCTGTATGCCGTGTAGTCTTGCGGTTCTTTCCCAGGTTTGGGCACTGGTACAATAAGGGCCTCCCTAGCACTCTCCGGCAGTACGCCCGCTTCCCGGGCCTCCTGGTACATTGTGACCAATCAGGGTGCCAACTCTTCCGAATAGGTTGCGTAGAACTCGGCCGGCAGACCGTCTGTGCCCGGGATCTTATTCCTAGCCATACCCACAATGGCGACTCGCACCTCCCGTTGCGTAATATCCATACCCAGCTCCTCTGCCTCTTCTGGATTCAGTCTAGCCATCTGCAGGTCTGAAAGGTATTCCCTTGCATCTGTGGCATCCCGCAATAACGCCTAATAACGGGCGAAGACTTCATTGATCATTGCCTGCATGTAATGCCTGACCCCGTCCTCATCCTGAATTTCAACTAAGGGCGAGCTCCTACCCACCCGGTTTGCCAGCCACGCCAGAAGTGACCTCTATTTGTCTTGCTCAGCATGCGTGCGCTCTAAGTATTTCTTGTAGTCAAAGCATGTAAGCCTCTCTGTTTGCTTTGCCACTTCCTCCTTGGCATCTAAAAGTGCCTGCTGAAGCTCCGGGTGCCCTGGCCTTCTACATTCTAGCCCTCTAAGGGTTGCCTCTGCCCCTGCTACTTCTCCCAGGAGGACACGCCTAACCCTGTGGTGCGCATTATACACTGGCCCCTCAGGACCACCTTGAAGGCGTCCCACTCTGCGTTCGTCGATGAGGCCGTCCCCTCATTGGCCGCGAAGTAGTGTGCTGTTTCTCCCCTGATCTCTTCCCGGAAGGGATCGCTGACAGAGGGTGTCCCTATTTCAAAGACAGGACGAGTGGGTTGTGATCGGATATTGTTTGCGTAAGGTATTCGGCGGACGTAACCTGGTGTTGTGTATCTACAGAGCTTAGGAAGGCTGAAAAGTATGAGTAGTATCTATCTTCGGGGTGCAAGGTCCTCCAGGTGTCTATCAGTCCCCAGCTCTGTCTCCAGGTAGTGAATGCGTGTGAGGCACTCACTGCTTGGGAGTTTCTGGGTGGTGGGTAGGATCGGTCTAGGTGCATATTGTCCACACTGTTAAAGTCACCCCCCATTAGGGTAGTGCCCGTCAGGTAATGCAGTAAGCAGTGACTCAGCCTCCCGAAAAAGTCTGGATGTTCTGCATTAGGGGAGTAGATGCTAATTATACTTATTTCCCGGCCCTCTAGTCGCCCCTTTATGGCTACATAGTGACCCTCCGGATCTACCACAGAGTCTGTCAATTGGCATGGAACTACCGGCTGTATCCATATTAGCACCCTCCGTGCATATGCTGAGTAGGTAGTGTAAAAGAGCTGGCCCCGCCATCATCTCTGCAAGGCTTGTCCTTCTTTCTGTGTTAGGTGTGTGTCCTACAACAGGGCTATCTGTGCTCCCCGCCGCCAGCTATAAGAAAGGACTTTGTGGCGTTTCTTCATTGTGTGCATGCCCCTGATATTCCAAGTCATGCATTTGTACTGTTGCTTGTCAGCCATTAGGGTGTGTTATTAGGCTCCGGCCGCCCACCCCCGTAAATGTGTCGCCTGTCTGTGCTCCCCACTCAATCCCACACGGTTCCCTGTTCGCTGCAACTCAAGGTCCCCCACCCCGTCTCAACATTAAACATTTCCCCCAATTCCCACTCCCCAGGATAGGCAAGAAAACACCCCCCATCCAAACTACAATTAGAAGGACTGCAAGTGACCACTTGCAGTTCGCTCAGTCAATTGCAAGGGGGCGGCTGCTCATCCGCCGCTCACCCATTCTCTGCAGCCGCCTCTCAGTTCCATTGTCCCATCGGGACCCCCACACTGCCCCCCCCACCAACAGTCCCTATACCTCACTGCTGGGTCAGGCACGTCCTCTTCCACTCCGGGCCTGCTCTCGAAAAAACCCAGCTCTCCTCAGCTAGGCGATGTCGTCCGCCGTCTGTGGTGTTACATCTGGGAGCACCACGCTCAGTGTCTCAGATTCGCTAGATCCATGTTCCGAGCCGGAGTCTGCTGCTGTCTCGCTGCCGTCAGGGGGTACGTGACTTCTCTCCTTGCTGCTGATCAGCGCCATCACCTGCATTGCGTTCTGATGTTCTAGCTGTGCCGCTTCCTGTGTCTGCGCTAGGTCTCTCTCATGAACCGCCTGCCTCCTGCGAGGTCCTGAAGAACTCCGTACCCTTTTCTGTGGTGACTCGTAGCGTGGCCGGGTATTGCATCGCATATTTGTAGTTTAGTTGCAGCAGCATCTGCTTCACTTCTTGATAAGACCCTCTTTGCCGTTGGACTTCTCTGGAAAAGTCTGGGAAGATTCTCACCACCGAGTTGTCCACCTCTATGTCGCTTTTGAGGCGCGCTTGGGTAAGGATATGGTCTCTATCCCTAAAATGGAGCAATTTCGCTATCACCACCTGCGGCAGTGCTCCAGGTATAGGCAGTTTCGTTGGGACTCGGTGCGCCCGCTCTAGGGCGAAGAAGTTTGATAAGCCTTCCGGTGCCACTTCCTCTCGCAGCCATTTCTCCAGGTAGCTAGCCCTCTATTATCTCTGGCAAGCCAATGATTCTGAGGTTGCTCCTTCGCGACCTGTTTACGGCTTCTTCGGCTCGGGATTCCAATATCCTTACTTTCGTCTCGAGCACCGCTAGGCGCTGCTTCATGATTACCATGTCCGGCAGTGTTTCGGAGAGTTGGTCCTCTGTTGTCTTGATGCGGTCCACCAATTTTTTGTGGTCTTCTCTGAGTAGGCCCAAATCCAGGCCCAGCGAGTTTATTTTGGTTTTCAGGAGCTCACTGGATGAGGTGATGGCCTGCAGTATGTCCTGCAACGTAGAGCCTCCGGGGTTCTCCGCCTGCGGTTGAGCCTTCCCCCTCTCCTCCATCGGCTTGTCCGTTAGGGCCTCTTCTCTGTCCTTCTTCATGGGGTTCTTCCCCATGGTGTCTTCTGTAGTGCTTCTGGTGCTGCGTGTGCTCCTAGGGAACCCCCAGGTCAACCGCGTCTGCCTCTGTCACAGATTCACCCGCTATTCGCTCACTCACTCAGGTACGTCTTACATCCACAGTGTGAACCGTGGTCTTCCTGCCTGGTCAGGTAGGGGGTTCAAGGCTATGCCATGTTCAGGCCCTGCTTGCCCACTGCGAGGGTGATTGTGCATGCTCAGTTCTCGGCCCAATGGCTCTGCGTTCTCCCGGCACAGGTGCGCTTGCTGTGAGGGGGGGTCCCTTCCCTTGACCTGTTCAGTGGGCAGGGGCTCAGGTACTCAGGTCGTCTCTGTAGCAGCGATACTCTGCCCACTCGCCTGCATTATACGGCTCATCCAGAGCAGGTGGTCCTCTCTCTCAGGCCCCAACTCCCAGACTGTAGCTCTTTTGAGTCGGCTCGTCTGGGGGGGGGGGGAAGGGGGGGTTCGGTTGTCCTGCCTCTTCTCCAGCTATCCAGTGCTGGGGCTCTGTCCTTCACTGGGCCCTTCCGCCGGCTGGTCTGGCACTGTGAGGCCTAGTTGCCTGATTCGGGTCTAACTCTCGGGCCTACCAGCCAGTGTCCCGCTCCTGCAGTCTTCAGTGTCCGAGCCGCCACTCGCTGTGCGCCCGCCAGGGGGGAAGGCCTCTTCAGGGGTGCTGGTCATCCTCTTCAGGTCTCTCGCTAGGGCCTTCTGTTTTTGGGCCACTGGAGGTCTAGCTGGCCTCAGGCATCGCAGGCCGGGTCTCCCTCCTCTGTCCCCCTCACCTGGTCGCACCCATTCGCTCCTGTCCCCCAGTATCCTGGGGGCGGGGGCCTGTTCCTCCTTGTTTCTGGCTGCCTAGCACTGCTCTTGCTTCCCTCTGCCTGGTGTTGCCGCTGCCCTCTAACCTCATGGGGCCAGTGCTGTGTTGTCGGGCCGCCGTCTCCGCCTCTCTCACCTTCATCAGCCACTGCACTCAGGCTTGCCACATGGGGACACAATCAAGCCCACATCAGCTCCCGCTCTGCCACTCCAGCGAAGCTTCGGGGGAGTCTCTGAGCCAAAACCAGGTCTTGCGGTGGCGTGGGGGAGGGAAGGGGGGTGACACCCACCGCCGCTATCTGCCCGGCTCAGTCTCGGTTGTTCTCCCGGCTCCGTCATCTCTCACGGGGCGCCGCCATCTTGGCTTGCCTCCCGGCCACGGTCTGTACCCTCCGCTTCACCGATTTAGGCCATTCGTCCGAGGTTTCTGCTTCTGTGGGATGCGCCGATCCCCTTGCACAGCTGTGGGGGCGCACCGTGGGGGCTTGATTCACGCTCAGGGCGTCAGGATTGCTTCAGATGGCGGTTGGCCCACTGGAGCTCGCAAGTTTGCTGCTCACTCCATCGGCACCAAGCCACGCCTCCTAAACCATGTCTTGCTAAGCATTTTCAGTAAAGTAATGGTAAATGATGCCATCTAAGGTCCCTATCAGGTTAGGATCTTGCAAACCTGGCTTATTTGCTTACCATTTTCTTGTTTTAGGCAGAGGATTAGATAGTAAATATAATTTTAGAACAAAGGATGCATGGTTTGACAGGGCTCAACAGCTATCTCTAGTCAGGCCAATTGTGGAGCAACACTTAACATACCAAACAAATCTGTTCTGAAATAGGATCTTAAAACCAAATGTCATCCACCACAACTCGATCCAGTCAAGATCCTGGATTCCTTGCTGTAATGCAGGAGTACCTTGGAACAGTCCACAGTAGGCTCAATTATAGTATTTTGAGGGTCATACTGTAACGTTTGTCAAAGTGGCTCACAGTGGCTGTCATATGTGGAAGCACATGCCTCTTCACCTATTCCTTATCTCCCAACTCGCCAAGCTTAATACCCCCCCCCACCAGGGTACTCATCGGTGTACTGTGGCTCCAACTGTAGAGAAGTAAATTGCGTGAGGGGGTAAAAAGAAAGCAAGGTTACGTGGAAGACTTAACTAAAAATAGTAATTGAACTTAGGGAAGAGCTATCGGATGGAGCCCCTTTTAACCCTTGTAGACCACCCTTTAATCAAGGATATTGGAGATAGCAAGGAGGATCAGGCGGACCACCCACTGATTCCCCCCCAACCATTAGACAAGGAGAACTATTTGACAAATCATCTACCGACGCTTTTCGCCTAGTATCAACAGAGTGCACAGATCTCAGCAGCAGCAACATGTTTCTCTGCTATGTTATCATGACCCATCTGAAGACCACCCTCAAGGGCAGCAATCATTTTCGAAGGAGATGCCACAACAGCCTCCAATCCGAGAACTGCACATGTGATAATAAGCGGAGAGAAAGGGGCCATCCTGAAAGCTCTTCTGAGTAGCTGTGTTCTAGCTCAATGTCTCCTCGCTTGTCGTGCCACTCTGCGACTTCTGTAGGACCTCCGTGTTTGCCATTCAAGTTGTTGAGGTTCAGGCCTGTTGGATGTGGTTACCTCGGGATCTGGTCCGGATCTGGTCATTGCAGCCCAAGGATCACAACGCATTCCTCCATAGACCTGATCACCGGTTTTTGACCTTGAAGCTATAAAAGTACATTTTATTGGGTGTCCCCATTTATACAGAATATTTTCGGCTAACAAGTGGGCAGTGGTGTTGTTTACCTTGTTTTTTACGTGAGCAAAGTCACTGCTGAATTGTAATTGTATCTGCTTGAAACACAATCTCACTCGATTATGTGCTACCGTGAAGAAAGTCTCCTTAAGTTTAAAGTAGTACTGGAGGCAAGTAAGTACACCTGGTGTAAGGTTCCTTTGTCTTTGAAAGGGGGAGAAGACTCTGTGAGTTCTGTCTACCAGGATTTCTAGGTCATGCAGCGCTTTAAGGAGGGTGAGGGAGCCTCATCATGGTCCTCTTGGTCTAGGGTAGTCACATCTTTGTTGATACTGCGGATACAAAGATTATTTACCTTGAATGGTTTTCTCAGTTGTCAATTTTCGCCATCATTTCAGCTCAATTTTATTCAAGGGAGGCAGCTCTGGCTGAAAGTCCATCATGCTCATGAAGTTGTTCTGCCTCACTTATTTTTAACTGGTCCAACATATTCTGTGCTTTTTGTAGGGACTACTCTAGGTAAGGTAAGGACTTTGCAAAATCCTGCCTTACTGTTTCCTTGTGAAATTCTAATATCATGTGGATGTCTCCCCTTGTTGGTAGGGCAGACAGATGGACAGTAGGTGAGTAACATTTCAGAGTCTTATATCAGTTGTTGCAGCTCAGGTGTTCTGACACATGTTCTCAGGACAATAGCAACATGTCCTTTGTTGATGTTGTTATCACCCCCCCCCCAGGCTTGTGCTTGCCGTTGATGTATTAGGTGTCAAAGGGAAGATGAGAACCCCCCTGCCGTCACTTACATAGCCAGGTCACTTCTTTGCCGTGGTGTGGGTCGTGGAGATGATAGCATGTTTGATTTTATTAGATCATTAGCCTAAAGTGGACCGGCGAAGGAAGACCAGAGATGTGCCAAAGGGCAGTTTCAAAACTTCCATTCCTGCCAGACTCAGCGTTCCACCATGGGGAGAAAGCTGCAAAGCCCTCCTTGCTTTCATGGAACCCAGATGCCCTGGGTCCCACCTTACCTCTCTGTGGATACTGTTCCTGAGCTGGACTCCCTGTTGCCACACTCATGTTTCTGAAAGCACTCCATGCGAAGACCAGATCCAGCCCCCATGCAGTGCTTATATATGAAGTTGTGGCTTTCACTATGTTGATATAATCTCATGCAGGCCCGCTGTGTATTCTTCTAGCCAGGGGAGCGGGTCATTCCTCCATGCGGACTCAGGCCTCACTTTGAGCCACTCCTGCTCTTGATCTGCTGGGCTCTTTTGCATGTGCAGACATGGGCCTGGGGGCCTTAGCTAGTCAGGGCTTCTGATATGGACCCTGCAGGCCCTTTCTCCACACCTGCTGTCGTGGGCGTTGGAAGGGGAGAGACTTTTTTCCTTCGGGTTTCCTATCGATACAGACCTTATTGATGCCTCATACGTTGCTCCTGTGATGCATAAACTCTTGTAGAATAGATTTATTGTTGTCTTGTAGATAGATGGGTGCTTCAGATGGGGGATATCCCCATTCTAGGGAACCTGATGCCCGGAGATCAGTAGAGACGCTGCATGTCATCGCTCCACCCAGGCCACCATACTATGTATATTTTAAAGAATTAGTAACAATAGGTCGAAAGCCAGAAGCATTTTCCAGCCAGACCTAAAAGGATGCGAAGCATCTTTAATAAGGAAACCAACCAACACTTCCACTAGTTAACAACTACCACGCGATCCTTAACCATGAAGGAGCTCCCTTAAACTTGAAGTTGTTGCACCTATTGTAATCTCTGTTTCCGAGCCACAAAGAAAGCTGCCCCCAGGCATCTGGACTCATTTCAGTCTTACTCATGACCCCAACCCGCACTGCTCGTTTCCTGTGATGCCACCGAGGCAATGAAGGGTCTTTTAGAACAACAGAAAGAATGCCAAGAAAGAGTCTTGCCCTTGGGCGGTGCATGGTCTGTAAGCCCAAGCCTGACCCCTTTTACTTTAAAACTACATTAGTGCTGAGTTTCTGGGGCATTTGAATTCTGCGCGCGACTGTCTGATATTTCAAGTGGTTGGAATTGAAACGGAGAGTGGTTTTGCAGCTCGAAAAGAAAACCAGTTCCTTGAATTGAGCCACTGATATGCAAGACCTGTTTACTTTGCTTAACGAAAACTACTGGGTTCATTGTCAAAGAGCTTAGAGACTGTGTTAGCACATTTTTAGACTTTTTCTTCCTCCTTCAGGGCACATGTTGTTATTAAGCTAAGTGAATGACCATAGAGTTCATTTCTGGCTATACGTCCAAGTGTTAAGAGGTGAGGAGGTAATTCCTGACCATGGAAGGTGGAGAGACGCATTGGAGACCTTGGGCTTCAGGCTCTCTCTCTCTTCATGTAGGAGTGAGGTTTCCATGCTCCTGTGACTGCCACCGCCCGTTGCTAGTCCGCCGCACACCTGAAGCATTATCTTAGCCATGTGTAGGCCTCAGAGGCCGTATCCATCTTTAATGGTTTTCTTGCTTAGCATACTATCAGAGGAGGTCCTTGTGAGAACATCATAAGATTATATCCGTTTCCTGAGATTCTGCTTAAAATTAGTGGTGTAGCAACGGAATACTCAATGAAAACGTGACTGCCTCCCCCGCTCGTGCCTTGATTCCACAATTAACAACACGGTGGAAGGTGTCATGGGGTGTGCACAATGTGGGGGCGATGACAGACATTGATCCTGTTTCCTTACGGTTTTAACCCAAAACTATTGTTTGAAGTAAAAGAAGTTGTGGAGAAATAAAATAGTTGCCTAAAATCACACAATTTAAATGGTGAATCCACAATGTATCCAGGTTTTCTGGTCTAACTTTGTACAGATAAGTCACTAAATTGGTATTTATTTGTCCGTCCTTTTTTTTAAATTATTTTTATTCGAATTGATAATGGTCATAAAAACAGCAATACATGTCATATTAATAATTATGACAGGTTTGATTCGAAAAAGGACAAACACTGCTCAGTAAGTAGGAGAGCAACAATATAATTACTCATATAAAAAGAAAACAGTGCAAAAACATTAATCTGAAGACCCCATCCTAGATCAACGATCACATATAGTGGCCCAAATATATTTAAAAAGTTTATACCTCTTAATGTCCTCAAGCTTGGAAATGGCTGCCGCAAGCTCAATTACCTGACCCGAAAAGTGCCCGCCGTACATCAACGCATGGGGTGTGGTACTAATCCAATCCCTCGCCACACCCAGACGAGCAACAGCAATAGAAATAATAACAGATAGTCTAGGGCTATTGTCAGATTTATGTATTATCATAATTTGCTTTGTAGATATCTGTAAATCAAACCCCAGGTTCTGAGAAAGAGACGCAGATACATTAGACAAACAATAATTCTGTGATGGACACCCGCAAACGTAGCAAAACCAAAGGGGATGATGGGCGGAGTGTTGAACATTGCAAGCACTCACCCCCAGTCAACTGATCTGGGTTTAATCCATCATCATACTTTAGCTCACTCCGCCACCCCAGTTCAGACATGGCCATACCCGCAAACGCATGCACATTATCTGCTGCCTGCAGTCCGCATATTTGACAGAAGCACTTGCTACTGGTTTTATTAATATCCCACTTTGAAACTTTATCTGGAGTATAGTAAAACATACAGAGAGTTTTATGTTGTTGGAGTTTAAGATTAACTGAGGACACGGAGGAATTGATCAGCTCTAGCGATTCAGAAGTATCTTCGGGTAGCACCGCTGTCCTAGCTTTCAGCTCCATTTAGATGCTAGGTCAGCTAAATCGTGATCACACATCATTTTATATAGATCTCTGATCTTTGGCTTACCTGCTACTGTATAAAGATATACTAAAATAACAGGATCATTAAAATCAATATTAGAGGTGGAGTTGTGTAAAAAATAATCGCAGATTTGAAGATACTTAAAAAATGTCTTTTGCGGAAGATCATAAAGTGCTTGCTGGACGGCAAACTTAGACAGCCCACTTGTCCGTTCCTATGTAAGGCTTTGTTTTACCCTCTTTATGCATTTTTCAAACAGTTTTTATATGGCACAAACTTGGTACAAAGGTTTCGGAGCCCTTTTACATGAGCACCAATTACATTAGAGAAGGTCACATTAATTTCTTATAGACATGGGGTGATTAAGGGATTTGTCCAGGAACACAGGATGTTGAGCCGACACTCGAACCTAGTTCCCCAGTTTCAAAGTCAGCAGCTCTGGCCATAACACCACATCCTGAGTGGAAGGAGACTGGCAGGCAGAAACCATATGAAAGCTTGGCTCATTATGGGCTTAAGGTTCCATTGCCTGGTCCAACTTTTATTTCAACAATGTAATGACTTTCCATATGATTCGAGTTTTCCATCGCAGATCGAAGTTGAATTCAGTTTGTGATGGTTTTATGCAATGTCACGAGAATTTGAATAGGACAGTTCTACGATTTGCATGATACTGCTCTATTTTTTGAAGTGTAGAACCAGTTAACATTCTGGGACCTTTGCTGAATGGAATCCGAGTGGCCTCTGTATTACTGACATTGAGCCCTGTTCTCCTGGATCCGACTGTGTCTTATCATTTGAGCTCTTGGTGTATGCTTTAGGTGTGTAGTGGTTCAGCCGCAGCACTGTACTAATCAGTTAGGCATCTTCTAGGTCAGTTGACCTGCTTACTGCCTGGTGGATGAAGATGTGCATTATTGTACCCATAACGTCAAGTAAATAGGTTTGTATACGGTAGAGATGGTTGCAGGATCCACTAAAGGGCGGTAACATATTGGTGTTTTCTGTATCCCAGGGTCCAACTTCCCTCAGCTTCACATGGACCCAGCCTCATTCGGTTTTTCCTGAATGATCAACAAATGCACCATCATTGGTACTCCACCAGTGTACTGGAATACTCATTGGTACTCCACCAGTATACTGGAATACTCATTGGTACTCCACCAGTATACTGGAATACTCATTGGTACTCCACCAGTATACTGGAATACTCTTTGGTACTCCACCAATATACTGGAATACTCATTGGTACTCCACCAGTATACTGGAATACTCATTGGTACTCCACCAGTATACTGGAATACTCATTGGTACTCCACCAGTATACTGGAATACTCATTGGTACACCACCAGTATACTGGAATACTCATTGGTACACCACCAGTATACTGGAATACTCATTGGTACACCACCAGTATACTGGAATACTCATTGGTACTCCACCAGTATACTGAATACTCATTGGTACTCCACCAGTATACTGGAATACTCTTTGGTACTCCACCAATATACTGGAATACTCATTGGTAATCCACCAGTATACTGGAATACTCATTGGTACACCACCAGTATACTGGAATACTCATTGGTACACCACCAGTATACTGGAATACTCATTGGTACACCACCAGTATACTGGAATACTATTTGGTACTCCACCAATATACTGGAATACTCATTGGTACTCCACCAGTATACTGGAATACTCATTGGTACACCACCAGTATACTGGAATACTCATTGGTACACCACCAGTATACTGGAATACTCATTGGTACACCACCAGTATACTGGAATACTATTTGGTACTCCACCAATATACTGGAATACTCATTGGTATTCCACCAGTATACTGGAAAACTCATTGGTACTCCACCAGTATACTGGAATACTCATTGGTACACCACCAGTATACTGGAATACTCATTGGTAATCCACCAGTATACTGGAATACTCATTGGTACACCACCAGTATACTGGAATACTCATTGGTACACCACCAGTATACTGGAATACTCATTGGTACACCACCAGTATACTGGAATACTATTTGGTACTCCACCAATATACTGGAATACTCATTGGTACTCCACCAGTATACTGGAATACTCATTGGTACACCACCAGTATACTGGAATACTCATTGGTACACCACCAGTATACTGGAATACTCATTGGTATTCCACCAGTATACTGGAAAACTCATTGGTACTCCACCAGTATACTGGAATACTAAGAGTACAAAACTGCTGCTAAAGAAAATGTTTGATGCTGTGGAATCTAGGCCGCAGCTCTAGCAGTACTAGGTTGTGAGCTGCTCAACTGTGGAGACTCCAACTTTGGAGTGAAGGTATATATTGAGTATTTACAACACTTGTAAACGTTGGAAATGTGATGTGATGTGCTAAATAAGTTATTTAAGGGCCATAGAACATAATCCGAATCTATTGCAATTCTGACCCAAAACTTGCCCTCACAGTACCCTAGGTGATGTGACTGTTTGCTCCTCTTTGCCTAGGTATACATTTGATGGAGGGCACCCTGCATATCTACATCAGAATATCAATGGGGCAGATTATCGAGGACAAAGTATTGTAAATAAAATATTGACAGGTACCTCTACATTTTCTATCCCTAACTCCACATTAGAGGCTGAGCTGGCCCTATGGGCACCCGTGGCGGCGAGTATTTTCTCCATTTGCCGCCCCCTCGCGGAAAATGCATTGAGGAGTGGGGGGAAGGCCGCCGCTCCCAAAACTCATGCCGACCAGGGTGGACCCCCCTAGCTAAGCCACTGCTCCACATATATATATACTTAAGCGATGTGTATATGGTCAAGTTCCATAGATCTTGAGTTGGGAATAGTAATTCCATCCATACTTCTCTATATGCACTTATCTTTCGATATTTTGTCCCTTGATAGTCTGCCCACGATATTCTTGTACCACAATATACTAGGGGTTGATATCCAGTAGCATAACCATGTTTGATGCTTTCGCTGCTCCACTTGGGCTCATAGCTTCCCGAAACATAGTCCCTCTGCAGCGACAGAAAGCTGCGTCCTTATGCCTGCCCCCTCCATGAAGTTAGAAACCTCAGGAGATGCTCATTTATCCATTGGCTCGGGATTATGTGTCTTTTAAAGAGTTTAACAAGTTGTGTTGTTATTGCACCCTTTTCTCTTCCTATCCTTTTACAAGCACATCACAGGGAATGACCTGCCCTCGACTCCAGCATTGTCCAGGTCCACTCAATAAACAGCACTTTGTTTGTCCCGTCATTAAATCGGAAACCGAGCCCTGGTTTGTTGGAAGGCTGCCCGCATCAAGCCCTGATTTATGCCCCGCTCTGTCCTCCTGAAGGCCCGGTTCTGCTTCACGGGGCGGGAGGCATCTGACAGTGTCCCCGCTCCCTGGCAGGTTCCTTCAGACCCCTGACCTCGTCGCCATTGTAGGTCCTAAATCTGAAGCGGAGGGAAGATGGAGTTACTGTTTATCTGGCTTCGCCGCAGTCCTGCCCTTTGTCCACCAATGCCAGTGACAAGGCCCCCCTTGTCGCAGATACCTTGCATGCGGCTCTCTTTGCATCAGCTTGATGCGGCCTGAATGCCGCTCATTAATCCTGTCTTCCAAGGTGTCTTTCACCCTCTGCTCAAACATTCCCTCGTTTCATGTCCTCTAATACTCCCGGGGCGGAAGAAGACACGGTGCTGGGACCCAGGCAGGCTTCTAAGCAGCGCTGCCTGCTAAGATAGGGGCCTATTAGCAAGAAGTTGCGATACTTATCGCAAAACGCGCTTAGCGCGTTCATTTTTACCGCTGCCTATCGCTGGATATTTTAGCGGTGAAAACATGCTATTAGCAACGTTTTTCTCCATTGTGCTAAAATATCCAGCGATAGCAGCGAAATGCGTGAATATCGCTGGAAATCCAGCGATATTCACGCATTAACGCCAATGGGGACTTAACCTGAAGATCCACCTCCCATTGGATAAACAGGTAAGTCATGTTTTTAGCAGGCGTTAGAATATAGCGATAATCGCGCTTAGCGCGATTTTTTTTATCGCTTCGCCTGACTTGCTAATAGGCGATAGCTGTGTTAGCGACTGCAGTTTGGGTACGCCCACTTTGCATGTCATTAGCGATAAATATCGCTGACATGCAAAGCGGGCCCCAAACCGGTCGCTATCGCCTAAAAGCTGTCGCTACAGCTTGCTAAAGCGGCGATATTGCCCTTGTTAATATGCCCCATAGTTCGTGTCAAAGATTATAAACATTTGGATAACTATATCCAAGTGTAACGGTCGGTTTTATGTGATCCACGTGACACATTAGTATGTCTAGTAGTAAAGAACGCGTGTCGAGGAATGCAGCGAAAAATTACAGAAAAAGGATGTGAGAGTATGTGATGGGATTTGAGAAAGTGGAGCATATGCAGATGGGCAGCAATTTGCAGTGGAGTCTTGTTGAGGAGTTAATGCTGAGAATGACTATCCTCTCTTCTCCTCACCTCTCTTGTCCTCACCTCTCTTGTCCACTCCCCTCCCTTAATATTCTAGTTCCAGACCAGTTCCTAAGAATGAATTTCCAATGAACCAAAGGCCTCCTGACCAAAAGATACCACAGTCCCTTCAGAATACAGTAAACCTGTTTGTGGTCCACAAACATCCCCATCCCGTGGCATGTCTCCTGCCCGAGAGATGCGTATGCAATTGGCAGTGTCCTCTGGGCTTAATCCTTAAGTGGTGTGGGGGTAAAGCCAAGAGGCCAGAGCCGCTTCAGAGTGCACACAACACAATTGACGCTGTCTGCGTCGCACTTAGGGTGAAAATTCGGCAGAAGCGGCTTAGCATATCATTCCCCAGCCCGGCTGTACACCCTTTTATCTGCTTACGCCCCATCAGAGTTTGGTGGGCAGGGGAGGAGTGCTTGTCCCTAGGGAGGGCGACAAAACACCCTCAGTGATGTCACTTCCGGTGCAGGATCCTCCTTATATATTACACTGCTCCAGGGGCACCCCCTTTGGGCAAGCCAGGAAAGCCATTTTGGGGTGCAGAAGTGGGGTGAACCCCCACAGGTTTAGTGTCAGCCTACTCTTCAAAAGGCCCAGTCTGTTGTAACCTGCTGCAGTTCGAAGGTTGTTTGCTGCCCAGGACATGCATGTGGAGTTCTGTTTATTTTCAGGAGCTCTGACTTGTATTCTCAAGGTTTTTCTTTTTAAACTTGTTTTTATTAACAGTGGTATATTACATATCATGACATTGCAGTACATATGTCAGCGTCACAAACAGTTGTACATCTCAGTCCGCCAACGCCCCCATTCAAAAGGAACACTTTGAAGCAATCTTCCTCAGTTGGGGCTGATGACCAGTCACATTGACCTCATCAGGCCTGACACATAACTACACACCACACTAGCAACAAGCTAAAGCCACGCCTTCCTTTCACCTACACAACATAAGGAAAGAAAAGAAACCCAACAAAACAACAATAAGAAACCAACAGCAGCATTAACGCATAGTGGTATCCCCTCCCCATGACCCCCAAACTGACCCCAAGGGGGGAAGGAAGAAGAGGGGGAACATTCACAATGTTACGCAACAAGAAAGCCATCCCTCGCCTTTCTTTAGTTTTGGATGAGGAGGGATGTGATGCCAAGCATTGTGAACTCTCTTAGGCCCCACCGACGAAGAACTATGCGGCAAGAAGTTGCAGATGTGACATCAGGTAAATCATTTCTATGGGAAATCATCACTGGAAATCTTCTTGTTTCGCCACATATTATTTACAGTCCAAAAATATATGCACGCATACTGTGCCTCTATGCATTTCCATTACCCCAACCCTGCCGTCCATCTATTCATGCAGAACCCAGACTGAGTCTGGAGTTTCCTGCCCCTGGAATGGTCCTGTGTGGCGGCCGGGTACCTTCTCGGAGTCCTATGAGTGGTGCTATTTGGAGCTACGTTACTGTGCACAAGCCTTGGGACAAGTTGTCTTTAGCCCCATCATCTGGCGGTATTGCTTTGCAGACAGACCTGACGGTACCATTACCACCTGGGAGTGCCTGCTGACTCCCATCCATGTGCTGTGATCACAGGTCAATCCTCCTGCGTTAGTACCTCTGCTAATGGTCAAGTGCTCAGGGCAGCGCCACGCATCCATACATCTCCATCTCTATGTCGGGTGCTTTGTGGTCATCTTACCACCCAGGACTGCGACTAGTTTTCCTTAGGTTACAGCTCTAGGTTATTCTTGAAAATATTCTATGGGTACTTGCAAAGGTATCTCCCATTGGTGCATTCTATGTAGGTCTGTCTCGTCAGTGCAGCTGAATGCAAGACTCACTGTTACCAATTCTTTTAAATATACATAGAGTGGGCTTTGCTCCACCCACCGAGGTAATTATTTCTCACCTCCTGCTATTCTTTTTTTTGGTGTAGCAGTCCACCATCTTTGGAGTGCTTGAACTGCAGAGCATGTGGGACTCTTTTACATCTCAAAACTACTCTGCATCTTCACATAATACACACTTTAACAAGTTGATGCATTATATCCATTAAGCAATCAATTTGTGTTTTATTTTTTTATTAAAGCAGGCTTTTGCCAATGCCTATTACTATTTTTCACTTTGGAAACACGACCATCCTAGAGGAGTTGGCCTAACGGCTAGGGCGGTCGACCTCACATCTGGGGAACCAGGTTCGAGTCTCTGCAATGACGCTGAACATCCTGTGATTCTGGGCAAATCACTTAATCTCCCCGTGCCTAACAAAAAAAAATAAAAAAAAATAAATGAATGTGTCCTCATGTAATGCAACTGGTACTATGTAAAGCGCTCTGATACCCAATACTGGGTCACGTTCGCGCTATATAAAACTCTGTAAAAATATATATATATATTATACTTTAACACACCACTTTTTGACTGACATCTGCAGTGACAGTAATAATTTTTGGGGGGGATTTTCTTAACTTGCTACACAGAACCAAAAATGTCTTGTAGAGCTTTGCAAGAGGAATGTTGGTAGGTACACAGCATACAAGTGACATGTCTGCAAAGCATAAAGACTACGGTTTTACAGGTCTTCCCAGTGCCTAATTTGAAAAATAATAAGTGTCGAGCCCTGGCCAAGAGGCCACTCCAGCTTGCACCACCCATTGCCTGTTATCGCTGCCTAGGACGGTACCAAAACAACTCTCTCGCCTGCAAGTGCGACAGTTCAGATTATTCGAGGTCCCCAAAACTATAGGAATGGCTGGGGAGGCAGGTATTAGTAATTTTTGATGTATATTGTATTCATAAACAACCCTTGTTCTGCTTATCTTGAAATTAGATGAGCAGCGCCACCATGTGGCAGACTGTCATACCTGTGAGGTTGACAAGAAGTGCCGGTGTTGAGCACCGGAAACCAATTAAGTGCTGGTGCCGAGCACCGGAAACCACCGGCTCAAATTAAGCACTGGGTCTTCCAAAGATACAGCAGATGCCAGTTGCGTAGGGATGCCCAGCGAAGCGTCAGTTGCCGCGTAGGCCTGGTGACTGGAAAGAAAGGATCCGGCTGGTGTAAATAGAAACAAAATGGTGATGTCCTGAATGAAGGCTGTGATTAATTTGAGCCGGTGGTTATAGGTGAGGCGTACTGGCACTCATTTCTGTTGATTATTTTTGCTCATCAGTCTTTCACCTGGAACAAGAGACAGAAAAAAAACAAAAGGGGGAAAGAAAGACATGGAAAAAGACAAAAAAAAGTATCAAAAGCAGAAAGTAGGGATGAAAAAGAACCTGCTAGAGTGAGATAGCGGAGCAGGGAGAGTTGTGCGGTGGATGAAAGAGGGATGAGGTGGAATCTAGATCACATAACCTTATTATTCGGCACCCCTGATATTCGTAGCGCTGGTCACACTCTTCTGAGCAAAACTTTGGGCCCAGGCACTTACTGTTTCACAAATTAAACAGTGCCTGAAGGAGACCATGAAACATTAATAAGCAGGTACACTATTTGGAGGAAGAACAGTAACTGGTCTTAGTCATCTGACTGAACCTTTATACAGCACACTGAGGGACTCAGTAACTTCTGGAGAGAAGTTGGTTACAATTGCAACCTGGAGAATTGTGGTCCTGCAGAAGACAATACCAGTTTACAAGCCAGGTGCCACTGCATCTTTATTCGGAGGCCAACTACAAGCCAAGAAGTGGTGCATGCTTTATTAACAATTCACACAGCTCAGATAAGTCCTAGGGTCCAAAGAAACTACATAAACATTGTTACTAAGATGGCAAACTTCCTTCCTCACATTATTATTTTTTAAACAAACACACGCCCAGTCCTTCATCAATAATGCTGTAATGAGCCTCAGCCAGCCTGTGGAGACCGAGGCCTGGTCAGCAGTGCAATCTTAAAACAACAGAGAGGTACTTGCAGTCTGCCTGATCACAGACAGCCAGTGCAATAAATGATGTGCCTCCATTAGCTGCCTGTCTGCTGCTCCAGTGATGAACTGCAGGCCAGAGGTGCATTGCTCAGCAGGCAGTGTTTTTCTTCCTCTGAAAGCTTAGGCACTGATATGAAAGAATAGCACTGCTCTCGTGTTTTTGGCTTAACACGGGATATGCACACGTGGGCAGGGGAAAGAGAGAGAAAACACAAGAGCCCATTTCATGAAAAATAGAACACCACATGGAGAAATTACAATAAGCATTGGCAAAGCCAATAGTTCTGGCATTTGCTGCCCGTCTTTTGGCTTGGTGAATGCTTGTTTTGTTTTGTCTTGGTGAAGCTGCTGGATCCTGTCAATCGTGAAGCAAGCATAGGCAAAGCCAACAGATCGATTTCCTCACATGGTGGTCTAGTTAGCGCCAGGATACCATTTTTGGTCACAGTGCGCTTTACAAATTGTAAATACAATACAATCTCGTCTATGGGAGGGCTATTGGCTTTGTAAATTTCTTTTAGCTATATCATAGAGCAGTGTGGCTGCTGTGCACCATGGCTAAAAGCTAGAAATAAATGTGCTATGACGTGGCCAGCGCTGACCACAAGGGGTAGCGGTTCGTTTTCATAGCATGGGATTCTTCTCTGCCTTCACAATTTTTTTTTATCTGACATCCAAGTTGAAGTTTGCTGTGTTGTCACCGCATGAAGGCAGCGCCAAGAAGGCCATGCAGAGCACGGAGTGCCGCACCATCTGCATCTTTGTAGCATCTTTAAACCTACTGGCGCAACTTTTGGGAACTTTTTGTCTGGTTGGATGGGAGTGGGAAGCAATAAGAAGGGAGGAGGGGGGGAGTGGACAGGGCAAGCAACAATGCAGGGAGATGGTGGGGGGCAGTTCAAGCAACAATGTGGGGAGGGCAAGGGATAGAAGGGGGCTCAATTAAAACGTAAAAAACAACCTTTGAAAGTGGCCAGCAGTGAAAGGACTGAGCAATGGAAACAATACCTGGGCCATTCTCTAGAGTACGGACAAGCAAGCAAAAATAAAGTGAAGCTGCTGCACT
This sequence comes from Triturus cristatus, assembly GCF_964204655.1. NCBI lineage: Eukaryota > Metazoa > Chordata > Amphibia > Caudata > Salamandridae > Triturus > Triturus cristatus. Next base: position 231,895,965 of record NC_140589.1, on the reverse strand, counting down.
CACTGACCAAAGGAAAGCATGGAAATGAGAGTGAGGGTAAGGTCAACCAATCATAAGCAACAGGCTGGCTCTAAGCCCCCTGTAAATAAACAAAATATCTGATAGAGACATCTAGCCGCAGATTCCTTAACTTTTGAATTCTCCTCAGGTGCCAGTCTGGATCCGGAAATTTTTCAGCAGTACCTCTGCGTGCTGGGAGACAACTTTGTACGGCTCCGCGGTGACGTTGTCTTTGGATATTACGTCAGTGGAGCCATATAAGTCCCCTCCGGCACGCCAATGTCAGTTTCTACTTTTCCGGGCTGTTATTACGGATCCAGAGAATCGGTTCCTCAGGTCTTTTTTTCTCGACCTACTTCGACACCTATCAAATGTAGACAGGTTTCAAACCTTGTGGGTCTTGTAGCCGACATATGTCATTGACGGACCCATGTATAATTTGTATGTGGTACTTAGGTGAGCACCACGATGCCCAAGATTGCGGTTCCTGCCAGAAGCTAAAACCCAAGTCGCTGAAGGAGCGCCGTTTGAAATTGATGGTGGCGCGCAAATTGCGCTCTTTGGAGGCTTTCCAGCTTCAGTGTACGTCATCCTGGGAAGATTATTTGTGGGGTCGATCTAGGAGCTGAAGCCGGTCTGGGTACGTCGTTCTCCAGAAAGTCAAAAGGTAAGGGGCGGTTGAAGTTGCAGAATTTTTAGAATTCACCGCATGGAGACTCTGTCTTCCTGGGCTCCTCCTGCTCGACGGCTAAGGAAGCAGTACGCGACTCCGCGCCGCCTCTCCCTGTGTTTCCGGGAGCCGGTGTGTTGATGGCTCAGATGAGGGAATATTATGATTCCTTACACCTCATCTTTGGAACCCCATCTCCCTCTGGAGCTCCTCTAGGCCCCAAGGAGGTGAGTGGGGCACTGTCGGAGGATCTGTCCTCGGTGACGGTTGTTCCATCGGAGTCCATGGATCGTCTTCGGTCGACGTTGACTCACATTGCTGTGGCGCAGGCTCACAGTCCTATGGGTTTTTTGCCTAGGACGCCGATGTTTGATCAACCGACTTTGACATTGACATCAGCGGCGCCGGTCAAAGTCGCCTCCCCTAGTCGACATTGTGAAGGCACTGCTTTGGTGTCATATGACGCCGGATGTGGGTTCGGCTGAGCAAACTGAGGGAATTGTTCATTTTGTGACCCCTTTCCAGGAAGAGGTATTTGGAGGTCCACTGGTATCGACTGGGGCTCGACTTCAACCCCTTTCTGATGCCAATGTGTTTTAAGTGGAGGCGAGTTGGCCTACAATGAAGCTAATGGGCGGATTCCTCACCAGCCTCGAGGTTGCTCTCTCCCCCTAGTCTTGCCTCAGAACCAAGTTCCTCCTTTGCAGACATGCTAAGGAAAGTGGCTGCAGTTTTAGACTTGTCACTGCCCACAGTGCAGAGATCTACATACACTTTGTTTGAAATCCTGTGCCAGGGTCAGTCAGGAGAAGCACCTCTTTTTCCATATAGTGAGGCCCTATTTGATGTTTTGTTAGGTGCTTGGGCCAAGCCTAAGTCAGGGGTCTCAGTGGACCGTGATGTTGCACATAGGCATTTGCCTGCACCTGGGGACCCAGTTTGTTTGCATAGACATCCTTCCACTAGTGGCCTGGTGACTCAGGCTGCAACGTCTTCTAAGGATGTAGATTCTACTCCTAAGACTCCGGTGGGTAAGGATGCTATGGGTCATGATGCTTGTGGTAAGCATATATTTGCATCGGCCAGCTCAGCACTGAGAGCCACCAACACGTCTTGTGTGCTGGGGCCCTTTACCTATGCCTTATGGGATTCTTTACAGAACATACTCCCATCTCTTCCAGATAACCTCAGTGTTGAGGTAGGCAACTTTATTAGAGATGGCCAGCAGGTCGCTAGTCTTACCATAAGGTGTGGCATGGACATAACAGATTCTGTGGGTCGGGCCATGGCATCTGCAGTGGCGCTAAGGCGTCAGGCTTGGTTGGCGTCTTCTGGTTTCTCAGAGGCTGTCCAGTCGACTTTAGCTAATATACTATTTGATGATGCCCATCTTTTTGGTGATCAGACAGGTGCGGCGTTTCCATAAAAGACAGAGAACTACAGAGTTATAGTGAATGTATGACGTTACAACGCAAAAATTTACAACGCATGCCTATACAACACAGTTTTTACATCGCAACATCCATTACAACGCATGATTTTACATCGCATGCCATCACAACGCATTTTTAGAAAGTACATTTACAACGCATTCCATTACATCGCATTATTCCATTACAACGCATACCATTACAATGCATACCATTACATTGCATTTAAGGTAAGTGTTGGATAGTGTAGGGGTAAAAATTACTATTCCCACTTCAGTGAGTGCAGCAGAACAGTAAGTGTTGGATAGTGTAAGGGTAAAAATTACTATTCCCACTCCAGTGAGTGCAACAGTAGGGTAAGTGTTGGATAGTGTAAGGGTAAAATCTATGCATTGTAATGGTATGCGTTGTAATGGTATGAGTTGTAGTGACATGCGTTGTAGTGATATGCGATGTAATGGCTGCGTTGTAATGGCATAGGATGTAAAGGATGCTGCGTTGTAATGACTGCATTGTAAAGGTAGTGCGATGTAATGACTGCGTTGTAAAGGTTGTTTCCCGTTGTAGTCCTATATTTTCTGTCTATGTGTGCTTGGCTTAAAGCTAGGCTTGGTATATATGTTTTTGTGATCAAAGAATAGCCTTATTAGGATGTTGGATATGTCCAATTCGGTTTCAGTACTACCACGTGTACTCTGATCAGGAGTAGTGGTTATAACTTATAACGTGAGTACCATTTTCTTTTTTACTTTGCTTATTGATTAACAAGACTAAGGGAGGTTCCCTTTGTTTCCTGGCCTCTGGGGAAGGGCTTTCTGCTCAAGGAGCTATTATTAAGAGAGGTGTCTTCCTGTATGGAAGCAGATCTGTTACATGCTTCTTCTAAGCAGTTCAGTATGCAAGTTGTATGGCTTTCTTCTTCAATGCTTCTTGAGAGGAATATGGTTATGTCAGTTGTTGACTGGTGTATATTGACTCTTTGATCTTGGAGTGATCAGGTGCTTCAGCAAGTTGAAGCATTGCTCCGACTCAGAGTATAGGTTTGCATGGTTTGAATGCTACTTTGCATGCAAGTTCTTCCTTTAGGGTAAAGGAACAGTGTCTAATAAAGGCATAAATATTACCTCAACTGCAGGCAATTCCTATCCCTGCTCCACATTGTGATACAGTAAATTGGCAGCCAAAGGTTTATGATGCTTGGGTTGGGCCAACTTGTCCCAAGACCGATGTTTTCTGGACGGCTTGTTGTCCTTTACAATATGTTCTTGGGTTCTAAGGTGTGGGGCCGTTTTGGTCGTCACCAAGGCCGCCAATCGTCTATAAAAATCTTGGGAGACACTTCTTTAATAAGAGAATTTTTGAATTTATAGTAAACTTTTCTTCTTCCTATGATTTTCTTGATATGCGTGGTTCTGTCTGATTGGCATTACCTGTCTTTTGGAGAGGTCGTACTAAATGTTTTCTGTGTTCTTTAGTAAGTGAAGAATCATGATTGCTGTTTCTTGTGATGTCAGTTCCTTGTGATACCATTTGACAGGCAGCTTCTTCTACAGCAAGTCACCTAAGGTGTTGTGTTGGTGGCGTACTACCCCTTTTTAGGTCTCGCCTGTCGAAAGCAGCGCATGCCTTGTTCTCGCTATTGCGAGTACCTTTTGGAATCGATTCTGCCGAGGGCTTTCGTGCACGCGTCTGCATGGACAAACATGGCTGCTCTTGCCATTTGTCCATAGCAGACAGCATGCGCGTGTCCGTAAGGACTGTTGCCATAGCAACGAAAAAGCTGCTTCGCGTGTGCTTTGCTTTTATTTTTGCTGTCAGTTCCCCCCGGGGCACAAGCAGGCATCCACTTCTATCTTTTTGCTGCGATCAGCTGTCCTGACAGAAGTGAATGTCTCCTTGTGCCCCGGGGGAACTGCAGGACAGCTGATCGCAGCAAAAAGACAGAAGTGGATGCCTGCTTGTGCCCCGGGGGAACTGACAGCAAAAACAAGCAGGCATCCACTTCTGTCTTTTTGCTGCGATCAGCTTGTTTTGAAAATTGCACCACTCGGCCCTCTAACTCTCACGAAATTACGCCACCAGGTCTGCAATCAACTCGAAGGCCGTCATCCCTCAGCCAATCACAGTGTTTATAGCATCGAAACCATCTGTAATTGGCCGCCATCACAGTCTAGTAGACAGAAAGAACGAACTCGGACTCAATCAATGCGGTGGAAACACCTAGCTTCTTGATTTCTTCATTGTCGCCATGCAATTCATGGGCGGCCACGGTCCTGTGCTCACTTATATCTGCAGCAGTGTTTTTGATATTATTTGGCAAGTAAATAATGGTGGTTCTGTGCATCGTTAAATTCACTAGCCAGATGTGCGATTCCTGGAAACTAGGCTTCCCTCTTCCAGGAACCCGCTGCGGGTGTCCTTTACGTGATGCCTGGTGAGGAATGGCGGCCCTTAAAGCTGCAGCTCAGACATGGCTATGGAATGGCAGCCAACAGCGGCTCTGCAAAGCCCTGCTGCACGGAGCCGCCTTCTGCATAGAAGTCGGCCAGGCAAGAAAGTGAGAAGATTTGGTTTAATGCAGCATTCTTACAATGTTTACATTAACGTCACACACACAGATTGTAGCCAAACATGTAAAATGCACCAACTACAAGTTTAAGGTGTAGAATTTGGCGGAGCTGGTGTTCAGCCCACTCATGACGTGCGTAAATCCACGTAAAAACTAGTACAAGAGACATTCTTCTTCTAATGGACAACAACATGAATGGCATTTGTAATGTTTTTACATGTCCTTATGATGGTATGTATACATCTTTGATGCCCATGCACTCTTCGTTATTCACCCCCCCAACCGAATGTCACCCTTTTTTGATGCTCTCTGTCATTTATCCCAGTTACATCCCTTCTAATAGTGTGAGCGTTGCCTATTTTATCCGTTCTCGTGGTCCTGTGCATTCTGGTTGTAGTTAGACATATTTTAATAAAGCATATATTCTATAAAAAAAAATGGAATGGCATATACGCTTTATGCAGATACGCACGGTATAATATGCTGTTTATTGGGAGAGGTATTGTGTCACACTTGAGACTTCACCTCTTATGTGTCGGTCCCCTTCCCATTAGAGGTGGGCAAGCTGCTGAAAGCTCGAGCCTGGCTCAGCTCGAGTTCCTGTTTGAACCTCCAGCCCATAACGAGGTGAGCTTTACCCAGGATGTGGCATTACGGCCAGAGTTGACTATTTTGTAACCGGGGAAACGGGGTCTCTGCGTCTGCTCAACAGCCTGTGATTCTGGGCAAATCACTTAACCTCTCTGTGCCTGTAAACAATTAATGTGTCCTTGTGAAATGTAACTGGTGCTCATGTAAAACGCTGCGATTCCTTCGGGTCGAGTTTGTGCTATATAAAAACTACAGAAAAATGCATGAAGAGGTAAGGAAAGAGAAATTATTTAGACCCAATGTTCTTCTTGTTTTCAGCGGTTTGATTACTGCGTTCTGTGTGATACAAAGCGACATAAGTTATACCAAGTTCAACCAGAGATGCTGTAATACGTGACAACCCATGCCATCAGGGCTATTGTAGACATACCTGATTATGGAGACCTGTGCATGATTGCATTCGATGTGCAAGACTGTGAGAGAGAAAACCCACTTGGGCATGCTGTATCAAATTCTGTCAAATGCGGATGTTACCTGTGTATGGTTGAATATAAAAAAGCAACACATCTATTTAAAACAAGCATTGCCATAGCCAATAGGTCTTGCCTTTGATACCTGCTGCATAACTAAATACTTATAAGGTCCCAAAGTCGAGACCTATTGGCTATGCCAGTGCTTGTTTTCACTGGGTTGGGTATTTTTGACGAGGCTCTCTTTCAGAGTGGCTTTTTGTATACAGTGTATACATGATATAATGTGCTGGTGTGTTTTAAAATAGTTGTCTTACGATCGTCTTTGTCTTGTATCGTAGACGTATGTGCTTGTTGTTGACAAGTACACTAATACAATTACGACTTTCAAAATTATTGTAAAACGCTTTCTGGACCTGGCTCTCGGTTCTAGTTAGTTATTAGATATACAGGGTATACATAACTGTGTCATATGTGTTATGCTTCGTTCCCCCCCCCCCCCCCAAAAAAAGAGGAAAAGAAAGGGGTTTCAATCAAAGATACGGTTGATTCTCTTTTTCTCACTCGCCTTGGTGTTTTGAGCTTATCTAAAGCTCAAGGTCGTGTTCAGTTTTTCAGACTATGGCACTGGCCGTATGAGGGCAGGCTTTATACGTCCTTGCGGTCTAGCGGTAGTTGAAACATTTATGTTTGTATATATATTTATGCCCAAATATACATCTTTGTTGCAAGATGTTATACAATTGGTGCATTTGATGAATATGAATGCTAATTTTGTCCAAACTAAATTATTTATATCAAGGAGGTGTTGTTCATCTTTCCTTTGGGGAAATGGGTTCTGAAAGTCCTTCTTTGGGATTTTATCAGGACAATTCTTTCTCTGATTTTCTTTGTCATGAGCAAATGCAGATTACATGGCTTTTGCCATGCGTTTGACCCTTTTTGCTCATCGATTTCTCTTTTTCCCCTTTTGGGGATAAAGGATAATGTCTGTTTTCTGAAAGATGGGTCTTTAGGTTTTTTTCCCCCTTCTTCTCTCAAGGACTGATTCTCTCAGACCTATAAGGTTGTTTTTTATTTATATGTTCTGTGACAGTGATTATGGATTCTATTAAGAGCTAAGCTTTTGTTCTGCTATTCCAACGTACATTTTGTCAGTTGTTGGGTGTGACCGACTGGTTCTCTTAGAGAAACTTTGTAGGATTAGTTCGCAGACCCTCCTCCAGTGGGTTATAGCTATGGTATTTAATTCAAAAGTTAAGGAATCTGCGGCCAGATGTCTCTATCAGATATAAAAGTTACTTACCTTCTGTAACGTGATATCTGATAGAGACACAGTCTTGCAGCAGATTTGCCCATCTTCCCCACTCTGCGAATCACCTATGAGGTAAGGGTTGTACCCTTTTTAAGTACTGGTTTTATGTTGGGACTCAACAGATCACTTGGCCTGGTCACATAGCTTTTGTTAAGATGTTGCCATACTGTCCATTCCCAAATGTGTGTGGTCGGTAGGGTATGTGTGTTTTCACTATCATACTGAAATGGACACTAGTGGGCAGTATTGATTTATTTGTTCTTTTCTTTGAAAGTCTATGGTATCATTATACCTTGGATTGGCACTATCAATATGTTCATAGCGGTGTGTTTCAACAAACAGTTTGGTGTTATTTTTGTGTGTTTTGTTTTGATATTACCATGTCATTCATTACTATTGATGAATGGTCTACAGGGTGTATGGTTTTCTTCCCTTACATAGGGGTTATTCACCAGGGCACAGGGTTTCATGCAGTCCTGTGTATTGTTGATTATTTTGGGGGTTTCTTTAAAATCTATGTCTGATATTAATATACCATTTGATGTTTCTTCTTTATTAATGTTTCAAAGATTTTTGCCAAACTCAGCAGCACTGCATAGCACACTGCTTCCACAACCAGTTTCTGAAGTGGCTCCGCGTTCTTGCGCAGAAGGTTTCACAGAAGAAACTGACATCCGCATACCGGAGGGGGCTTATATGGCTCCACTGATGTCATATCTGGAGACGATGTCACCGCTGAGCCGTACAACGCTGTCCCCAGGTGCGCAGAGGTACTGCTGAAATATTTCCAAGTCCAGATTGGTGGCTGGGGAGAAGACAAAAGTGAATTAATCTGCGGCTAGACTATGTTTCTACCAGATATCACATTACCGAAGGTAAGTAACATTTACGTCTCGCAAGCAACAGTGCTTGTGCTGTCTCAGTTGAGACCTTAAGTATAGGGTGTTGGGGGAGGGCATAGAGAGTAGGCAAACTGTCATAGAGGTGAAGGTGCCTGCCAATCTTACTGAAGGGCATATAACAAGCGACTGTGCCCCCAAGACATTTAGGGGTGCCATGGTGAAGGCAAGAGAGTGTTTAAGGAAGGGACAGGGATGTATCCTGCCTGAGGGGAAGCAGACTTTACATTGCAGCATTTCCCACACAGAACCTTTACCAAGCAGTCTTTAACATGCAGGTAAAAACAATTTTTTAAATGAAATTCTTCTTGTGTTATTTTAGAATAATGATTTTAGTGTTTAGGGATGGGTAGAGGTAAAGGGAGGTGAGGATGACTTTAGGGTTCAGGGGTGGATAGTGATATAGGGAGGTGAGGGTGACTTGAGGGTTCGGCGTGGGCTGAGGGAAAGGGAGGTGAGGTTGATTTGAGGGCTTGGGTGGGTAGAGGTAAAGGGGAGTGAGGGTGAATTAAGGGCACTGGGATAGGTGGAAGTAAAAGGAGGTGAGGGTTCTTTAGTGCTCAGTGACTTGAGGATTAAAGGGTGGGTAGAGGTAAAGGCAGATGAGGATGACTTCAGGGCTTGAGGAGGATAGAGGTGAAGGCAGGTAAGGGTGACTTCAGGGTTAGGAGTGGGTAGAGGTAAAGGGAGGTAAGGCTAATTTTAGGGTTTAAGTGTGGGAAATATAAGTAACTGGGACACAGCGTCAACATTTAAGTAAAAAGACACATACTGTATGGCAAAACCAAAGGGAATGATGGACGGAGCGTTTGAAGCAATGCAAACACTCACCCCCAGTCAACTGATTCTGGGTTTACTCCATCATCATTCTTTAGCTCACTCCGCCACCCCAGTTCAGACATGGCCATGTGCAAATCAGTCTGAACCTGTGCCTCATGGGAACAGTCCAGCCCGAACTGCCAAGCAATGTCTTTCTTGGACCGGAAACAAGCCTCCTGGGACCGGTTTCGGGTTCATAACCCTCATCAGCCAGGCTATCTTGAATCCAGTGGCAAAGTGAGCAAGGGACTCACGTCTGAGCATACCCTGCCAACTTAGGGCGAACAAAGCAAAACCAAAGGGAATGATGGATGGAGCGTTTGAAGCAATGCAAACACTCACCCCCAGTCAACGGATCTGGGTTTAATCCATCATCATTCTTTAGCTCACTCCGCCACCCCAGTTCAGACATGGCCATATGCAAATCAGTCTGACCCTGTGCCTTATGGGAACAGTCCATGCCGAACTGCCAAGCCATGTCTTTCCTGGACCGGAAACAAGCATCCTGGGACCAGAAAATATCTGGGCGACGTTTTAGACATTTGTTTGTGGATTGGGCCTATAATGTTTCAGTTTTGGGACTTGTCCTCGAAGGAGTGATACAGCCTTAGAATTCAAGAGATGGGAGGGCGTAAGAAGGTAGTGCAGGGTTAGTTTATACTTTCTCTTAAGCTAAACGAGTGATTTGAGGTCTTCTGTGGCCTTCCAATGTCTTAGCCATCCAATTAGATTGTGTGTACCATTGAACCAATTACCTGTCCACAGTCAGGATGGACGGGGTGGCTCAATTGTCTAAAGTGCCGAGAATTTGACATGGGCATGCTTCTCTTCACTAGATGTAAGGTTTCAGGCTTAGGCATTGCTACTTGCCTCTTGTGATAAAGTACATACCATCACAGTGCTCTGGGGAAGGATATGAGGCCAATATCCAACTTATAGAAGAATGATGATGGTGGTTACCATGGGGACTGCATCTACCACCAGTAATAGATACAGGCCAAACCTGCTGATCCAGCTGAGGCTGATGGGCATAATGAGAGGCTGGGGAGGCGAAAAACTGATAGGGACTATTTAGTCTCTGCAGAAGGTACACTTGAGTGTCTATGCAATGAAATGGACACCACTTGTCTGGGATTCGTGTCACTGGCAGTTAAATGTTACGAGCCAAATGGTGCCACTGATGGGCTGCATCTTGTAAATTGTTTGTCGGTAGCAGTAACCGTCCTTGAGCCTTACAAATTGGTGCTTCTTTCGGTGAAATAGAGTGCACCTCCTTTCCACGAATTTTGTCGCTGGGGTGCACTTACATGCAATGTTGTGCTGATACGAGCAAAATGCTTCAAGGACATTTTCTTGATGTTTTTGTTCTATTCTTTAGTCTTCTACTATTTCACTTAAAGATTGTGTTCGTTTTGGGCATGTAATATTTGTCGACCTCCAGCACATTGGTTTCAACTGTATCCAGCGGGTAGGATTGATATGTTGGAACGTATAATAAATAGGCAATTGAGAAATGTTTTCAGCAGCATGATAACCCTGGTTTTGGAGGCTCCAGGTGTCTATTTATTTTTTCATGCAATATATTTTAATCATTAGTATTTCACTACTGGAGATATTATCCAGAACCAGCTGTCCATATGCAAGTGGTCTGCTGGATTTGTTTTGGCAGGGATATAGTAAAATAGCTTTAAAATACAAATCTGTTGTATGATGTGGTGGTATATGTTACTGGTATCATTTGTGTGTGTGTATGGAGATATGTTGCTCAGTATTTACATTAAAACCAAAGGCTTCTGCACTTCTTAACGATGCAGTAGTTGATCTGAGCCTGTGGGGGGCGCCGACACTCATTTTTGGAGACTGGCACTTCTTTTTCTGCATCGGACATTAACAAAGTGCTAGAGAGGGGGAAACACATAGGGCCTGATTCACAAAGGTAAACTTACACACTTGTGTAAATTTACTATTTTTTTGCTATTCACAAACTCCGATGTAATAGTACGTAAGGGTGGGCGTAGTTCGCGAAGTAGCACTTCGCGAAGCAACGCAAAGTGAAGTTCGCACTACGCGAGCTACGCGTAGCACTTCGCGAACTGCGAAGTAACATGTTCGCACTGTGCAAGATGTTGTTTTCAATGATTGCACAGTGCGGACAAGCAACCGGCACTGTGCAATCATTGAAAATGGCATCTTGCACAGTGCGAGCTGTAGTTTTCTGCTGCTCGAGTAGATTTTTACTCGAGCTGCAGCTTTCTCAACGCGAACTGGTAGTTTCTCATCGCGAGCGGTCGCGAGCATACGCGACCCCTCGCAATGAGAAACCTGACCTTCTCGCGTTGGGAATCTCGCCGGGAGGTTTATTTTCCATGCTCGCGATCGCGAACAAGGAAAAAGTCTCGCCAGGATGTCATTTTGCTTGCTCGCGGTCGCCAACTTGACGTTGAGGACCGCGAGCAAGCAAAAAATGACCGCAGCACTACGCAACACTACGCTACGCGTGTTCGCACTGTGCTACGTGCAGTTCGCGTAGTGCGAAGTAGCGCGAACTTCGCAAACTACGCGAGCGTAGCGTAGTGCTTCGCCCAGGCCTAATAGTACGTTTACGACTGCAGGGACTCCGCAGCCGGGGCGGGAAACTCCGTGCATAAGAAGATAGGGCAGGCGTATCTTTTTATGCGTGAAGTTCTTCGCCCGAATACGGAGTCTCCGCAGTTGTTCACAAACTCCCATTTAATTGCAAGTTTGCGACTGTGAAGACTCTGCTTTTACTGCAGAGTGACCCTACCAAACATTTAGAGATGATTAGTTTGAGGCTCCCAGAATATTTCAGGTTACCTCCCATTATTCCCAGGATGTTGGAGGCCTTTGCTTGTAACAATAACTCTTCTGGTCTCTATTCTCCCCCCATCCATTTAAAAGAGATATATGATTGTGAGTCTGAAGGAAGGAGAGTCCTCTCCGTGCTGCGCCTGGAGCCGGCGGTGCTGGCTGATTCTCCCCTTGGTTTATGAAAGGCTGATGGCCCATCCTGGGCAGGGCCAATATCTGAATGAGATGCATTGTTTTTATGGCCCTAGCTCACACTGCCCCTCTCTTCATCAACTCACTGATCACACCTTACATCCCCAGCCGTACTCTTCGTTCCTCTAACCAGGCCCGCCTCGTCATCCCCCGTTTCCGCAAGCTGAGAGCAGGCGGCACCAGGTTTTCTGTCCTTGCTCCTCGTTTTTGGAACAACCTTCCTTTTTCTATCAGATCCATAACCTCTTACCCACACTTCAGGAAGGCACTCAAGACTCACCTGTTCACCCTAACGTTCCTCCCTCATTAACCCTCCCCGTCACTTCATTCCATGCATGCAATCTGCCAGCGCCAGGAAACCGCTTGGTCACAGTGCGCTTTATAAGCTCTTTCAACTTCAACTTCAACTTCAATGTGCATTGGAGCCTTTCCAAGCAGTTCCTTGTCATAAGGACACTGCCATTGGATTCCAATCCTAGCTTGGCTTCCAGCAAACTGAATTAAGGTTATGTGTTATCCCTGGTACAAATATATTATGTCACTAAATTAGTTTCAGACATGGACGTTTCCTCAAAAACTACACTTCCTTTAAACACTCATGTTAGCCACTCCTGTGAGGACCCCTTTAATGCATATTTCGGTTTCTCCAGAGGTTTGGTAGCACATGGACTCTAGGCTTCTCTGAGTATACATGTGCTGGCAAGACTCAGGACACAGGCTGACAGAACACAGGGAGACAGAAATAGATTGTCCATTATGTGCAGTTTTGATTAAATTGAAGTCATAGTCACATGTCACACTCATATTACCAATTTAATCTGCACAGAAATGAAAGGCTCTCTGCATTTATAGAAACACACGAAGGCTGAGGGGGTTATTCCAGGCCTCAATCTTCGGTGGGGGTAAAACCCGAGGTGCAGAAATGGAACAATGCTCGGGGGCTCATATCAGAGCCGGTGGCATCCTTACATGTGGAATATATCAGATCATGTTCGTTTGACCGGGGCACACTGCCCTGCTGTGAGGACAAGCAGGCTCTGTGACACCAATCCTCTGCCTACAAAACTTAAAAGCAGGTTAAATGAGCGCAGCTCAGGGACGTGGAAGCAGCACACTTCTGCAGAGCTTTAAGGAGTGTTGTGTTTGTGATAAATCTGTGTTGAAACATTCCAGGTCACAAGAGCCTGACTTCTGCCAATTGAACAAATTGAAAGTATTTATGGAGAGCGCCCAATGCGTTGGGAGCCTCGCCTGGTTAATAATTCATATGATGTGGTTTGACATACAATGTCCAGGGGTTGAAACTTCCTACCACTGGCGGGTGTCAGGGGCATGAAAAGCAGCCCCCCCCCCTCCACCCGTAGAAAACCCCAGGCGAAAGAAGCGAGGGTGTGAAATGTAAACTTCTGCCCGGAGGTTCCAGACGAGGCTTCGGGGCCGACAATCAGACAAGGAGGCTTAATTAGACGAATAAATAAACAGTTCATCCTACTTAACAGTTCATCCAGACTTAACAGTCTGTAACCGAGGAGCGGCCGGGGGACCTGTAATGGGAAACATCTGCTCTGGGCGCACAGCTGCTACAGTGTCCAGACGGGCTCAGCCTGTGACCCTGGTGCGAGGTCATGCCAGGCTTCTTGTCAGCAGACTCTTTTGATCGATAAGCAGGAAAACACATGTAATGAAGGAATTCACTTGAGAAACGTGTATTGCATTTAGTTGTATTTAACTGTTGTGAATTACATTGGGAATAGTAACATCTGCTATTTACAGTTCTTAAAAACAACATAGGTGTGGGGTCTAAGCGCTATGATAAAAGAAGTTATTATTATTTTAAAAAGTTGTGTGCACATTATTTGTTGATCCGAAAAGGTCTGTTGTGTGGACTTTGGGCCACATGGCATGGCAAGTTCACATGGTCCACAATACAGTAGATTTTGGGTAAGAGGAGCATGAGGGAAATCCCTCGGGGCCACCCTTATCTAGAAGATAGATTTTTATAGCGGTGTATTGTCAGTAATAAGGCCTCCTAGCGCTGTGAAGTTCTGGTACCTTCACGCACAGGTCTCAAGGATTCTGGCTGTTTTCTATCTTTTGTACTTTGTTGGGAGGTAGTGATTTTACTGTTGTGAGCTCTGTGATCAACACCAATAAGGAACATCTATACCATGTTCTTTGTGTCCACACTGTTCTGTCTAATGTGCACTGTTAGGTATTGTCTTTTACCTACTGGAACTGTTATGTGCACAGTGGCCTCTAAATACCGGTAGGCTCCTGCATGTAATGGATCACTGTGTAAGGTCTCATTAGGGGCCTGGACTTACTTTATTGGATCCCTGTGCTCTCTGTTTCCCCTCTTCTTAGTCCCATCTGGGCTGTGTGTGGGGGGGGTGTTGGCAGGCTGATGCAGTAACCTGTCCTCTCCCTGTCGGGGTGAAGGATGCATCAAGAACTAGATTTAGGCTATATGGTCGTGGTAATCACTGATCACTATTACAATATCACTTTGCAAGCTTTATTTGTAGTGTGTTCCTCTGCACAATTTAAAAACAGTTCATTGACATGTGTTTGCCTCTTCAAAGGTGGGTGTATTCGTCTTGGAGCTTCATCAGGGCATCCATTTGCCTGGACTCCATTACTTACAACCCTTTACACTTGGTCATGATTGCAGAGCCTGGACCCACAGTGCTTCTCGTATGCTCGTGTCTGCTCTGAGAGCGCTCATTGTTTCTTTTTGCAAAGGTTCTGAACTATTAGGAGAGAAAATATAGATAAAAAGAGAACGTGTCGCCGAGCCATCTCCAGCTCTGCGCCAAAGACCTGGAACTCTCTCCCACCGGAAATACACAGAATCTCCTCCAAGGTTGTCTTCAAATTGGAAGTAAAAAGATTCCTCATGAACAAGTTCCTACCTTAAAAGGGTCTTGGATCGTCTGCTCTAATGCTTTGGACTTACACCCTAAGTCCTGCGTTTGGTGTTATTCTGCTTTTCTAGTCACTTGCTCCCCTCCCAGTTTGCTATGTTCCAGTTTTTATCTTACCTATTATTGTCCCTTTCGATTGTAGCCTTTTATTTGATCTTCATTTGTGATTTGTTTGGGTTGGTACTCCTTCTGATGATTGTACTGCAACCATTACCTTCCTCTCCCTCAAATTGTAAAGCGCTCTGATATCCTTCGGGATCATGTTCGCACTATATAAAACTTTATAAATAAGTAAATAAATAAAATGTGGAACACACCCTCACTTAATGACTATTAGAAAAATGGTTCCTTTTCATACTTTCGCTTTCAGAAGGCTTTTCACAAACATTGCTGTTTTGGAGGGAAAAGCTTCTATATTGTAAGTATAGTTATGTGGAGTTGGTAGCGGTTAAAATTGTTCCCTCTTTGTATCTTGAGGCGATTTTCTAATGGTGGCAGGGCCTAAGTGCTAGTGGAGGAAGAGAAGGAGTGGGGCAGAAATAACACAATAACAAAATGCGTCTCCTTAAAGTTCTATGTTTGTCAGTGTGTTAGATCTCACCTGTTGTACAGCCCTTTGAGGTGGGTGTTGGGTACCGCAGAATGTAATGCACCTGCCTGAAGGGGAATATCGGGGATCTGGGGAGAGGGGGTCAATCGGACTCCCTTTTCCCCCTTCAGATGTGGGCCTTGGCGTGGGGATGTGGAGGCACTGATGACTGACACCTCTTTGTTGCGCATAGCTAGTGTGCTTCCTCACATCCTCTTTGCCTCTGTGCTTGCGTCCATAATACAACACGGTCACAGAGTGTTACCCTCATTTGCATGGGGCCACATTCTCATGCAAATGAGGGAATACTCATTTAGGATAGCATCAGCTCTACATGTGCGCTGGCGCTATTTGTGTTACAGAAGGGGTCATGCAGGGGCCTGCATAGGCCCTTTTCTGTAATAGTTAATTGCCCATGGAGTGCAGAAAGCCGGTGCACAAGCCCGTTCTGCCCCGGGACACTTTACTTAACACGGCCCCAAATCAGTCTGCTAGACATTCTTTTATTCCTGACGCTTCAGGAGAGTTTTTCTTTTTTTAATTAATTGTTTTTATTTTCAAACTGAACAATCAGCACAAGACAGTTCTTACATGATACATCTGTAAGGTTCGATCTCAAACAGTTACAAATATGGTCGTCATCAACAAAGCCACCTCCCCCTCCTCCCCTTGATATGTGTGAATCAGTGCATGCCACCAGTGGCTTCAGGAGAGTTTTGGGTTAAACTCATACACAACGCACACATAAGCAACCCTACCTGGGGCACCTCAATGTCTATCAGAGATCTGGTCTGGGCAACTGGACCATGTCTTGCTCCCCTAGCAGAGACAGCATCGTCCAATCCTTAAAGGGCCTTTTCCACCAAAAATATGGAGCGCATCCATAAGAGGAGAGTACAGGGATGCGGAGAGGGAACCCGCCACAAATTTGCAGATTCTTTAACAAATGCTACAAGCACCCCCCCTTTGAGATTCCATGACACTATATGCCAGCCAATTAGGGATCGGGAACGTCCTGGTGCAAGGGAAGAGCACACCATTGCTTTTGCACCCAACATACAAATCGAGGAGAGGGGTGAAAAAAAGATTTTGTCATTGAGGGGCAATTCCCAGAATGTGTATGCAAGTTCAAAACTTTTTGGTGGCGTAGGTCTTTCCTAATTCCTACTGACTGCAAGCTACTGATCAGCGTCCGTCTGTGTATTGATTCAAAGTATTAGCTCATTATCTCGCACGTTAAATGAGTATGTATTGACTATGGAACGAATGAGTGACTTAGGGCAGTTGAGAAAGATGAAGAGTCTAAAAAGGTAAAAGAGCACATTGGTTGGCCTCAGGTTAAGCATATTGGGTGAACTTGCGACACGTTGGCACATTAATGCTGAATGTCTTTGGATGCCAGTGGGGTGCGGAGTAGGTTCCTGTAGCTCTCAGGCCTAGATTGATTGGCTTTGGTCATAAAGATCATATGTGCATGAGCAGCGCCGTGAAAAGAAAGGATGGAGTATTGCGCCCCGTCATGGACCACGATGTAAAACGATGTGAAACACAATGTAGAACTAGCGACAGAGAGGTCAAACATGTCCTCTTATAACATTTTCTTTACTGGTCCTTGGCAGAGGGTCTGTATAATCTTCAATGGCCTGTTGAGCATGTTACCTGCTATTGTACATTATGCTATAGTCCTCATCCACTATTACAGCAAACAGTTGTGACCAGGCCTCTAACCCAGGAGGTCATTCGAACCATTAGACAGATGTTTGCTGAAGATTTTTTCTATCAACAGTGAGTGGCAGCGAAGGGCAGTTTATAGACGGGAGAGCACAGCAATAGGTTAGTGAAGGAAACAATTCAACTGGCACAAATCACTGGGTTTCTTTCAAGGACGCATTTTACACTGACTGAGGCATATAACACAGCACCACACAACACAGCAGGGAAGATCCCAGTCTGTGGGAGAAGAGCAGGAGCATCACAGTATTGCAGAAGTAAAAGAAGAGATGCGAAGGAAAGTGCAGCTGAAGCAGTGTTGTATCTTTCCCCTTTTGGTATGTCCCAGTTCCCCCCACTCCGTTCCCACTAGTGGTACCTCCTTAGAATGTTCGGAGGAAGGCTCTGTTGGAATGTTGGCGAGAGGCTGATGAGAGAGCCTGAGGAGGTGTACACCAGCGGCAAGCTGGAGATGCAGTTGTTCTAATCTTGGAATAAAGAAGAAGTTACTCACTGCTGTGTCATTCTTTACTTCATTTATTGGCGACGAGTTCGGGATGCTGTGAAGGGACAGCGCTGCATCTTCCCCTGTGAATTTCGTCTTGCAAGCTGGTGTCGTGGTACATCACCTTTAATGAAACATATTTAAGGAGAAAAAAAGAATAGGAAGAGTATATGAGAAGAGTACTGGCGAGCCGGCTGCATCTTCACTAGTGTTGTTTTGAAAAAAAAAACAAGGCATCGAGGGAGCTGTGAGGTGACCTTTACGAAGCATCCGCTTGGGATGTCACTTCAAATGGTGTGGTGAAGCAGCCATTGACGCAGCGATGAGGAAGACAAGACTCTATTCTGGTGAAGAAGGCAGACTAAGACTGGAACGGGTCAATTAAGCTTAAGGAGTGTGAGCGGTAATGAGGTGAACCACAACGTGGAAGAGCGGAAGAACGAGCTTTAAGGTGGAAAAAGGAGAGGACGCGCACACACGAAGGAAAGACGGAGTTTGGAAGGAGCGTGTACCGGGTGAGGAGCGCTGCGTGTCTGGCGTCACTGTAAAAAAAGGTGTGAGGAGAGCTTCCAACGCGTACACACGAACGGAGCTTGGAAGGAGCGTTTACCTGGTGAGGAGCGCTGCGTTCCTGGCGTCGCTGTGAAAGAAGTGTGTGAGGAGAGCTTCCTACGCGTCAGTAGTCTTCCGGGTGAAACTGATTTGCTGGTAAAACTGAAGGCGTTTTCCCCGCAGCAGATTCTACGAATTCTGACAGCGTATTTCTTTTAAAAAGTAAGACGTGTGAAAGGAAACAGCATCAGTGGTTCCTGAATTGTTATTTTTCTCGAAGCTAGAATCCACAGCTCGGAGGGACTCAGCCCAGTGTTTGGAAGCTACAGAAAGATAAGGTGGTCATAAAAAGACTGTTGAGGATAAAGACGGTGAGATTTCAGGCAGTTTGTGTAGAGACTGGAGGAAAATACTTAAGGTCTTGCAAATAACCATTTTATTTTCAGAGGGACAATATGAAACTTTGAAAATTTGAGTAGCGTATTTTAAGCAGTTAGAGTTGTTGAAAGCACCTTCCTTAGTGTACAATCATATTTTAGTGGGTCTCAGTAGGTGTTTCTCTTTCCCCTTTCAGCCTGACTATCTTCTTTGTTTACATTTAAAAAAAAAAAAAAATAACATGGCAGGAGCAGGCATGAGTCAACCCCCTGCGTTCTTGAATGAGGTAGGAGAACCGGAAATACCTTGGCACAGATGGGAGGGTATTTTTAAATCATACCTCATTGCCATTGGTGGGGGTAATTTTTCAAATGTGAGAAAGCAGCACATTTTACTGCACAACCTGGGTGTTCAGGGAAGGAAGGTATTTGAGGACATCACAGGTAGATTAGTCGAGGATGAAACAGATGATGAGGAGGTAGGAGGGGATGTATATGAATACACATTGCGGAAGTTAGAGGAGCACTTCAGACATAGAACAAATGTAGTACTGGAAAGGCATAAATTTTTCAAAAGAAGCCAGAAGAGGGAGGAGAAAGTTTCATCGTATGTAGCAGTCCTAAGGGGTCTATCAGCAACCTGCGAGTTTGGAGTTTTAGCGGATTCGCTGATCAGGGACCAGTTGGTGCGGTGCACCAATGACAATAAGGTGCAGGAGGAGTTGTTGACAAGGAATCCAGATTTAGAGGAGGCAATTAACATTGCTAAGGGTTTAGAACACACAGCAATATGCATGAGAGAAATAAGAATATCCTCAAGTGAGAGCAGGGACAAAGGGGAAGCCAAAGCAGGAATGACAGAAGAGTCCATATGTAAAGTGGAGGGTAAAACTAAAGAGGTTCCCAGGAAACAGATGGAGAACTGGTTGTGCTTCAGGTGTGGCAGTCCCAATCACTTGGCAAATAATTGGAGGTGCCCAGCCAGGAACACAGTATGCAGGAAGTGTGAAAAGAAGGGTCATTTGGCTAAGGTGTGTAAAGCGTTCATACCCAGAGTACATGAAATAGGGTGTGCTGAGTCAGAGTTGGGAGATGGTAAAACGTATATTTTCCAGGTTGGTCAGGGTAGCAATGAAGAGAAGGTACACTATCCTTCTTGTGAGGTTGTCTTAGATGGGGAAAAATTTCAAATGTTTGCTGATTCGTGCTCACCATTTACACTCATTGAGGAGAAAGGATTTAAAGAAAAGTTCAATGAAAAGAAAATAGAAATAGAGAAAGCAGACATCAATCCATTAGGTTACAACAAGGAACCTATTCATTTAGTGGGTATGGTGAGGATGAGAATAACTTTTAAGGATAGGCACACAGTAGGTAAAGTATACATCACCAAGCAAGGGTCGAATCTCCTAGGGTGGAAGCACCAGAAGGACTTGGGTATTACATTAGACCCGAACAATGTTGAACAGGTCATGTTGGTTGAACCACAAGGTGTGAGCAACAATTTAATTAAAGAATTTCCAGAAGTGTTTTCGGATAAATTGGGCAGACTAAAAAATTACATGCACAAAATTGTTTTGAAAGAAGGAGCTAAACCGGTGGTGCACAAAACCCGGTCTATACCACTACTCATGAGGGAACCACTACAGGAGGAACTTAGGAAGTTGGTAGGACAAGGGGTGATAGAGGAGATAGAGAGCTCAGAGTGGTTGGCACCCATTGTTATTACGACCAAGGACAAAGGAGGTAGCATCAGATTATGTGTGGACTTGAGAGGGTTGAATGAGAATATTATGGTGGATAGACATCCCTTACCAAGGATAAATGAAATGATGAGCACAATTCAGGGTGCAAAATTTTTCAGTGTCCTTGACTTATCGTCGGCCTACCATCAGGTGGACCTACACCCAGAGTCACAGCTTTTGACGGCCTTCACCACCCCATTTGGAAATTTTAAATTCGTAAGGATGCCATTTGGATTGGCGTCGGCCGCCGCAGCATTCCAAAGAATAATGCAACATATCCTGAAGGATTGTAAGAAAATCTTGTGTTTCCAAGATGACATTTTGGTGTATGGTTCAAGTGAACAAGAACATGAGAAAAATGTGAAAATGGCGCTCAACAGATTGAAGGAGGCAGGATTTACTACAAAAGAAAGTAAATGCAAATTGGGTGTGACATCTGTGGAGTATTTGGGGCACACCATCTCGGAGGAAGGAATAAAACCAAAAATCGATTTGGTGGAAGCAGTCAGGAGAGCAAGTACTCCCGTGTGTAGGGAGGAGGTCTTGTCATTCCTGGGCCTGGCAGAATTTATGGCAAAGTATATAAGGAACTTCTCAATGATATCTCAGCCTCTAAGGGAGCTAATAAAGAAGGACTCAAAGTTCACTTGGGGGAAAGAGCAAGAGGAATCTTTCAAACTTATAAAGGATGCCATAATTTCAGCCCCATTCATAGGAAACTTTGAGGTGACAAGGGATACCTTAATAACAACGGATGCCAGCAGCAAGGGTATTGGAGCTACATTGTCTCAGAGAGTGGACAATAAAGTGCGTGTGGTAGCATTTGCATCAAGGTCATTATCGAGTGCAGAAGCAAACTACTCGACTGTAGAGAAAGAGGCATTAGCGGTGTACTGGGCAATAAGACATTTCAAGTTTTTTGTGTGGGGTACACCTTTCGAACTGTGCACAGATCACAAACCCCTACTGGCCATTTTCACTAGAAAGGAAATGGAGAATATGACTCCTCGCATTGCGAAATGGGTCCTGGGGCTACAAGGATACAACTTCAAGATGGTGTATTTACCAGGACCACAAAACAAGGTGGCGGATTTCCTATCAAGGTCCCCTATGGATACAGACGCAGGGGGTCAAAGGGAAAAGGAAGAAGTTCTGGAAATCTCAGTGAAAGCAGTGGATAAAGAACAATGGAACTTACATATGGGACAAGATGATATTATCAAGGCCGTAAAGAACTATGTACTCAAAGGATGGCCAACCAAGTGCAAGGCACTACCTGAAGAGATACATCCCTACTGGAATGTGAGAGATGAATTGTCAGTGGAAGGGGACTTTCTCCTAAAGTCAGGCAAGATAGTGCCACCGGGGAGTCTCAGGAACCACATTGTAGATCTTTCGCATGAAGGACACCTGGGCAAGAGTCTGTGCAAAGCCAGATTAAGAGCTGACTTCTGGTTTCCATGCATGGATCAACTGATGGAGGAGAAAGTTAATGAATGCGAGGCATGCAGCTTAAGTGACAAAAGCAAGGTGATCCGGCGGATTCCTCTGAGACCAGTAGAGGTACCTGAGGATCCATGGAGCAAGCTGGGGCTAGACATTGCGGGCCCCCTGCATGGGTTAGGTACACAGGAAACGTATGTTCTGGTCCTGATTGATTACTATTCGAATTGGATCACACATAAATTTGTGAGCAAAATCAACACGAGGTCTCTAATTGAGTTTTTGACTGAGGTGTTTTCCAAAGAAGGTATTCCAAACAGTATCATCACAGATAATGGGGTACAATTTGCATCAGAAGAAATGAAGGAATTTCTGGCTGATATGTCCATCACACACATTCGCACACCTTTGTATTGTCCTAAGGCCAACGGGAAGGTGGAGAGAGCGAATAGACTGCTGAAAGGTTGCATTCAGCTGGCTGCAACATCACACAAGCCAGTAGAATCAGCAGTAAGAGACATGTTGTGGTCCTACCATACCTCTCCCAACCTAGCCACGGGGTACTCTCCTTTTGAGCTTTTGAGGGGGAGAAAGGCGGGCACAAAGTTGTCTCCAAATTGGATGCCTCGAAGAAAATCAGGGGAAATCGATCCAAGTGAGTTTAGAGAGAAAGTATTGGACAAACAGTGTAAATACAAGCAATGGTACGACAAGAAATGGGGGGCAAGACACAAGTCACTGGAACCGGGTCAAAGGGTGTGGATAAGAAAGCCCTTCGGCTGGGGCAGCAAAGGTGAAAAATACTTTCCTCCTGAGAAGATCAGGGAGGTAAGGGGTAATGTAGTCATACTTGAGAATGGGAAAATGTGGAGTATGGATAGGGTGGCCACCAATCAGAGCGAAACCAGGTCGATAGGAGTAGACAAGACCTTGGGGCAGGGTGGTAGACAGGAAGTGGAGCTGGAGAGCAGGGGACAGCGATACAGAAACGCTCCCACATGGCATGAAGACTATATGATGTATTGAAGGTCTTTTCTTTGCTTGACTTTACAGGTTCCCAACTTATGCCACGTGTTTGAGTTCCCTTTGGGAAGGGAGATGTGTTGTATCTTTCCCCTTTTGGTATGTCCCAGTTCCCCCCACTCCGTTCCCACTAGTGGTACCTCCTTAGAATGTTCGGAGGAAGGCTCTGTTGGAATGTTGGCGAGAGGCTGATGAGAGAGCCTGAGGAGGTGTACACCAGCGGCAAGCTGGAGATGCAGTTGTTCTAATCTTGGAATAAAGAAGAAGTTACTCACTGCTGTGTCATTCTTTACTTCAAGCAGTCTATCCCAAACTAACACTAAGATGTCAGAAAGGCTGCGGTGGAGATGAAAATCATTGCGGGTGTCAAGGCTGGGACCAGGAAACCTTGCTTCAAAGCAAGTGGAAGTTAGTTCAGGGAATTGTAGCGAGTGGCATGTTTCAGAGGTGCTGCGCAATGGTGAAATGGTGACAGGAGCCTGGGACAAGTAACGCCTGTTAATGCACCTTCTGTGGAGTCAGTGAGCCCAGATGGGAGACCCACAGGAAGTACTCATGTTAATGTGCCCGATAAAGGTGCACCCCAACACGTGAATCACAGTGGAAGCTGCAAACTTTCAACTGTGGCCACGAGGGGTGCCACTAATTACGGTGTCGTAGGTTGTAGCAGGAATGATGGTGCATGTCTTGCAATGTTGGTCCACTCTGTCCCCTTGCGGCCAGCAGAGGCTAATGTGCTGCAGTTAGTAGGTACAGTCTTCAATCAAGAGTCTGGAGCCATTCAGGTAGGAGGTAAAACACTTTTACTTGATGTAAGACTCCTAGATTACTGCAACAGCAGAAAGGTCCTGCCAGGCCTGTATCCTCCCTCCAACTGTCCCTATTTCCTAGCTTCTGCTCCAGACCACACACTGACCCGGGGCAGCTCCTCTACTTGAGTGGAGGAGCGTCGCCCCACAAGCCCCAAAGCTGGAGAAAAAGAACGGCAATAAAGTTAATTACCGTTTTCTTTTTCAGCAACCTGTCCTGAACTAAGTGTCAGCATGGGCGGGGCCAGCGCTGCCGAATGGCAGCAACAGAGAGCTATAAAATGCGCATGTCTCTTTGGTCGGCCATCTTGAGCCCGCCAGCCAGACATGCCGACTTTAAAGTTCTCTAACCCAGCTGTCTTAGAGAAAGCACAGGCCTGATTCTCTTTGTAAATTAACCAGGCGGCCTTGAGTAGTCTTTCTTCAATTCCTACAGACCTGTACTGATCAAACGTCAGCTTATATCAAAGTCTTCATAGCCAGCGCCTCCACTCTGACACCCAGGCCTCGGTCCAAAACACCTCTTTCACGAGCAAATGGCTCTCCTATTCCTCCAAACACAACATCTTCTTCCAGCACAGACTGACCCACGCCAGAGAGGAAAGCTTCCATTTACCAGGTGCTGCGCATTGTCTCAAGACCTCTGCCCATCGCCGTGACCACAGGGCTAGCAGGAGCCACCCCATCTCCTCTGCTCACTCTGTGTCTTAAATTATAAATAAAGTCTTTAATCAGCATTACAGCAGGTGCCATCTTTCAGACAAATGGTCTCTTATCTTCTAATACACTGCTAAATCTTGCAATTACATGTTTCCGCTGGGCCCCTCACTCAACAGATAATTCTTCCGCTTGTTCAACATAACATCTAGTGAACTTGCTCACCACCAGACCTCCGCGGTCAGTAATGTACCTCTGCCGTCACTAAAAGCGACTGCACACTCTTCAGTCTCGACCTTGGTCCACCTCACCTCTTGACCAATAGACAACTTCGAAAGACAATCTGCTCTGGCACTGCACGAACCCGGAATGAGTCAGTAGAATTGTATTTGTATAACTTTGCTAATAAACTCATCAACCTGAAAGAAGGCTCAGCCACTTCATTTTTAGACAGGAATGACTCCAGTGGCTTGAGATCTGTTCTCATCTGAAAGTCACTTCACTACAGGAATGTCTTGAAGAGTCCACCCTCCTCCAGGCACTCCCCAATGCCCCCCTCTCAATCGTGAAGTATTTCCTCCCGCCTGCAATGGTCTAAATGCATATCCTGTAGGCGCATCGACACCCCTCTCTCCAGACTCAAGACCACCCGTCCTCCCCTCCCCCCAGCCTGAATGGTAGAGACCAACGTGGGACTCTGCAATAGGGCTCGTCGGCCCACCGAAGAGTAAAATCTAGGCGCGTTTTCAAAACGAACGCACATGAAAATAAAGTCCATTGTAATTGATTGTAACTAAATTTGCCTCGTGCCTACGGTGCTGGGGAGATTGCTCAGTGATTTAAATGTTTTCTGCTGACTTCGGATGTTGCTCTGCAGGTCATGGATTGGAATCCCGGGAGAGTCCAAGTCATCCCCACGGGATCGGTGCACTGAGCACCATTACACTTAAACTGGCAAGAGGTCAGACCTGTTATAGCGCTTAGAAAAGGCAGGAATGCGACAGCAAACACCGTATAGTAAAGAATATGTTAATCCTACGTGCTTGTGCATTACTAGGAAATCTGATTGGATTGTAGTGTTCGGCAGGTGGTTATCTCCTTGTTTTCTGTCAGAGACCACGGGGGATGTTTTCAATTGTACAGCGGTGTCCAGCTCAAAAAATGCACAGATCCAGTCCGGGTTTTCAGGATAACCACAAAATGTATATTCGTTTCATTTAAAATTCCCGTTGGACATTATTGTTATCTGTATATCAGAAAACCTGGCATTGATCTGACCCTTGGACCAACGCTGAAGCGCCCCCGCCCCCGAGATGTGCGTGGAGTTTGTGGGAACTCAGTTCCCAGAAGCCTTGCATCAGAGGGGTTGCCGGGAGTAGCGAGGGTGCTTGCCAGCTCGTGCGTGATTAATGCACGGCGCAAGATTAAAGCCTACAGAAAACAGAACTAAAACAGTCTCGGCAAAG
The DNA here is from genome assembly GCF_964204655.1 of Triturus cristatus. NCBI lineage: Eukaryota > Metazoa > Chordata > Amphibia > Caudata > Salamandridae > Triturus > Triturus cristatus. The sequence goes on along the minus strand of NC_140589.1, from coordinate 231,870,381 downwards.
ACGCATAAAAATAGAGTGAAGTTTTCCTTGTGATAAGACGAGGCCGAATTCTTCACAGGTCACGAAGTTGAACCGAGGCTTGAAATTAGTTCTTGTCATCTGAGCTCTGTATGAACGAACGTCAGACCACACAGCCGCGATGAAGCGCGCGGGCTGGAGGAGGGGGCGGCCCTGGGAGGACACCGTCGGCCGCCAGCCCTTGTTTCCTGAAGGGTTTCCCTCGCATAAAGTGTACTCAGTCTGTGTGAACAGCGCTTCGAAGCTGTTGACTCATCGACGCTTCAGTGGCGCTGTTAATCCCTTCAGCCCGGTGGCTCGACTTGTTTATACAGCTCAGCGTGGCATACCTGCCTTTCGAAGTGAAGGTTGCAGGGCGTTTCTAAGACACCTCCATTTTCGGTCCAGAACGCAGTTTTGTGTGAAGCGTGACATAGGGCCAGATGTACAAACCATTTTCTCGGTCATAAACGGCACGATTATGCGAATCAAATGCTTTTTCAAATGTGCAAAATGCAATTCGGTCACTGGTTGGGTCGTGGTTAGGGCTCCCATCCAAATACCGAATCGGTATGGTATGTATTATTGTTTTGCGGCCGAATTCCAGTTGCAAAGCAGTAATACTTTACCACCAGTTTAAATCTGGTGGTAACCCATGTAATAAAAAAAAATTAAGAGCAGGCAGGCCCCACGGACCATTTCCTAATTTTATTTCTTTTTACACGCATCCAGTTTTCCTTTAAGGAAAACGGGCTGCAAAAAAAAAAAGATTGCATTATTAAAAAGCAATCACAGACATGGTGGTCTGCTGACCTTGGCAGGCTACCATCCCTGTGACGGCTGTGATTCCTAACGGGTCGCAAGCTTACATATTCACTAGGTTTGCGACCCACAAGGAATCATAAATGAAACTCAGAGAGTTTCATACATTAGGAATAACGATTTCCTAATTCAGAGAGGATCGCAATTATGAAATCGGTATCCTAATATTTGTACATCTGGCACTCAGTTTCTCAGAAAATTCTTGATGGTAGCTAAATTACTTTCATCCTTGTACCTTCTTAGTGCTCCCAGTTTTCCCACATAAGGGTATTAAGAGAGTTAAAGTGCTTTGCCAAAGATCCCAGATGCGCAGCAGGAAATGTTACAGGCACGACTTTGCGATTCTAAGTTAATTGTTGGCCACAAGGCCAGTGCAAGGTAACTCAGTTCTGGACACCAAGCCATGACTAATAGAACATGATGTTCATAGTCCTACCCCAGTGCTAGATATTACAGGTGAAAGAGCTTGACATAGTTCCTGGTTAAAAGAATGGCAGCTGTGACTCTCCAAATCTGTCGCCCCTGTCCTCGCTCTAACGCCATTTTCTTTGCATTCCTCCATCGTGGACTTTCTCTTTCATTATCCCAAAACTGGCACTGGCAAGTCCAATTTGATGCCCACAGCTTAGACATATATTGGGAGTCCTGATAAGCACATTCACCAGATAGCTGCTTAGAGATGATTTGGCCAAATTGAATCTTCAGAATTTTTGCAACCGGCAGAACCACATTGACTTGCAGCAGCAAGGGACACATATAAATATTTGCATTCTGCATTGCGAGCCTCATACTCCGCATATGCACATAATTTAATGCATTTTCCCTGCTTCCATCTTCATTAGGATTAAGACCTTAGAGGCCATTTTATGACCTTCTGATAGACAGTGTGTGTAATTGACCCCCAACGGTGAACTTTTGTATTCTTGATTGGCGGCTTTATAGTTCGATGCGTCGTGGTTCCTTCTGGCCGAAACATGATTTTACACTGCCAGTGCCTGACCTCTACTTGGGCGGACTGTAATTACATATTCTGACAAGCTGCCTTTCAACCCTCCAGAAACCTCACAAGCCAAGCCTGCCATGCTTTTCCCAAAGCTAAGAGGAAAGGCTAGGGTCAGCAAAGAAATAGAAGTGAGCAGGTGTGCCCACATCATGTAGACAAGACTGTATTGCAAACTATAGATCAGTTCTCAGAGGTATCTCTCTTCCTTACCACAGCCATACAGTAGACGTGTTTTTTCTCAATAATATCAGCCTCGACAGGCTTGAAACCAGGTTTGGGATTCTTCCGTCACCATGACTGTAGAGACATAAGTAGGATTAATATCATGTAAAGATATTTGTGCTGGTGGCAATGGAATTAGTCTGTGGTATGGGGTGGGTCACATGACTATATGTCTATCTGGAAATTTGTTGGCAGCCTTGTCTGGGTCTCATGACTACAAACATGCTGGAGACCTGGGAATTTTTTGCCAGTAAAAACTGTCAGCTGTATTTCAGTTTGTCGGGGGTGGGAGGAATTTGCTTGGTGTTAGTATGACATTGTCCACATAATGTATTATCGTTAGTTCCATAGCAAATCAAGAGGGGTGGAGAAAGAAGGAACTGCGATCCATTCGGCTTCCTTATTCATATAACAGAAAAATCAAGTGGGGAATGGATCACTTGTCCTGAGTAACCAGGGTTTTTCAATTTTCGTATAATATACCGATAAAAAACCCTCATTCACGTACAGAGGTTGGGGTGGCGGTATATCTTGATTCTCCGCCTGACTCTTAAAAACGTGACAGCATCATCATAGGGTTAGTTCTTATGCTTCCTCCACCCGGAGGTGTACCCCTGGTTAATGCAGTAGTGATCAGTGATAGAGGGGTTTTAATGCAGTGAATTTCAAAAGGGAAGAAAAAAAGGAAAAAAGGGTTAAAAGACTCGTATAGCCAGATTAAGAATTTTAATGAGTCTGGATTCGAGATATTCTAAAAGTGGTTATGTGCGTAGGGAGACTTGTTAGGGATCTCTCGCACCTAGTATGTCCGTAGAAAGGTCGACATGTTTCAGCCCTCGTATTTGCCCGTGTGGGTCAAGTGGGCTTTCTTCAGGACCTAGAGTGAAAAGATAGCGATGGAGACCATGTGTGTCTCTGTGGATTTAGACCATGTTTTGTCAGGGTCTTAGTGAATACAGGTATATTTTCCTGATTCTGGTGAGGTCAGATAGTACCTGTGAGTAGAAAGGAGGAAACAAGACAAACATACATAGAGGGAGAATGTCAGGTATGCATTCTCCAAATGATCATGCTGTCTATGTGCAAAGACAGAGAAGAAACTATAAAATGGCAATTCTTTACATCAAGACAAATTCCTTTAGCAGACTGTTTAGGCAAAAGATCTCTCTCTCTGTTCTCTTATAGTCTCTACATTTGTATCACATTCAGGTTTATTTGGAAGAAAATTAAGTGTGGTTTTATGTGCCCTCAGTTGAAAGTGGTTCACTTAGGTATTCACGTTATCATTAATACTCGAGTCTGTTCGCTTTATCAGTGTTAGTATGTGTGGCAATGCTCAGTGAGTACTCTGAGCTCTAACTGATGATGGTATTTTGACTGTGAGCAGATGGCTTATGTTGTATACTCGTTGTGCGTCTTATGTCCATTGATCAATATTCAGGACCGTTTATACCAATGTACTGCAGCGCTTATCTGTCGCCTTGTTTATTGGTAAAATCTTGTCTAACACGCCAGGATTTGGTCTTACATGCGGTAAATGAGATCATATGTTGGCAGAAGGCTCTTTGCTAGCTGTTGTGTTTATATCTAAGCGTTACGGTGTGGGAAAAGAAAAAACGCGAAATACGTATATATTAGGGCGCTAAGTGTATCTACGCTCCGGTATGCAAATGCAATATGTCAAATGCTCCCATATATTAGCGCTCCCTCGCCCGTCACCCTCTTTTGGATACAAACTTCTTTATCTAGTTTGGTGATAATGCCAACCCCCTCACACGCACCCATATAAGTGTACCTTATGTCCTATTTTCTGGATATCAACGGGCGGCCAGTGGGTTTGTTACCTGCTGAATAACAGATAATACATATAACAAATTACATGCTGTTTGGTAGTAAGATACGGTTTTGAAGCCCGGAGATCTTGTTGTGGTTTCTTTCTATCTGCTGTGCTGATGCAGCACGACTTGTGCTGACTCTTCCTCTGGGGGCCCGGTTACGTTTGACTTCCGTGTGGTGTGATTTTAAAGAGCATTCGGGCTAGAGGAAATACTAAGAATGATTTCTTTACAGCGACTTTTTAAAAAGAAGTATTCATGATCTTGTGGACTTCTCGCTTTGTAGGTCATATTAAAAATATATATAAAGATATATATATATAATCACGGGTAGAGGTTTCCTTAAATTTCATACTGAGGTGTTTTAGTTGTGGAAAACTGGGTTAAGGACCGTGGTGTTGCGGGTTCCTGCACATCCTCTGGGAATGCCCGTTAATTCAAGACTACTGGCAAAAAATCCTGAAATGTATGAGTACGATTTGGGGGGGTCCCTCTGTTGCCCGAGGCCAAGAGATGCCTGTTGAACATCTGGGAGCCCACAGATCTGAATGTGAAGGGGAGGATATGGGCCACACTGGGGCAGATGATCGCTAAACGCAATATAGCGCAATCATGGGGAGCCGCCGTACCACCGACACTGAAGAAATGGAAAGAGGACATGGACTGGTGTATGGTGAGAGAGAAAACAGTCTATGTAACTCGGGGATGTCCCAAAAAATGGATTGCAATATGGTCTAAATGGAATGTTTATCGGGGGGAACTGTGCGAACCCTCATCTATCCCATCACCAGATGATCACTGTATGGTGTAAATCTCACTGCATAACTGGTAATTCTACACGCTATTACGAAAGTAATGTACTGATGCCTTTAAAGAACTGCGACTATGGTAATGTACGATACACTGTTCTGTAACGCATGACTCTTGTTGTTTGAGTTCAATAAACAGAAATATTAAAAAAAAAAAAAAGGACCGTGGTGTTGTAAAGGCATTTTCGTGGTGGAACACCAGGCTAGTGACAATGGTGTTGTTAAAAAGAGGAAAAGGGAGAAAGACGGAAGTCTTGTGCCATCATTCTATAGTTCATTAGTCTTTTGCTGGTATACTTTACTTGGTGTTCACTGAGTTTGTGGAGATGGAACTTACTGCCAGTGTACAGTCTTGGCATGTGAGGGTTTTGCCTCGAGGAGAGCCTAATCAGTACTCAACACGTCTGGGTGATGTTTAGTGGTTTAAGCTCAGCCACGGGATGTTATCATTGAGCCCGTGGTCATTGGTTCGGAGGCGGTGTACCCATCTCTGCTCTTTTTCAAACAACACTTTTTCTGCATTATGATTCTTTGTTGTGAGAGTTTCCAAGATGACCCATTTCAAATCGTTCACTGTATGTTGTGTTTCTATGAAGTGATTACTCATTTTTGTCGTATTTCTTTTTGCATTTGACATTGCTCTTATGTTCGCATATCCTCTGCTTGACTTTGCGGCATGTCATCCCTATGTAACGTAGGGCACAGGGACAGGTGATCATGTAAATTGCGTGTGTTGTATTACAATTAGTATGATACCTGATCGTCCATTTGAAGTCTGGGAGGAGTTGTATGGTTTTTGTTGCTGTAGTCAAATTGCAGACAGAACAGGAACCACATGGATAGTGTCCCAAAACAGGGGGGTTATTCCATAGTTGTGGAATCATTTCTCCTCGTGTGTGTGGTGGCGGTCTGGTGTGTACCAGGATGTCTTTGAGATTTCTAGTTCTTTTGTTTGCGAATCTCGGTTTTGGCCAACACAAGGATCCAGAAGTCAGGATTCTCCAATTTTTGTTTACTATTTTCTTTACATTGTTAGAGGCTGCGTTGTAAGTGGTCACGCAGGTTACTAGATCTTTTTCCGGTACCTTAGGGGTTGTGTCAAGAAGGCTTTCTCTGGGTCGTTAGTTCCACCAGCATTTCAGTAATCAACACTCTGCTCAACAGATTAGACTACACAGACAGCTTCTGGTGGTGAAGGATTCGAATACTGCCACAAATCTAATTGGCCTATAGCACGGATTGCGGCTCACAGGAAGATTGCTAGTCCCACTCCTTTAAGTACACCCCATGGTCTTAATGGCCTAGACTGTAATATGAGGTCCATGTCAAAACACTCTACTGAAGTATGGGACATTATTTCTTCCCTCTCTCCAGACGTATGCTTCTTCACAGAAACACGGCGGAATTCAGCCACTCTTCTTGTATCCCCCTGGCCCTACCAGCAAACTACCAACTGGTCAAGCTGGACACAGTCCAGACTGGGAGGTGGCGCTGCCATTGCATTTTGAGGTACAGTCAATGTTGTACTTACTGGCACCCTTCTAATTGACTGGGTGGAAATGTGTATTTTTAGAATTGAGATCTTGGCTATGAATCACTTTTTCCTGCCATTTACCACTCACCTGTCGCGAAAAAGGATTTCAACCGATTGTTAGCTGATTACATTGCTCCACACGTACTGGCATATAATAAATGTACTGGCATCTAATAAATGTACTGGCATCTAATAATGTCTTACTTTTGGGTGACTTCAATTTTCATGAGGAAAACACCACGAACACTGAGGTGGCCCAACATTTGTCAAACCTGGAAATGATAGGCCTGCAACAGATAGCGACAGGTCCCGCTCATAAGGCAGGCCATACCTTAGACACAGCAGCAAGAAGTGATTCCCCACTACCACTCATGTGGTCTGACAACTACCTGATAAGTGTAAAGAGACAGTGGAAATTAGTGTCACTGGATTCTTTCTCCAAAGTTTTTGAACCCATAGAGACCGTGCAGAGCCATAATATGAACAGGGCTCTGGTCGACTATCACAGCACCCTCACATGGGCGTTCAATAAGCTTACCCCACTTAAGCAAGAGTCAAGACTGGTGTGCATATAGCTGTGTCTGAACTGGGGTGGCGAAGTGAATTTAAGAAGGATGATGGATTCAACCCAGATTTGTGACTGGGGGTGAGTGTCTGAAAACTTTCAGTGCTCGGTCCATCGTCTCCCTGTCTCCACTTAAGCAAGTGCCAACTATTTCAAGCAGAGGTCAGTCCCCCTGGTACTCACCTGAATTAAGAATTGAAAAAGCTAGTTGCAAATGGCTTGAAAGGGGGTGGCGAAGTGAGCTAAAGAACGATGATGGATTCAACCCAGATCTGTGACTGGGGGTGAGTGTCTGAAAAGTTTCAGCGCTCCGTCCATCATCTCCTTGTGTTTGCTTTGAACTGAGATGGTGCCAGACCAAATCCTCTTCAGATGAAGAAGTTTATAAATCAATGCTCAACAGGTACCATAAAATTATTACATTGTCCCGAAAAAACATATAACTGATAAAATTAACCAAGCTGGTAACTCAGCGAAATAACTTTTTAAAGCTTTTAATGAATTTATTAAACCTTGAGCTTGCAATTGGGCTATCTCCTCACCACAGGACCTATGTGATTTGTTGGCTGACTTCTTTGAAGAGAAAACCAACACAATCTATAAGAACTCTCCTACTAATCATGGGCAGTTAAAAAAGGTAGTTAATTTCAACTTGCTGCCTCAGAATGCCTCTTTCTTCCTAGAACCATGCACCCTTGAGCAAACACAGGGGCAGTTAGCTCATGCCAAATCATGCTCTCTTCTAGAGTTATGCCCTCCTAGTATCCCTGCCTTCCGACCCAACTCTATTGCACCTTCCATCATGGCCCTTTTTATCCTCTCCTTGGACTCAGCTAAAATCCTGGCAGCCTGGAAATCCGCACAGGTTTCTCCAATTTCAAAGAAACAAAACACCTCCTTGGAAAACCTCTCCAAATATCAATGCTTCCTCTTCTAGGAAAAATCCTAGAAACCCTTATAAATAAACATCCAACTGCTTTTCTGGGAGAGCATGAGATTCTGGATCCTTTACAATTGTGATTCAGAGCACTGCACAGCACCGAGACCACACTGGTTCCAGTCACAGATACCACCAGACTGTCCCTGGATGCTGGTACCCCGTCAAAGCAGGTGTTGTTGGACTTGCCATCAGCTTTTGACACAGTCTCTCATGCTATACTAATTTGTTTTCATGTGTATTTTGTCCGTAGGACAAGTAGGCCCAACCCCTTGCAGCACAAACCCTTGGCTGCCAGTTTACCGTACCACATTATGGATCATGCAAGGGCACTGTCTGCAGTTATTATTTTTTTTTTTTATAACAAACTTTATTGATGACTGTAGCAAATTTGAAATGTATCAGTCAGTCAACAGTGACAGTCTTTTACTTTTATATGAATAACATTACAGATATGACTTATAGTGGCAATGGGCGTCATTTCGTAAACGATGTAATCGAAGACAAGCACTGTCTGCAGTTAGGGTAATTTTTGTGTTCATATGTTGATGCTATTCGAATTTGTATTTATGGTTCATTAATGCAAAGCCTTTATTATTAGCTCGGACTGCACTACTGGCAGTGGTTCCAGTATAAACATGTGTACACAAGTTTTCAAAGTTTAGCAGTAGGAGGCTATGTGTAATGCTCCCAGAATGCTCTCTGATTAGATGCAAATATGTGCAGAAGTTTGAAAGTAAGATAGATGATTCTTTGCTTTAAAAATAAAATGTTCACAAAGAAATGCAACTCAGAATAAAACATTTAGCTAAAATACTGTAACATTTAGGTACCATTTGTTTGTAGCATCATTTATAAAATGTGTAGATGCATGTTAGTATTTCCCAAAAATATTCCTAATGGAAAATCGGTGAAACCAGTTTCAACAAGGTTATGGGAAACATAACAATAAACAAGCATTGGCAAAGTCAGTAGGTCTGAAATTTGTAGTCAGCCTTTTGATTTTGTCAAAGCGTGTCTGTTTTGGCATAGTTTTTGTAAAACCTTATTGGCGTGGGAGCTGCCAAGCCCTCACCATTAAAACAAGCATTGGCAAAAAGCTAAACAAACTTTTGGTCTAAAAAAGCACACATTGCCAAATTAGTTCCTCACACTGAACAAAAGTACTTTGTGTGCTAATATGCTCCTTGTGAAAGAGCAGAATGCTACCACTCATAGTGAATCCAGCCGATAGATAGAATGAGAGAGAGAGATAACATTTTAATAAACACAAAAGGTCTTGCTTAACGCCAGATCTAATTAGCGGGCCAATTATTAAAGAAATCTCAAAAGTGCACCCATTGTATATGTCCTTGCATTAGTGCAGATTTACGGCTTTCGTGATTCACAAGCATTTACAGAGGAAGGTCAAGAAATCATAGTCCTATAAAATATTTGTGAACTGCAGTTTAGCATGAGCAAACATGCATGTGTAGATTTGCTCATGTGAAAATCTGTTGAGCGTTTGCAAGTTCACTCTACCTCCAACCACTTTTTTCCCAACCCTGGAAGAAGTTTTACGTCTTCCATTGTCAGGAGTAAATTCCCAACCTTTCTCAGTACGGTAAAAGATTAGAGAAGAGCTGGTGAAAAACCCTTAAAACATGCAAGTTATTAGGTTTGCACAGACTCAAAAGGGCATTACAATCCTGGAAATATTGCTTACCACTCCCTTCAGCCCCACTATGTAGATCTGCGAAAAGGTGGCAAAATAAGAGAATTGCTAGTATTCAATCCTTACTATGGTATGAGCCCTGGCATATCAGAGCTCTTTTCTAATGATGTTGCTGCCATAATTTGTCACTACACTACATGGCAAAAAAAGGGACAATTGGATTTTGTTACAGGGCAAGTAGATTTAGGAAGCAACATGCCCCATGGACAAGTAAATATTTTATAAAATTCCACACCCCTGCAATCTCATTTCACTGTATTTCATGCAAAATGTTGCCTGCATATGTAATTTTGTATTGTAATTGCATTTGTAGTGCTCACTACCCTTGAAGAGGCATTGAATCGCTCTCAGCTGGGTTGGTTAATATCTTTTATGGATACTGGTGCCCGAGGAGATGAAGGCCTCTTTTGAGTGAAATATCACATTGTCTTTGCTTATTGCTGTAAGCTGATTTTCTATGTGTTAAAGCTACCCATTTTTCCATGCCCACCCACACTGCTATGCAAGCAAATCCATTTCCCACATGCACAGAGACATCCCTTTATTTTCAGTTTCCCTACTTTTTGGGGCTCTGACAAGGCAACCAAAACTACATTTCCCCTGAATATTCAAGTACTATTCTCAGAATACTAAATTATCCTGTTGTTGAATATTTGAGCCCATTTCTGTGCCCAAATTCTGGGAAAGCTTAATAAAAACAAGCATTGGCAAAGCCAATAGCTCTTGCCTATGCGAGATCTATTGGCTTTATCAGTGCTGTTTTGTAGTAATTTTGCACAGCAAGGATATGGCGGGGTTAAGAAATATTGTAAAATTTTGTGTACCATTAACACAATGAGCTGTTTGAAACCTGGCCCAAGATGCATCTTGCTCTAACTAGAGGTTTTTTTCAGGGCTGCTAAATGAATCACTTACTAAGAACCATGTAAACAGTCAATGTTCTGCACTAAAGGTTGACCTGTCAGCCCGCCTTGTAAATGAGTTGTTTTGTATCAGCTGAATGAGTTGTTTTGTATCTGCTGAATACCGTGTTAGCCTTCGTCTGGTGTCCATGGCTAGTTTTCTATGTTTTAAAATGTTTTGGTCGATGGACAGAGGTCTTGTACATTTTGGTGTACAACTAGTGTCAGAGTATTACAAGAGATGGATCCCTTGGCAAGAAGTAACTGATGTTTTCTTCACACATTCCTTGCATTCAATCATGTGGTCTTTCATTGCTATAAGAAAGTAGGGCTATTATCTCAGTGCATAGTCGTTAAGCCGTCTATTCTATTTGGCGAAGATGCAATCATTGAACTTATGCTAATGACTTTCACCATCTTGCAGTGACAGCCAGAGCTTTGACTAACATAGTTGTGTTGCTGAAGCTGGAAGTGAGACTGCAAGCGACAGCAGAGTCACACATGTACGGAGTGCTGGCATGGCGTTAGCGTTCTACCAACTCTGTTTGCACCCGTCAACATGTCCCATTCTGCTCGTAGGGCCCCCTCAGCAATATCCCTTGACCTGACTCGTTAGACTTTCCAAATTCTAAACACTTCCTGTACTAGCAAGTAGACTGTGGCATAAGCCTGAAGGGCCCACATGTGGGGCAGTTTTCCTGACTCCAGGAGACACATCTTCTATGATACCACCACATAGTGGCCAAAAAGTGAAGGTTTCCAAATTGGGTGTGCTACCACACAGGCTATGTTGGTGACCATCCACAAAGTTAAGATTTTGTAGATGTTCACTATATTCCCAATGGTCACCCCCACAACTCCACTTGGAACACTGATGTTTTCACTTCAACCCTAACACTCATTTGTCAGTTTTCCTGCGTTTTACGTTCATCAGCAGTCATGAATATTCGCAAATCTGCAATCTATCAATTTGGACCTATCATTTCTACCCAGGAAGGACATTTGTTTTAGCATCTAAGTGAAACTTTGGTGAGCAAATGTTATGTGAATTCTATCATGTCATAATCATATATCTGTGTTGTATCATAAAATCTGAAAGTTGTATTACTTCTTATTAAAACCTTCCCATACTGTACTATATTGTGCAAAAAGTCTCTCAACGCACACTAACTGTTAGCTTAATTATTGGAGCATTTGTTTTCTCATTACGTACTTGGGAGAGAAATTGTGTTAAATTATTAGATCCTTTACGTCAATGCTGTAACCTGATTGCTGAGTCACAAGGATTAAAGAATATTTTTTTTTCATTTCCTTCGGCAGGCTATATTTCAAAAGTGTTAAGAAATTATACAGACCACGCCTGCGACGGAGAATATATTTCGCTCCGTTGTCCTCATAGAACCACCATCAGTATACAGTCTTCATTTTATGGCCGAAACATGCCAAGCCACAAGATGTGTCCTTCTCGGTATCAACAGTCCTACGCAATGTTCCTGAAGGAAGACGTCTCTTGTTCAACGGATACGTCATTGCAGGTACAGAAGGGGTTCATGGTCTATGTTTCACTCATCAGTGTAGTATGTTATAACGAACAGTCGGCCTTAATATGGCCTCATAGCGGTATCAGCTGTAATATCATATCTAACATTTTTATCCCTAGTAATCATTATCCTTCATAAAGAAGGAAGATAGTCTGTGTGTAGATCTTTCATATGTTCTGTTTGGCTGTAGCCTCACCTACTGCACCGCTGTGAGATGATTCACAGAAATGTACTACTTTTCTAAGCAATTTCACCCTAATTTTGGCCCCTCCGTTGAACATAAAAGGGTAAGAAATGGATAACTGAGAGCTCAATGTGTTTGCAGTCAATTAAAATACAATGTGGTTTGTATGTAGGTAGCTCCAACATCCCATTGTGTTATGTTGATCTGAAATGATAACACCAGTCCAAGCATATATACATTTTTTGTGTACGTAAATCTACTAACATACATGCCTAAGGGCCTGATTCATGCAGGAGACTCCCGATTTTTTAAAAGCCAAATTTCTCTTTATTTTAGCTGACCCCCATTTAAAATTGCCTCTGCCTCAATGTAAGTCAACAGGGAAAGATACACTGCCCTCATTTTTTTTTTTAACTCTTCCACTATCCAGTTTTAAAATGTTGGCATGAATGTACAAAAGTGAATATTGGGGCAGCTGTCAGGATGATTCAGGTGTTTGAATTGGGTATTGTATATTGTTTGTTCATTCTGTTTAGTCCTTCATCTTAAAAAAAAAAGACAAAACACATTTCTATGGTGTATACCACACATTCTGCACTAAGGTGCAAAATCATTAAGAACAAACCCAGCTAGGGCACATTCAAGCGCTGTTCAATATTGCATTTTGGAATTACACATATTTACATTTGCATTTCATATATTTACATTTTTAGGCAGAGGGAGATTAAATGGATTGCCAACAGTCACACGGTTTTCAATTAAGTGCCAAGGCTCAGGTTCAAAGTGCGCATGTTGACCTCTTGTAATTTTCTCAAGTAATAATGCCCTTCAAAGGCAGAAAACTAATAAGCGTATGCTCACTTGGACAGTGTGCAGACACGCCATCCATCTCCAATGTTCCTTCATAAATCAAAGATAGATAATACTCAATGTTTGCAATGGTGAGAACAGCGTTGATTGAAGGCAACCTGTGGCTGTGAAGTCAGATTCCTTTACTCTCACCTCCAGGGCCTGTGTGAACCCATTTTTTTTGCTGGCTGCCTATCAAAAGTGCTGTACATTTTGAAATCTAATAGCAATCTAAAATGTAACTCTCTGAACATGACAGATGACTGCAATAAACGAAGATTACTGGCATGCATAGCGTTTGTTTAAATAATCCAGACACTCCTATGTGGTGTATATTAAAGTTTACATTGAAATGAAGGTCATAGCATGAGATTACAGCCTACTATTGTTCATACTTCACCATATTTTGAGGTTTTTTTAATAATGTGAAACTAATATGAGTTTATTGCAATCCGCTCCCAACCAGCGAATAGGACCCTCTACAAAAGCTGTCCAGTGAGATAACAAATTGAAAAAGAAGCCAGGATTGCTTCATACACAAACATTAGCTAAGTGAATAGGTCTAGCTTTAAAAGGGCCTTTAAATCCCTGAGCTATTGGTTTGCCAGTGCTTCTTTCTATTGCCAAAGTAAAAAAATGGATTCCTGTACATTATGACACATCCAGACACATGGGTGGCCATCTTGAAATAATTTGTCTGCATGAAAGAAATCATTCCAAAAGACGAGCGGGGGAAGGAGGCGGTGAGTAGATGGTGGCGAGAGCAAGAATATGTTTGCTGTGCTCCGAACCTGGCACGTGGTCAAATTATTTTTGGTGACTGATGAGTAGGGTGTGAAACCAGGCAAGGGCATCTCTTGTCCGTAGCACCATTTCCTATAGCAATAAAACAACCGGCATGCAATGCCAGGAGACACTGGGGTTGAGAGATGACATACAACAAAGAGGCATAATCCATTTTCCCTGCTTCCTGCAACCCAGGCCAGGATAGGCAGGGCCAAGTACACACAGGTTGCTTCACAGGTAGTGCTCCAAGAGCTCCTTCCTCTCTACACTTTTAGAAGAGTCTAATTTTTGGAAAACGTCAAAACCTTACATGAACTCATGTCCATACAGAAAATATCCAGCAGACTCCATTCCCTTTTAATCATCTTAGAATCGGCGTATAACATAACCCCTTGCTGCATCCTTCCTTCCAATCCAGAGATCCATGGCTAAGCTTCCTCCGCGGCCTCCCATAGGGCTCTGCAGAATGTTGAACCTGCTGCCATCTTTCTGCACTTTGCATTCATGCTGACATTTACACTCAGGTATATGTTAGGCAAGTTGTCCAGAGACCAATGGGAAAGATTTTTCATAGTACTAAGTGTAGTGTTAATTGGGGGAATGCGGGTGATCGCAGGGGAGAGGTGACCACGAGAAATGTTCAGACGCCTACAAAGTTGGACCTTTATGGTTATTTACAAACATGTTGCGTGCTTCAACGCCATTAATCATCAAGTGTTACTAAAGTGCTTGGATGGTTTCGATATCACCTGACTGGACATTTTTTTGACAAGCAGCACCCCAAGTCTCAATGGACCCTTTTTAAAGTAAATATTCTGCCTTTTGAAGTTCGGCAAGCATCAGAGCTGTGCCCTTAACGTTTTAATTTATTTATGGTCCCTTTGGCACATTAAATACATCCAGTTGGACTGATTGTATTTATGTGCACTGGCAACACACAATTTCTTTCTACAGTGGACAGTAACTCTCACATGGAAGTGTAACATTTGTATAATTGCTTGACAAAAGTTCAGATATGGATGACACAATACTGCTTGAAACTTAATTAAACTGAAAACAGATATGTTTGCTTCTTTTTGTAACAGAGCTGTATGGAGGGGTTCCTTCTGACCATTGCCTATGGATTCAAAAACCTATGCCAGTGTATACTGTAAGAAACCAGGGTGTACAGTCTGATAAGGGCCTCCCCCAGAAAGAGCAGATTATGTCAGTGCTGAAGGCCTGCCTTTTTCAGCTCAAAATTCCGAAATAAATTATGAGTTTTATCTTAATCCCCAAAGAATTCAAATCTTGAAAACGCTAATTTCTACTAGATTATATTATTGCAATGCAATAGACATATACCTACCAGATAAACTGATGAATAAATTACAACTTGTACAAAAGTTGCAAAAAGGATGATTATCTTAAAAGATTTAATTCTATATCTCCTGCTCTTGCCAGACTACCGTGGGTTCAAGCGAAGACAAATATATTGTTTAAGGCCCTCTGTTTGGTCAATAAATCTTTGTATGATCGTCACCCAAGACCAGTATCAAAGCCATGTTTATTTTACAAACCAAGAAGATCTTTGAGGTCTTTAAAAGCGTTTCTACTGCCTGCCTCTAAATTTCAGTGGATTTCTATTGGAGGTAGAGCTTTCTCAGTGGCTGCGGCTAGATTGTGGAAGTGTGAGCTTAATAAGCTACCTGCTACCTGCTGAAACAGTTTTGTTGAATTTCAGGACGTCTTTAAAGATGTGGCGCTTTAATTATAAGAATATTTATAATCGGCAGCACACTATAGATTTTGCAAAACGTTTATGAATTGAAGCATTAGGGTGCATTTGGGTGAAAGTTGCACATTAGAAATACAAATTTATAAAAATAAATAATAATAATAGTCATTCTCACTCACTGGTGTAGATAAGCGTGATTATGTGGTGGGAATAATATACAAATACTCCCTTATTTCATGGGGAAAGGACTTGTCTACTTAGAAATAAATGTGTTAGAAGGAGAAAACAAAAGTAAGGTTATACTAGCTAATACATTTTCCTTGTTCATTTTCTTCTGTGTACAATCTGCATGGCTAAGCATAGGGAAGGATTCTGGAAATCAGCAATTTGTATTGATTTATTATCAATGCACTTCTGGGGTTTTTTGTGAATTCCATAAAAGGTGGATATCTGTGCAAATCATAGAAGGAAACCCTAAAAGCACTCTGTAAAGCCTGTGCTTGTAAACTCAACATGTCTTTATCCATTGTTTGTTTGTGTCTGTATTTGTGTACGTAGCAATATCTGGGATTACCTGATATCTAAAGAAACTGATATATCCTCTGCTGCTTCTAGCAGCTTTTCTTTCAGAACAATGGCTGGGATTTAGCCTTTATATGCATACAGCTTACTCTGATGGGTGGAGTAGGCACTGTACTGTGAATAAAGGCAGGCACGTTTTCACCATCATCCCGGGGATTAGTGCCATGCTTCATAGAATGTGCAGCCCAGCGGAGGACATGAAAAAACGTACTGAAGCTGCCTGGATGAAACTCTCTACACAGTGTGAAATAAATATATTTTAATATAGTAACATTAAGGTTCTGAGAGGGGACTGCACAAGACTCTCCTTTAAACTATCCTGGATTTCTGAATAGTATAACTATAGTTTATAATTGAAGATAGTGCTGAAAGAAGAGGCAGGAGTAGGGTACCATTTATAGTCCTACATGATCGCACAATACTCTGCAAAACATCAAAATACTACGTACCTCATTATGAGTTACCCGGAGCAGTAGCCCTATGGAATACCCTTACAGGCGGCTATAAATGGTTGGTTATTTCTGGACCAACAATTACTGGGCCCAGAAACACCAGACATAGTTTTACCAGGTGTGCATGGATCTCTGGGAGAAAATTGATTCCAAAAAATATCAAGGGACATAAATATCAAGTCAAAAATATTGATTAAAAAAATATAATTTTCCTATACTCATATAATGGTAAGTACAAAAATATTGAATGAAAGATATCGCTTTACTCTAATATAGTTTAAAAACATAACCAAAGTATTATTATTTAATATATATGTATATAGTTTAAAATAGTAAATCTTAAATATTTTTATATATAACATTAATATAATGTAAATTAAATAAATGTAAGTAACATTTAATACTATATATAAATATATACTTGTATAAACATACACACATATATATGTGTGTGTGTATTTAAATATACATATATATGTATAGTATAACACTTTTATTAAAATATATTTTACATTATATATTTTTATTTTATTTACCACTATAAAAAGCATATAAATATGTATATATGTGCAATGGCAATCGCAAAAGTGTTTGCTTCCACACTGCGTGTGGGTATTCTGTGGCCGGTGCGATTTTCAGCCTTCGTATTCGCTCCCAATCCAGTCTCCGACCAGAAAAACTACAGGCTCTCTAGAAACGTTTGCAATAGTTTGGTATTGACTGAGTAGACTCGAACTGCTCCAGTGCGTTTCAGCTTAGAAACAAGTCTTGGTCAAAGTGAATACAAGCCCAATCAGCTGTGAAAATATACATCAGGGCAGCATGAACATGGACAAAATACTAACACTGTGTTTACAGTCAAGTTGACATGCATAATCCATTCCATAATTCATGCATTGGTCCTATAAAAGTTCTAAAGTGATGATGTGCTACATAACTGTGGCAATGCGCAAAACCCCCATAATTTTAGAGGGGTTAAACTTACACCAATCTGTTCAACAGTAGGGAAAGCTTTGGACTCTGGAGTGGCAACACTTACTATTCCCACTCCTGTCTGCGAAACAGTAGGAAAAGTGTTGGACAGCAGAGGAGTAACATTTACTATTCCCTCTCCAATGTGTGCAACAGTAGGGAAGGCATTGGAATTTGGAGAGGTAACATTTACTATTCCCTCCAGTCTGTGCAACAGTAGGCAAAGCTTTGGACTTTGGAGGAGTAAAATGTTCTATTCACACTCCAATCTGTGCAACAGTAAAAAGTGTTGGACTTCGGAGAGGTATAATTTACTATTCCCACTTCAGTCTATGCAACAGTAGGAAAAGTACTTCGCTTTAAATACATAACATAATTGAAACATAACCCTATTAATTTAAGAAAAATATAAAACTCTTAATATAAACTTTATGAATTAACCAAAAATATATTAAACAAAAATCTATTAACATAATTGTTAACCAATTTAATAATTAATTATCAATTAAAACAAATTGGCCATTATTTATTACTTAATTAACTTACCACACTATACCCACACAAACCTAGCAGCCCACACTTAAAATATAACTAAAATAAATAAATGTAACACAACTAACAGCTATAATTAAATCTCAATAAATTAATTTGTAATCGTCAATTACTAATTCATGATTAATTAAACAATAATTATTTATTGATTTATTGATTAATAATTAACTTCTCCAAATCGAGTCACACACTTACTTGTACTATCTATATGGAGGTAAGGGTACCAGACACTTATTGCGGCAACCCAGAGGACAGTAGAGGCATGGAAGGGAGCGGAGATACACACGGGATGGGATTACAAATCACGAGGAAAGCCCCAATATGGGAAGGCACACGTCTGCCAGAACTAGGAAAATTGGGGGAATTGGGAACATGGGACATGATTGGGATATCAAAATTAGAAGATCCATTAGAGGGGGGGTGCCCTGATTACATTCAGCGCTCTGCAACGAGAGTTCCAACTGAGCAACAGCCAAAGATATACATTTTGCAATTGCAATATGCGTGGAAGGTAGAAAAATTAGACATAACGAACATACATGAGTATGCACCACTGGAGGGAAGATTCCTTCAAGGGGAAATAGCAGAGACAGCCATTTCATGGACATATAAGATCCTAATAAACTATGTCCCAGACAACCTAAAAGGCCCGAGGACAAGCTAGGAAACTACCCTGGGAGAATTAGAAGATGAGGATTGGGAAACCGCACTAATGCACCCAAGGGAAGTGGCCATAAAGTTAAGATTGTGTTTGATTCAATTCAAAATCCTCCAAAGGGCATATCTTGACACATCCCGTCTTTATAAAATGGGGAAGACGTACTCCCCCGAGTGCCTCGGTTGCAGAACGGAAAACAGAACATATATCCATACTCTATGGGATTGCTCCCACATACACAAAAACTGGGCTAGAATAATAAAGGAGCTTAGCGAGATAGTGGGGACACAGCTGCCAAGAGATGCCAAATATGCTCTGTTGGGCATACCCACGGAGATAGACGTGTCCAGGTATGCTCTTAAACTATGGAATTTAGGATTAGTAGTGGCTAAAAGGGACATAGCCAAACACTGGGGTGCTCCAAACGCCCCAACATTACATGAATGGAAAACAGCGATGGACATGTACATGGGGGCAGAAAAAGTGACGTATAAAGTGAGAGGGTGCCCCAAAAACGTTTTCAAGATATGGGCCCTTAGCTCAGGCACTATGGACTGGAAATGAGTGATATACCGGGCAAATCACACCCTACAACGCAGTCAATGGAAGAGGGGGAGCGAGTATACATGCACCTGACTGCAAATTGGAGGTTAACGCTCAATAATATCAATAAATATAACTGCCTAATGTGCTCAATGCCAACACTAACCTGTAAGCAAGGTACTCGTGATTGGATCCTATATACCCATGGCCATGTTTTACTCTTCGTACATGATGCTAATGTTTGTGTTCTCAGAACATGTACCAATAAAATCATTTGAAACAAGCATTTGCAATGCAATAGGTCTCGCATTTACACGAGTTTGAGCTATTGGCATTGTAAATGACAATGCCTTTTATTTATGTTTTGGTTTTTAAAACATAAATAAAAGGCATTGTCATTACCATGACAATAGCTCCAACTCGCGTAAATGCGAGACCTATTGCATTGCAAATGCTTGTTCCATTTGTGACATGGAGGAAGGGGTGGGAGAGGCAGGGGAGGGTGGGCATGGGGGGGCTCAGTTTAAAGACCGCCAGGATTGGCTTGATGGTTCGGATTGGAAATATTGTTTTAATATATCAAGAAGCCTTTTTGAAATTGAACTTGAAACAGTAAACCACTACAAAATGATAGTCTGGCTGAGCAGACCATCCCGCCAACCAAAGAAGCACTTATCCCGGTGCAGAAGAAACGTAGACCAGTAATTGGAGAGGGGAAACAGTAGTATCTGAGTAGTATTGGATAAAAAGCTTACGGAAGTGGGTGCAATAAAGACCCGGTTCCAAGCACAGCCTACAAATACACTGGCACAAAGGGAGGTGCTTTCCCGCGTGCTGAAAAGCTTAAAAACAGAAACTATCCGCAAAAGGGAAAGGATGCTCGTCGAATAAGTCAAACCACGAAACTCTCGGGTTTGCTAAAAAAGTTTCTAACTTCTTTAATATTTCATCAAACAGTCAAACCAAGAAACGCACCTACTTTCAATATTAATATAATATTAAAATAATTTTGTTTGTTTCGATGCCATTGACTTTACTGTGACCTGAAGGTGTCGGTGTTTGACGTGTCCTATACCAGGTTTAATATATGCGCGGTTGTTTATACCTATTAAGATACCACCAGGTCTCTCTCAGAAGCTGGCAGGAGAATACAGGCGCCATTTCAGCCCATCCTCCTGTCTCTTCCATAAGACAGGCATGACCACGGTGTGAAGAGCACACGCTGAGACAGCAGGGTGTGCTGTATCCTATGAGAGAAAAGAAATGAGCCTGCGTCCCCCAGAATAGAGATCCTGAGAGGCAGGAAGAGCCAGAGAGAGAGGCGAGAGACAGATGAGACACTTGGGGAGGGGGGTGGTCTTCTTTGCCATAAGACCCTTTCCCCTCTACTCGCGAGGTGTGCCCATTTCTGCCCTGAACACAGGCGGAAGAAGTGAGAATCGTGACACAGGAACAAAATATCATGATAGTGAGGAGGAAACTCCAGTGTAGACTACTCAGAGCAAGTACACAGCACTCACGGACAACCAGAGTACGGCGCTGTCAGATAATACAAGCACAGTGTGCTGACAGATGGTAAGGATGGTGTACACATGGAAACGGAGGCGTACTCATGAATACTGACAGTGCAGCGTCAGTGTATGTGAGGCATGTTCGTAGGTAATGCAAACGCACACAGTCACAGATGCTTGCAGCGTTGTGTTCTCACACTTGCAGTCAGTGCTGTATACTCACGCACAGACACTGCCAGTGCAGATGGAAGGTGAAACTTCAAGACAACAGGATGAATATACGTACATTTGTTTATATGCACCAAGCACTTTTTTCCACACATTGCACGGTTCACACTGATCGTTCTAATTAGATAGCATGGCTCTGTGAGATTATTTATCAGTGGAACGTGATTTGTAAGGTCCTTTGACTCAAATATTGATATACTATCAAAAGGATGGGGAGAGGATGCGGTGTAACTGCCAGAGCTGCCGATTTTGGAACTTGAGAACCAGGTTCGAGTCTCCGCGTCAGCTCAATATCCTGCTGTGATTCTGGGTTAATCACTTAATCTAACGGGCACAGTTAGAGTGATGTACTCACAGATAATGCTATTGCAGTGTACTCACACACAATGGACGTGCAGTGCACTCACACAGAGTATTAATGCCTCTATGATAAACCCAGTCCAGTGTGCATACAGATAATGCTAGTGCAGTGTACTCACACACAATGGACGTGCAGTGCACTCACACAGAGTATTAATGCCTCTATGATAAACCCAGCCCAGTGTGCATACAGATAATGCTAGTGCAGTGTACTCACACAGAGTATTAATGCCTATATGATAAACCCAGCCCAGTGTGCTTACAGATAATGCTAGTGGCAGTGTACTGACACACAATGGACGTGCAATGCTCTCACAAAAATGACTAATGCAGTGTACTCATAAATAAAGCTAGTGCCGCATATTCACGGGTAATGCCTCTAGGATAAATACAGTCTAGTGTGCTCACAGATAATGCTCGTGCCCTGTTTTTACACAGGATGCTAGTGCTGTATGTTCACTATCTGTGCTGAAGGAGCCGCCAGCGGGTGATTTCTCAGGAGAATGTTTGCTCAAACGACCGTGCGTTTCTTTAAAAGGGAATAATGGAAATATTGAACCTTTGAATGCCAAATAATGCAAAAAGTAACAATTGGCTTTAATGAAAGCACGCCACCAAGCTATACATTGTATCCTTAAATAGAGTTTATGTCGGATACGGCCGCACACATGCAGCACTCGGAAGCTGTACGGACGCTATGCGGATAGTGAACAGCACAGCACCGCCACAGTGCACGGGGTTTACAAACAACCAGGATGAAGTGCGCAGTATTCGAACAAGAACAAAACTGCTGCTGACATTTATTCCTCGACGGGAGAGGGCACCTGACTGGAGGGAATTGCGAGGCCCGAATCAGTAATGAACCGTGAGCTCTGAGCGGATAAGCAAAAAGCCTGCCCGCGGGATGCGGAAACGCAGACGTAACAAGACATCAACAGAGCGGATTTCCCTCTCTCATAAACACTGGGAAGGGGGAAAACAGGGGGAGGCCTCCGGTCCGAGGGAGATGTATAATTTCACTTTAGGCGATAATAATTCAAAGGCCTCGGGTCATAGGTGGGAGGAAAAGCACCGATAAAGGCATCGCAAAGTCAACCTTTTGCAAAAAGTGAAAGAAATCGCGAGGCTCTGAATGCGACAATACCCTCCCTGTCTCTCTGTCGCGGTGGCCTCCCTTGATGCATCTTTCTCTCCATCTACGGGCCTGCCTAGTCTGACACACATAAATACAACTCTTTACACAGCACTCAAACACACTTTTTCAAGATTCAAAGGACGGTCCTCGCCGGGGCCCTCTAGGCCGCTACGGAAATATGTATTGAGTCATTTTCAGCTAAGAGCGCACAGGAGCCAGGTCTCCTTCACGTCGCTGGCATCTCCTGCCTCTGGGACTGGGACTTTGTCCAGCAAGCGCCGGAAACAGCAATTGCAAATTGCGGTGCTATTCTCAAAATATTGGTACGTGTGTGAATGTGGTGTAAGTGGGACATTTCACTTTCGGATTCATTCACACGAGGCACCTTTGGTAGAATGTGTCCTTAGAAAATCTTCACGCGGACAGATCTTCACGCGGACAGTTACTTAAATGAGCAAACCCGACAGCTTCATTCCAAAGTCGAGTTATTGTCTTCTGGGAGGGCAGTTTCATTTGATAATTTTCAGGCACCTTAACACAAGAGCAGCAGTACAAAACAAGCTTTGAGAATTAATCTCGCAGAACTTCCTGAGAGAACCCCATGATTGATTGGAAGGGAGGGGGGAAGGACAGCAGAGAGAGTGGGGTGGAGCAGCTGGGAAAAGACACAAGAGGGAAAACAAAACAAGTCTCGATCTCGTGTCTTTATGGGGCCATGTGTTTAAACACATGGCCCCATAAAGATAAGAAATCGCTTACGACAGAAGGAAAGCAGGCGAGCCAGTCCAAGTGGGCTGTCACAAAAAGCCAAAGGGAGGCAACATACATAGCACATTTCCAATAGCTGGCCACTGTTTAGCATAAACGGCGATGCCAGCCAATGGAAATGAGGGGCGGGGCTTAAAGCCCTCTTCTGAAAATCCTCTCCTACAAAATCTCTCGCGGAGGCAGAGCGGGGCTCTGCCCTGCAATGCCACGCAAGTCCTAAAAATATTAATTACCTTTCCACACTATACCACTACAAAGCCACCAACCCGCACCAAACAAATAACTTACCAAATATTAGTACACAATTTACATCATTAATAATCAATAATAAATTAATAATTGATAAATAATGATACCTAATTACCTTCCCACCCTACACCTCTACAAACCTAGCAACCTGCTACGACAATATAAATTACTATTATAATTGCATTTAAAATTATAAATCACTTAACATTACAAACTATATTTAAAATTATTATTAACAAGTATACAATCATATACAAAACATTTATATATAAACTAACAATTATATATGCACAAAGCAGAAGGAGTAGTACTTGCTTTTAAAAGAACCCTCACTCATCAACCTAGTTGGTGACATGCTTCATCATGGTGTTCCCACCCGAGCGGCCGAATGCCACTCGGGTGTGCTACGACTCCTGTTTACAGCGGAGCGGGTATTTTTCGGGGATGCAGAGTGAGATAATGCTAGTTAAAATTACTTTTACTTGACCTAAAGATTTTTAATGTTGGAAAAGTAAGGTAAAGTTAAAATTACAATGAGGATGTCCCGCTGGTATTATATGACCAGTGACATCCCTACATAAAAACAGTGAAGGGTGGCTGGTCTACATGTTTCAGCCTCTAGATGAAATGTAACGAGGCTTTCTTCAGGACCGATACTGTCAGGGTGGTATGCACCAGGAAGTAACGAGGATCTTCATTCTGTGTCTCGCTTCAGATTGCCGCACTTGTGCTGTACACCCTCTTTAAGTCTCACCTACAGACAGCTTTTTGCGCTCTGTCGTGGAAGACTTCATGTGGACATTGCCAATACTTACAGTGGTCTTTGGACCAGCCCATTGCTTGCCACTGATTAGCGTTTTTGTCACTCTCCCATGCTTGTTTCATATTCATTGGGTTTCTTTCCTTTACTTGTGGGTCCCTTTCCTGGAACATAGCTTCTTTACCATCTGTTTAACATGATGATTTGCATCCTTCCACTGCTCACATTCAGGCAACTACCTCTTTAGTTTAGCTTTTAGCGCTCCAGTGGAATGCATGTGTTTTCTTGCTCCTTCCCTCGTGTGCTGCTTTCCCATCAAATTCCCACCCCCACAGTTTCTATGTTCCTGTTCAACCACTCACATGTTATCTATTGCTTCCCCTACTTCTCAGTTGTTTTTAAAATTATTTTTTTTACACACTAATTCCCAACCCCTTAGCTCTTTCACTTCCCCTCCCAGTTGCGATCAACTTTTGTTTTTTCCCTACTTAGCTCCTCTATTGGCCTACCCAAATACACATCCCCGGCTCAACTGAGGTTAGAGTTTGGAGGTCACAAACAGGTGCTTGCAAGACAGGGGGCATACATAATTATGTGGGATAAAATCAGGAAGGCAGAACAAGGGACCCTTAATAGCCTTTTATGGTTAGAATTACAGCGGAATCAAGCATCGCAAGCTGCCAACTATCTGGCCAAAAACCTGGTGAATCTAGGCTTAAAGGAGCTGTGGAATACTTCCACCAACCATTCCACTATCAAAAGACTGGTAAAGAAAACACCTATCATGGATAGAAGATAAGGAGTCAGTTGCCAGGAGGTCACATGGGTGGTTTGTCTTAAACTCCTACTCAAATCAAGGACAACAGAGTTATCTCAATTTGGGCTACTCAAGATTCTTAAAGCTGAAGTTTTTAAAACTCAGAATGGGCCTGATTCCTTGCAGACGCCATTTTCCACGCTGGCAGAGGGACAAAGGGGACGCCCTATGTCGGTTGTGTGGCAAGGCAATTGAGGACATGCCACACCTCTTATGCTCCTGCGATAAATTGTTAGAAGAAAGGAAACGTTTGCTTAAATGTTTGTTTAACCAACGAGGAATACGCACGCGAAGGAATGCCGTGCTTGCCTGCTTCTCCCCCGACGATTTGCGGTTAAACTGCAACTTGGTGAAATTTATGAAGGAGGTGGAGAAAAGGATGCAGGAAGCTGTTTTTTAACTTATCCTGGAGTCACTTGATAGTATGAACTGTATATAATATATCGTTTTTATTGTAATATTTACCAAAATGACGGATATGGGACAATGAAAAATTTAACCTGGAAGATTTTATCATTTTAGATTGAATCTAAGTTTGTGTTGGAAACTAGATAGTATGTACTTGTTTTATCATCTTTTTATTTTTAAAATGTGGGATTGCAATGGTTTTTATTAACTGTGCAAATAAAATTGACTTACTTACTTACCTCCACAGTTTCTATGTTCCTGTTCAACCACTCACATGTTATCTATTGCTTCCCCTACTTCTCAGTTGTTTTTAAAATTATTTTTTTACACACTAATTCCCAACCCCTTAGCTCTTTCACTTCCCCTCCCAGTTGCGATCAACTTTTGTTTTTTCCCTACTTAGCGCCTCTATTGTTGCTCAGCAGCGATCACCCCTGCCCCCTCTACCTTTGCTCCCCTACTCCTCAGAGTGCCATCCTATTTGGGGGGGGAGGGGTGGAGGGCACCCCCAGCTGCAATTTGCTGTAAAGCTACTCTTTAATAAAAATGTGCTTTCACGCACGTTTCATTCGCCTGCTTTCTTGGAACGATAAATATAAAAAAGCGGATTGGCCGTTACGCTTATGCGTGATGATACACGCATACAAACACATCATCGTTCTTTTTAGTTTTCATTAATTTTTTTGTCGATCCCCTTTCAGTATCAGCATACAAGGATTTTTTTGTTGTCAATGTGGAACAGCATTGATAACATACATTGGCAAGGCGAATGGGTCTACATTGGCAAAGCCAGAAGCCAAGACCTTTTGGCTTTGCCAGTGCTTAGTTTATTTCCCAGCGTTCTCATACCCAGCTGATTGGGTGTGTGCACATCTGCCTCGGCACTGTGACGTCTTAGGTCAGGCGAGTGCACGAGTGCTAATACATAACATCTTCCAGCCCCCTTTAATAGATTTTAAAAACCTGAGAAAGCTCTTTTTTGGGATCTCCTTTCAAGCCTTCATTTAATTAGGAATTTATAATGTTTCATTCAACCCCTGGGAGATGTTTACCCATAATGTTGCTTCTTTTTTTTCTTTCAGTGTATTTTTATTGATTCTTTTTTTCACCTCGTGAATTTCTTTTGCTCTTAACTACTTCACATCCACTCACTCCATCGATGGAAGATTTGTATCCATCGTTTTACACCTTCTTCTTTTCCATTGCAGTTGTATTGATTCTTGTTTACCTCGTGGGTTTCTTTTGTTTTTAACTCTATTACAGTTCTACTCGAGCGCTTTATTTGACTGTACAGCGCTACCTTAAATCTTGTGTTTAGGAAGCGCGCTATTACCTTTTACGAACGAAGCAAATGTGGTGAAGTGAGGCAGTGTGTCAGTCGCGGCTGCAAAATCCACTGATTTGTGGCGCTATGATTCGTTGTATATTTAGACGCTTCCTGCCTCCAAGCCTGACATGTCGGATCGAAATGTGTTGAAAACAGGATGGCCCCGCTTAAGGCCCTGTAAATGAAAAATGTTAGGGGAGTGGGTGAGATAATGAGATGCATAAATCACAGAAGCGATGAGATTGGTGTTTGTTTTGCCTCAGCACAAGGGCCGGGGCCTCTTTATCTCCCTGCGCCTCCAGGTCCCGGGCTGCCCTCCTGGGCACTGTCTGTCAGGCTCGGCTCTGACTTACCACTTGAACCCAGGATTAAGCTGTACAGTGTGTCTGTTTCCACCTCCCTCTGCCTTTCACCCCAGGCATCCTTCCGCCCCCATCTTCACCCAGTATATGCTGGTGTGATTAAAGGAGGGGACCTTGCTGTAAAATTCCGCAGTTTGACAGTGTGACAAGTGAAATCATTCCGCCTGACTAATTCCTGCCTCTGCACTGCGCATGCGCACAGACAGGCTGGTTCTTTGAGGCACTGAGCTACTCAAGCCTGCAGTACAGTGAGAGTCTATTAATATAGTAAGGAAGCTGGTATTTATGCATGACATGCTATGAAGAAATATGGGGCCCAGTCACATCTCGAATCTGTAAAGTTCTAGGGCCGGGCCTGTGGCAAGGCCCGGGGCAATTATGCTGATGCAGCACGGGGAAATAAGTATCAGGCCACACCGGTATTCTGGTTGGAGACCTCGCCCCCGAGCGGGCCGGCTCCCTTTATTGGTTTCCGCAGGCCACGCCTGGCCTGCGGATGACGTGTGGTTACCGCGATGGGAAACACTAGACCTGTCGAGCTATTACATCCCTATCCAACTTCATTCGAAACAAACTTTTTCCTTCCCTATACATGACAACAACATTACGTTAAACTGTGTACAGTCATATGTGCGGTGCTACTTGCGTGTCCCCTCGTCCGCCGCTCCTGGGCACTCCTCAGCAGGCAAAGTCTCTCAGTCTCTGGCTGGGCCCTGGATTGGGCCTCAGGTTGTACCTTCTGGGGGAGCTTCTCAGGCATGGGCTTGCGGGGGGTCCGCCAGCTGGGGTGGGACTGGTAGGGGGACTCGCAGAGTTCTCGCCCTCCACTGGGGTGCCGGGGGGTGGGGTGGCTGCCTGTCCTTCCGTGGCCGTCCCCGGGTGGTCTTGGGGTACCTCCTTGAACCACGAGATGTTACGGGACACTTCTTCGCCTCCCCTTCGGGCAGAAATCATGGTTCCTTGGTTGGCTGTGACTGTCCAGCTCCCTGGTTCGTAGCTGGTCCGGAATTTTCCTCCTGGGCGGCGGTCCCGTAAGAGAACGGTGGCCCCCGGGTGGATGACCCTCTCGGCGGCGCGCCTCCGATGGCTCGCGTAGTTGTTGCGGCGGGTTCGTCGGTCTTGTGTTTCTGCTTCTCTCAGTGGGGGCGGCGCCCAGCCCGGACACGAGGGGAGTAGATCTCGTCGGGGCCCATGGAGCATCAATGCCCACGGGCTTCTCTGAGTGGTGCAGTGGGGAGAGCTTCTGTACTCTCGCAGGAACTCGTGGAGGCGTTTTTCTGGGTCTGCCTGTTCCACCTCTGCAATTCGGAACATCTTGTTCAGTGTGCGCATGAAACGCTCTACGTCTCCGTTGGCCTGCGGCCATTGGGGTGTTATCCGACGATGGCGTATCCCTCTTTGTGCCAGAAAGGTGGCGAACTCTGCCCCCTGAAATGGCGGTCCGTTATCGCTGCGGATTTCCTCTGGGAACCCAAACATTGCAAATGTCTTTTCGAGGATGGGTGCTACGTGCACAAAGGCTGTGGAAGCCACTACCTCTACTATGGGGCATCTTGAGAATCCATCTACTAAGACCAGGGTGTGCTTCCACCCCGTGAAGCTTCCGAAATCGATGCTGACCCGAGACCACGGGGCCGGGCATGCGTCTTCCGTGATTACTGGTGGTGGCCGTTCTGCGCCTCCCGTCAGTTGACACAGCGGGCATCGCCTCACATATTCCTCGACCATCTTCTCCAGTTCCGGGAACCAGAGCTTTTCTCTCATCCGGGATTTCATCTTCGTAATCCCCTGATGTCCTCCATGGGCTATTTGTGTGGCCCTTTGTCGTAGTCCTTCGGGTATTACCAGCCGCGGTCCTCGTAGCAGGAGCCCATCCGGCGTGGCGCTAAGCTCGTGCCGGATCTGCCACATCTTTGTCGTCTGTTCCTTTTCTCCTGGGCCCCAGGAGTTGTCCTGCCTCAGGAAGTGTGCCCATGGCCCTTCTTGCACCGCCTTCAGCGTTCGGGTGTACACCCCATCGGTCAGGGCTGCCACTTTTATGTCTTCCAGGGTCATGTTCCGCGGGCAGGCTGCTTCCGACACTAGCTGCACATACTGGTTGGTGTCGTCGTCGTCTTCTAACGTGACAGTCTTGTCCGGGTGGCGAGATAAGAAGTCCGCCGGGTTCTTGGCGCCAGGCCAGTATACCACTTCCATCTCGTAGGGCTGCAGTTGGATCGCCCATTTCTCAATGCGAGGTGGGGGACTTGGTGAGGTTCCTTTGAAGAGTGGCACGAGTGGCTGGTGATCAGTCACCATCGTGAACGGCTGTCCCTTGAGGTATAAGTGGAAATGGTGACAGGCCCACTTGATGGCGAGGGCCTCCCGCTCTATCTGGGCATATCGTGCTTCGGTGGGTGTGAGAGACTTGCTGGCAAACGACAGGGCGACCCACCGGCCTGGTTCACGCTCTTGTGTCAGCACGGCGCCGAGCCCGACGGGGCTGGCGTCGACCAATACCTCTGTTCGCTTGGTGGGGTCAAAGTACGCAAGCGTCGCTTCTCCCAGGAGGGCGTCCTTGATACCCTGGAACGCCTCTTCTTCCTTCGGTCCCCACTGCCACTGGGCATCCGACTTGGTGAGGGCTCTTAGCGGCTCCGCCCGCGTGGCCAAACCCGGGAATGAACCTCCCGCAGTACGTCGCCATGCCCAGGAAGCTGCGCACCTCTGTGGGCGAGGTGGGCGCGGGTGCGTCTTTGATCGATTGCGACTTCCGGGGGTCTACCTGGATGCCTTCCTGATTGAAGACGTACCCGAAGAATTCCAGGGATGGTTGGAAGAATTGGCACTTCTCTCTGTGAAGTGTAGCCCCGTGCTCCTGGAGCCGCGCCAGAGTACTGCGGAGGTGTCGGTAGTGGTCGGCCGCTGTCGCTGAATGGATGAGGATGTCGTCACTTACGTTCAACACTCCTGGGAGCCCCAACAGCATCTCCCGTATAGTGTTCTGGAACACCTCCGCGGCCGAAGATATCCCGAATTTAGTCGTTTGTATCTCCGAAGTCCCAGGTGGGTGCTGAACGTCGTGATGTAGCGACTCTCCTTGGCCAGCGGGAGCTGATGGTATCCCGCGTTTAGGTCGATCTTCGAGAACCACTTGGATCCATTTACATCGGC
Source organism: Triturus cristatus (assembly GCF_964204655.1). Lineage (NCBI taxonomy): Eukaryota > Metazoa > Chordata > Amphibia > Caudata > Salamandridae > Triturus > Triturus cristatus. Next base: position 231,840,127 of record NC_140589.1, on the reverse strand, counting down.
TATAATATCGTCCATTGTCGGCGTGATGTGCCGCTCCCTTTTTATGGCTTTGTTGGGGAGCCTCATGTCAATGCATAGCCGTATCGCTCCCGGCTGTTTCGGTTTTTCGGCTATGACCATCGGGGACAGCCACGGTGTAGGGCCCGATACTTTCTCGATAACGCCAAGTCTCTCAAGGTTTTCTAGCTCTTGCTCCACTAGTGGTCGTAGATGAAACGGGACTCTTCTATGCCTCAGCGCGACCGGGACGACTGTCTTGTCGATATGCAGTTTCACGGGTTCGCACTTGATGCGGCCAAGGCCTCGAAACAGCTCCGGGAACTGACTGAGCAGCTCATCCACCTGGTGTGTTTGCACCCTTCGTGCAAATGATATTAACCCTAGGTCTTCCGCCGTGTGGCGGCTTATGAGGGTGTCGGCTTCCCTGTCGATGACGTGGATAGTCGTCATCACTTCATGGTCATCGGCCTTGACGGGGACGGTCATTTTCCCTTTGAGAGGTAACGGGGTGTCGGCTCCGTAGGCGTAAATCTTTGTCTTGGACGGCTGCACCGTCGGGCGAGGTTTCAGGCGTCTGTACTGCTGGAGGCCCATTACATTCACCGTGGCTCCCGTGTTGATCACGGCGTGCACTTCTGTCCCGGCCACGTGTACCACACACGTCGGTTGGGGCCTACGCCGTAGCTTGAGTTCCCTCGCAAACGAGATCATGTATACCTCCTCCTCCCCATCGCTTGACGACTCTTCACTCACATCCTGGTATCTCATCCCTCTCGTCTGCTCCACCGGCAGCCTTCTTTCCGTTACAGACAGCTGTCGCACCGCCTTGGTGGGTGGCTTCCGGTTTTGGAACTCCCGGCCTCTCGTGCGTCTCCGGCATACTGACGCGAAGTGATTGGGGATTCCGCAGTTTGTGCACGTCTTCCCTTGTGCAGGGCAGTCCTTCGCTGCATGCGGTTCGTATCTGCAGTATCCACACTTTTGCTTCGATCCTTCTTGACGTGAGGCCTTGTGGTTGTCTCCTCGCGGCCTGGTACGGAGGGCGTCTGCCCGCTCCGTCTTGATGGTTTCCGTCTTCACTGGGGCCTTGCCCAGTGCCTGCTCCATTTCGTTGGCCCGGGCTGCCGATAAGTCGTGCGACCTTGCCAGCACTAGCATGTCCTCCAGCGCGATCTTCGGCTGGCGCAGGATGAGGCCTCTTAACGTCTTGTCTCTGCACCCTTGTATGAGCTGGGCGCGTATTTCCTTCAGTTGGTCATCTTCCGTACAGGTGCTCGCCAGTTCACGCAGCCGCGCGTAGAACACGTCCATCGACTCCCCTTCCCGTTGCCGGGCCTGGCGCAACTTGAAGCGCTCAAAATCTGGGTTGAGTTGTGGGTCGAAGTGGGCATCGAGCGGCTACTGCAGCGTCGTAGTCTGCGGCTGTACCTGTGTTAGGCAGATGTTTGAACAACTTGAAGATTTCATCCCCTGCGTAATGTAATAGTAACGACCTCTTTATTGCGTTGTCGGCTTCTCTTGTGACGACGAAGTAATTATTTAGGCGCTCAATCCAAATTTTCCAACAAGGTGCCGCGGTAGCCGGGTCTTCCAGCTCGCTGAAGGGGGGTAAAACCCCTGACGCGGCATGTTGAAAAGGGGCTGGGGCTGGCGCCGCCACTTGCCCTGGCGCCGCTCCAGTGCCTGATGCGGCTGCCTGACCATCATTGCTCATTGTGTCTGCTTGTGCGCTTGAGCGGGTGGGGTGGGGCTGTATCTCCGAAGGAAGCGCACTCTCCCGGTATCTTAGTCTGACTGTCCCTCCTTTTCTCCCTCGGGGCGTGGAGGGTCAGATGCTGGCCCTGCCGTGGGGCTAAATGTCCTCGGGCGACCCCTTAACCGCCGTGCCTGGCCCCAGCGCCGCTCATCAGCAGGAGATCCCCTCCCCGTGGCACCAGAGAGTGAGCCTAAAGGCAGTGCCACAGTACGTATGTGACAGTCAATCCGACTTGGTGCAAATCCTTACTTGGAGTTGCCAAGGCTTGATGGAGTGCGGCGGTCGCCTCCTCACTGGGGCCAAGAGCAGCGCAGCAGGGAATTCCGGTGCTCTGGAACCCGCCTGAACCAAATGGCGGGACCAGGAGAGACAAACGCACTCGGCCGGCAGGAGCTTCCACGTGGTCGAAGGCCTCCTCTTCGTCACCGCGCGTGCGCGCGGGGCACCTTCGCGTAGCTGGGGAGGATCGGGTGACGGGTGCTGCCGGGAGAGGCCGCGGGGCACGCAGTGAATCCGGCCCCCACCCTCGTCGCCAGTGTAAAGTTCTAGGGCCGGGCCTGTGGCAAGGCCCGGGGCAATTATGCTGATGCAGCACGGGGAAATAAGTATCAGGCCACACCGGTATTCTGGTTGGAGACCTCGCCCCCGAGCGGGCCGGCTCCCTTTATTGGTTTCCGCAGGCCACGCCTGGCCTGCGGATGATGTGTGGTTACCGCGATTGGAAACACTAGACCTGTCGAGCTATTACAGAATCTAGGGGAGATTTCTGGGGGAGATATTTACCACACCCGGTAAATACACATTTCCTATGGGTATTTATATGCAGTGTTAGGGAAATACCACCAATGAAGAGCCTCCCGGGGGAACGCGAGGACTTTTAAGAGAAAAGAGGTGTTTACTTCGCCTAGCTCTGCTTGTGTCTGAGTTTATCTGTGCATTTTCCCTCAATTAGTTTCAGCATTTTCGACCTGTCAGAATTTGTCAGGGGAAATTGTGGGGGTGATGTTTACCATAATGGTGTTTACCTTAAAACTTGTGCAGGGATCAGAATTGACCCTCCTATTCTGAATCAGGACCTTAGATGGGCAGTTACATAGCGCATACTATGCAACAAGGTCCTTGTGATGTGCATATTATATGCCTATGCATGTTTATAAATTACATATGTTTGCGTATTCATCTGCATTTCCTGGGTAAGGACCCACAAAATACACGTGTTGTGATGTACTATGTGTTTGCGCAATAGTTGTGTACTACTCTGCTTTAAAACTATTCTTCCATGTCCTAGTGCGCATGCTTGCTGAACATACACAGTGTTCGGAACATGTCTTACTGAACCGTTTTCCATCACTGCTACGATTCCTATGGCAGTCATAATTACTTGTTTTTATGTATGGCACTCCTTACCACTTATAAGTGACGTAAATGAGAAGTGTTACTATTACCCTATTTAATTTTCCGACTTCGGAAATTAACTTTGTGACCGGTGAGTTGGATTCAAAGTGAAACTCGTACATTTGGGATCGCCACATTCCTCATCAGCAAGCCTTCGGTGCCCCATGCCATACCACACTAGCACCTGAACTGCTTACTTGTAGATCATGGGCCTATGTCAACGCTGGAAATTGTAAGGATTCACCAAACAAATAGGTGAATATGCAGGTGTGTTCTGTGCATGAGGTTACCTCCAGCGTACAGCTTCCCACTCCACTCCTGCCTCAATCCACCAGAGAATCCAGTTCCCCCATATTCTAAATTCTATATTACATATTCAAAGTTCTACCAACTCTACACATCTCCCCCCATACAAACAGATGATAATCATCAACAAGAGGAAAACAAAAACCCTAAGCTTTTACAACCTTAATGCAATCCTAAATGAGTCTCTCTAAGAAGCTTGTACACAAGGAATAACTTGCAAGCCATCATAATGACATGTGCAGATTCAATTGTCTATAATATGCAAATGCACAAGATTTTATACAATGACTGTTGGTACTATTCTTCTTCTTCATCATTCACGTCTCTTTTTAGCCTCAATCCACCAGAGGATGCATTTCCCTCACATTCTAAATTCTATATTATAAATTCAAAGTTCTACCAACTCTATAGAAATGCATCCCCAGTGTCCTGTCACCACTCCACAGGTGTTTGCATATCTTGTGTTGCATGTCCTTGGCTGCTGCTCCAACAGTCTACTTTCAACCCCCACTTTTCCACACACCCTTAAACTTACGTCTATCACAAAAGATCATGGGTTGTGTGCACTATGCATAAATGGAATGCACATACCTGCCTCTTTGTGAATCACATGTAAAGTATGCAGGCGCGCTTTATTACTTATCCCAGGCGTAAATCAGAATTAGGACTGAATAAAGGCTTTGTGGCCCTATGCACGCAACCAGATGCAGTTCTCTCTTGTTCACACAAACGTACACAGACGTGTGTCCTCATTTAATCACTCCACTCTTCTACACTTTCATCACACCTCAGATCCAACACACAAAGTCCCAGCATCCACTGTTATTCTCACCGCCTGTCACCCTTGCCCCTTTTCTTTTTTTGCTGTATGTCTTTGCTGTAATTATGTAGTGCACCCCTAGCTGTGTAGTAACAGAGTTCTCTATGTCCATTGGGGATTTGGACATTTGCCTTTCACAATTGCATTGCTTGTCAAACATATTCACAAATTTGGACCTAGAGATATTTAGTGAATGCCCAGAATCACACAGACTGCAGTGCCAGAGCCAGGATTAGGACTAGGTGTCCAGATTCCAACGCTGGCAGTTTAGTTGCTAGATCACATCCCATGTATTGTGATGCTATTTGTACAGCACGCTATCGTGAATCGAAAACTACATGGACCATGAATGGAATTAATGGTGTATTCTTGTTTCTTTTCATGCTGTTATGTTGTCTTCATGCCAATGGTACCGGAAGTGACAACACATAACCTCTCACCACTGATGACACCAGCGGCTTGACTCCGTGTCCTATTACAGGCCACTCAACAGACTCCTATTTGCTGCTGAGTGGTCAGGAAAGGGCCAAGGGTGGAAACTTTATTTCCAGTTTCTCTCGCTGCTTCTGCGACCAATAAGACCAGTGGTAGTGAGGTCATTTCCAGAGGCACTGAAATACAAGCTGGAAGTACCAGCCACCACTCTGTGCTAAGCCTCCTTGGCTCCAGGGTTCTCTGTTCATCCACTTCTGCAAAGCTCTGGCACCCTGAAGGCCTACATAAAACTGCTCCAGTAAATATATAATCCTAAATTATGTCATTCTTTCCCAATACAGTTTTGAGCAGACAAAATGTCTCCTTTGTGTAATGGAAGCAGAGTTCTTAAAACAAGAATAAAGTTTACCGCAGGCGTAGGAAGTATCACAGCCTGTTCTTTAGAAGACAAACTTGGGGCATTGTTCTAGGGATGCTTAAGATGTGTTTTTCAGATGCCCTTCAACCTTACACACCTGAAAGGCTGATAAAAATATTGCCTCTCACAGAAGTATTCCAGGTGTCTGGCTCTTCCTGCCGCACAATAGACGCTATCACTTGATTCAACAAGTGAGTCAACACACAGCAATGTTCGGCTTGTAAGAGCCTTTTGTGTGGCAGGAAGGCCTGGCTACCAGGGTTACTGAAAAGAAAAGCGAGGTGGAAAGTGCGGTTTGCTGTAATAACTCGGAGGTGCTAATCTACTCCAAGTTATCCATTTGACACTTTTGTTGAAAAGCCAAGAGTCTGAAAACAAAAACGTAAATGTGTAAGCTGTCTCCACCTGCACAGACAGAATATTGTCTCTTAAGAAACAGGCACTCCTTCGCTAATGGTTCATATTTCCCGGGCGGAGGGCATACAAATCTGATTGCATACCCAAGCAACACTGGAATGGAACTTAGATTCCTTGGGGGTTTCCCTCAGGCAATTTTGTTTTCTGAGGGGCTCAAGTTTGTAAACACATTGCAAGTTAAAGTTCATTTAATCAGATAAAACTATTGACCTCAGATCTACGTCATATGCCGGATCTGGTGGCTTAGTGGACTATACATCCACTGCAGGGGCCTGTGTTTGACCTCATGGTCACAAGTTCAAATCCCGGTGGGTCCATTTAGCCTTTCATCCATCTGAGGTCGATAAAATGAGTACCATTGAGTTGGGCAACAATAAACACCTGTTATTCAGCACCTTGAGTCCCATGGGTGATAAGTGCGTTTTACAAATATACGTGTTATGTAGTCTTGTACAGGCAGTGTCCCAGCCACTAACACTAATGCCGGATATTGAATGACAGAGAGATGAGTGTTAAGGTTTAGTGTAAAAGGCTCAACCTAAGTCCACAACCAGAAACTATAAAAATGTCCTTGAACAAAGTCACACGGCGAGCCTGATCTAAAGATGTTATCAGGTGGGCCCATTTATCACAACGCATCCTTCGCTAGTGGCTGCAATGATCAAGGACCACGTAAACCCCTTGTTAGCACGCTCATCAAGTAGTATGCATGGTGTTCAAGATGAAGGAGACACACAGCGGATCCAACTTGGTAAGTTTATTCGTGTATCTACATCAGACAGGGCTCCCAGGGTTCTGTTTCCAGCAACCGCCTCTCCGAGAATGACCTGACACACTCAGAACAGAGAAACATTCCAAGTGTGACACGCCGACTCGTGCAGCAGAGAGCACGAAGACAGGACATCATAACACATCTTCTTCTCTTACAACAAACAAGAGAAAAAGGAATACAAATTAACACAGTGCAGAGAAGAAACTAATAATCTTTAACATATAAGTTATAGATAATATGATAACTTCCAACATGTGAAAGAAAAGGAAAACAGAATAAACATAAATACAATCAGAAATAATCATAACATCTGGTAGAACAATGAAACCACAATAAAATCAATACAAAATGAAATCATCATATTTTTTTGGAATGCGAGCTTCCCACAACTGTCTATCACCAGAGTAGGCTATACCAGCATTCTGTTTCTGCTGAACTGCATTTCCATCAGAAGATCGAACACTACTCTTGGAATATAAAGCAATTCTCCTAAAATTCCACTTCTGCCCATTCTCTAATATGACATACCACCTGTGTACTTCTTTGACTTTCAAAGGATCAGAAAACGTGTTCATATCTTGCTCTTTTCTGCCAAATTTCACTTTCACAAGGTAACCCACTTCGACTTTGCTACTTTTGCTCAAATGAACAGCAGAAGAATAAGGCCTACAATCCTCATGCATCCACTGGGGAATAAGTTTGGTTTTAGGTATTCTCCCCCTCAATTTTACAAAAGGAACTTCCTGAGTGACACGGTGCACAGTCGTATTGTGGGACCACACTATGTCATCCATACATCTCTGAACATCACAAGCACCCTGAATAGCTAATTGTATAGTACCTTTGATCACTCTATTCATGCGCTCAACCATGCTGTTACTCTGTGGTTGTACATTGAGGTATACATATGCCTGATACCAATGCTTCAAGAAAATTACACATGGCAAATAAAGTAGGTTGAGTACCATTATCTGTTACCAAAATACGAGGAATACCATCCTTCAAAAAAATGGATCTCAAATGTTTGATAACATTATTGGTGGTAATATTCCTCAAAAATTCCACAGCAACCCACCTTGAAGAAACATCCACTAGGACCATCGCAAAACGATATTCACATGAAAGAAAATCCATGAGACCAATAAAGTCCAGACACTCCTTTTCCCATGGCAAACTAGTTTGACCAGTTGAAATAGAACCAGGATTTTGTGAGAGTTAACTTTTAATCTTTTCTCACTATCCTTGCATAATCTACAGTTTTCGACCCAACCTCGAACATCATCATCAAGACCAGGCCACCAAAAATTGCACTTAATGCGCTTCACACTAATAGTTTGGCCAAGGTGACCTTCATGGGCTAAAAGGAACAGTTTTTTTCTGAGTGCCTTAGGAGGAACAAATCTTTCACCTCTCATAACCAAATCATCAGTAAAGCCAATGCTGAGTTCATCTTGCAACTTTATAAAGCTGCATAGAGATGATTTGACATCACCTTCGCGCTTCCAACCAGAACAAATAGAATTAACCAACTCAGCAAAATCTGGATCATCTATAACAGCTTGATGCCACTCATCCTTAGAAATAGATTTAAACTCTTCAGAACATGCATCTTCCACACTTGCTACAACACACACCACTTCATCATCCGATTCAGAACATTGTTCCAAATTGAGTGGCAAACGAGATAAACAATCCGCTTGGACGTTCTTCCAGCCAGAACTGTATTCAAGATTATAAATAAATTCTTGAAATCTTAGAGCAAATCTCATCAAACGAGGGGAACCATTGTTGGCACCACCTGGACACAACATTCTTATGAGGGGCTTGTGATCAGTTCTAAGGGTAAAACATGTGCCCCACACATAGGTACGAAAATGTAGAACGCCCCAGGCAGCAGCTAACGCTTCATGTTCGATCACAGCATAATTACGTTCAGAGCTACCTCCCAAGAAAAACTAGTACCTTTTCTGAGTAACATGCATAGTGCCTCTGTCTTGTGTGCGAAATTACTGACAAATTTAGAGTAGTACTCAATTAGCCCCAGGAAGGATTTAAGTTGATATTTGGTAGAGGGAGTGGCTGCCAACCTAATGGCTTTTAGCAAATCTTCTTTGGGTTTGACACCACTCTACGAAATAGTGTAACCAAGATAATCTACTTCTGTCATCAAGAATTTACACTTATCTTTTCTTAACGTAAGACCAGCATTAAGTAGAATTTGTAACACTTTAGCTAGATTAGCATTGTGTTCAATTTCGTCTTTGCCAGTAACCAAAATATCATCTTGAAAATAATGTATGTGTTTAGAACCTTTCAAGAGAGTGTGCCTCATGCATTGGAGGATGCTAGCAGTTGAAGCTAACCCGAAAGGGAGTCTCTTAAACTGAAAAACCCCTTCCATGGTCAAAAAAGCTGTAAGTTTACAGGAATCAGGGTGTAAAGCTACTTGATGATATGCTGATCTAAGATCAAGTTTGCTGAAAAATTTCACTTTATCCATCAAGAGTACCATTTCCGAAATGTTGGGAAGGGGAAAATTGTCAGCAATGATGTTCTGATTAAGGGACCTAAGGTCCACACAGAAGCAAAGTTTACCATCTTTCTTTTTTAGTAATCACCACCGGAGAAAGCCATTCAGAAACTTCTACCGGTTTGATAATATCTTGCTTCTGCATGTCCTCAAGCATTTCCTTGACTTCCTGACGAATCGAAATGGGAATTCTTCTTAGTGGATGCTTAACAGGGTGAAAATAATCTTTAAGTTTTATTTCATGAACATACCCAATTAATTTCCCTAAATCTGTACGCAATACATCCTTGTATTTAGACAAAACCGAATCAGTGCTAGGAAAGTTTTCTATAACTAAAACCTTCTCATCAGATCTAGGATCAATAATAATGTGTAGATCGTGCTGTTGAGCCCAACCAAGTATAGCAGGCCCATCGCTTGAGATATAAACTTTACCTAAAGAAGATCTACCTTTGAAATCAAATTTAGTTTCCATAACACCGTTGATATTCATCACTTCTCCACTGTAACCTTTCGGTGTGATGTCGCTATTTGAAAGAGGAGTATTAGATCAAAGTTCCATAAAAATGTGAAAAGGGATGATAGTAAACATGGATCCAGGGTCAACCATAAGGGTGACAGGAACATTATTCAAAATAAAAGTGGCTTTCGTTCTTTGCAGAGAGCCAGAACAATTGTCTTCCACACACAGAGAAATATCAGGAGAAACACAATTTTCATCAATGAAGGCAACTCTATTCCTAGATGGATTTTTGAAATCTTTGCTTCATTCCTTTCCTCATTTTTTACACATTTTATCTCTCGCAAAGCATCCCGCAAAGTCGGCAGCATGACCCATACTGCCACAACGATAACACCCAACAAATTTACTTTTGTTATCAGAAGAAAACTTAGACTTAAATTTAGAAGTAGATGGCTTGAATTTAGAGTCACTATTTTTAGAATCGATGTCAGGTGAAGAATCTTTTTCTGTTTTACTGACAGCATTGACAGTATCATCTTTTTTTGACTTGAGGGAATGCATTTCTTGCATACACTTGTCGGATTCTTCAACGACTTTGTTGATGGAGATTGCTTCAAGTAATATTGGATTCTTAGCGGCCCAAAGTTTTTCCTGCATCCTTTTGTTTTTACACTGAACGATCAACTGATCTCTGATGAGTTGATCAGTCATAGGACCGAAATCACATTTGATGGCAAGCTCTCTTAGACGAGTAACCATTTGATCATCTGAGGCAAAGTGTAAAATATATGCCGTTGCTTGACAATGTAAACTTGTTTCCCAAAATATTTAGAAAGTCTTTGCTTGGCTTCAATGTATGGATTGTCAATAGGTTCACCATCAGCACCTATAAACTCTGGTAAAAATGTTAAAGCATGTTGGCCAGCTTTACCTAATGAGTTAAGTAAAATAGCTTTCTTTCTTGAAGCTTGGAACCTAAGACCATTGATGGCCTAAAGGTAATCTTCAAAAATCTCAATCCACTCCTCCCATTCAATCGAAGGAGTTTCACCTTCAATGAGGAAAGCTGGAGGAGGTGCTATCATTTGGCTAGCAGCAATGGCAAAAGAGTAAAAAAAAAATGTGATGTGAAAATCACAGTTGAATCTGCTAGAGTATGGTTCTGGTAATATAAATATTTAAAATGGTGTGCATATCACTGTACAATCTACCAAAGATAACATAGAATAACAACAGGTAGTTAAAATAGTGCACAGGTAACTGTAGAATCTGCACAAGAAAACGTCAGATGGTGTGCAGATCACCGTAGTATGTGCCAATGTAAGTGTGCCATAGAAGTAAAATGTAGGAATGGTGTGCAGATCACCGTAAGATCTGCTCCAAATAAGCATAGAACACTGTAGAATCTGCACCAAAAAACGTAGGATGATGTGTAGATTGCAGTAGATTGTGCCAATGTGAATATACAATAGAAGTAACAATTGTAGAAATGGTTTGCAGATCACCGTGAGATCTGCTCCAAATAAGCGTATAAGTAATCAATAAATAAGTACATTGTATCCATAGAAGTAAATAGCAGAAAAGGTGTGCAGATCACTGTAAAATCTGCTCCCAATAAGTGCATAAATAATCAATAAATATATACAATGTATCTTGTTGCAGAGATTGGGCAATAACAGGCTGAAGGAATGGTCAAGCTGCGTAACACGCTTCGGCGTGACGATCAAGTGCTGTGGAAGCATCAGTACAAGACGAGGTTGGCAATGGTTGGCAGAATGGAGTTATAAATGTATCCAAAATGGCCGCACGCTGCGTACAATGCGTAGGCGTGATGACGATGCGGTTGGCAAAGCTGAGGCAGCTGCGCGGTTGGCAATCTGAGGAGTAACAATTGTGGTTGCCAGGCAACAGTGTAGCGACGTTGCAGAGAGGCGCGCACAAGCAAATTGCCGTATCGTCGAGAAAGATAACAATATGATAAAAGTACCTTCAAGAGAGAGAACAAGGAAAAACCTGCCACCAGAGCCAGTCGAGATTCCACGCAGAAGGAGGTACGATGCAACAGCAACAGCAACAATCAACTTGAGGAGGACGAGAACAGATGGATTCGTGCCCCTCCGATGCAGATTTTGAAGAGGAAATCATCGCCAAAATGTTTAAGATGAAGGAGACAAACAGCGGATCCAACTTGGTAAGTTTATTCGTGTATCTATATCAGACAGGGCTCCCAGGCTTCTGTCTCCAGCAACCGCTTCTCCGAGAATGACCTGACACACTCAGAACACAGAAACATTCCAAGTGTGACACGAAAGACTCGCGCAGCAGAGAGCACGAAGACAGGACAAGATAAATAACTTCATAACACATGGCAGGCTGAAAACTCCACTGCTTTCAGGGGCTGTCCATCCCCCCACTTACCCCCAAGAGGAATTAACCATGAGCAAAAGCTCATATCCCCTGCCCATGCCACCGGAGAGCAGAAGCTGGACTTCTTCTAACACGTTTGTAGTAACCACGCAAGCAGTGGTTAGTGAATAAAAAGCATTTATTCAGGAGTACATCTTCATAAGTATACAGTAACCTCCAGCTTCTTCAACTGACTACCTTTTCCCAAGCCCCACTCTGTGATGTCACTCCATTACATCACTGAGTTCTAAAATAGGAGAAAGAAATCTCCACACATCTCCCCCTTACAAGGAATTACAACGTAAATTGATAACAAAGCATGCTAACAATAATGATATAAAGTAAACATAGTAAATATAAAAAACTAGTGTAACATTTTCTCAAGAAATATGACAGATAATAACAGAAGAATCATTCAGTTGAATTTGGAATATCAATCTTGCACAGGTTACCCATGATCCATTCTTTTCCATTGTTCAGAGTAACCACAGAGTTCATTACCTTTACCACTGTCTGTGGCTTAGAAAATATGCTTTCCCCTTTTTGACAAACCCCAGTGACCACCCAATCACCACAAACAATTCCGACATCCTTCACCCCTTTCCTTCTGTCATAATCATCTTTATTCTTTTCATGAGATTCTTTAACTCTTGCTGCAATTCGTTCCCGATCCACCCAAACTTGATCTTTCTTCTGAAACCACACAGGTGACTCTTTCGTTGCAGGTTCTCTTCCTTTCAAAGCAATGAAAGGTGACACACCTGTAACAGAATGAGGAGTCACTCTATGAGCCCACATCATTTTAACTAATTCCTCTTTCCACATTAATCCATTAGCTAAGGACAATTGAATGTTGTCCATAATGATGCGATTAACCCTCTCAACTAATCCGTTTGCCTGTGGTCTAAATAGTGCCACTCTATCATGCTTAATACTTAATCCTGATTGAAACTTTGTCATGACAGTAGAAACTAGCTGTACCCCATTATCAGTGACTAAAGTCTTAGGTATTCCTTCTTTCTCAAAAATTCAATCACATTTCAGACGTAATGTGTTCCACAGATTTAACTACAAACCATTTACTGTGATAATCTACTAACACAATCAAAAATCTATTCCTTACACCCAGTCTATCAATCGGACCCAAAAAATCCATGGCCAACTTTTCCCAATGTCGATGAGGAACCCACACACACCCTAATGGGGGTTGACAGATCACCCTACACTTGTCACTATTACTACATGCTTGACACTCTTTCACAGACTCTTCCATCTCTCTATCCATTTCGGGCCACCAAATATTTTGCCTTAACCTTCTTTTACACATGTTCCTCCCCAAATGACCTTCATGCACAAGTTTAATCAACCTTCCTCTCAACAATCTAGGTGGAACAACACGGTTGCACCTCAAAACTTTATCAACTTGAATGCTCAACTGATCTTTCACTTTTATATATTTTTTCAAATCCTCACTTAAGACCATCGCATTTTTCCACTCATCACGTATAGCATCTTTAAGCTCTATATATTCTCTATCTCCACTCAAAGCTTCACTCCACTCTTCTTGTCTTAAAGCCAATTCTACATCACAAACAGTAGACAAGGAGTTCACTTCAATTAGAAAAGAAGAATCCTCTTCCTCTTCCTCAACTGCCATACGCGACAAGCAATCGGCTAAGACATTCCTTTTACCTCTGACAAATCAATTGAAAAATTGTAATCCATTACTGACAAAAACCATCGAGAAATCCGGGGAGTCACATTCCCAAGACCCTTACCACCCTTGAAAATGTGCAACAAAGGCTTGTGATCTGTTCTAAGAACAAAAGGCAATCCCCACAAATAAAATCTGAAATGATTCATCGCCTAACAACAACCCAAGGCTTCATTTTTCAATAGCAGAGTAAGATTTCTGTGCACCTTGTAAACGACGCGATGCAAACCCAATCACCCTTTCTCCCGCATCCATTCTCTGGGTCAACAAAGCGCCCAATCCAACATTACTCGCATCGGTTGTCAACATAGTCTTCTTATTAACATCGAAGTGAGCCAAGGTGGGTGCACTAACTAGAGACGCCTTAATATTTCGAAAATACAGTTTCACATGTTGAATTCCACTCAAACAATACACCTTTCTTTAACAACACCCTCATAGGTTCAACAGTGTCAGAAAAATTGGATATAAATTTTGAGCAATACTCGGCAAGACCAAGAAATCATTTTAACAATTCCTTATCTGTAGGCTGAGGAGCATCAACAATTGCCCTCACAATACTTTTTTTTGGTCGATTCCCATTGGCAGAAATCTCATGACCCAGATAATTTACTTGTTCTTTCCTCAGTTGACATTTTGTTTTCTTTATGGTTAATCCATGTTCAGTATTTCTTTTCAAAACATCAAACAACAACTAATCATGATGCTCAAAAGACCTACCAACCACCATTATGTCATCCTGGAAACACAATACCCCTCACATTCCCTGAAAAATGTCCTGCAGAATCCTTTGGAACACCGCAGAGGCTGAGGCTGAGGCTAACCCAAACGGCATGCGCCGGTAGCGAAAAGCCCCCAGCAGCGTGACAAAAGAAGTTAGGGGTCGTGATTCCGGATGCAGAGTGACTTGGTGGTAGGCAGCGGACATGTCTAAAACGCTAAAAATCTTACCTCCACCCATCACACTCAACATCTCTCCTATGTTGGGGAGTGGTTGGCGATCCACCCATATGTTTTTATTTAAATCTCTTAAGTCTATACAGAGATTAATCTTATTTCCTTCCTTGGGGGCGACGACAATCGGGGCAAGCTACTCCGAAGATTCAATGGGCTCAATGATCTTACACTCCAGTAATTTGTCAAGCTCTTTTTGAAGAGGTTCCCTCATTAGCAAAGGTATAGGCCTAACTTTATGCACCACTGGAGTAGCATTTTTTTTAAAGATAATGTGGTGTGTAAATTTCTTCAACATGCCTAATTCATCGGTAAAGACATGGGGAAATGACATCATTAATTTGTTTCCCCAATCAGAATCATTCTTTAAAGCAGGCAAGTTACACTCTTGTGCAGACTCTACAACCATCACTGGTTCTTTAGCATTGGGATCAAGGATAATCTTAAGATCTTTTTGATGATGCCATCCTAAGAGATTGGATCCATCTTCTGTTACATATACTCTACCATGGACACTATTATTTTTGAAAAATATACTCATCCATTCCATCCCCACAATGTTAATTCTTTTTCCGCCGTACCCCACTGCTTTTATGTCAGAATGTTGTAAGTCTTTCATGTTTTTCTTTAACTCCGTCTCATAAACATCTTTAGATATTTATGTGAATAAACTACCTGAATCCACCAATACCTTGACTTCAGTATTATCCAAGGTGATTCTACAATGTGGTTTCTCAAGCTTCTCCGTGCTTTCCATTTTTACATCTTTATTCTCATTAATAATAATTTCTTGTCTGGGGTCAGACACTCCACACTCATCCACAGATAACATTATTCCTCCCTTACTTCTCCGAAATTTTCTACAACATAAACACTTGGGCTTTGTACCTTAAATCTGCAAATTTTTGCTAAATGACCCTTCTTTCCACCTTTTCCCAGGCCCCACTCTGTGATGTCACTCCATTCCATCACTGAGTTCTAAAATAGGAGAAAGAAATCTCCACAACGTTCTTACTAGCTATCACCATGGTCCCAATGAGCAGTAGATGCTTTCTACCGCATCACTATTTGAATACTCTGGTTCTTCAAGTGGAACCCTGCCAGGTTGACCACCTACTCTCAAATGTTTGTATTAGGACGTTAGAACACTGGAATGTTGAGAGTGCCATTGAAGACAATGGAGTGCTCCGGACTACTAACGGCCGGTAGAAGACCTAAGCATCAACATTCCAATGTTTGTTCACAGCTGTTGCTGTGAACAAAGGCCTCACGGAGCCCAAGAGGATTTCAACCCACATGGGCTCAGTGAGACCTTTGTTTTACAAATTAGAACATTTTGCCCTCTAGGGACGGAATGTTCTAAAGCCTTAGAGCCGTCCGCAGCTAGCTTTACCGGCCATTAAAGGCCCACTCCCTTGTTAAAGGCCCTTGCCTTCAGCTCAGGCCTTTAATGGTCGGTAGAGCCTGCTACTGCGGGCTCTAAGGCTGTATTAGAACATTGGAATGTTGAGAGTTCCATTGAAGACAAAGGAGTAGTTCTGGGCTAGTAATGGCTGGCATAAGCCCGGAGCTCCATCATTCCAATGTTTATCTTCATGTTTTTCTTTTTAATTTAGAACAGTCTACCATTAGTGGGTGGAATGTTCTAAAAGCATTATACCCTTCTGCCCCAGGCTATACCAGTTGTTAAAGGCCCTCTCCCTCGTTGTTGGCCATCGCCTGTGGCTCTGGCCTGTGACTCTGGTTCAGAGCCTTTAACAACCAGTATTGCCCTCGGCAGCGGCCAATAAGGCTATATAAGATGCTTGAGAATGCTCCGGGAACTGCTGATCTGTGATGAAACTGAACGCAGGCCCCTTGTTTAGATCTACATGGTCTCCAGCTGTAATCCTGCGGGCGGTCTGGGGCTGAAGGTGCTTTGTCTTTGTAATTGATAAGGAACTGTGACCTGATTCGCGGTCTGCATCCAAATAAGCATATGTACAAAGAGTCACAGTTTCTGATCCACAGTACATAAGAAACATAAGAAATCCTGGCTACAGCTTTGTCAGCATCTGTTGGAAAGCTATATTTTTCTTCTCAGGGTCAACGTTATGTATTAGTCTCGCCCTTTTTAAAAAACAATTTATTCTGTCGCTAAATATATTTCATATATTTTTTGTTAGACCATTTAATAAAGGTTTGCTAGGGATAGCATGACGTTCGAGTTATGGCTTCTCTCCTTGAACAAAACTCTTTTCTTTAAAAGTAAGATATTAAGCCTGAAAAACACCACCACCTTCTGCTCGGAGTATGATAATTATTTACTTCAGCTCCCTCCTATGTGTAATATGGGGTTCAGCCGTAGTTACACCCCTTTTCACCACTGCAGATTGAGTCTGTGGCTCTTTGAGGGCCGGGTTCCCGAAATCAGAAGTCTGAAAATAATTTATTTTATTTTAGCACTTTTAAACTTTGTTAGGTACCTGTGTAAGTTGCAAAGAAAATCAAACAACATCATTCGGATTCCAAGGTAACATATAGCAAATCATTTTATGGAACGCAAATGGAGGTATTTGGCCCCAGACTAATTATTGGAGTAGGTCAGATAAATGTTATACTTGAAGGGCTTGTAGAAAATAACACATGTGCAACTGTAGTCAGTGTGTAAACAAGGACTATTGTCTGTGTTTTTTGTCAGTTCTGCATGTCCTTGGTAAGGTTGTCCATTCTTCCCACCGACCAAGTGACCAGCAATGGCTGATCTTAATTGCATGCTGACGAGGTAAACCCCAAACCAAAGGCCATTTATAATTCAGTTTCCTAGATTTGCTTGCGATCTGTGAGCCCTAAGTGCAATCATACATGCTCTTTTTTTTGTGTGTATAAGTAGGTATGGTCGGGAGCAACTTTATATCCTGAACATTTTCACCATTGACATCAGAAGAAGAATCTAGCAGACCAGTGCTCAAACGCTAAAGCTGGTACTGTCATGTATTGGGACAAAGGTTGGCTTAACCTGGAGCGTTTGGTTTTGTAGACTGGACTAACTTGCAGCGGGTGACTTCTTTTTGCTCGAGTTGAGAAAGTGAAAGTATGGTCAACACAGATCAACTTGCAACTCAGTCTTGAACCAGGAGCAGGAAGAAGAGGGCGCCACATTGTAGACGCTGCAGTCGAGAATGTCGGCTCCCCAGAGTGGGATGCACTACCTAAGAAATTGTTAGGGAACCTCAAAGAACAGTCACATTGTACATTTTATTTGTTGCTTGAGACTTTCTCACCCAGTTAACACCTCTGACAGAATTCTTTTTCTTTAAAGAAATCAAAAATCCATCCTCAGGGATGGTAGCAACCTCCTTCAGATCACCGCCATGCACGCCGCCATGCCTCATCACTTCCCTGCAGGGGTTAAAGTAGTAAGTCTACCACTACTACGTTCAGCCACCGTCCCCTTGACATCAAAAGAATTTGAGAGTGCTGAGAGGCTATGATACACCTTTGAGACCATTTCTTATCACATCCCATAGAGACGGGTGACAATTTAGAGCTGCGATCTTCTAGCAGAATTATCCAATAGCAGCAAGAAGTAATGGGACTGCATAAGAAACTAAATGGCAGCTATATGGGACAGATCACAGTCACCATTTAAGATTACATTTTTAATAGTGGGAGCTGTCTGCGGGCATATTGTTACCAATTCTTTAAAATATACGTAGAGTGGGCTTGGCTCCACTCAGAGGTGTTTTACTGGCTCACCTCATGCAATTGGCCATTTGATGTATCATTCTGCCTCCTGTGGAATGTGTCATTAGAATGCATGATGAACTATTTTACATCTGAAAGGTACAATGAACCAGGGCCGGCCTAAGCGCTGGTGGCACACGGTGCGACAATGTTTGTTGGCGCCCCCCAGTGACAAACTGTACCACGGATTCCCTCACCACAACCCTCTAACAGACCCAAAGTCTCCATAACCAGTCTCTCTCTGATGCATTTCATTAGTTATATAGTGCCACTCATACCAGTGTAGGGTGTCAGAGCACTTTGCATTACACACACGTTACACAGAGATAATCAATCATACATTTGTAAATTAGTGTATAGGAAATGTTACATAAACAGAGGCTTACAAGGTGTAGGAGTTATATGTCATCCATACTGGTAAACAGTATAGTTTAAGAGCGCTTGTTTTGGAGAAGCACAAACTAGGAATTTAAAAAGGAACTAATAATAGGAATCGATTTCTACCCAAATGAACCCATTTTACAACATTAATCTATGCTCTAATCTATACTTTGCAGTGTGCATGCAGTTCTATGATGAAAGTTAATAGCTCACTGTTCTATAATAGGATTTTAACTTATAAATTGAAAGTAACAAAAGGATATATCCATAATAAACTTGCAAACATGCCCCCCCTCCCCACCCCGGAAATCAGCTCCTAGTGCAGTGGCACCGATCGCAAGGCCCTAGAGCCGGCTCTGCACTGAACCATCAAATTGTCTATCACATTCTGTATCTCCTATGTGCGTTCTGTACAGGAAACTATCATGTTTTGCTATTTTCCCCCTGCATTGGCCAAGTCTGTAGGTCTGGCTTTAATGTGCTAAACTGCATTTGGTCATGCAATAAACAAAAAGAGCATTTGTGAATGCCTGTGGTTGCGTGTGTTGGCACTTTAACGCCATGCCCATTGACTTTGATGATACTTATTTATGAGACTGTTAAATGAGATGAAAAAATCCCATGGTGCAAAAATATGCCTTGAGACTACATTTAGCGAGAGTGTTGCAGACCTTAATGCAAATCTCAATAAAACAACATGGCAACGTGGCATAATGAGGTTTGAGGAGAATATTGTGGCTGGGCGCTGTTAAACAGCGGTGTGGGGAGCTACAGCGGAGTCTGTTTCATCTTTGCTGAATTGTTTTGAATGAATTGCAGTTTCTTGATTCATCCTTCAGACAGTTATGCCCCAGGGTGATCAAACTGTTGGCTACAGTCGGGACCCTAAGCATGGGTGGATTTAATGTCACCACTGCAACAATAGTGTATGTGTTTGATTAGTGATACGGGGCAATAGAAAAGAATAGTGCAGCTTTTACAAGGTGGGTATCCCTTCTAATACAGAGTCTTGATACCTAGTACTTTAGTTCTCTCAACCAAGCAGGAAACAACCATTTTGTGGAGGACCTGCACTGCGTCTGTCATTCAGTTTTCAACAGTAGAGGTGAATTTGGTGGAAGTGGGAGACTAGCATATTTGATCAAGTGGTGCTCTGAGGTGCCGCTGTTTATTGTTGACTTACTGTCCTGTGTGTTTCCCCTCCCAGCCTATGCCTCTTATACCTTGTAGGAAAATATGAAACAGCATCAGGGGCAATGCCAAGCTCCACCAGGCTCTCCACCTTATTCCATGTCATCATAGGCATTATTTCAAGTCCTGAATGTTTCACCGTCAAACCATTGTTATAAGGTGGGGAGGGGGGTCTAAATATATCAATGGACTAACTCCCACAATTGATTTGGCTGCCACCCACAAACTGAGGACTAGAAATTGTGTCCACAATAACACGGAGAGAGGTGATCACTTTAAGCTCCGGTGTTGGGAGAAGCGAAAGAGCACCGTAGGGCCCAAGGGTACTATTTAAGTTGCGTTTAAGAAAGGATGCCGTGGGCATCTGGGGAGGAGCTTCGTCTTTAATGAAGGGTCTTGTGGTCAGGTTGACTGCTGGTTCTGAAAGATGGAGCGGAACCTATAATACTGAGTGCTTATGGAGGCGCACGGCCATGCAAGACACAGAAGCAATGGAGTGAGCTGGGGAGAGCATGTGTTAATTACTTTGGCAATAAAACATATTTGGATATTTTCTTGTACTTCGTGTTGTCTGTGATGTCTGGACTGGTCCTTCTGAGAAGGGGTTGACAATAGCTTGATTTTGTGCACTATACACACTGCCAATCACTGGCATTCAATTTGTTAGGAAAGTGAGAATGGAGCCTGGATTGAAATAGAGTCATTTCGGAGTCAGATAGTACATTGGATTGGAGTACCGGTTACGGCCTTGGTCGTAGATGTGCCTAATGCTGTTTCTTATATTATGTGATGTTTGCAGAGAGTGAGATGATTGATGTGGGCGAGGTATAATAGTCTGTGATGTGTATGGAGGGTCAGCTGTGTTAAATGGTAGCGGCAGTTTCAGTCGATAACCTTTCAAGTATTGCCCGGCGGTAATCGCCTCTAATACCATTCGATGATTAACCAACAAAAGAGGCAGGCGCCGGAGACTGGAAGGCAGGAAACAAAGTTTTATTCCGTCGGAGCAGAACACGTCAGATCGGACAGCAAGGTATCGTCTCGAGGTGCTCTAACCACATCTCTGAGGCCTGGCCTCTTATACACAGGTTTATTGCTTTATTACATGTGATACATTCTTGTTGAGACTTTGATGTACGGAAAGACATCCTTGGAATCCCCACCTCAAGCTTGTTCCCACACATATCTACAGTAGAAGTCCCCACCCCACCCATAGTAGGAGATGGCTATCACACAGCTAGACATTCCGCCAATTCCTGGGGGTGTGTGCGACTGGTCGGGTCTCAGGGGGTGGGATGTTGATCTACTGTAATCCCTTTGATGTGGGGTGTCTCCCTTACAGTAGGGGCAATAAACTGCATCCGCAGGGCTAGGTGATGGCCTGGGATCGGTTCGGACAATCGGGCGCAGAGGAAGGGGGTTATCAAAAGGATGTATGACCATGTATGTGATGAAAGGAGGTGTTGGTCAGGCGCGGGATGTGGTTCCATGGCAGGGTCACGCAGAAGGAGAGGGTTTATGGCCCATGTATGAGAGAGCGGGGGTGGCCGGCGCGCGGGGGGATGTTCGCAGCGCCAGAGGGACGCACTGGCGATCGGCAATGAGCGGGGAGAGGGGCCATGGTGTCTAAAATGGCCGCCGTGTGTTTCTGCGTGCGGCGCTGGAGAGAGACAAGATGGCGCAGATAATGTTCAGTTACGAACTAAATTTCCACAGTCCTCCCTTTTAACATATCTCGCCAGCTTGTTTAGTTCGGATCTATCCCCACGTACTTCTACTTCATACAGGGCTTTCATTCGTTCTGCTTCAAAGTTCAGAGTCTTTAGGACAGACAGGAATGATCTGGCACAATTGTACATAATTTCATGTAGTTAATGTGATAGGCGAGGAGGTAGTGCATACAAAATTACATCAGCTGCGTCATATGTCAGACCCGGAGATAGGAGGAGGGAAGCTCGCTTGAACACAAACAGGGTACCGTAAAAATGTTCTTGCAAAACAAGGAATATCACGTGCATTACTTAAGGCCTAGACTTCGTGTGCACGGCTGATGTTATACAATTTGTCATTATACAAAGTTAATGTTTCATAACTATCAGTGTACAGTTGGAAGTGACCGATGTAATATCATGAAAACTCGATTGGAAGATAGTCAATACGAAAGCGGTTGGGAGAGGAATTCAACTCAACATGAGTTACAGTCAGGGAAGGGAGTTCTTCTTTCCAGTGTCCTATTATAGCGAGCCATCACTGGTAAGCTCTCATTGTTCTTCTTCTTTCGTTGGCACTGTTGAGCACCGGCGGTGGAGCTAAGGTCCAGCTCAAATCCATGTTTTCACGTTGCAGGGTGTGACCATTCTTTGCTCTCGGATCACAGACCTGTTTTGTCCTGTTCCCTAACTGATCTTATCATAGGTACCTTGAGCGGGGTACCCGCATTTCGTTCTTCTTTTGTCAAGTCAAGTTCAAAATCCCATATGAAAAAGAGGGGGGGAATTTTGGGAGGCCGAGGGAAGAGGGCGTGGAGTGGGATCGGATCAAAAAGCGGACCAAGGAGAGCAGAATCTTTTAGCACCGAGCCCATCAATCGGGCTCGACGGGTTGGGACTTCAGGCACGAGCTGATCAGTGAGCGAGGGCTTCGGGATAGCCCTTCTTTCTATCGCTTTCCATGCTGAGAATGGTGCCTCGTCCCGCATCTTTTTGCTCCATGGCTCCCCCTTGGTCAACGCCATAGATGTTCCATGATCCGCAGCCAGGCTGTGCGTCACGTCCGACCCCTCTCCTCCGATGGCCGCATGTTATCTTTGAATGAGTACAAGAAACAGAATCTTAGAGAATTGGCAGGGAAGACGTTTACACACTTCATTCTCTCTCCCAACCCCAAGTAGTCGGGGAAACGTTTATTGGTCACTCTATGGCGGATGTCTATTAACTCTTATGTCGGTGTATGCTACTAACTCATTAATCATTGCTTTGGTGCAGGTTTGCGAGTGTTCCTGCAAATTTCCATCATCAGGTCTGCTAGGTGTTGGTTCCTGTACCTTATAAACGTGGCAAGAAGTCTGACATCTATCAACTTCCTCGTCTATCAAAATTCGAACCGGCTTCTCCGGCAGAGACTCGTCTTTCTAACACAAGCCCTGTTGATTCATAATTTTCTCCAGAGACTGCTAGGTTTATGAAAAAGTGTGAGGTGCTACTGTCATGGGCTCACAAATATCTGTTTCGGGGAGGAACACAAGCTAAACATTTTTCTTGCTGGAGACAATAGTTAACCCTTATCAGTCTTAGGCAAAGTATCTTTAAAAACAGGGTCATCAGCTGTATTGCTTAAAATATCCAGGGACGGCTAGTACAGAACTGGGACTATTCTGGAAGGACGGGGTGCTTAGACGCTCTATTTCTGTGCAATGGGCGGGGCGGTTCTGAGCGATGGAGGTGGAGTCGTTAGAGCCCTAAAACAACAAAAACCACTGACATATAGTTCCCGTAACAAGGGCCAGATTGGGAGACATCAGTCGTCTTACCTGTCCTTTCTTTCTCCATTTTACAGAAAGGAGAGGTAGTAGTGTGGCAAAAATACGGTTGTTTTGCTTCTGTCAATTTGTTCGAACACTGTTGTGTTTAGGCCAATTATACATATACTGACGAGGTACAGTGTCGTCATCTATTCAAAAAGAGGGCAAAGGAGCCTTCAGCGAGGGAGAGAGAGAGAGAGAGAGAGAGAGAGAGAGAGAGAGAGAGAGAGAGAGAGAGAGAGAGAGAGAGAGAGACGTGCGCATCAAGTAGGCTATTTGGTACACGTACGACATGAAACAAGAGAGAGAGAGAAACGTGTACGGTAATAGGTTACTTGGTGTACACACAACATAGAGCAGCACGGGCCATTTTTACGTATAAAAAAACACAAGCTGGGGGAAAACATAAATTCAACGTTCACGTACACACAAATACTGGATAGGGTGTAACAGTACATACATCAAGCACAGAAACCTAAGACGAAGACACAGAGCTATATTGGGTAAGGGGACCTTTCCTTTCCTATCCTTTTTCTATGCGTGCTGCGTATTTTCAGTATTTTCCGTAATTCATTTTGGGGGGGGGTGGTCGGACTTTTTACTCCCCTCCTTTTCTGGGCAATTTTGTTGGAGGCCTCATTTTTGAAAAATACTTACTCCTCTTTTTCCGGCGGGACATTAGTCCAGTCGTGTTTATACTCACGGTGGAGCCTTCCGACCCCTGGGCAGGCGGTGATCCAAACTGAGGCAGAGGAGGAGTATCGGTCGGACGTTCAATGGTACAACTCTTATTTTCTAAGTGGATGGAAGAAGTGGTGAATCTAAAACATGCCAGTATCCCTAACTTCTGGGCTGGGGGGGATTTTTGGATGAGCCCCGACTTGGGGTATTCTCAACTTCTCTTATTTAGTCAGCACAAAAATCGACTCACTGGTGGTACATTTGGGTCATCAGTTGGAGTCGGGTTCGCCGTACTGAAATGATCCTTCGAGTTTCTGGCGTAAGTCACCCTCCAATTTACTAGCTTCCGGGAGAGGGAGAGTCGTTTCTTCAAACGAGGAGTTACCATATTCGGGCTTATTTTCCCATCCTCTTGATCGATAGACAAGCATTTCAGTCATACAAAGACGTTCTCTCCAGCGACCCAGGCATATGCAATACATACACATTCATACCGTGCAATCAGGGCACGTACGCACAGTCATACCATACAGTTTTTCACGTTCTCAGTGATGGTCTGCACTCCACGCACCATCTCACAGCGCTTGTCTATGTCTTTCCCTACATGGAGCACGGTGCGGTCCATGTCCACTCCATTCTTCAGTCGGAACTCCGATGTAACCTACAGAGAAGAAAAGAAGGGGGGGGGGCAGCATTCAAAGCACATCAGCGCGCATAAGCACGAAAAAGTTCTACTTACCACGTACCAGACTAGTTGCAGGAACGTATAATACCACAGATCTTGACTATCCTCTTCGCATTGTACTATATCTTTCCTTTCTACCATACCAAAAATGCTTTATTTTATTTGTCCCTAAATTCGAGTTCCCTCTTCGTGCATTTGTTTCTCAATTGGTCGTATATTATGGGACAAAATACCATACCTTACATTCGGCAGATACCTTAAGTTACAGTCAACCATTTTCTAACAACTCTGGAAAAAGACAGGTGTGATGGATACAAATTTTCACCAATCCAAAATTCAGGAAAAGGGTCTGCATTATCTGTCTTCTATTGTTTGGGAATGACAGCCGTTATTCAAAACCTTACCAACCTAGGCGATTGTTATGACGCTGATTCCATAATTCCTTCGAAAACCCGTTATTGTGAAAATGTCAATACACAAATACGGGCCTACAACCGTATAGGCCGGCCACGGTGCAAGAGGCGTCGAGTATCATGAGCAACACTACCTTAACGCAAAAATAAAAATAATCAATAATGAGAAGACCAGCATCAATAGGGTTGTTCGCATGCCCAGTCAGTACCCTCCCCGTCCCCCCGCCCGCCATGTGTAAAAAGACCGTATACATATCCCTTAACATCAATGCCAAGTAACCGGAACGCCATAAGGAGTTGTAGGCCCCTCCTACATCGGCGCCATTTTGGGGCGAGGTCGGGTGGGTCCAGGGTACAGTCTAAATGTTTCCACTAACTAGCGGCCGGACCAGAATCCCCTTCGGCAGTTCAAAAATTCTGGATAACGCCAACGGAAAGAACAGACAGCATGAACCGTGACTCGAAGGTGGGGAAAGCAAAGTTTTTCTTTTTCCTACCGGGTCATGCTGAGGTTCCACCGGAACTGATTCGAGTTGGTAGTCTACAGTGTCTCCTGGTAATTCAAACAGAAGCTGGCGTCAGCATGAGGGCACCACAATCTCGCAGCAACGCCGTGGTCCTTTCGGTGAGCGGGACAGCAGGCGTGTCTCTCTGCTGACGCCCTGAATCAGTCTCTCTCACGGCATCAAATGGGGAAAAGGTGGCTGCCGCCCGGGGCAAAGACAAGTTAATGTGGAATGATCGAGCAATAGTGACGGTTGCCCCCACCGGAAGTCCGCGGGAGTCGAGGGTCGATGACTCCCGTAGAATCTGCAAAGCTGAGAGGACGTCTTCAAGGGTGGGGCCCCTGCCCGAGCAGGCAAGCGTTCGAGTTCCAAGGTAGCCTAGAGCCATCTTAGTGGACCAGGCCCGAATCCGCAGAGCCGGCCGCCATTTTGAGAGTCCTGTGGCAGCAGCAGTTCTCCACTACAGCCACCGGAGTGGGTCCCCCGACCAACCAACTGCGGGGGCCCACTTCTTGGGTGGGGCGCCAGTGGAAACTTGGTGCAGAAAGGAACCTCCGCCTGGGTGGTCGTCCGGTAGGTGAAACGTTAATAGCTACCCTGCTGCAGCTGGTCGGTGAGTGAAGCGTAAAGGGGCTCTCTCTCAGCTGGTCGATGAGTGAAACGCTAAGGGGTGCTTCTTTCAGCTGGTCGGCGAGTGAAGCGTAAAGGGGTGTTCCTTTCAGCTGGTCGGCGAGTGAAGCGTAAAGGGGTGCCCTACTGCAACTGAGGGGCCTCCACCTGGGGGGGGAGGCCCATTCGCGTCGCCTCCCCCCCAGGGCACCCCACGCCGTCTTTCTATGCTGCATTTGTAGGATGGCCAGACCAGTGCAACAACTTGCTGGACACCACCTCAGTGCCGTCCGGATCTCGGCGCACCGTGTTGCCTCCGGCCTACTCGCACAACAGTCCGCCACTGATGCCGCCTCACAGGCCGATGGATTTTGTGGGCATGGTTATAGCCCAAAGCCGACTAAAAGACAGACCAAAGCATCCCAGTGTTGCTACTCCGAGGAAGGAGGGGCATGGACTGTGTCAAGCGGACGGTGAATGCTTTGGGATGGGTGTTGCGGCAGGCTGCCATGTAAATAGTTGTTTAAAAGAGTGTTTTAACGTGTTTTACCCTGTTGGAGTGTTGCATATACATACAAGTTATTAAAGCGTTTTAATCATACTACTTTGTTGGAGTGTGGTATCTATAGGTTGGGAGGGAACGTATGGAGGGGGCATATAGATGATCGGAGGACCTAATAGCAATTCATCGTTCGCCCGTTGCTTGGAAGGCAACTCAGGGTAGAGCGTAGAGGGGGTCCTAACAGGGCACTGGCCTGACGTTTCAGATTCTTGTTTTTGTTTAGCTTCCTTTCTCTCCTTTATTTCTTCCTCTAACTTTCTGGCGGCAAGGTGAGCTGCCTTTCGTAGTTCTTTTTCTGCCTTTACTTCTTCTCTCTTTTTCAGTTGCGTTGTTTCTTTGCGCCACATGCCGATACTGTCGAGCATAGTGGGCGTCATTTTATTGCTACGTAGAGCTATTTCTAGCATTTCTATTTTATGGTCATCAAAGGATCCCATCAGTGGCCACTGACTTTCGGAGTCCTTCTTTGTATATTTATGCCATAGTTTGCTATAAGCTACAGCGACTAGTCCATATTTAGTAAACATGTCCTTATTAGGGGTGCCTTCCAGTGGAGCCGGATGGTTCATCTCTAATAAGCGGTCCGGGCAGAACCAACTACCAATCAGTGGGGAGAAGATAGGCATGACGGGTTACAACGGGGACAAAAGTCTGCACTACCTATCTTTTCACTGCTTGCAAAGACTAGACAGAATATCTCTATTCCACTTTATTTGTAAGCAGAGAATACCTCAAAAGAACCAATATCGAACAACCAATGTTCGGACAATCAATCAATGGGGAGAAAAATAGGCACGACAGATTACAAAGGGGGACAAAAGTCCGCGTTACCTACCCTTCACTATCTGCAAAGACTAGACAGAATATTTCTATTCTACGTTATTTGCAAACAGAGAATATCTCAAAGAGCACTATTCTTCAAAAACAATCAATGTTCGGACAATCAATCAGTGGGGAGAAAAATAGGCACGACAGATTACAAAGGGGAACAAAAGTCCGCGTTACCTACCCTTCACTATCTGCAAAGGGAGAGAGTGTATTTCTACTCTTCCCCGTTTGTAGGCAGTGAATATCTCAAAAAGAACAATCAAATAAGCAATACTAGTATTTTCAATCAATCAATCAATCGTTTCGCAATTTGTCGTGTTACACGACCTTACCCGGACCGCATGGACAGTTTCTCATCTTCCGTCTCCAGCGCCCGATCGTCCTCTACTCTCCGTATTTGCCGCGGCACTCCTGATGGTTCCCAGTCAGGACCGTAGATCATTCGAGAGAGGTCTGCTCGGAACCAGTGAAGTTCGGATGATCGGCTGCCAGACGAGGGTCTATCGGGCAGGAGCTCTTCCCGATCGTTGCAGTCGTTCACTCTGTCGTTGGGACCTCTGCCGTTGGATCCACGTGTCGCTGATGGGCCCTACGTTGGGCGCCAATTGTTAAATGGTAGCGGCAGTTTCAGTCAATAACCTTTCAAGTATTGCCCGGCGGTAATCGCCTCTTATACCATTCGATGATTAACCAACAAAAGAGGCAGGCGCCGGAGACTGGAAGGCAGGAAACAAAGTTTTATTCCGTCGGAGCAGAACACGTCAGATCGGACAGCAAGGTATCGTCTCGAGGTGCTCTAACCACATCTCTGAGGCCTGGCCTCTTATACACAGGTTTATTGCTTTATTACATGTGATACATTCTTGTTGAGACTTTGATGTACGGAAAGACATCCTTGGAATCCCCACCTCAAGCTTGTTCCCACACATATCTACAGTAGAAGTCCCCACCCCACCCATAGTAGGAGATAGCTATCACACAGCAGGACATTCCGCCAATTCCTGGGGGTGTGTGCGACTGGTCGGGTCTCAGGGGGTGGGATGTTGATCTACTGTAATCCCTTTGATGTGGGGTGTCTCCCTTACAGTAAGGGCAATAAACTGCATCCGCAGGGCTAGGTGATGGCCTGGGATCGGTTCGGACAATCGGGCGCAGAGGAAGGGGGTTATCAAAAGGATGTATGACTATGTATGGGATGAAAGGAGGTGTTGGTCAGGCGCGGGATGTGGTTCCATGGCAGGGTCACGCAGAAGGAGAGGGTTTATGGCCCATGTATGAGAGAGCGGGGGTGGCCGGCGCGCGGGGGGATGTTCGCAGCGCCAGAGGGACGCGCTGGCGATCGGCAATGTGTGGGGAGAGGGGCCATGGTATCTAAAATGGCCGCCGTGTGTTTCTGCGTGCGGCGCTGGAGAGAGACAAGATGGCGCAGATAATGTTCAGTTACGAACTAAATTTCCACAGCTGTTGAGGCGAGGCATAGTACATTGGATTGGAGTACCGGTTACGGCCTTGGTCGTGGATGTGCCTAATGCTGTTTCTTATATTATGTGATGTTTGCAGAGAGTGAGATGATTGATGTGGGCGAGGTATAATAGTCTGTAATGTGTATGGTGGGTCAGCTGTTGAGGCGAGGCGTAGTACATTGGATTGGAGTACCGGTCACGGCCTTGGTCATGGATGTGCCTAATGCTGTTTCTTATATTATGTGATGTTTGCAGAGAGTGAGATGATTGATGTGGGCGAGGTATAATAGTCTGTAATGTGTATGGTGGGTCAGCTGTTGAGGCGAGGCGTAGTACATTGGATTGGAGTACCGGTCACGGCCTTGGTCATGGATGTGCCTAATGCTGTTTCTTATATTATGTGATGTTTGCAGAGAGTGAGATGATTGATGTGGGCGAGGTATAATAGTCTGTGATGTGTATGGAGGGTCAGCTGTTGAGGCGAGGCGTAGTACATTGGATTGGAGTACCGGTTACGGCCTTGGTCGTGGATGTGCCTAATGCTGTTTCTTATATTATGTGATGTTTGCAGAGAGTGAGATGATTGATGTGGGCGAGGTATACTAGTCTGTGATGTGTATGGTGGGTCAGCTGTTGAGGCGAGGCGTAGTACATTGGATTGGAGTACCGGTTACGGCCTTGGTCGTGGATGTGCCTAATGCTGTTTCTTATATTATGTGATGTTTGCAGAGAGTGAGATGATTGATGTGGGCGAGGTATAATAGTCTGTAATGTGTATGGTGGGTCAGCTGTTGAGGCGAGGCGTAGTACATTGGATTGGAGTACCGGTCACGGCCTTGGTCATGGATGTGCCTAATGCTGTTTCTTATATTATGTGATGTTTGCAGAGAGTGAGATGATTGATGTGGGCGAGGTATAATAGTCTGTAATGTGTATGGTGGGTCAGCTGTTGAGGCGAGGCGTAGTACATTGGATTGGAGTACCGGTCACGGCCTTGGTCATGGATGTGCCTAATGCTGTTTCTTATATTATGTGATGTTTGCAGAGAGTGAGATGATTGATGTGGGCGAGGTATAATAGTCTGTGATGTGTATGGAGGGTCAGCTGTTGAGGCGAGGCGTAGTACATTGGATTGGAGTACCGGTTACGGCCTTGGTCGTGGATGTGCCTAATGCTGTTTCTTATATTATGTGATGTTTGCAGAGAGTGAGATGATTGATGTGGGCGAGGTATACTAGTCTGTGATGTGTATGGTGGGTCAGCTGTTGAGGCGAGGCGTAGTACATTGGATTGGAGTACCGGTTACGGCCTTGGTCGTAGATGTGCCTAATGCTGTTTCTTATATTATGTGATGTTTGCAGAGAGTGAGATGATTGATGCGGGCGAGGTATAATAGTCTGTGATGTGTATGGAGGGTCAGCTGTTTAGGCGAGGCGTAACAAGTCAGTGAACTTAGGACTTGGCACAAAGTAGTGTTGCATATGCTACAGGAGCATAGTTTAGGGATGTGACTTGTGCTCAGCAAGCTTAGGATGTTGAAGGTATTTCATCTCTCGGTTCCATTTAGGATGAGTACTTTGATGCTGAGTTAGGCTGATCATTCTACTGTCCTTCCAACTAACACTTTCTGGGCCATCAGAAGTGCTTCTTTGTATCCCTTGTTGACAGCTCTCTGAGGGGCAGCAGCAGGCCTTGTTGTTCGATCTCGGCCGTTCACTACCTGTGTTGTTGTTGGCTTGCATATATTGTTTTCTTTCTTTTGGTGGACCAGGCTTGTTTCATGGCTAGATCTTGTCCTGTGAAAAGTTGTTTCGCAAAACTATAGGCAACTTAACTGGCCACATGAAGATCTAGATTCTTGCTGTGACCATTTGATGTGGAGCAGGCTGAGGAGTGTTGAGGTTACACAAACAGTGTGAAAGAATTGCTACTGCATTCATCCCATGTTCAGATCCTTGTTGGTCCCACATCATTTGTGCTGATGCATCTGGTGCAATCTTAAAATGCTTACTGTGTCTGTCAGTATGAGGCTGAAGTTAGCGGCTGATGGAGATGAAGCCTTGAGGTAGTGAGTGTGTAATCCATTGAGTGTGTAGTCCAGCGTAATTAATCATTCAATCCGTCAACCCTAATTGTGTGTTATACTTTTGTTAGTCTGAGAATGAGTAGGAGAGAGATAAACACCACAGTGCTCTCAAAAATATAGGATTGGTACAGCCCCCTGGAGGAAGGGCTATGCATGGATTTGTCTCACTCAAGCTATGTGAACTTAAAATTTTTTAAATAGAAAATCAATAACTGCTTATGCCACGTCAATATATGTTTAATGTATTGATGTGGAAAATAAGCACTTTTTTGTCATGGATTGGTTTAAAAAGGCCTCTATAGTCAATGTGTGTACTTGGTATAGGGTAAGATATATTTAAGTTAGACATATTATTCTTGGGTGTATTCCACATCCTGGTTTAAAAGATGGGCCTCTCACTGGTGTCTCATTATTTGTTTTTTTGCTGTGACTGGATTTGGGAGAATTCCCTGTGGCTTTTTCTTCTCTGCATCCTGCTTTTTAGGTCGCGCCTACTGATACCGACTCAGATCGGTAACTAAAAACTAAAAAAAAGAAAGCGGCTGTATCATTTTGTAGCCGTGCGATGGTTGGTGCATGAGCCTACAAAATGGCATAAAAGTATTTTCTTTTTTGTTTAGCTTTAGCCATTCTGTACATCATCAGGATGCTTTGCAGCCTGGCTAACAATCATTGGCAAAGTCAATAGATCACAAAGGTACAATCTATTGGCTCTCGCAATGCTTTCTTTCAGAATGCAAACATCTGAGAAGTTGTTAAAGAGATGTTTTGTTGTTTCCTTTGGTGAATGGATTTCGCCTGCAGAGGCTTCGATGATTGTAGAAATGAAAGACCAGATGTAGTGAACGTTAGAACAAGAAGGGAATTGATGCCTGAATTTGTTAAGGTCATGCTTAATGGTTACTGTTACGAGCCACATTCATTCTGCTTATCTATCTACTGAAATCTTAGCTAGCTGCCACACTTTGTGTCACCAATTGAGCTCACAGTGGTCAGTAGACCACATACCTTCTCTTAAGATCAAATCTATTAATCATCTGGTCTCAAATTGATTTTAGGCTGAACAATTTCACAAATTGGGCCACACATTTTGACATGACATTGCAGAATATCTGTGCCCTAAATGTAGGTATATTTAGATGCATGGTCTCTTAAGAGTCTGAAAAAGTTAGCCGATGTATAGTTTTACTGAACTTCACATTTCTGAAGTCCAGACCCCTGTTAAACCTGGAATAAAGACAGACTGTCCCCCGGGGGCTCATGCTCTAATACTAAAGGGCCTCTGTTTTCTTCTCTGTGCACCTGCCTCTGTAGAAGATGTTGGACGAGTGCCAGGACCGAAGGAACTGCCAGCTTCTTGTCAATAGCCGACTGTTTGGTGCAGACCCGTGCCCCGGAACCAGCAAATATCTTGTTGTGTGGTACAAATGCAGGCCCAGTAAGTATGTTTTCCATAAATGTCACCCTAGTAGTTCCAGTTTTTTAATCTGTCGGCCATCTTAGATGCACTGCTTAAAGGAAATAACACTGAAAATAATTGCTGTGTATTTGGACAACTGCCAGTGAGCTAGACAAAATACACTGGAAATATTTGTGGACTGTTCAGGCTCAAAGAACAGATAAATAGTATTATTTGTTGAACCCAGACTATGTTGTTTCATGTTTGTTGGTACTGGACTCGCGTTAGGATGAGGCAAGTAATGGTGTAACACCCTCTATTTAATAGTGTGCTGGTAAAGCGGGGATACAGTGACAGTGAGGCGAGGAGCAGGTAGAGTACATGTGACAATTCAGATCCAATCTCTCACTACTTATAGCAGAATACATATTGAGGACAGGGGAAGGACGACAGAATGGAAGAGTATCACAAACAGGTTTAAAGGTGGTACAGGACTTTGGGTTGCATGGCTCGGTGTTTTATTTGTTGTTGTGTGCACTCTTCCTGATCGTTGTAATAAGTTATCTTGTCCAAACAAACACAAATGGAGATATTTGCCGCCTACAGGGATAGGAGACTTCGTAGGTACATTTTTCAATTCACTAAAGATACAAGCCCTAGGAATCTAGTCCATAAAAAGAGAATGGGTGCATGTCTCCCGGGGCGTTGACCCAAAAAATAAGAATAACAAATCTTGGGACATTGGTGAAGAACTTTAGTGGTCTGGAGGAGAGCAGGGCAACAGCTCAAAAGAACAAGCAGTGGAAAATCCAATAGATCACACCTTTTTGATATTTTAGTTTTGCCAATATTTTTTATCCATGCTGCACAGGATCCTGATGCTGTGCAACATGGCTAAACAAGCATTGGCATAGCCAATAGGTCTCGCCTTTGGGACCTTATAAGTGTTTAGCCATGAAACAGTTGCATAACTAAATGCTTATAAGGTCCCCAAAAGCAAGACCTATTGGCTATGCAAAGCGATCACGATCAAACATGAAAGCGGCCGCGAAAGTAAAAGTAATCGCGGTAAAGCGCGGCGCGCGCGCCCGTGCACATGCACTGTAGCTCTAGGCTGGCCTGGTAGCACTTTTTGGATCCCTCTCAATAAGTCTCGCCAGACCAGCGCATGCGCTGGGTCAGGCGAGTCCTAAAGGGCAAGTAAGCTATTGCATCATTTTGTCGGCACAAACACCACCCTTGCATGCACCTACCAAATGATGCAGCCACTTTTTCCATCTTTTTATTTGCAAATCCAACTCGGAAGAAAATACATTAAAGCTTTTTGGTTTTGGAAAGCGGGTGTGCAAAGCAACACAGGGGCGGAAGCAACACATACAAAACGAATGGTGTAGCAACATGTGTGTAGTGGGCTCAAAAGCAACACAAAGGGGCCTGTGGATCTGAAGTAATATGGGGGAACAAAAGCAGGCTGGGGAAAGCAAAAAGAGCAGCGTTGGGGTAGCAAATGTGTGAGAGGGAGAGCAACGTGGCGCATTGAGGCTGGGGAGAAAAGCAAACGAGCAAGAGAGAGAGGAACATGGAGCAGGAAGAAACACACGGCGAGAAAGCAATGTAGGCCGGGAGCACACGAGGGAGAAAGCATCATGGATGGTGGTGAGGAAGAAAACACGTGAGAGAGAGGAGCGTAGAGAGGGGAAGAGAAGCACCCTAGGGAGACTGCTATAAAACACATGCATTCTCATGGAGTGCTTTAACAAAAACAAAAAAGTAGTACCTGAAGCGAGCAGTGGAAGGAGACAGTAATGTGTTCATGCTCCAAGGGAGGGACAAACACAAGACGAGAAAGAGAAACACACACTCTAACGAATAAGAAGCAAGCAAATGAGAGTGACAATGAAGCGAACCAACGGTAGGCCATGAGTAGGTTCTAAGCCCACTGTAAGCTAACAGCACGTCTTGCAAGAGATATCACTTTCTCTGATACTAATTGCTGGTAGTTTAAACATGGCAATAATATGGGCACTAGTAGACTCGATAAATTACTTGATTAGCACCAATATGCAAAAATACTTTTGCAGTTTCAAGTGACTTAAGCAAACAAACACCAAACTGTACACTTTGTCGATGTTCTTGAGACAGTGGCAGCTTAGGAAAATTCACCTCCTGGATATAAATTAGAAACCTTGTTATTTGTCTTGCTTGTTTCTGATGCAGGCATAGACCATAGTGGAGATCTGCTACACCTTGCCTCCCTCTCCCCTCCATTCTCCCTACCTAGCATTCAGAAAAAGCCAGAGAGGCTCGGAATGCCCTAGCAGGCCACGGATTCTTGATGCAGGGCTCAAGGGTCTAAGTGTCACATCTTCCTTAGGTCCTGGTTCCCTTTTTGACTCTCTATGGCCAACAAAGCACTGCAATTGGTTTTGGTGTCTTCGGAGGTTAAACATACACTTCAAGTATAGGATGTCCCTGTCAGCACATAACATAACACGTGCTATGCCATACTATATGGAAACCTTCACAGAGTTGCACATCAACCCTGAAACACACTGCCCTACACTTTCCGACTGCTCACCCCACCCGCACACAAGTGTTCATTACCTCAACAGGTAACCCAACCTGAGTATTACTTCTGACTGTAGTCTTACAATATGATGACAGATTGTGGTTACAGAAAAAATAGACTGATACTACCTCCATTTTATATGCAGGTTGCTATTGCTGTTGTGCAGTCATAAATTAATATTGTGGACATTTATAAGTGATGGGCACGTTCAATCCCTTCTGCACCCAATCAACTGATATACAGGCACCACCCCCCTTCCTCCCGCTGGTCGGCACACGATGCCCTTCTAAACAGCCTGTGAGTCCACACCATTGGGTTTTTGGTTAATGATTGTAAAATCTCAGGCCGTATTTATTCTACATTAAAATTGTTATCATTCAAAACTCAACTCAAAAATGGTCATGATTTTCCATTGTTTCCCTAGCTAGACATCTAGTTACCTAGCCCCTCTTCCACCCCGGCAAGAAGCAACTTCTGTGAGCTCATGGTTGGCCTGTGCCCGGATCGATCCTTGCCCAACTCTGGATCTAACGCTCTTACGTAAAAATCCCAATGTTTCTCTTTCAATGCGCTGTTTAAGCAAGAAAGCAGAGCATATCTCCATGCGGAAGGCCTGCTCACCTCAGAGTGTTCCCTCCTTGGGCACCTTCCCCACGCATCAGCGAGCCAATCCGGGCAACCAGGCCATGCTTTGGCCCCCTGGTGCAGACTGATCCTCCATCCCTCCAAAGGGCCCATGTCCCAAAGCGCCAACGCGCATTTGTGAGGCTGGGCTAATGGCTGCGGGAGTGACCATCCCAACTCCGCCAATTGCAGCTTCTCTAACAAATGGTGCAAGCACACAGTGCTTCCCTGAGGCTCCCACAGGGCACATCAAGCAGTGCTCTCTTGAGCTGTATCACTAGTGCTTCCTAGGTGTGCCATCACACATTGCTTCACTGAGCACGTGACCCAGTGCTCCCACAAGGCACATCAAGGTGTCCTTTCTTGTGCTGCATCAGTAGTGCTCCCTTGGTATGCCATCACACAGTGCTTCCCTGAGACACATCACCCAGTGCTCCCACAGGGTACATCGCCCAGTGCTCTCTTGAGCTGTCTTGTGGTGTGCCATCCCACAGTGCTTCTCTGTGACACATGACCCAGTGCTCCCTCTAGACACATCAAGCAGTGCCCTCTTGAGCTGTATCACTAGTGCTCCCTTGGTGTGCTATCACACAGTGCTTCCCTGAGACACATCACCAAGTGCTCCCACAGGGTACATTACCCAGTGCTCTCTTGAGCGGTATCACTAGTGCTCCCTTGGTGTGCCATCACACAGTGCCTCCCTGAGACACATCACCCAGTGCTCCCACAGGGTACATCACCCAGTGCTCTCTTGAGCTGTATCCCTTGGTGTGCCATCCCACAGTGCTTCTCTGTGACACGTGACCCAGTGCTCCCTCGAGACACATCAAGCAGCGCCCTCTTGAGCTGTATCACTAGTGCTCCCTTGGTGTGCCATCACACAGTACTTCCCTGAGACACATCACCCAGTGCTCCCACAGGGTACATCACCCAGTGCTCTCTTGAGCTGTATATTGTGGTGTGCCATCCCACAGTGCTTCTCTGTGACACATGACCCAGTGCTCCCTCTAGACACATCAAGCAGTGCCCTCTTGAGCTGTATCACTAGTGCTCCCTTGGTGTGCCATCACACAGTACTTCCCTGGGACACATCACCAAGTGCTCTCTTGAGCTGTATATTGTGGTGTGCCATCCCACAGTGCTTCTCTGTGACACATGACCCAGTGCTCCCTCTAGACACATCAAGCAGTGCCCTCTTGAGCTGCATCACTAGTGTTCCCTTGGTATGCCATCACACAGTGCTTCCCTGAGACACATCACCAAGTGCTCGCTTGAGCTGTATCTTGTGGTGTGCCATCCCGCAGTGCTTCTCTGTGACACATGACCCAGTGCTCCCTCGAGGCACATCGTCCAGTGCTCCTTTCGTGCAAGGTTATGTATTATTATTGGTCTGTATATTGGTGCCTGTATGTTTGTTAGAGTGTGTGCTTAGATGCATCTATACTGGTTGTGGTTGATCTTTGTGAAAATGGCTGACTTAGGGTGGTTGCTTCTATGTGTCTATCAGCATACTCTATACATGCTCCTAATCTCTGTGATTCTTCCACAAAATCCACACAACACGATTTTGGGACATTTATTGACCCATATACAAAACCCCCAAATCATCCAGTGATGATATGTTTTCCAAGGTTAATTCTGTCACATTTTTCAAACCTTGGCAGCAGCAAGTGAACACTTGGCAGCTGCAACATAAAGTAAGAAAGTACCTGCATTTTGTATTAACATAGCTGGAACATACCTAGCAGCAAAGAAACACTTCACATTACGAAGGACAGGGAGAACTGGGTGTTTGGGTTCGAGGCAAGATCATGTACATTAAGTGGGGATTTGCATTTTAGGTAGACAGTTACACAGGGCGAGTAATTTTCCACCTCTTCAACACTATCATTTTATTCTGTCTATGAGTACTTACTTGTGTCACCACTCCATCACCATCCCTTTTTCGCTTTCCTTGTAAATGCAGCGTTTTCTTTTTCTTTGGCGCTGTCCGTATTTCGCCAGCTGTGTACCACCTTCACACAATTTCAGATAAAATGGTAATTACAGTAATTACAGTTGGCACATATATGACCATCATTCTGTATGCTCTGCTGAGAGGTCAAGGACTGGATGAGCATGCAGTCTACTGTCTGTACACCTTTATGTCCCACTGACAGGCATTGGAAGAGTTTCAAACTGCCTTCAATCTCAACTCCAGAGCTGCAGTGATGCCCCCTCTTGGACACGCACCCACAATCTCAACTCACCAACACATAAGAAGGCGACTCAGATCACAATATGCGCTATACGAGAGTCATATGTTTCATGAAAAAAAACCTACAAGAAAACGAAAATAAAAAGCAATTACCCTTTGCAGGGCCGTTTCTACCATTAGGCAGGACTAGGCAGCCACCTTGGGCGGCTAAAGAGGGAGGGCGGCAAAATACAAGTTCTTTTATATCTAAAGAGGGGCTGCTATAATGCACCAGTTATAGCTGCAGTGGCAGTGCGGTCCTCCTGACAGGCTTGGGGGCTCTGGCTCAGCTGCTAGAGCTCGGCCTGCAAAGTGGTACCAAGTAAATAATAGACGTCACAGTCAGAGTTGTTTCAGAAACAATAGGCAGGTCGCCGTGGCAGTTCTTCAGAAGTTTTGGGCTGCTTGCAGCTCAGGGGCAGATCTCAGGCCTCTCAAACGGAGAGTGCCAGCCAGGGCCAGTCCCACACTACGATCGGAACAAAGGCCGCGAGACCGTAGAGGCTCCCTCCCAGCCAAGGCCGTCACGCCCCAGAACTGATACCCGGAGGGGGTGCTATTGATATCGCTGCCTACGGCCCCCAGCGTGCGTCCCTGCGCTGCATAGGAGGTAAGACGGCCGAGAGAAGCCCCGTGTGGTGGCGACTAGGGCCGCGGGGCTGATTATATTGTACCGCTAGCAGGGATTGACTGAGCCGCTCATCGACTTCTGCCTCAGGGCGCCTGGACTGGAGCAGGCGCTGCTGCCCCGACCCTGTGAGGGGGGCTAAGGGGCAAAGCAACTGGTCCGCACGGCAGCGGGGGTAAGGTGGAGGCCACACACTGCTTGGTCTCATGACCGATAACCTGCGTGCCTGGATTGCAAAGCCGAGAGAGTGAGCAATGCAACACACCTTGCCCCTCCGCGGTATCAGGGTCCAATACTGGCGATTCCTGTGATGGACTCGACCCGCCTCAAACCACCTGGCTCAATGCTACTGGCGGCACACACTGGCCTGCTGCCTGGCAATGAATATGACATTGGCAGCACCGCATGCCAACATCCGATATCCTGCCACCGAAGGACCTAGCTGAAATTGTGTGTCTAGGGTGCTGTCCAGCCGAGAGCTCAGTGCCGAGCCAGAATTGCCACGCTGTGACTCGGGAGCGCAACGCCCATTGGGCTCAAAGGGCTTCGCCCCCCCCCCTCCCCCGTCGTGTGTGGCAGCCCGGGCTGAGACAGCTTCCCGGGCACACACCCAGCCGCACCTGAGTACTTCACAGGTTTTTAAAAGACCGTTTGCTTGCTAACAAGGCTTTGTTGTTTATTCGCCCCTACATCTCCACTCTGCCTATTGCTGGAAGAATTAGCCCCCCCCCTGAATTTTTTCTTAGCTCCCCCCCCCCGAAATTTGCCTCTAGTTGCACCTCTGCTGTGACTCCATGTGGCCACCACGAGGCCCGCTAATTGCCGTAGCGCAGGTTGGCTTGCTGGCTTCCCGCCTCAGAAAGAAGTAAGTGGGCCCTCAGAGCCCAGTATCTAGTTACACTTGCTACTTGTAATGGGTGCTATAAAATTGGGTACATTCTGAGCTGCCTGCCGTGCCTCTGTAGTCTGAGAAGTGTGCAGTCGCCCAGTCTTTCTCTGCTCAGTTTGAGCAGTGACGCGTTAGCGCACTTTAGTGTAGTTTAACTGAGTCGGGGTAGGGTGCCTGTGCGGGTTTACTAGTGCTGCTTGCAATTTGCCTAGTTATACGCCGTGGGCGGCGCCACACGCTAGACAAAACAACGACATCTCCAGATGAAGTAAACATTTGGAATCTAAACCGGGACTGTATCGCTGGCATGGTTTACTCTGAGGGCTTTTAACATCATTGTTAAGAAATCGATTCATATTTTTGCCTGTAAAGTTAAAGACATGAATATAGGGCCTGAAAGGGACCAGTTTAAAAACAGTTGTATAACTACTTCCAGGTCTGAGACTCTAAAAGACCCGTCCCACTTAAAGCCTTGCATGTGACAGTCAGGTGGCCTGTGCTGCACGGCATCTGATTGCCTGTGTGCGAAGATGAGACTGGATCAAATAATACACAATGTATTTCCTCCAATCCAAGCCTCGCATAGCAACTGCATTTGTGCAAGCATGTGCTTGCATGCTTCACCTCAGTAAAATCAGACCTGTTGGCTTTGCCATTGCTTGTTTTTACACTGAGATTTACAATTTTATTTCTCGATGTAGGTAACTGCAAAACTTTGTTTTATTACGTTTGCATAATTTAATGATTTTAGTTTTTTTTTTAAACTTATTATTGCTTTGCCTGACAAAGGCCTGCATGCGGATTCTAGCATTTCCTGACATCCTGACAAATGTCCGAAAAGACTCAAAAACGCACCTTTTCAGATTGCACTGCAATACCTACTATGCCCAGTTTGCATCTCTGTGCATCATAAGACTTCCTCCTACCCCCATATTCGCTTGATCTTTTTGTTACCTGTCCCCTGAAGCTCTCCCCTAGCGTTCATAACTTCGCGCTATGAAAAATATGTTTAATAAATACATTTAAAAAAATCATATTTAACACTTCCAGGCAAAAGATAATGTATTTACACAGTGAGCCACAAAGACAAAGCAGGAGCAAGCTGGAAACTTGTAATCAGTACACGAACCCTTGTTACCGCGTGGCAAGGACATGTAGAAACATGCACATATAATAATAGTCTGTGGGGTTTACTCGGGTTCCTGTGCATAACATGACGTAATGTCGGCGAGAAGCTGTCAAAGCCTTATCTTCGGAAATATTCTGAATATCTTGCGCAAGGCGTCCAAAGGCAACCGTGGTCTGCGCGTCTGCCGGCTTTAAAAACATGTCAGTCTTGTTCACTGTATCTGATGGATTTTCTTTCTAGATGTTTTTCCAACGTTGATAACGAATGCAGACTGAATCTGTTACTCCAAGTTCCATTTAAATGTTCGATATTTTGAAAAAAAGTCTTTTGAGGACATTCATAAACAGGAAATGGCTGTCTGCTGAGTATATCACTGCTAAATAAATTAGGTTCTTGTGTTCAAAAAAATGCTAAAAGGAGGTCTCGACGCTGCCGTTGTTTTGGGGCCTGGAGTGGGAATTATGGACCACGTCACAGTGACCAATTGTAGTCCATGTGGAAGCCGTTCATCAGTGTCGGCCACAGTGCTGCCTGCGGGGCACGGAGAGCGCGCCCAGAGGCCGCGGATGGGTCTGAAGTCCCCACCACTTTTATATCCGGGGTCAGAGGTCGCGACCTTCGGCTCCCAGACGGAATGCTGTTTACCCACCTTCCTTTGTGAGGGGCTGTTCAATGCTTTGGCGCATTGTCATCTCAGAGTCCGAATGGGGCTGGGAGAGTTGAATGCCGCCATTAGACGCGGGGTGCAATTGCGAGGGCGGGGTGCAGACTGAGGGCTGCAGGTGCACGGGTCAACTCCTGGCCGTCCATGACTGCCTTTGGTTAACTCTAGAGTGATTTACAGGCGGGCTTAAAGGATGTTCACTGCAGGTCTAATAACACTGCAGCTCCATAATACAGCCACTCATATCTTTTCAACGTCAAGGCAATATTATCACAATGTTTTTATTCCCAATTGGCTACACGTTGTTTATGTATTTTTGGGATGCAATTGTATATATTTTTTAGTTTGTAAAGCAATCTTTCAAAAATATCTTGAGAAGTTAAAACAGTTTTATTTTAAGTAGAGCCATCGCATGAAGGGGTGAGAGGGGCGCAGGGCCCAGCGGTGCAATTCTAATAGTATTTATGCTTCATAAAAAGCGTGCAGGCTGTACCCTATGTGTAGTAGTGAGTAGGAATGTGTTTCTTGTCAAAGTTATCGTGCACCTTTAATGCTGTAGAACTTTTATTATTTGTGGTTCTGTTAGAGCCCTTGTATTGTATTGTGATTCCACTTGAGTCAGCTGACCTGTGGCTGGCGACAAGAGGGTCCCGTTTCTTTACGCTGCTGGAAATAAATATACAAAGCCTCCGTGGGAGTCCTGCCTTTCAATCTCCACATAGGCCTGCTTTTATGTTGTTGCTTTTGTCATGTATTCGTGACGAGAAATGTAACAGCAGCCGCCACAAAGAGGTGCCCTATGCTGAAGCTGCTTCAAAATGCATCCAAGGATATTGTTTTTATTTTTAAAGAGGTGCTTGTGCTACCAGAAAACCATAGTGGACCCTTATTATTATTATTAAACATGTTTTATAAAGTGCCCAGCTACCTCATTTGGGTTTCCCGGCGCTAACACATCAGGTAAGGATTATTACAATTATGCTATATTAGAGCAACGGAGTCTTGAGCAGTTTACGAAAGGTCAGTAATGTTGGACAGTTTCTTAAGACAGCAGGAAGTTCATTCCATAGTTTTGGACCCTGAAATGTGAACGACTGACCTCCCTGCAAAATGTATGGGACCGACCTCCCAGCATAATGTATGTGACTCAGGCCCCAGAAAACCCTCTGATGGGCCTGAAGTTAAGGGCCGGTCTTTTACAAGGCCGGCAAACCGGCTATCTTCATTACTCGGAGCCCTGGTCTTCCTTGTAACAGCCGTATTTCCAGTGATCTCCTCTGTTGCCGTGGCACAACGAAGCTTGAGGGGGTCCCCCTGCAAAGTACATCGAGCCAGTTAGGGTTCTCAGGCAAGGGGCCCGCCGCATGTGCACAGTGACGGAGGGGGCCCACCCGCCCCGCACGGGCTGTGGGGGCTGTAGCATCTCACGGTCTAGTTGTTTACAGACCGCTCCACCTCATCCGTGGGCCAGGCGTGGCCTGCGGAGTTGTTAATAAAAGGAGACGCCCGCTCGGGGGCGCGGTCTCCAACTCGAGCACTGTCGTGGGCTGAATCTGTTTAGCCGGCTCCGCGGTATGCGGCCCGTGGCATTCTCCCAAGGCCCGAGGCCGGGCCTACCACACTGGCGACGAAGGAGGGGCAGATAATTCCCGCGCACCTGCGGCCAAGCACCGCCGCGCATCGACGTCTGTGCAGGAAAAATCGGAGCGCCGGAGACCAGCGCACGTGCACCGGGCCTAGCAGAGTGCCCTAGGCCACGCGGTACCGCCGATATTAATTACAGCCACATGGTGAGTGCCTCCTCAAGCATTTACCCTGCATAGACAGCCAGTCTGATAATATTGTGAGCTGCAAGCAAACACAAAGCCAAAAATAACCCCAAGAGAAGCATGCCAATGATGAACTGAGCCCCGGGGAAGGCTGTGGAACAGAAATAGGAAGGAAAAAAATAAAAAATAAAAGGGGAAAGAGAACCAGAGCTGTAAATGGACACAGGCCTACAGCACACCTCTTTCGTAAATCCACTGCCATCAAACTGTGACAGGTCCACAATACCACAGGGTCGCTGAGCAAGAGGCCTCCCTACTCACGTTGGGGCACCACACCTGATACAATAAGCAAGCAGAGGAGGGACACAACACCTGCCCCACAAGGACAAGGCAGCTACAAATAATAAGCACGATGGGCGACAACGACCAAGGGGCGGCACCGGGCCCAGGGGCTGCACCAGGCCAAGCAGTAGCACCAGCTCACATTCCGTTCCATCACGCGGCATTGCGAGTCCTACCCCCATTCAGTGAACTAGAAGACCCCGTGACGGCATCTCCCCGGTGGAAGATTTGGATAGAACGGCTCAACAACTATTTTATCGCAACCAGGGAGACAGACGACGCAGTAAAAAGGTCCCTGCTCCTGCACTACGCAGGGGACGAAAATTTAAAACTATTCATGCGTTTGCCCAACACAGGAGCAGCTGCCGATTACAACGCTGCGGTGGCCGCCCTCGACGCCCATTTTGATCCACAGTTGAACCCAGATTTCGAACGGTTCAAATTGCACCAAGCCCGGCAAAGAGAGGGGGAATCGATGGACGTATTCTATGCCCGGCTGCGTGAACTCGCCAGCACATGCACAGAAGATGACCAGCCAAAAGAAATACGCGCGCAACTAATACAAGGGTGCGGAGATAAGACATTGAGAGGGCTCATCCCGCGCCAGCCAAAAATCGCACTCGAGGACATGCTAGTACTAGCAAGGTCCCATGACCTATCGGCAGTCAGAGCAAATGAGATGGACCAAGCGCTCATCAAACCCCCGGGACGGTCCGAGAACATCAAAACAGAACGTGCAGACGCTCTCCGAGTCAAACCAAGAGGAGACTCATTTCGAAGCCCAAAGCTGGAAGGGAACAAACCAAGGTGTGGGTACTGTGGGCACGAGCCACATGCCACAAAGGACTGCCCCGCGCAAGGGAAAACGTGCACTAACTGCGGAATACCCAACCATTTTGCATCAGTATGCCGAAGACGCACTAGAGGCCCCGAATTCTGAAACCGAAGGCCCCCAACAAAAGCAGTACG
Source organism: Triturus cristatus (assembly GCF_964204655.1). Classification (NCBI taxonomy): domain Eukaryota; kingdom Metazoa; phylum Chordata; class Amphibia; order Caudata; family Salamandridae; genus Triturus; species Triturus cristatus. Next base: position 231,795,872 of record NC_140589.1, on the reverse strand, counting down.
GCAACTGTCTGTAACAGAGGGGAGGCCGCCAGAAGACCCGAAGAGGACAGGGAGGAGGTAACAGGAGACGAGCGAAGAATCATCGGACGATGACGAGGGGGAAGCGTACCTGATCTCATTTGCGTGAGAACACAAGTTACGCCGCAGGCCTCAACCAACGTATGTGGTCCACGTGGCAGGAACGGAAGTGCAAGCAGTCATCGACACGGGTGCCACAGTGAACGTTATGGGCCTTCAACAGTATCAACCCTTAAGGCCCTGCCCTCCAGTAAAGCCATCCAAAACCAAAATCTATGCATATGGAGCGGACACCCCTCTTCCATTGAAAGGGAAAATCACAGTTCCCATCAAGGCAGACGACCTGGAAGTCACAACGACAATCCATGTCATCGATAGGGAACCACTACAAACACCCTCGCAAAACACTGACACGCCTCAAAGAACACGGGGCGACCCTACACAAGGACAAATGCCAGTTTTTCCAGCCTTCTCTAGAATTCTTTGGGTACGTGTTCAACCAGGAAGGCATTCAGGTAGACCCAAGGAAGTCACAATCCATCAAAGACGCACCCGCACCAACAACACCAACGGAAGTGCGCAGCTTTCTAGGTATGGCAACATACTGTAGGAGATTCATCCCAGGACTAGCCACGAGAGCGGAGCCCCTACGAGCCCTCACAAGATCGGATGCAAAGTGGCAATGGGGACAGAAAGAGGAAGAGGCGTTCCAAGGCATAAAGGATGCCCTTCTAGGGGAAGCCACGCTTGTGTATTTTAACCCAACAAAACGAACGGAAGTACTCGTGGATGCTAGCCCCGTGGGGCTTGGCGCCGTGCTGGCCCAGGAACATGAACCGGGCCGATGGGCAGCATTATAATTCGCCAGCAAGTCCCTCACACCTACTGAAACCAGGTACGCTCAAATTGAACGAGAAGCGTTGGCTATCAAATGGGCCTGCAACCACTTCCACCTGTACCTAAAAGGACAACCGTTCACGATGGTCACAGACCACCAACCACTCGTGCCACTCTTCAAAGGGACGGCGCCTCACCCACCGCTGCGCATTGAGAGATGGGCAGTTCAGCTGCAACCATATGAAATGGAGGTTGTGTACCGGCCAGGAGCTAAACACCCCGCAGACTTTCTGTCCCGGCACCCGGTCCCATCCGAAACACAAGAGGACACGGAAGAGGTCGAACATTATGTGCACTTAGTATCCACAGCGGCCTGTCCACTGAACACGACCCTGGAGGACATCAAAGAGGCGGCCACCACAGACGCAGTATACACCAAAACTCTGAAAGCAGTACAGGAAGGGTCATGGACAAACTATCTGCGGCAAGCCAACTCCTGGAGTCCGGAAGAGCGAGAACACACAGCGAAAATGTGGCACATACGGAACGAACTCAGCGCCACAAGCGACGGGATCCTGCTCCGAGGACCCAGGCTGGTGATACCACGGGCTTTGAGGCACAAGGCAACGCAACTGGCCCACGGAGGGCATCAGGGAATCACAAAAATGAAAGCCAGAATGAGAGAGAAAGTCTGGTTCCTGGAACTGGAGAGTATGGTGGAAGAATACGTCCGGAGATGCCCGCTGTGCCAGTTGACCGGCAGCTTGGAAAGACCTGCGCCGGTGATCATCGAAGACGCTTGCACCGTCCCGTGGTCACGGGTAAGCATAGACTTTGGGAGTTTTCCCGGAGGGAAACACATGCTGGTGCTTGTGGATGCGTTCTCGAAGTATCCCATAGTAGAACCGGTGGCGTCCACGGCATTCGCCCAAATAGAACCCATCCTAGAGAAAGTATTTGCCATGTTCGGGTTTCCAGATGAAATCCGCAGCGACAACGGACCACCCTTCCAGGGAGCCGAGTTTGCCACTTTTCTAAGACAGAGAGGAATACATCACAGGCGGATAACCCCCCAGTGGCCACAAGCCAACGGCGATGTGGAACGCTTCATGCGCACGCTAAACAAGGTGTTTCGCATCACGGGCGTAGAGCAAGCAGACCCAGAAAAACGACTCCACGAATTCCTGTGGGAATACAGAAGCTCACCACACTGCACCACCCAGAGGAGCCCATGGGCACTGATGCTTCATGGCCCACGGAGAGATCTACTCCCTACCTGCCCAGGGTGGTCGCCACCCCCAATGGAAGCCGAGGAGGTGCAAGACAGAAGAGCCCGCTCAAATCAACGAGCAACCCTCCACCGCCGGGCCACGCAGAGGACACTCCGCACAGGGGCCACCGTCCTCTTGAAGGACCGCCGCCCCGGAGGAAAGGTTTAAAACGAACTACGAACCAGAGCCCTGGATCGTCACTGCGAATCGTGGGACCATGGTAACCGCCCACAAAGGAGGAGAGGAGGTGTCCCGAAATGTGTCCTGGTTCAAAGAAGTGCCCCCATGGCACCCAGAGAGACTCACGGAGGGGCCGACAGGGAGCGCACCCACACAGACACCAGAGACCACAGAGGCTATCACTGTACCCGCGTCCAGCTCAGCTCCAGAGGGCGGACTCCCCACCAGATTGCGAGGCTCTCCGCAAAGGTATAGCCTGAGGCCCAATCCTCGTCCCAGCCAGCGGTTAAAGGACTTTGCCTGCTGAGGACATCCAGAGGCGGCTGACGGAGTGCACGCAAGTACCACCACCTCTGTGGTTTGAACTGTCTGAACTATTTGAGTTTGTGAGTGTTTGTTTTGTAGCATCTCACGGTCTATTTGTTTACAGACCGCTCCACCTCATCCGCGGGCCAGGCGTGGCCTGCGGGGTTGTTAATAAAAGGAGCCGCCCGCTCGGGGGCGCGGTCTCCAACCCGAGCACTGTCGTGGGCTGAATCTGTTTAGCCGGCTCCGCGGTACGCGGCCCATGGCATTCTCCCAAGGCCCGAGGCCGGGCCTACCACAGGGGCAAACGGTACGCCACTGCTGTGTTGGTTTCACATGCCAGGACTTGTGGCTGTGTGGTCTGGGGTATTGTTGGAGGTCAGTTCAGGCCCCTCATCTGTGTTGAGCCTTATGGCTAAAGTGGGTAGGGCCAGGGAGAATAGAAACAGAAGAAGCACTAAGTTCACAGGGTCGACGGAGGCAAGAGCTATCTTCCCAGATGTGAAAGGGTGGGATACCTGCCTCAGGGTGAGAACCCACCCGAGTGTGCAGGACTGTGACAGAGAGACAGAAGAGGTCAGGGATGCTCACAAATTTTTACTATGGGCCCAAAAGTAAAGTTTTAGAGACTGCTTTGAGGTGTGTGTGGGCAATCACAGATGAAAAGCAAGGTTGAAAACAACAAATGTATGCGTTCTTCTGAAATCTCCGTAAAGCATACCTTTGTATGTATTTTTTTTATTTTCTTTTCTTCTCCATCTGTGTTTGGTAAATATATTGACAAACAAGAGAAGTTAAGAAATGTTCACCAAGAAAAGCAATCCAAAAGTACGTAAATGATTTACTTGATGTATATTTTAAAACGCCAATACGAGATACTAAGGTGCCTTACAAACGTGTCCATTTCCTCTTCTGCAGGTTTCTGCTGTGCTTCTAGTGCACGCTGCTGGTTTGCTTAAATTTACACAATAAAGGAGGGAAGCAACTCTGACATGAAAGTGGCTGCTTTCACTGGTCCAGGCTCCATGCAGCAGTGGAATGCTCACTAAGAGGGCCTCAAAAAGATCTGGGGGGAGGGGGGTGCCCCATGTGGCCCCTGGGCTGTAATATGAGTATATGCAGCCTCGGTGGTAATATGCAACAATTGAAATAGGAACCAATTCAAAGTATTAGCAGGCTACATAAATAGAGGTATAAAATATTACTTACTGCTGATGTTCAGGCTGTCACTAAGAGCTCCTGTAGGAAAGATGCTGAGGCACAGACAGTGAGAGTGGTGTGACGGGGAGAAAGAGTTTTTTCCCGTTTTTTCCCGTTTTTTCGACCAGTGCAGTAATCTGCATTCCCCTTTCATAATTTGTTAACTTGCATATTTTTGCATCAGCTGTGTGCTAGGAATGCTAAGCTCAGGGCAGTGGAATTAAAGCGCCTGGCCTGTTTTGGAGATGTAATGCGGTTGTAGCTGCAGGAGTAGCAGAGGCAGGCGGCATTCTCCGGTGTCTTTCAATCAAACATTGCTCTGCAGACACCACCCACTGAAGCAGCTCAGTCACTTTGAACAATGGCTTGAACTTCTCTTGCCACCAATAAAACTGTCTGCTCAGAAAGAGTAATGCTTTTCTGAAAGGGCTGATGAGCAGCGAATGACCAATAAATGCCAGCACGCGCATCAATCAGCAGGGCCAGAAAACAAGCCGAAGCACGTGACCTCGGGTCCCCTGCTCTGCCGCTCTCGCAGTTGTAAAGAAGCCATGTTTCCGAGCATCCTTTACTGGGCTTGCGGCAGCCTGCCGAAGATCACACGAGGCGCAGTTCACAAAGCCCTGGTAAGAAGTCAGAAAAATATTCCTCCCTAATTTTTGGAAAATACTGACACACCATTATGCATCATTATAACATGAAAGGGTTTTCCCTATCTTTACCCATCTCGAAAAGCCAGTAACCCCACCCTTTTTTGGAGCATCTTTGCAAGTGTATCCATAGTGAGAATGGTCGGTTAAATGTTTAATACCCGCAAACTTACAAGTGCATTTTTCGTACCACCTACCCCCTTAATGTTCATAAACATACAATGAAAAATATGTCACCCTGGCAGATGCTCGAAAATTCCACTTATTCCAATTCTGTGAATCAGGAATTGGCATTTTAAATCGTAAATGCTTTGTCTTTGCTCTCTTACACTTTACTTTGTGTGCTTAAGTGTTTGCTACTCAGGCTAGCAGAGGGATACAAGACCCTGAGTCTAAGTTGTGTGTAAAGCAAGTGGTATTTCGCGCAGACAGTAAATACTGTTACTCAGGGATGGGCTTGTCTTCATTATGAGTTTTCTAAGTAACAATAAAACGTGGCATGCAGACTTGATAATTATCCCGCCAAGTTCTGCATGTTTTACATTTTTAACCAGTTGATTTCACCCTAATAAATTTGGCAGGGTTTTATTGGAGAAATCTTTCAGGAAAATCAAAGGGGTGGGATAATTAAAGCACAAGTTAGAAGTCTGATCCCCACACAAAAGGGGATGAATATTTACTGCACAACTCCGCAGCGGGGCCTAAGTCTAGTCTAGTCTCTTCTCTTTTCTTTTCTTTTCCTTTTTTTTCTTTTCTTTTCTTTTCTCTTCTTTTCTTTTCTTTTCTTTTCTTTTCTTTTCTTTTCTTTTCTTTTCTTTTCTTTTCTTCTCTTCTCTTCCTCTCTCCTCTCCTCTCCTCTCTCCTCCCTCCTCCCTTCAATCCCCTCTCCTCTTTCTATCATAATGGTAACCACTTCTAATGATTTTCATAGATTCTTGGCTTCTTATGAGACTGCCTCGTAGTTCTCTGGGTGCGCATGTGCTTTAGCAAAAACCTAAAATAGTAGAACTGTGGAGTATAAGAATGTCACAAAGAACAAACAGGAAAGCCCAGTTATCGATAGTGTGAGATGTCGGCATTGGTGATGTCATCAATTATGTTATTTGTCACGTCGTATGTGGTGACATGTATGAGGTCACAAGCAGTGCAGCGGGCGAGTTAGGTTGCATTGCTACTGTAACCAGAAAAGTTCAGGAGAGGAGGTTTGTGGTTTTGTATCATCACCCTACCACCACCTCAGTTACACAACTATAATCATGTTCTTTGATGGGAAAATAACCTTAACTTTCAGGTAGCACGCGTTTATTAATTGAATTTCATTGACTCCGTAGAAATGCTAAACACAGCCTGCAGCCTTTGGTTGTCTTTCTTCTTTAGTTTATGTGCATGATACACACATTGTGCACCACTGTCTGTGCCACTCGAGTACACCAAACTTGGCCTACAGCCTTTGGATAGGGACCATGTTCAGTCAGCAGAAGGGCATAGTGTTCACGACTCAAATCCACAAATCACGGGCTCAGCAGTATTCTGCAATCTGTGCTTAATGTATATGCATGGTACACATGAGCGTTTACCACTCAGACACACTGAACATGGTCTGGAGAATTTGACTGCAGACCATTTTTTGATTAGAGTATGTGTGAAATTGTCAGAGAGCATCCTTCGCCTATGGGCCATATCTACTGCATGTGTATGGTCCTCACAGACAAACATCAACCCATAGACCATGGGTCTGATTTAGAGTTTGGCAGACCGGGTTATTCCATCACAAACGTGGCGGATATCCCGTCCGCCGTATTACAAGTCCATTATATCCTATGGCACTAGTAATACGGCGGATGGGATATCCGTCATGTTTGCGATGGAGTAACCTGTCCATCAAACTCTAATTCAGGCCCTATGTTTAAATGCATGTGTGGAGTACACATAGTGCACTACTTGTGGGTGGCATGGGTAGCCCTCAGGTCATCAGGCACAGCCCTCAGCCACTGGCTATTGAACTCATGTGGTGTTTTTGCATAGTTCATTCAGATAAACAAGACGAGGCCTGCCATCATAGGTTCCATACTGTGTTTAAGGCACGCCGGGGGTATACAGAATGTAGAGCATAAAGCCATGCACTGATTACACCACTCAGAGACACCAAACTTTGCCTGCAGATAGTTTTCAGAGTACGAGCACGGCCAGTCTGCTCTTGCCCATTGGCCCACTAGGTGCAGTACTTCCTCCCGAAAGTAACAGGCAACTCAGTATTATGCTCCAGAAATGTCTAGGACGTGATGATGATGAGCTGACAGAAGACAAAACTGTGCATCAACAAAGGGGCTAATTCACAAAGACATAAAAATACAGGTAGTACTATTTGACATATTTTTAAATGCCTTTGTGAATTGGCCTTAAACAATCTCAAATGATAATAAAATAGGAACATTCAAGGATTATTCATATACAATTAGCACACATAGAAAGGACTGTGCCCTCTTTGCACTTTTCCTAATAGGAAGTTGGACGTTTTGAGGCTGATTCATGAAGGGTAAGTAAGAGTATGTAAATAATACTCTTGTGGCACTATTTCTCGTAATCATAGATGCTTTCGTGAGTCGTTCCCAAAGTATTTGAACTCAGCAGATATATTCCAGTATTCATCAGATGTCATCCTGTGGGTAGAGTTAAGAAGCACCTTACGCGTGAGAGCTTGCAGAGAATTGACTATACTGCACCCATGGTATCAAACCTATTGCAAAGTTGAGGACTTTGCATTGTCCTTATTTACCCAAATGCAGATCTGACTGCACTCTGAACTGGGGCTAGCTTCAATTGTCAACCTAGACTTCTATACTGTAGATGGAATGCTGTTGCTAACGCTACCTTTTGTCAGTACCTGTACCAAAACATCAGTATCTTCAAATAAAGCCTGGACTTCTAACCAGAAACCTCTACAGTACACAATTTTTCTTTTCATTTCAGTGTTCAGTGAAAGTAAATAGACATGGCAATACCAATGAAAAACTATCCACCACTAGCAAGGCCTGTCAATGTCAGCTTTTTGTCTTAGATAAAGGAGACTTATAAAATGCATTTTATTCAATTAACCGATATTCCTCATAGTCTGCTATAATATCACCCTCTCTTGTCAATATCCATTACTGCAGAGTTCTCCTATAAAGCCAAGTCAGTGAGGACACCCTCATAAATGTCTTATTTCACCCTCATTTAGAAGGTTTACTTCTGGTACCCAACCATTAATTGCCTGCCTATCGTGCGTGATTCGAGTATCCGGGCTGATGACCTCACTAACACCTTCGCCCAAGCTCTCATCAGGTGAGGCTGCCAAGCTGTGCCATAGCCTAAAACTCAGTTTCTTTAAAATACCAAAGCTTCCGGTCTTCCTGGTTTGTCTCCGTTACTGAGGATGATCTTGAAGTCAAAGCTGAAAGCGACACATAATGATTCACCAAGCCACCGCGGTAGAGAAGCAGGAAAAATATCCTCCAAGGTGCCTCCTTTGTAAGTATTTAGGACCTGGTCCATCATTGCCCCAGAAGAAACTGCTGCCACTATGAAGTTTATCCACTCAGGGGCCTCATCGGACCCCTGTCCCCACCATGCCTGCTTGGGAGGAGTGTAACCCATCAGCGCCATGCTGGCACCCATTATGAATGCCTAAACCTCTTCTGTGACCTTCCGAGATGCTTGGAAACACGTTCCCATTGCTGAAGAAAACCTCTCCGGACCCTTCAATGCTCTCCTACTATAGACCGATGTTCCTGCTACCTTTTGCTGGCCAAGGTCATAGAGAAAACCATCAACAGACACCTCACAGAATACCTCAATGACCACCAATTCCTCCACAAGGAAGCTGGACCTGTGGGTACACCCCCTATGCAGGGATCAACAAAAAGTCACCACAAGGCTGCAGACCATTTTGAACTCTGCAGCCAGAATCCCTCTCACCTCCCACACTCCACTCATATCACACCACACCGAAGGAGCTCTACTGGCACCCTATCCACAAACAAACACAACTCAAACTCTTCACCCACACTTTCAAGGCATTATATAACACTGGTCCAGCACACCTGAACAATCATATCTATTTTAATAAACGTTTCAGACACTTCCGCTTGTTCAGACTCCAGCCTGCACACATGTCATGCATACGGAAAACCAGATGTGGCAGTCGATCCTTCTCCTATATCACTGTTAAAGCGTGGCACGACCTGCTGCTACACATAAGAGCCTCCTCTTTACTTCTTGAATTCTGCAAGAAGCTGTAGACCTGGCTTTTTGAGTAGTTCCTCTAAGCCCTAGGTTTGGGTAGACTCACACCTGCTCAGCACCTGAATACCCTTCCGAGTGATAGTGCACACTACAAATCTGCATAACATAACCTAACCTAACCTAACATAATATATGACCCACCAATGTAATGCACGACTGAGATTCTCACAATCCTGAATAAAATATATTCTCTGCTCTTGACCAAATGGATCTTTAAAGCATTGCACTTCCAACAACAAGAGTTATGATTGATTCAAAATATGATCGCCACAAAGTGAAATGGAATGTAATAGCCCTATGCAGAAATTGGCGCCAATCAAAAGAAGCATTGGACTACATGGAGTGCTTGGGGTCTAAGCTAACCACCACCAAGCATAGAAGACATATTCCAGACCCAGATAGAAAATTCAGAGTGTTCCTCTAAGGAGCTCTTCCAAATCTACAAGGAACTAGTGCTCCCAGAAATAACACAGACCACATCTACTCGTTCCAAAGAACTCTGAAATAGCCTAATAGCCTACTTCTGTACCAAGATTATCAGAAGAAACATCGTATTATCAATTCATGCCCATTCCTCTATGTGCAGAAGAAGACAGCAGTGTCAGATGGACCTTCAAGAATTCTCCATAGTCCAGGAGGAAGATTGTATCCAACTAATATCTTCCTCTAAAAATGTAACCTGGCAACAAATAGCTACAATAAAAAGTTAATCAATTTAAGAACGACAGCATTGGCCCTTAGTTTCCCTCATCCCCATCTACATGTGAAGCTCCAGTCAAACGCAACCCTAAACATGCTGTAATGGCATCATTTTTAAATATGCTAAATGACAATCTCGAAATCTTGTTCAGACAGAGGGCCATCTTCAGTGTCCCCATTGTGAAAACGCAGGACACCGTGATATGCAGGAAGCTCTCTACACAACATGGAAGCCAAAAAGGCTCCTGACCAGGCAATGAAAGCAAAGCCACACTGCTGAACATCAGAGAGGAACAATTCTCTCTTGACATAGTTGACCACACTCTATTGATTGAATGCCTGGCATCCGAAAGCGCTGAACTTAGGGCAGCGGCATGTCACAATATTCAAAATGCCTCAGTGTACTCATCCAATCAATTTTCATAACAATTACCAGTTTCCATGTTGTCCCTTCATGTCCACTTAGCCAGTTTTTATAATGCCCCAATATGTGCCCATCACCAGATTTAATAAGTCCCCAAATTTCACTGTCCTTAATTCCTCGGTATTCCCCTGTACCCAATTTTCTCATTGCCCTAAAAGGCTCACATTGCCATTTTCCATTATAACTCACTACGCCCATATCATTAGCTTCCATAGTGCCCCTAATGCAACATAACCAGTTTCTATAATGCTTTATTAGGACCACATTACAAAATTTCATTATGCCCCAGTATTCCTACCGAATCAGTTACAGCAATGCTCTAAATGGTAGCATAACCAGTTGGCATAATAGCACAGTGGGCCACATTACCTGAATATAAAATGTTGAATCATGTACACTTTGGGGCTTATTTAGAGTTGGGCAGATGCGGGATATCAGGCGAAAAGCACCAGATGTCCTGGCCATCGTATTGAGTGCATTGATGTCAAGGGCCCTCTAAATACGGCGGACAAAAAATCTGGCAGTTTTGTTGGCTGACCATCTGTTTCCATAATTCCCCAGGTCAGCACTTATCTAAAGATCTGTAATGTCAAAAGTTTGTCCAAATAATCAGCTGCCATAATGTCCAATATATGACAGAGTGAAATATTCAATTTCAGCTTAAATTTAGTTGGATGAAGATTCCAGGTCTTGGGCATTAAACGTGTAATACTACTTTACTACTACTTTACCAAAATTAGCTTGGTTGAATCTTGTGTTTTTTTACAAAGCCCATAAGTAGCTGGGCACAGGGCTCCAATATGACAGTAGGCCATGTGTATATTATTACTGTGTTCTCGTAAAGTGCTCCAGAGGACTCCATGTACCAAACTGGCAATTTTAAAGGAGAAGTTGAATTCACAGAAGGCACTTACTCATCAATGAGTAAGTGCCTTCTGTGAATACCAAAATGAGTAAGTGCCTTCTGTGAATACCAAAATGAGTAAGTGCCTTCTGTGAATACCAAAATGGTAGTAAGTTTAGGATTTTGCCTCAAGTTAGTTCTGTGAATCGGGCCCTTGATACACAAACACGCTCATTTTAAACTCCTCACACATATTCAAGGTACTACACAACTTAGGCCCCACCTGCTTGAACAGTTGCATCTCCTTCCACAAACCTGCCAGACACCTCTGCAAGATTCCTGCTCTCACACATCCACAAAATCAGATCAGGGGAACATGCGTTCTCTTACATCGCTCCTAAAACATGGAACGACCCCCCCAGTCCACACCAGAACCTCCTCCTCACATCTTGAATTCTGCAAGAAGCTGAAGGCCTGGCTTTTCAATTAACCAACATACCCTATGCATGGCTAGGTGCACAGCTGCTCAGATACCCCAGCAGGTTACAGTGCGCTTTACAAATACTCATTACAAAAAATAAGTGGTGTTCTGTGAACATGGGCACCTTTGTGCATTGGTACACCAATAAATATTAAACTGTGAAAAAGTGCAAAAGTTAGGCATTCACTCAGCATTAGTGAAGGAACTAGATTTTGGAACAGGCAACATAGTTGATTTAGCGTAAATGCCATATTCCAAGTTCTTTAGGAATCTAGGCTTTTTTTCTTGTGCTCCTTGATGCTGTATTTCCTGCTCCAGATTCTGGCACAGTGAATGTGTTCCAGCGGGGGCGGGGCCCTGGAAATGAGGGAAAGTAGTCCGTAAGAGGAGGGAATGGGCAAGTTGAGGGCGGTGAAAGAGATGCTTGCCAGTAAATGTGCTGCATCAGGGTGAATGTCCTTAACAGGCAGGGAGGCAGGAATGAGTAGGCGGTGGGCCTATGGTATGCGCAGGGATTGGAGATAACGAGACCTGTTATTCAACAGTAGCGGCAAGTTGACAGAAGATGCAAGGCTGGAACGAATAGATGCCTCGTAAAAAAGCAATAAATAAGTGCAGCAATTAAGGGGCATTAAACTAAGAGCATGATGCTGGAGTCTGTACCAGCAAGGGGGACATGCAGGACAAACTAGGAGCAGTGGGGAAGGTTCTAGCAATTCACAGTCACCTGTACCAGGTCTTCTGCCCAAAGTTGCACGCAGAGCCAGCAGCGGGTGATCTATATATTATGTATTACTTTCAACAGATCCGGCGAGACAGCTAAAGCAGTCCTTTAAGCCAGACCTAACAATGAAGCATTAGTACATGCAAAACGTGAAAAGATGTATGTGTGCCCTAATCCCACCAAGGTGTAAAAGATCCTGCAAATTATGCTTTTCTTAATTTCAAAACAGAAAAATATGGCTTAAGTGACAAACGCACAAAAAATCCAGTTTTTTTCTCATTTTACACACCCCTCGAGTCGCTATAATGTATGTAATGTCACGAGCTTTCCTTTACTTGAGAAGAAAGTCCAACTCAGTAACTCAATAGGGGGTATATTATCAAGACAGGCGATAAAATTATCGCCGCTTTAGCGGCAGAAAACTGCTGCTAAAACGGCGATAATGGGCTTGATAATATGGTCTATGGAATTCCAATTGAAGCTCAGGTTAGATGTCCTTCACATCTAACATGGGCTTCAATTGGAATTCCATAAAGCATATTATCAAGCCCATTATCGCCGTTTTAGGGGCAGTTTTCTACTGCTAAAGCGGCGATCATTTTATCGCCTGTCTTGATAATATGCCCCTACTATCCTTGGGAAATGATGGCTGACATTCTTTAGAAAGCTTGATTACACTTTCAGAATAAAACGCTAGAAGACCGGATTTGTACTCTGATGGAAAGTGGGAGCTTGAAACACTGCAAGATGGATTAGCTCGCCACATAGGATGGTTTTAACAGGGCCAGGCACGTTTTAACCCCCAGGGGCGCTTAGATTTAGATACAGTTTAGCAGTGAAATCTTCATTTTGATGGATTGCTGGTAATAGATTTTTTAAATTAGGCACAGTGGTAGGTAAGGCAAATATGCAGGTAGAGTGGCTTTTTAGCTTGTTTTTATCAGCTTTGCCCTGCTTTCCTGGGGACACTCACGGCTTTCCTCCTCCTGTGGGGAACACGTACGTTTTTAATATAATGAACTAATTTAATTGTTTCTAAGCACACAAACCACCAATGTGGTGGTATTTTTGTCTTGCCATTAAAAATGAATGTGGCTCAGTAAAGCATGTTGTTTGGATCAACTGTTCTAATAACCCTACACTCAGAGATCTGCTATCACAGTGCAAAGGTCAAATTCAGTGCTATTAATGTGGTGCAGCCTAAGGAAAGAAGCACTGATCACTGGCTCACAAATGTGTTTGCTATGGGAAGAGGTGTGGCGCCGCTGCCAGGGAGACTGACGCTGGAATCTGGGGCTCACGGTTCGATCCCCAGCACCAGCGGCAGGTCAGCCCAGCACCATGTGACTCTGGGCAAAAGCTTGCTTAATCTTCCTGACTGCCCCCAGCGCCGTGTTGCCTTCGGGTAGCTGTTCGCGCTTTACAAATACTGTATTTACATTTACTTTACTGAGGGGGAGGGGCATCACGACTCACCAAGAATGGGGGCAAGCGCCAGTCACATGATCACTCAATATAATCTCCGTCAAGCAATTAGTGATTGAATTAATACCCCAAATACTCACACACTGAACAAACAAAAACAAAGCAATTGAAAGCAGGTAATGGTGATGAGTCTTTATGGTGCTGAGAATGAACTCATTGTACTTGGCACCCTGTCTGAATATAAATATGATGGTTGTGCCTGGACATTTTTGTTGGTGCCTAAGCAGTTGGGCTTGTCCTTGGTGTTTGAGGCTATGCCCCACGCCCTTCTTGGCTGCACTCCTAATGATATTTATATTAAAATATAGGTGGGAGCTAAAAGACATGTTTATCTGTTATAGGAACTTTTTTTTCAACTTCTGTGATGCAATTTCCTCTGCTTCAAGAACTCCATTGTTTTCAATAAATCACAATATATGCACAGGTATGCACAGGTATGCCCAGACGTGGGTCCCTAGCGCACTGTGCCATTAGAATTTAAGCTAAGCCTCAATATGAGCCCAACAAGAGTAATTGTGTCTGGAGTTGCTTGTGTTGATGTTCAAATGGAACCTAGTCTGTCATTTCGGGTAGGACGGTTCCTTTTAAACGAGGGTTAAGAGTAATTTGCATGTTGTTGGTTCAATGTCTGTCATGGTCCAATGATTAAAAAAAACACAATGACACACAACTCTCTCATAGCAATAGTGGTGACTCCTCCCTTCCTGAGCGAGGCCCCTGCTCTTGTGGCGCCAGGGAACCAATCACAGGTGCCTGATGTCTTGGCACAGTTAACTGGAGTCCCACTAGTCCAGTAGCCACTGGCTAGCTGTAGGAGGGTAGTCGCTGGCCAGAGTGCCAGTACACCCTGATACCCCCAGATGTCACAAGAAGAAAGGTGTGGGCCTGTACCACACAACACTCTTCACCGAATACAGATTGGAACTGGAAGGACCACACAGGCTCCCACAGCACAGGGAAGGGGACTGGGCAAAGTGACCTTACCTTCAAGGACGGGGATCATGCTTCCCCGTCTCCCACTGTCTCCATTGATATACTTCAAGCTTCTTTATCTTGAGCAGCTGTTTGCAATTTCCTTGTACTGTTATATTCCATATAAGTACCATAATATAGGCCTCTGTAATTTCATTACCCTTTACCTATATTCTTCCCTACATTACACTTGTCACGGTTTACAGGGACTGACCTTTTACCTAGATACGACTCTGCATTCAGAACGTGGGTTTTCCCTAGTTCGAAATCTTATACATTATGAATGAGGATTCTTGGAAGCACAGCAGGACTAGCATCTCCTGTATAATATCTATGTACAAAAGTTCATGCCCGACGTCATCCTTAGGCCGACACAGTAATACAGCAAGGTAGGATCCCTGGGGAGACCTATTGGTATATATACATCACATCTTGCTAAGATAGACAGAGGGGACCGAGACTTCCTGGACGCTGAGGTTCCTGCATGCAGACACTCCAGCTCGCAATGGTCTAACATCCCTCGCGGGGTGTCCAGCTCGAGACCAGGACGGGGTCCCACTGTCTCTCACTTCAGGTAATGGGGTTGACTAAATCCTAGAGGGATTCTTGTCTAAAACACCTACACACATGCTAGGTACATTTAGGTACATCTAGTTATCATGTGTTTTATATACTCAGATGTATTCATGATTATTGTAAGATGGTAGAGCTATACCATTCATTTACCTTTATAGTACTGCTAATCATTTATATCTTATACTGTCTAATGATTGTTGCAGCTCATCTATTATACACCAGATTAATGACTGTTCAATAAATACTTATTGAAAACGCCCAGCCTGTTTATTCTGTGTATATCTCTGAGACAGACTAGACTAAGTAAGCACAAGTGGCTGAGCGAAATGTGGTATATTGTTTCCACTGTCCTGAGGGATCAGGGTTGTCATGTTCGATGGTTGCCAGGAATTATTCTCTCCTTGGTAAGAGGAGACTTTAGTGGCACTGTGAGCTAGTTGTTACAAAAGGCCAACATATTTGGTGGGGGTGTTCAGAATCATTCTGACACCAATCCTATAGTGTATGTTGTCTAAACGCGCAGATCCTGTATATTTTTTATAGGAGCTACACAACAGTACTCCAAGTGGCAGCTCCACAAGCCTCACAGGACAGGCTGGTTCTCTGACTAACGCTGCTGATCTATGCCTTGCTCCTCGTCAAACGGGCAAATTCCTTTGCAGCATAATCATTCACAGAGAAAACTTTCTTAAGTTCAATCGCTATCGAGGGGATTTCAGATTTTCAGACATGGTTAGCAAGCTTCTTATTTTGCCTTCACACCACAGGTTGTGGCTAGCTTTCTTGGACGGACCCAGTGTGGGCCGCCTTGATAGAACTGTAAACTAGTCTTGAACAATAACTGACTGCTAAGGCCAGTCTATTAACTCCTTTGATTGATAGGCTGAGCCAATCAGAGTGTCTGCTACTTTTGAATCCTGGGGGCCCCTAAAACCAAGAGGTACATTTATGGCATGTTCACTGCGTGTCCAAAGCAAGCAAAGGATGCCTTACTGTCTTTCCCATACAGGCTCTTAGTGCCAGCTCTGGCTATTCCACAGAGAGGAATTTTAATTAACTCTTGACCAGGAGGCCCTGACCATCACCCAACAGAAAGGGGGAGAGGGTCCCTCCTAGCAGAGTTTGTGCAGCTAAACACAGATAAGAGCAATTGTCTACCCTCAGCTCTCCAGGCTCCTCCAAGGAATAGGGAGGGGCACGCAGGAGCTCGGATGTCGAGCAGAACAGCTTGGTTGTCATTACACACAATGGCTCAACTCTTCCCCCCCATCTAATACACCCACTGGATCTCAAACACACGTCCCAAAGGCAGCAGCATCACAGGCAAGGGAGACTGCACAGACATGATCAGGAGGGTGGTTAGTAGCTCACCCCAACTCAGGTATAGGAATACAGGCTATAGATTTGTTGCTGTCACCACTGTCAGTCTACCACAGCCTGGGTAGAGGGCAGTAGCCAATCTCTGTGAAATAGGCGTGCACTATGTATGCGCCCCTCGACCTCAGTCAAGCTCTAGGATCTCAATCCATGTAAATAGGGAGACCCGCAGTGGGCAGACATGATTGTCATGTTCACAGAGGTAGATAGCTAGAAAACATACAGTAACCTTTAAGTGACTTGCCTGGAGAGTAACATAAGGCAGGTGAAAAACGCTCTCAAGAGACATGCAGAAGACTTTCCATACCAACAACGATACTGGGAATGCACACATTGTTTTAGCACCTGACAATCTCTTGAGCTCCTCCAGGAATCTCACACTCTGGCATCCCTGAGAAACAAAAGCATGTCGTCGACATATAGTGAGATAACCTGTACTCCATCTGTCAGAGATGCTCTTCTCACACCCCTCTGTTCAAATTAGGTTGGCAAAGGGATGAACCCATTTTGGTCGCTAAGGATCAGGACTAGTTCCTGTAGGTGGACATAGAGATGCCCACCAGTAATTTAAGAATTTTGCAACCCAAATTTAACATGGATAGATGCGATAAGAGGCCACATCAAAGTTGTGTTTGTATGGTTTCTTGATGGTGGTGGTGGTGGTGGGCAATGTGCCACACTCCAATGTTCCTGCATACATCTGTACAAGATGTGGTGCTATCAAGGAGGCACATGTCCAGTAGAATTCAGCTGGTAGTCCGTCTGTTCACAGCCTTTTACACCTTGTAAGATCCTTGAGAGATGCCTTTATCATATCGCCACTGCTGTTATAAGCCCTCTCAGTGTACCCTTAACATCTTCAGACACCTGCTTTAGGTTGCCTCTACTAAAGTAAGCCTCCGTATAGCCAACTGGTGCTTGTGTTTTGGTTCTACATAATTCTAAATGGGGCTGGTAGAACACATCATTAATTACATGTTGGGCGTGCATTATTGCCCCGAAGAGGCTCCTTATTTCTGTTATGGGAGTTCCCCTACTCCCTGATTGTATCGAAGAGGCCAAAAACCTACCAACTTTGCCTCCCTCAGCATGCTCATTGGTCATATAGTCCCTGTGATTGACACAATGCAGCAGCTCCAGAGTAATGCCATATCTTTCTTTCTCCTCTAAAAGCCTGGTTCTTATTGATGGGTTTACTTTAGCTTTCCCTTCCAGTGCATGAATGGGTCTTCCCATTACAGTCATTCGTCTCTCCAGGGACAAGGGACATTGGTTATACAATTTTCCTGCACTACTAACTTAAAGGCCTCCAGTTCAGTGGACACATGCACAGCTGTGTTGTGGTTTCCCTGAAAGTATTCTCTAATTAATTCCGCTTGTGGGTCTCCGAATGTTGGGTCTTGTAGAAAGGAACCATGAAGCTACCACCTCAGAACAGGGGATGTTTGACGCCCCCACTGCAATACCGTCAGGAGGGGTTATGGTCTGATAGTGTGTAGCTGAGGTACTCTATGTATAGAGTTATCTCACTGGGCCTGTGTTAGCTCATCATTTTGTCAAGTTTGACATCTAAATCATGAACTGGGAGTAGAAGAAATATTTGTTATTTAACCCATTCCTCAGTTTCCATATATCTGCCTGGCCCCAGTCTCCCGCCCATTTCGCAAACTCCTTTGTCAACTTAAGTGCCCTTGTGTTTTTGCCCATGGCAGGATGGGGCTGTTCAGGACAACATCCAAGACACAGTTGTAGACAACGCCTAAAATCATTTTAGCATGGATGCCTTGGGCCAGGATGTGGGTAGAAGTTGCCAGAAATTGGGCCTGCCAAGTTTTCAGGACATCTATGCTGCCAAGTGGCATTGCAACACCATCCAGCCTTTCCTGCTGGATAATGTTATATTCCTTTGGAAAATAATTATTGGGGCTGCAGTGGTTTGCCTAGACGTAGAAAAATACATCAGGCCAGCTGAAGGAGGGGGAGGAGGGGGTAATCAATCAATCAGTAGATATGTAGAATGCTTCTTGTCACCCATGAAGGTATCCAGGCGCTGGTAGGGTCCATTTGATTAGCTGAAAAACCAGATCTTCAGGGACTTTCAGTACTCTGGAAGAGATGGAGAGATCCGGAGATAAAAGGGTAGCTCGTCCCATGTTTTCGCTGGTAGATAGGAGAAGGAACGACCTCTGCATCTGGTACGTCTGGGTGAGGGTTAGAGAAAGGCCAGCGTAGCGGAGGTGTCTGGTGGGCTGATGGAAGTTCAGGCGGTGGTTCAAGTAGGCGGGTCTGAAGTTGTGTAGGGCCTTGTATGCGTGGGTCAGGAGCTGGCTGAAACTGACATCTTTTCTGTATAGGGAGCTAGTGGAGTCCCATAAGGTAGGGGGGATGTGGGTTAGTCTACGGAGATCTAGGACGAGTCTGGCTGCTGCGTTCTATTTCGTTTGTAGTCGTTGGAGGCAGTGAGCTGCGATCCCTGCGTAGAGAGCGTTGCCATAGTCCAGTCAGCTGGAGATGAGGGCCTGGGTGATGGTGCATTTAGCACTTTGGGGTATCCATTTGAACATCTTATGAAGCATATGGAGAATGAAGAACCAGGAGGAGACTGGGTTGACCTGAGTCATCATGGTTAACTTTTTGTCCACAATGATGCCTAGGTTCCTAGCGTGGTCAGTGGGTGAAGCAGTAGATCTGAATTCTGAGGGCCACCAGGATGCGTCCCATGGGGAGCTTTTGTTTCCGAAGATCAGTGCCTCGCTCATGTCCGTGTTGAGCGTCAGGCAGTTGTCATTTATCCAGTTGGCGACGTCTGTCATGCAGCTGTGGGAGTCGGACTTGGTGGTGTCTTGGAGAGGGAGAGGATAAGTTGCGTGTCGTCAGTGTAGGATATGATGTTAAGTTTGTGGGTTTTAACTGTGTCATACAAGTTTTGAGGAGAGTGGGGCTCAACGAAGATCCTTGGGGTACTCCACAGATGATTTCCTTGGGTTTAGAGGTGAAGGCTTGTTTTTTTGCTTTCTTCCTGTGAGGAAAGAAGCGATTTTTCTGAGAACAACTCCTTGGATGCCTGAGTTTTACAGCCTTGTGATGAGCATGTGGTGGGATACCATATCAAAGGCTGATGAGAGGTCTATAATGATCATAGCCGCAGTGTAGTAGGGCTTGGATGTCATTGATAGGTGCTATGAGGGCTGTCTCAGTGCTGTGGTTGCTGCGGAATCTGGATTGGGATGTGTTGAGTAGGAGGTTCCAATCCAGATGTGAAGAGAGTTGCTGGTTGATGGCTTTTTGTAACACTTTGGCCGGAAACGGGAGCAGAGAGATCGGTCGGTAGTTATTGTGTTTGTTGTGGTCTGCCGATGGTTTCTTTAGTAGGGCGTTGACTTCTACGTATTTCCAGTCCTCCGAGAAGGTGGCTATGGTAATTGAGGTGTTGAACAAGGTGGTGAGTACGCTGTTGATGCTGGCTTTGCCTAGGTTGAAGATGTGGTGAGGGCATGGGTCGGTTGGGGCCTCTGGGTTGATTAAGTTAATGATGGAGGTGGTGTCCTGTGGGGCGAGCTGGCTCCATTCAGTTAGTTCAATGTCTGTGATGGTAGCAGGGTCGTTGTGTTGGTTAAAGAAGTTGGTGGCCTTGGAATGGGGTTTGAAGTTTCTGTAGATGTTGGCAATCTTGTTGTGGAAGAAGTTTGCTAGGCTGTTGCCGAGTTCCTGTGAGGGGGTTATTTTGTTTGTTGCAGGTGAGATGTTGGAGACTTCTTTGACGATGTTGAAGAGTTCTTTTTTGTTATTGGAGCTTAATTCGATGCATGAGACTATGGCCTTTTATCTTTGATTTTCTGAACTGTCTGTGGTAGAAGTTGAGGGCTGGCATCAAGGTGGTTTTGTCTGTCGTGTTTTTGCTGGTGTGCCATCTCCTTTTCAGTTGTTTATAGTGTCGTTTAGCGGTTCTGAGGTCTTCAGTGTACCAGCTAGCCTGCTTGGTGGACCCTCTGTGGGTGTTGTTGCCAATGGGATGTTGTTGGCGCTGTTGGTGATCCAATTATTGAAGTCTCTAACATTCTGGTCTAGGTTGTTGGAGAAGAGAGGGTGGGTGGTGTTGAGTGCATTGAACCAAATGACCTTCGGAACTTTGCTCCAGCTATGGTGGGGGGCATTGGGCAGAGTGGGGGTGGACGTTCATGAGCTGGTGATTTTGAAATGGATGAGGGAGTAGTCGGTCCAGGTGAATTCCGTGTTGTAGCTGTATCTGATGCAGTCACTGGATGTGAAGATGGGGTTTAGCGTGTGACCTATGGTGGGGGTGGGGTCATGGACAAGTTGGATGAATCCAATGTTGTTCATGCTGTTGAGGAGGTTGGTAGTGTTGATGTCATTGTGGCCACTGAGAAGGACATTGAAGTCCCCCAGGAAAATGTAGTTGCTGGTGTCTATGGCGAGTGAGGGCTATGAAGTTGCACAAGGCTGGATGTGGTCCTGGAGGGCAGTAGGCCAGGGTACCGCCGATGGAGGTTTTGCTGCATGTTTGGAGTCGGAAGTTTAGGTGTTCCATGACTGGGGTGATGTAATTTGTGGTGGTGTACTGGATGGATTCCTTTTGTATGATGGCTATCCCTTCACCAGGCTTGTTGATGCGGTCACAGTGGGTGATCTTGTATCCTTCGGGTATTGCGGTGGCAATGTCAGGCACGGAAGTTGGGCTGAGTCAGGTCTCAGTGAGGAGGAGGACGTCGGGTGTTAGGGTGATGAGGTCCCAAATCTCAGTGGTGTGTTTGCCTAGTGAGTGTGTGTTGAGAAGGGCGCATGCAAGATGGTGTTTTTGTTCAGGTCGTGTCTGCGGTGTGTTTGGGGCTGGGCTAGTATGTGCTGGTGAGTGTGCTGTGGCAGGTGAAGTGGCAGTGGGTGCAGGTGAAAGGTCCTACCGTGTAGCGTGGGTCGGCACAGTGGCAGTGTGTGTTGCGGCGTCCAGGGTCGAGGGTGTAGAGCTCAGCGATGGTGTATCTGCGACTGGCAGAATGGCCAGGTGTCGTGGTGCTGGTCGTGGTCCATGCTTGAATGGGCACAGATAGGCTTGCTTTTGGAAAAACCCGGGTGGGAAAACCAGGGCAGCTGCAGTGTCACTTGGTCAAAAGGCGATCCCTGGATCAGGTTGGAACAAGTGGGAACTGGAGGCCACAGGCAAGTGGCAGACTAGGTGCTCACATGCCTACTAGTGTGGTGGCGCTGCACCCTGCATTAAGTAGGTCCTGGTTTGGGCGGGGCTTCTTTTGGCGAGTAGAACAGTGGGTGGGAAAACCCAGACGGGAGAACCCGGGCAGTGCCGGTGTTACTTGGTCAAACGGCAGCCTCTGGATCATACTGGATCAAGCAGGAACTGAAGGGCACTGGCAAGCGGAAGGCTAGGTGCCCAGGTGCCTTCTAGTGTGGTAAAGCTGCGGCCTGCATTAAGTAGTTCCTAGGTTGGGAAGGACTTCTGTTGGTGGAAAGAACGGTGAGTGGGAAAACCCGGGTAGGAAAACCCAGGCAGCGGCGGTGTCACTTGGTCAAATGGCGGCAACTAGATTAGACGGGAACAAGCAGGGACTGGAGGCCACAGGCAAGGGCAGGCAAGGTTAGCCCAGGTGTCAATGATCGTGTGCCCACTTGATCAGGACCAACAAGACTGTATTCCAGGACTTCATTTAGGGATCAGCAGCGGTTGCAGGTACTGCTCCTGTCTTGCCTCTTGCAACCCCTGGCATTGGCATTGGAACCCCTCACATCAGAAGTGGAAAAATCACTACCAAAAACATAGGGACTGCTCAGCCCTCATTTTCTGACCATGTTTCATTACGCCGATAGAGAATAATACTCTATAAAGGTCATATGATGTTACTTCCATTAGTGCCATTAAGGTCAAAGGGTGTGTGATGTCACTTCTGTTACACCTGGCATTTTGCTGACTCGCTGTCCATGACTATACTAGTACAATGAAATTCAGAGAGTCCTTGTAAGTGGTCCTGCTGCCAGAGTTCTTGTGTGTACAGCCCTCGTCATTTGTAGCGAATCTATAGAGAAATGTCCTTTGTGTGGCTGGAGGTGAACTGGAGACCTTAGTGAGGAAATGGGTCAGTGTCCACGGACAGAAGTAAAGGAAGTTGGGTTAACACCAGTGGACCACATGGTCAGAGTTATTTCACAACCCTCCTCTCGTGAACCAGTGACTGCAGCTGAAATTGGTGGTGTGGCGTCAATACATGTCCTGAATTGTGCCAAGTGAAGTGAGTAAGTTCATGTTTTCCAAGGAGGGTTCAAGGAAAAAAGGGAGACCACTTGGTAAAACTGGGGTCAGAATGGTGGATTTAACAACACATTCTCAGTAATTTGCCAGGGTATTTATAAGTTAGATGCGCCAGGCAGTGCCCGCATCATACGCTGCTTTCTGACAATGGCAACCACAAAGAGAGCTTGCACCAAGCTGTCCATACCATTAACATGGGTGTTTGAGACATTGATGTGAGCCTCACAGAAGATACTGAAGGTTGGTAGCACCTTCCAGCCTAGCCCTTCTGTTTTATCCACACCACTATGTGGCACAATTTCAGGGGCACACAATACACAGTCTAATGTATTGGACCTTTCAGGAGCTTATCTCAAGACATGGATTCTGTGGTAGAAGCTTCCTAGGCTGAAGCATGTTTGAGTAAGTAGTCCTGCAACGAATAGATGTGTCCCTGTCTAGATTGCCAAGTTGACAAGTCCTACAACGAATAGATGTGTCCCTGTCTAGATTGCCAAGTTGACAAGTCCTACAACGAATAGATGTGTCCCCGTCTAGATTGCCAAGTTGACAAGTCCTACAACGAATAGATGTGTCCCTGTCTAGATTGCCAAGTTGGCAAGTCCTACAACGAATAGATGTGTCCCTGTCTAGATTGCCAAGTTGACATTGCCACAAGTTTGGTGCCATTTCCTTCCATTCACCAGGATGTTCAGGAGTTGTCTGATCAGTGTCAATGTACCTGTTCATGCCCCTCCATCATAATGCCATTAATGTGTGTGAAGTGTTTCACTCTCTCAAATCCGTATACTTATATTGTAATCATGAGTGTTTATAATACTTATGAAAATTATGCCCTTGTGATTAGCATGGCTTTTCATCACAAAAATCCGAATATACCTATTCACTACTCTAATCTTGTACTTCCGTGAGTTTTTAATTTTATTACTTTTCTCATGTCACCTTGTTCTAATGTTTCTTTTTACACAGAGAGGTGCCAGTGGGATTAAGGGATGATAGAGGAAGGGTTTGTGGGGACTGGTTTGTGCCTGCACATTCTGCTGCTTGCATGTATAAGCACTTAGGGAATGTGAGGGGCTTATTCAAACCCCCTCGGAAGTTTACTCTCTTCATCCCTTGCATTAACCATATGCTTTGTTTTAATCCAGTACTTATGTGGTATGTTATACACCGCATACATTCAACAATGCTTCTTATTTTAGAATCTGTGTGGGAACTCTGTCGAACAAGCAAATTATCTTAAAGAAAGTACTTGTATTTGGTGACTTTAATACATATGAAAATGTTTCAAGGATTTTAAAAGTAATTCCCTAGCCATTGTACAATATTGCTATGTTTATTGATGTTTGTGCGTTTATGCAAACAATTGCTGTATCGACCTGGTAGAAAAGCATAAATGGAGCTCTCAAGAAGCCAAAACTGTAACTAGATATTTGTCACTTCGACTGACCAGTGCTCAGGGGCAGTAGGGAAGTGGACTTCTGATATCCAGATTGAGGGATGATGTATAATGGCATGGGCTCACTTCACATAACCACATCAAGCCACAGACTTTCCAACAGTCAGTCACCAAAAATAATTTGGGTAATTGCTCAGGTTTCAAAATCACTAATTTGCAATGTGATGAAGTCACTGAAAATCATACCACGCGAGACACAGAATAGAGGCAAATAGAATGTGGCTTCTGATCCAATGTAAATCATAACTAGGGCTCCCGCGTTTATGGTGTTTATGTTTTTTTAACATTTCCGTCTGTATTTATCCATATTTATTTTTGGGCCATTTTATTGGTATTTATCCATAATTATTTTATGTTTTAAGTACAAGTGGACTCGTATGATGGCATATTTCCACATTTATTTAACAGATAAACATGCACTCATACTTTGACGCTTGTCTCGTTTTAGCAAATTAAGTTGGTAAATATAACAAAACACTACACCGACAGGTAAATATTACCATTATATACAAATATATGTTAACATGTGCCTGTAGTTAAAGGAATTTGATTCTGTTTTTAAATCCCCAGGGTGTCTATCTGTTTATCAGGTGATCTGGAATTCATGAAGGACAACAAGGAGAGTCACTTATAAGAAGCCCAATTTTCTGTATTTTTCCGCTTTTAAAAATATAATACATACAGGAAATAGATTGGTTTCTATCTGTATTTATCTGTAAAAATCAGTAAAAACGGAAAACTGGAAACCTTAATCATAACACATAAATGACATCACATCATTGTGATAATGACCATGGGCAGGTTCATTCAAACATCTTACTAATGCAAAATTGTCATCTGCAAACATACCTGTGCAGTGTTCTCCGTTACTCGCTGAGCTGCAGCTGCGAGGTATTCTTTTATCAACATTGTGCTGTTGAAGAGAGAAGTCGGCACATATTTACCTTGCTGCACGGGCAGTCGGATTTGATTTAATCCAATTAAGCGTCATAGTCCAATGTAGAGGGCATTAACAGTTGTTAAAGGCTCTGAACCAGAGTCATAGATTTAGCCTTTCACAGATAGCTGCTAACTTTAGAACTTGGGAGACAGGTTTCAGTCTCAGCTTTGGCTCAAAATCCTGGGATTCTGGACAATTCACTTAATCTGCATAAAAAACACATGAATGTGACCTTGTGTAACATAACTACAAAAAAATACCTTCAGGTCGAGATTGCAGTATATGAAACTGCAAAAAAAAAAGAAATGGAGAACAAGGGTCTATAACAAGTGTGAGGATTTTTATCAACGGGTGTAGCCTGAGGCTGAGGGATTATAAGGCTATTAGAACCTTCTACCCACTGTGGGTAGAATGTTATAAACTAAAAAGCGAGGGACAAAAAGCTAAACATTGGAATGTTGAGGTAGAGGACCCCATACCAGTCGTTATGGGCCCTTCGCCGCGCCATTGTCCTTAATGGAGCTCTTAGAGTCCAGACCTCTAATATTACTTCCCACAAACTGGTTAGGACTCCTAAATAATATTCTACTTTGTCATGGCAGACGCCGGTTGGAAAACCCCTTTGCTATAGCACCTTAAATGATTAGGTCATGTTGAATTCAGTGGTTTACCCTCTGTGGTTTAGCTGCCAGAAACAGGAATCAGAGTCAACATCACAAAGTTTCAGTGAGGTTCTGCATCGGGTCATTTCAAGGTCATTCACAAGCTCTCAAGTAGCCTCCTGTGTGAGCGCTATACAAAAGAACAAGTATACTAGATATTGAGAAAAGTGAAAAGAACATTTAAAAGTGATTTTATCTTTAGCAAGCTGAATGCTGCTAATAGGTAATTCCCATATTTGACACCTATATTCAGCCACCTGGCTGGACATCCAGCTGGAGATACATGTCTTGTTTCAACTGTCCCGTACCCTCCTCCTTACCTCGGCTGGCGGCATCATCAGTGAGCACTTTAGGCCCGGATGGTGTGCTACCATAATATTGAAGTTTAAATATCAACCTGCTCTTACATCGACTCCACAATATTGACTACAAACATTTTGCCAGGTAAGTTGATGTGGAAGAATACTAAATCTGTGCTTCCCCGTGTATGCTTAGTTGCAGTGCTTAATTTGAGCCAGTGGTTTCCGGTGCTCGGCACCAGCACTTAATTGTCAACACCGGCACTTATGACAGTCTGCCAGTAGGTGGTGCTGTCTGGCTAATTTAGAGATGACCACAACAGTCAGTTTTTAATTCAATACACAAGTAAAAATGACTATCACCTGCTGCCCAAGCAATTCTTATAGCTTTGGGGACCTGGAATAGTCCGAATTGTCACACTTGTAGGAGTGTGATGGTTAGTTGTTGTGTTATTTTCATTGGCTGCATGGCAAGGGCACTGTGTGCTACAAGCTGCAGTGGCCCCCTGACGAGAGCCCTGGCACTTATGTTTTTTTTTTTTACAAATTAAGCACTGCTTAGTTGCCAGGATAAACATTGTGCAAGGTCATTTTGCCTTTGGTCACCAGAGCAAACTGCACTCGTTCTCCCTCAGCCTCTATGTGTGAGTGACTGAAAACCGTAAACAATTCATGTTGGCTCCAAACATGGCGCGTGCCCATTGTGCGTGAATGACAGCAAGGGGCAGCAAAGGTGGTCCTTTACCCAACCGCTTTAGAAAAAAGGCCCGTATTGTTCCTTTTGCCACCCTGTGCTGTCAATCTCACTGAATATTAAGCCCGGTCTGCCGCAACCTGCCTCTGCCAGGCACTCATGACGCCATTCTTCACAGTGAAGAGCAACAACAGACTTGGCTGCGCTCCCATCAATGCCCCGGGTTTCGCTCAGGCCTTTAAGGGGGCGGTTTCTGTCGGGCCCAGGACCCGTTAATAACTTAAAACTGAGTTTGAAACTGGTCTCTAGTGGTCTGTATTTTTAGGTCCTTAAGTGGAAGTTAAGGCAAAAACACTGGTCGATTTCTCAATACAGGCTATATAAAATCCTGAAGGCGTTCCATGTCAGCAATGCAACCCTTGCATATGTTTCACATGTTTTACCTCATCTTGTATTTCCTGAGGGTGTTGGCTTTTTGAAGATGCTGTGTTTTCTAGTATTTTCCATGCAGCATACGACTCTTGCATAGTGCCTGTTTTAAACTGAGTTGCCACCCTGTGCCTTAGTGAGTTCATTCTAGGGGTGGGTGCATGTGCAGCCGACCGCTCCGCCAGTCCCATGAGTGCGCTTTAGTTCACTGTGTCAGATGCTGCCTGTCAGTCATAATGATGCCAGAGACATTAGCCATCCCCATATGAAGCATGGTAACCTAGACGTGGAGAGTCGAACCGGCTGACCAGCATCATATTAAGGAAAACACAATAGGGTAAAATGTTGTCATACAGTGTTGGAGCTTAGGCGATGGGTAACCGCCCCAACACCCATATGGACTAGCCTCTACTGGCTGCATGCATGTTATTGTGCAAATACAGATGTTCTCTGTGTCACACCACAGTGGTACAAGAAGACGTGTAAAACCTCTGAAACAAGCCCCAAACTCCCAGATGCTCTCCTTCATCCCCTGGTGCTCTGGAGGGGGGTTTAGGAAAAGGAAAGTGAAACAAGGGAAAGACATTTTTTTCACGTTGGACAACCTACAGCCATACACAGAAGGAAACAAAAGAGACAGACCAGGAGGGCACATGTGGAGCCTTCTGAAATGTGCATGTGCAATGCTGTCTCATTGGGGGCGCTGCTCATTATTGCATAAACTGAACACCACAAGAATTGCAATGTGAATTGATTAATAGCTTCGTAAACACCACAGACAGCAATCTGAAGAGAAGAACAAGAGTCTGAAATACCAAAGGAAGAAGGAGGTACATTTCAACCGAGTCCGGAATGAAACATCCCTATTCAATATTACTCTAGCGGTTCTCTTGTGGATGCTATACAACAGCTGAATGCCCCTCTAAACAATTCAGTCTTCAGGTGTTTTCTGACCATTGGGCGGGTAGGCCCTACTCTACCGATAGCGTCCTGGGGCTTCCAGGGCTCTTCCTTCATATTCTTTCATCTTTAGAATGTTTCTTGATGAAGAAGGTGTAGATTTGTCGATCGAAGATTCATGGGGGGGTTAGGTTTTCAAGGAAGCTGGGTCCTTTCTTCAAGTGGTACCCAAGGGTGATGAACATGACTTTGAATTTAAGCCTAATTTCCACTGGGAACCAGGGAAGGGATATCAAAGCTGGTTTTGCATGGTTGTGTTTCTGGAGGGTGAGGCAGAGTTTGGCAGCGTGGATTTTCAGCCTTTCAGTAAGCTTTTTTGGACCCTCTGTAAATCACATTACATAAGCCCAGTCAACTCATTACTGAGGCTCTTCTCAGTGACTGTCTTGCAATAGTGGCAAGATCTTCTAGAGTGAGCTGTAGGTTAATGGCACAAACAACAGTGTTCAGTTATGCGGAGAAGAAGAGACCTGAACCAAAGATTATTCCTCAATTTTTAGGTCTCGCCTGACCCAGCGCATGCGCTGGTCTGGCGAAACGTATTGAGAGGGCTCCAAAAAGTGCTACCAGGCCAGCCTGGAGCTACAGTGCATGTGTGCAGGCGCGCGCGCCTCGCTTGACCGCCATCACTTTCGCGGTCGCACGGCCGCTTTGATGTTTGATCGCGATCACTTTCCTTTCGCGGCCGCACGGCCGCTGGGCATAGCCAATAGGTCTCGCTTTTGGGACCTTATAAGTATTTAGTTATGCAACTGTTGCATGGCTAAACACTTATGAGGTCCCAAAGGCGAGACCTATTGGCTATGCCAATGCTTGTTACTTCCTGAGATATAGACGGTGGGTGTTGGAAAATGGCTCTCTCTGAAGGGTCGCCCCACATTTTTTGCCTTCCTCCTCCTATTTTTCTGACCTCTTTTCTGTTGGCCCAATGAGTCTGAACACTTTTACCACTGCTAACCAGTGCTAAAGTGGGCTGGGGACAGAAGTCAGTCCCAAGGGCTGGAATGGGTGACATCATTTTGGAGGCGATGGTGGCCCTGTCTACCTACTGGGATGCATCTGTAAGCAAATTAAGTTTAGTTGCTGCACAGATGGGTTCCACAGGTGAGGAGACGGATTCTCCATGGTTCAGCTCAGTGGCCCCAGAAAGTATAGACAGAGGGATCCAACTGGGTTCAGAGATGCGTAGAACTGGCAAGCACCTCTGCAGTAGTGAGCCATTGTCCATGTTCTATCGCCCTAAGCAGGGAAATCCATTAAGGTATTGATTGGGCTACCCTGGCTTTAGGTTGGGGAGAGAGGGGCATTGGAAAATGTCCCTCTCTGAAGGGTCATCTCAGACGTTTGCCTTTCGCCTCCTATTTTTCTGACCTCATTTCTGTTGGCCTTAGGACTCTGAGCAATTTACCACTGCTAACCAGTGCTATAGTGCGCGTGTCATCCCTAAACATGTTTGTGATTAGTGTATACCTGATTGACATACTTAATTTACTTGGAAGTCCCTTGTAGAGCGGTACACCATGTACCCAAGGCCTGTAAGTAAAATGCCATTGCAGGACCTGTGTGCACAGTTTACTGCCTCTTCAACTTGGCATTCAAAACCTTCTTGCCAAGCCTTAAACTGGCCTTTTATTACATATGTCACTCCTAAGGTAGGCCCT
Organism: Triturus cristatus; assembly: GCF_964204655.1. Lineage (NCBI taxonomy): Eukaryota > Metazoa > Chordata > Amphibia > Caudata > Salamandridae > Triturus > Triturus cristatus. The sequence goes on along the minus strand of NC_140589.1, from coordinate 231,766,163 downwards.
GAGTAGCCCTAAGGGCAGGGTGCTATGTAAGTAAAAGGTAGGGCATGTATCTTTATGTTTTGCATGTCCTGATAGTGACAAACAGCCTATTTTATTTTTCACTACTGTGAGGCCTACCCCTCTCATGGGGTATCATTAGGAATTCCTTATTAATCTTTTAAGCTGTAATTCCTGATCAGAGAGGAGTAGCTTTTTGATCTTTCATGTGTTTTGAATGATACTGATAAATCCTAATTACTGGTGAGGTTGGATTTAACTTTACTATTTTAGAAGTGCCACTTTTAGAAAGTGGACATTTCTCTGAACTTACTGCTCTGTGTGTGTGTGTGCCTGACTACCTGTCTCCAATACCCATCTGGGCTGGACTGGGTGACAGCTACATTTGTGCATTCCCTTTAGACAGCCACAACACAGGACACTCAACTGTATCTGCTTTCATCTGCTTACTGATGGGTCATTCTGGGCAGGAGGGAGAAGAGGAGTAAACGGTAGGACATGTATCTTTATGTTTTGCATGTCCTGATAGTGACAAACAGCCTATTTTATTTTTCACTACTGTGAGGCCTACCCCTCTCATGGGGTATCATTAGGAATTCCTTATTAATCTTTTAAGCTGTAATTCCTGATCAGAGAGGAGTAGCTTTTTGATCTTTCATGTGTTTTGAATGATACTGATAAATCCTAATTACTGGTGAGGTTGGATTTAACTTTACTATTTTAGAAGTGCCACTTTTAGAAAGTGGACATTTCTCTGAACTTACTGCTCTGTGTGTGTGTGTGCCTGACTACCTGTCTCCAATACCCATCTGGGCTGGACTGGGTGACAGCTACATTTGTGCATTCCCTTTAGACAGCCACAACACAGGACACTCAACTGTATCTGCTTTCATCTGCATACTGATGGGTCATTCTGGGCAGGAGGGAGAAGAGGAGTAAACACTTCACTTGAATAGGTAGTGTCCTTTCCCCACACAAAGGGCTGATTTACCCTGCCTTAATTGCTTGGCTGGCAGTCAGGACTGGGCTGAAAGGGGAACCTATGCACATCAAAGAATTCTTTTGAAGTCACCCCCACATCAAAGGCACTTTTGAGTATAAGTACTGGGTCTCTGACCCCTCTAAGTAGGTACTTTGTTGGATCTATAACTAGACACTGCTGCCTCTACATCTGCACATTGCCAGAAGGACTGCTGTGCTTCAAGGTGGGACTGCCACTTTGCTAACTGCTGTGATTTCTTTTGCCTGCTGCTTGCTGAGCTTCAGGAGGGACTGACAATTTGCGACCTGCCTTGCTGTGCTGGCCTGCTGCTTGCTACCTCTGTGCTGTGCTGATCTACAAGTGTTTCTAAGGGCTTGCTGGCGTGCCCCCTGTTCAGGAGGTCTCAGGATCATCTAAGACCTCACCGCTTTCCAGTGCTGTGCGACTCTGTAACTGCTGAGTATGGCAAGTGGGTTTTTACATGGATCAGCTTGTGAGCTGTCGCTGCCTCCATCTTAGCACAAAGACCAGTGCTTCCCCTTTGCTGAGGACCCAGCGCTCTGCTTTTCTACAACTGGCATTGTCTACGAGGCTCAAGTTGTTCCAGCTGTGCTTGTTTCTGCCGCACTCCCAGCGACAGCAGTGCCTTCGAGAGCGGCTTTACTGCGATGCTTTGCCCCAGTGATCATGGGCGTGTCCAAGGGTGCGAGGTTCGTCAGCCGTTGACGGGCGCTTTTTTTTTTACCCAGATCAGCCGACTACACAGGCTCCGCTCACAATGCTCGCCGACAACCTGATTTAAAGGTACTGTATTGAGGAGTCGGACCCCCAAGGTTCCAGTCACCGACCAGCACATTTCTGGGCTGTTCACCTTTAGTTGAATTTCTCCAGTTCGAGGGACCCCTATAATAATGAACCTCTGGTGCCAATTTGCGCACTGCTTTGCCCAGCCACAGTGAGGAATTAATACTTCTCAATAAACACACGATTGTACGTGCAACTAGCATGGGGTTTACCTTAATGACTGCAAACCATGTTTTGTTTAGCACTGTGATTACCGTGGCCATTTAATGTGATAACTTGACAATTTTACATTGTATATTTGTCGTTTTGGTCTTGGTTTGTTTATAATGCAATTAACTATTTTTATAAACCTGTGCGGAGTCTTTTCGTGGTGGTTTCATTGCGTTACTGCATGTGTATTGCAAAAATACTTTATACTTTGCCTCTTTAGGTAAGCCTGACTGCTCTGTGCCAAGCCACCAGAGGGTGAGCACGGGTTATCTTAGTTGTGTATCTAGCTTACCCTGACTAGGGTGCTGGGTTCTGCCTGGCCTGGGTGTATACCTTAGCCATCCAGAAAACCCATTTCTAACAGTGGGGGATGCATGTTCTTTCATCATTTAACAAGAAGCGTCAGGACCACCAAGTACTAGGGTCTGTTGTTTAGATACAGTCATACAAAGGAAAGTTTCTTTCATCGAATTGAAAGTGTGGCCAGTGCTTTCCATGATGTTTGTCTATCCTTCAAGTTGTTGTTCAATCAGAAATGGATTTGGGTATCATAGTACATTTGGAAGCTTATCTGTTGATGCTGTAGTACAGAGGTACTCACAAACTTATTGTCAGGGATCTGAAAGTATGGTCTGGAGCATGAGCCTCTTTAATTCTGAGGGCTGGTGGGCAGAACACAGATGTACACAGACTGGGATTGCACACCGCCATCCTCTGGGATAGGCATCTAGTCACTTAAAGAGGTAATGATCCAACCAAATGTTGGATTTATCAGCTGCGATTAGTGTCATACCGTATTGTAGTTTGCATCTGATTACTTTCTCCTGGAGTTACTCTTTAGGGCTTCCTATTAATAAGCTTGAAAGATTGGTGTACAAGTGGAATGCTTTGGTTATCCAATTAGTAATTAAATAATATTGGGACAATGCTAAACAACAGTATGCAACACCTGTACTGTCAGTAATCATCCATGGTGCTAGCACCCAGAGGAAAGACTGCACAATCCCATGATGTCTTTTTATTCAGTTACCTGCAAACTATGAGGTTGCTGAAGAAAACATGATTAAGTTAGTGATTTGTATTAAAAAAACCTTGACTTGACTTGAAGAAAGGTGGTCAATTTACTGAGATAGGTAGACATCGCCCCCAGTTCCCATCCTTAGGAGCGGTACAGTGGGTATGATTTAGAAGAGATGTCATGTAATCCCAGCTTTACAATTGTGTAAAAGCATTTGAAAGTCTGGGTACAGCACCGTAATATTGTCATTTCCCTATGGATGCCAGTCTCTGTGCCTCACCTGTGGAACCACCCCCACCCAACTGTGGTGCAGGAGGCACGCTGGAAACCTGGCATCAGAGGATATGGGGTTTTTCGCCAGTCACGGTGGCTCTTTTGAGTTTGAACTGTCTCTGATGGTTAGTTTGAATCCCAGAAAGACAGATTCAGCTTTTCATCCTTCCTTCCTTTTGAGGTCAGTAAATTGATTATCATAATAATAAGCATCTGTTATTTAGAGCACTTAGCATTTGTATTGTGTTAAATGAGAAAAATATACTTAATAACATTTTGTCTAAAATTCTGTATTTTTTCTCACATCGTGATCGTGATAGACTGGCATGGAATTATTAAGCTTCCAAAACTCATTTAATGGTGGAAACAAGATTACTAAAGTCACAAAGTTGTGTTTTTTTTCTTCTGACTATAAATATGGCCATACTCGCTTTTTTTCACATCCCATTGATTGACCATTAATTATAGTGAAGTGAAGATTTTAGATCCACTGCTGCTTTTCGACTTTATGCAGTAGTAGTTCACGTTTTTATTTCTTGGGATTTCTCACAGTACATGGTTCGGGTGCTGCAGCTTTTTAATCACATTAGCTTTTTAGACTCTGCACCTGCACCTCTGTGCAGTTCTTGTTCACAGTGTGTGCATCCTGGAAAGGGCCCGAGGCTTTTCAACCATACTGATTCTCAGCAGTCCCTTAGTAAATAATAGCAGATTGATCCTGTTTACCAGAGAGTCACATGAAATTGTCTATCGGGCTGCAAAACACCCACTGGCCACGTACTGAGCATCCCATATCTAGCATGTGTGAGAAAGAGGAACTGTTTGGGGCACCACAAATCCCTATTCATACGCTCTAGTTGGCTTCTGTTATGGAGCAGAGAATAACTTATTTGTGAGGCTGTGCCAGGTAAGACTGCCCATCCATTGAGCCTATTCAAACAGATCTTATGGTCCACATTATCGTACAGTCAAGAGAAATCAAGGGGGATTCGAGAGCTTGCTTCCCTACCTCAAGGGTGGAGAGGAGGTCTCCCCTAATGCTTCTAGTGTGGTTTCTAGACATTTCCCAGCACGGACCAGAAATGTAGCTGAAGGAGGCTATTTAGTATGTGACTGGATTCAATGTCTTCTTGTAGCTGGATAATGTTCCCCCTTTAGAGGTTTTTGCTGATACAGGACAGGTTAGTGTAAAAGAGTTGGGTTAAAAACCTGTGTTATGTCACATGCCGGTGGAGGAAATAACTGCTTTAGTTGGACTGAAGGACAGGGTTCAACATCCAGGTTGGAGACTCGAATTTGTAATGCAAAATCACAGCTTAGTCAGTGGCGGCTCCTTCATTGGGGTGTGGGGGCGTCACTCCACTACTTTCTCGCAGTGCAAGAAGGCAGAAACATAAAATGGTAAAATTATCATTTTATGATTCTGCTTCTCGCACTGCGAGAAAGCAGAAGCGCCTGTTTGGGGGCGGGCAGGTGGGCGGTTCTGCTCGAGGGAGGGGGGTTCTGCTCGAGGGAGGGGGGGGGAGAGGCTTGCCCACTGTTGTAGGTACTGACTATTTGGTCGGCCCCACGGCCGACCAACCCAATCATGCGCACTCTCCCTTTTTAGGTCGAGCCTAGCGCAGCGCGTATGCACTGCTCTATGGGAGGCTTCTTGTGAGCACTCCACACTGTTCCTAAACTTGTCCGTGGGAGTTAGTTAACTCCCACATATTCAATTGGCCTTTGCGTGTGGCTTGCAGTACTGAAAGCACGCAAATGGCCAAAGACTGCATCATGTCCCGCCTTTTCTTTTAACGTTAACTCCCCTGGCCTAGGAGGCTCGGGAGCGAGCAGCGGCGAGTATTGTGCCAGCTGCATACCTTCCTTATTGTGATCTTGCCTCATGTTCCTAAGTAAACAAACATGCAACTTTGTTTTTCATCCTATTTAATGTGCGTGCACCACTCCCGGGCTTGTTAATTTGTTTTTCATGTTCCTTTGGCACCTTTCGAATTCGCCTCCTTTGAAACGTTGCCAATTGCATACTTGATTGTGTTGTGATTCTGTCTTTGCTGGTGCTCCCACCGCTGTGTAGAAACTCTTAATTTCCCTTCACCAGTCATGTTTTCCCCCCACAGTAACTTGGCAGGCAGACATATAGAAGTTCTCCTCCTGTTCCATAAACCAGGCTTCACCACGGTCTGAAACGTTTCTAATTGAGCGGTTTCAGCAGGCAGCTTTTTGTAGTGAGATGGGGATGACCTTTATGAAAATCTGGCTTCACCTGCAGTCCTAGCACTTTCTGGGCTTGGCTTGCCTGGCCAGAACCTTAGTTATTGATTCCATTTGCTCATTCTTGTAACAAATCTACCCCGAGCCAAATGCTCTTTTACGTAATTGCTAATGAGAAAACTGAAACTGAGCAGGGAAATAGGCACTGTGTGCCCGACTGTTCTTCGTATAACCCGGTTATGTCAGTGCAGACACTTTGTGGATGTGAGTGGTCACCTTCAGCAGTATGTTGCTGCAGCAAGACATTTAAAGAGGTGATAATGCTGCCCAGAAAAAGCAAACATCCCTATTTGATAGGACGGACTTCTGTCTGTATTAGGAAATACACCCCTTAAAACAATGTAATTCAAACAGGGTGGAAAGAATCTTTTTGTTTTTTGTCTTGATTTTTTTTTCTCCATAACAAATTTGTGTATATATCACTGACAGTGTTCCGAATGCAGTATCTTTCAACAAGGTTATTGTAAAATTAAAAATACCACTGACAAGTTGTCTTCCTAAGGTCTAATGTTTATATTTCAAATACCTCTTAGGCTGCTCGGGCAGGTTAATACACAGTATGGTATACTCTGCTGCAGTGCTGCTTTTTAATGGACAGGGGTGCTCCATAGGCCCCTTTTGAGTGAACACATGGTAAGCCTTAATCGGAAATCAGTGTAAGAGATGTGCGAACATATGACGCACACCTTTCATTACATATGTGTGTACTTTTAGACTTGCTTTCTGTTCAGCGCAACGTTTTAGATGGTGCATCCAACTAAGTGTGGTTGTCTCTGTGATTTAGAAAGGACAGCAATACTAAAGTGGCCTTCCTGTACTTCAGTGCTAGACAAAATATAGAAGTGTTGCTGGACAACATTTTGAAGAGGAGCTGGCACATAAATAGCGGTTTTATCAACTATGTTAAAACGTCAAAATCACTAGACCGTTTCACATAATTAGCAACATTTTCCATTAATCTCATAATATAATGCATAATTTCACTGTTTTGACACAATTGGCCGACCCTGTCGTTAAATTTTGACCTCCAGCTTCTACATAATTGCTGTGGCCCTTATTTTGTGGTACAAAATCTATGCGTTCCAAGCTTCCACTGTATTTCACTTAGGCCGTTTATCTGAGTCAAAGGAGACTATTTGAAATTCGGAAAAAGCCAGAAACTCTTAATTTCCAGAAGGATAATCTGTGTTGGACGGCAGCTGTCCACCATATCTAACTTTTTGCTGTAGGCTTTGTTATCCTATAGAAAGCTCAGCCCTCCCTTCACAGAGCTCTTTGAATAAACAGGCAGGCAACTTGTGCTATAAAAATGGGAAATGCATTTTTTAATCAAGGTTTATTCATTTTATTTATTTAAAAAATAATGCCTTTAATTTATCTTATAAGGTCCCAAAGGCGAGACCTATTGGCTATGCCAATGCTTGTTCTCTATGTAGGCTGCTGCCTGCAGCCTACATAGAGAAAATTGCTTGGCTGGGGCGCTCTCTGCTGCACCTCACCAATCACAATGCTGCCATTGCAGTGTTGTGATTGGCTTAGGGGAGCAGGAGGAGGGAGGCTGCCTAAAACACGCCAGGGGCAGCAGGAGCTGAGGCGCATGCGCGTGATGCGGTCCCGGAACTGGAGGAAGGTAAGTTTTTTTATATTATACAAAGATTACCATCCCACTGGCCACTTCCCTCCCCCTCCCCCGTGCAAACCCACCCGCCTTTTTTGCCGTCCGCAACTGGTTCCTCGTGTAAAATTGTGACAACCATTCGAATCTGTGAAGCTTTGGAAACGCGTTTCAACCCACAAGCATGCCAATAAATCATTGTTGTGTTGTAATGTATTTCCCCTACCTTCTGAACTGTCTGTGGCAATGGTGCCATGCACCAATAGTTTGTTTTCGTGGCAACTGTGCCAGTTGAACATTTGCACGTGTGCAGAAACTTGGAACCCTATTGACTTTGGACATGTTTTCCTTCATGTTTAGTAAGCAGCACAGGCAGATCGTTTTTGTTGATCGTCGAACTTACTTGTATAAGCAAAAAGGCGGATTGTAATTACTGTCACATTTTTTAGTTGTGAAATAATCCTCGATCAAGCTGGCTTTCCCTCATGCTGGCAGAATAGCTCTGCGAGTTAAACGTCTGGCTGCAGTCACGTCTTTCAAACTCAGCCACTCCGACCCAGCATTTCACCCCTACAAAGTCGACAAACTAAGTGTCATTAACTCTAATAATAAATTTGAAGCGCGTGTAAGAGTTAAAATGTCAGTATTGCGCTCTGTAGAAAAGGTACTATTGTTCATGTTTGAAAAGTTGGGCACTAAAAGAAACAGCCAGCATGGAGTAAACATGCTAGCTCTATCATTTGCTTGCCACAGCGGTGTGCATATGTTTGGAGTAACTCTGGTTTCTGTATTCTTAATTTGAGAGCAAACAGGGCAAACAATCGATTTGCTTCAGTGCTTGCCCAGTTGCATAATGCCCTGTAACGTGGTTCATCATTTTTAAGCTTTCTGATGTAGGAGAGTGCAGTTTATCAAGTTTGGTGTTTGTTTCTCAAGGTTGATTGGAAAATGCCAATCATTTTGGTCGTTAAAGTGTAATCCACATGTGAAAAGAATGATGTAGCGAATAGAAAATTCGTTTTTAGATATTTTTCATTATTGAGTCGGCGAGGCTGTTGTCCGGTGTAGTGATATCACGATAAGCCTTTAGCCGGCCAGTATGTGCTCAGATAAAGTGCAGCGGAATCAGGTAAGTCGAAGAGACAGTGCGAGTAGTACATCCCTATGCCTACCAATGTTAGTCACTAGACTCCCAAGCCTCCGTGTTCATGCCAAGTCAATATCCATGCCACGCATTAAATGAAAAGGAAATGCTTCAATGATTATACTGCAAAAGATACATCACAGAAAGTTATGCAAAGCAGTTGAATGTTAAAACCAGGTTGCTGCTGACAAAGTTTAGAAATACAAGGAAGCAATTGTCATTGTATGATAAAATGATGAGCTATATTCCCGAAGCGCTAGTGTTCAAGTACATTTATCACCCTGTCAATTATGGTTTGTACATGTTAGCTTGTGGTTATATCCAGTATGATTAAGAATAGTTGTGCTACTGCGGTACCAGTAAATTGCAGTTTATTTTGTTGTTCATTTTAGTTCCATATTCCCAGAGCATTCTCAATATGTGTCAAACTTCTCTAAGGTTTCTTAACTCCCTCAACTCTAAACAGTAGTATTGACTGAGCTGTTCTTCACACCTTTTGGTTTGTTTGAAAATGCACCATTTGCCCACTCTTTTTTCAAACTTTTCTCGGGGGAAGAACCCCCCCAAAACCCCCATAGTTGGTTCAGGCTTGCGAGCTATGCTCGCTCGCCGCAGTGAAGTACGACTATTGTTTTACGCCTCACCACTTTCAAATGTCACCAGCCGCGTTTCCACCTATTTGAATGATAAGAAAAAGGCCACACAGGGAGGTTTGATTCAATGTATGCTAAAACTTGAAAGTAGTGTGCCTTTGACGTCTAGATGCTAGAAATGTTGTCCACGAAAAACCTCAGGAGAGTCTGTGGTATCTCGTGTTATGAGATATTAAAGGGTTAGTGTTCTCATGACAGAACTTACTGATGTCATGGACTGTTGTGCTTGACAATGTTCTAGAAACCTTCAGTTATTGGACTGACTGCTGGCTGTTGGATCATATCTTCTCTACTACAATAAATCTATTACTTTTCATCAACCCATTGATCCTGTTTTTTATTCAAGATACTTCACTGGCGTAGTCGGCATTGGAATGGGAAGATCTCAACACAAGAGTTAAGCTACTGAAAAGACTCTTTTCCTCAAATTAATGCAAAGAAAACTAAGAGAAAGTCACATCAGTCTACCATCAACTATCAAACATTGGACTATATATGAAGCGGGTTTGATCTCAAGTGCACCCGGATCGAGATTATTATCGTCTGTGCAGATTCGATTTTTATGTGACTGCTGTCTTGTGGAGTATTTGGGGAGTCACATATACGGTCAGCCTATATTGGATGCCTAGCAGTCTGTCTCATTGTGTGAAGCCCGGCGCACTAGTAGCGAGAGTTTTGTTCGACGTGGCATTCTCGTAGCGCCACACTCATCGGCTCTGCAATTTCAGTTTAGAGGAACTGGTGGTGCAGTGTGTGGTTTTGTGCGAGGCGGGCACATATGATGCAGCCTTCCATTAACTTCGCATCCTGGTCAGATTGATCGTCGTTCTCATCTCAGAGAATTAATTACAACAAGGGTTTTTCAACCTCGATCCACTTTGACATTGAAAATATTCAAAGATAAACATTTGCTTCTTAACGGACACAGAGCGGCGTACCTGGAACTGGAACTTCCATTCTAAAGTCCATCTTAAGTTTCTACATTCGGAGTTCTCGTTCCCTGTAAACAATATTTGGAGCTGATTCTGGGATTCCACGAAGAACTTTGCAGCACGTCATCGCGGAGCCGAATCCGAATCTGAGCTTGACTTCATGGGAACCCTGTACCTCGTCATCGCGCATTACGTTACGCTAGACGTGCGTGGTGGCCATCTTGATTACGGTTGCTTAGCAACTGGGAATTTCTCCACATCGCGTCTGTTCGTGTCTGAGTGTGTTGTGATTGGATATATAATATCAGCGACTTAAAGCAGTAGGTCCTTAGCAAATTATCCCTAGTTGGTGTATATATTAAATATAAAAGGCTTTGAGGCAATTTAAAAGCAAAGGAGTAAACTAGTTCAAATTTGATTTGAAAATTAAGAAGCATCTAGATGTAATAACTAAGTTAAATGGTATTATGTAGGGTCACACCTGCTACAACAACGGGCATTACATTAGTTGTGAGTTAAAATATAAGTAAACCAATTTGAGAGTATTATAGGCATAGCACTTCTTTGAGGCATTATAGGTAAATTTATTAATTGATATTTTTATACATTTGCTGTGCAACCATGCAGAACGTTACTGCAGCGCCTTTCTTCTTATCGTGTCCTGGTTCCCCTCCAATTAAATGGAAAAAGTGGAAGGTGGTATTCGAAAGATATGCCAGGGTGTGTGGTCCGTCATTAAGTGCTGAAAGACGGTCGGCCTTATTACTCCACTGTTTAGGTTCGGAAGGCCAAGATGTGTTTGATAATTTGCCAGATCTCTCAGCTGATGAAGCTAGAGGTCTAAATGATTATGAAATCTGTATTAAGAAGCTGGATAAGCATTATTTGCCCAAAGTTAGCACTATCCTGGAAAGGTATCAGTTTGCAAAGAGAATGCAATCTACTGATGAGTCTACTGAGGATTACATAACTCAGTTAAGGAAGCTTGCTTCTTCATGCAAGTTTGATCATTTAATCGATGAACGTATCAGAGACCAATTTATGTTTGGGTGTAACATGGAAAAAATTAGAGAAGAGTTATGGTTGAGGGATGAACCGTCCCTAGATGAGGTGTTAAGTGTTGCAAAACGCATTGAACACTCTTTAAATGTGTCGCGGTGATAAAGAAAGATGCTGAAAAGGGGGCCAATGTTGAGGTAATAAATATTAAAACAGAAAAATGTGACCAGAATACCAAAACACAATCAGACAAAGTAGGGTTAGAAAGAAAGTGTTATAGATGTGGTAAAACGGGTCATTTGGCTAATGATAGAATATGTCCGGCTCTCAGTCAAACATGTTCAAAGTGTAAATTAAAGGGGCATTTCACTGCTTTTTGTAAAACTAAACTCAAGACAAAGGTCAAGGAGGTAGAAATTTATCAAAGGGATAATTCTGAGAATATAATTAGTGGACAAATTGTGGTACAAGTCGAGGCAAAAACTGGAAAAAAAAACAGGCCCATATGATGAAATTATAGTGGAAGGAGAACGCACTAAGGTATTATTTGATTCCGGTGCGAAGATCACCATAGTATCAAATGACTTTTATGCATCTAAACTCAAGGGAAAGGTTACTCTTACCAAACCAGATATTATACCTTTGGCTTATGGGGGAGAACCAATAAAGTTACATGGATATTTCAATGGTCTAATAGAATATAAGGATCGGTTGATCAATGGAAAAATCTATGTTTCAAAGCGTGGAGACAGCATTATTAGTTGGCTGCATCAAGGGGACCTGGGAGTGTTTCTTGACCCAAATGCAGATTTTCCTATACAATTGAGAGAGAGGATTCAATCTGTGGATAAGAATGCTGATGACATGTATGCTCATATACTTAAATTTGAATTTCCTAATGTATTTAGGGAAACCTTGGGATGCCTGGAGGGGTATAGACATAAGATACAATTAAAGGCTAATGCAATTCCTATACAATGTAAGGTGAGGAGTGTTCCACTATCAGTTAGAGATGACATGAAAAAGGAAATAGAAAAACTGAGCAGTGGTGGGATTATTGAGGAGGTCGAAGGATCGGAATAGCTTGCTCCAGTCGTCGCAGCACGCAAACCAAATGGCAATTTGCGTTTGTGTATCGACTTGAGACAACTAAACAAGAGTGTTGTGGTGGACAGATATCCATTGCCTAATATTACTGAACTGTTGACGTTACTTGATGGAGCAAAGATTTTCAGTACGTTAGATTTGACCTCGGCGTATCATCAAATTGAACTTGATGAGTCGTCTCGAGACTGTACCTCGTTTATTACTCCATTTGGTACCTTTAGATTTAGAAGAATGCCTTTTGGTTTGGTGTTTGCGTCCTCAGTATTCCAAAGGGTAATGGAAAGAATATTAAAGGACCTTCCTGGAGTGTGTGTCTACCAAGACGACCTATTGGTCTTTGCAAAAAATGACAGAGAACATGACATTAGGTTGAGAGCTGTGTTAAAAGCATTGAGCAAGCATAACCTCACGATCAAAGTGGAAAAATGCACATTTAGATGTAACACCATTAATTATCTAGGTCATAGCATCTCAGGAGAAGGCATGAAGCCCAAGTCCGAGTTGGTTGAAACCATCACAAAAATGTGTTCTCTCACCAATAAGTGTGACCTTATGAAATTTTTAGGGATGATTGAATATTACGCCAAATTTATCAAAGGGTTTGCTTTAGCAACTGTGAATATGAGAAAGTTACTGCGAAAGGGTGAGGAATACTTGTGGACTGAGAAATGTGAGGATGAGTTTGTGACCATAAAGGAAAAGCTGGGACTAGCTCCTTCATTGAAGAGTTTTGATCCTTCTGGTAAATCCATTTTGGTGACAGACGCGAGTGAGAAGGGGTTGGGAGCCGTGTTGAAGCAGTGTGGTATTAATGGTATGAAAACCATTATGTTTCTGTCCAGAAGTCTTAGAGATCCAGAGACTCGGTATTCAGTTGTTGAGAGGGAAGCTTTAGCTGTGTTTTGGGCGGTAAAAAAACTCAAGAAGTTTCCGTGGGGTGTAGATTTTGAGGTCCATACAGATCATAAGCCTTTAGTTGAGATTTTCAGTAAGAAAGGTTTGGATCTAGTATCTGGTAGAATTACCAAGTGGGTGATTGGTTTACAGGAGTATAATTTCATGATCAAGTATATTCCAGGCATTGAAAATGGTGTAGCGGATGTTCTCTCGCGTTTGGTGCCTTCTGTCAGTTTGCGTGAGGACAGTCCTGAGTATGAAGAAGATGATGAAATTGTTTGTGTAGTAGATCAGGTCATCATATCGGAAGATAGGTGGTTGGAAGAAATACAGAAGGATACAACTTTGTGTGAGGTTATGTCCTTGTTAGAAGTAGGGTGGTGTTCTAACAAAAATGTATCAGAGGATGTAAAATGTTTTTGGGGTGTACGAAATGAATTGTCAGTGGACAACAATCTCTTGTTTCGGGGAACAAGACTGATTCCTCCCACTAGTCTAAGAAAAGAATTGGTAGACTCAGTGCATGTGGCTCATTCGGGACTAACTAAGTGCAAAGAAAGATTGCGCATGTCTTATTGGTGGCCAGGTACGGACAGAATGATTGAGCGTGTTATTAGAGATTGTGTGTCGTGTGCCATCAGTGATAAATCCAAGTGTACACATGAACAACCTATGGTCTTAAGGAAACGTCCAAACGGACCTTGGCAGGAAATTGCTTTGGACATAGTTGGTCCCATTCATGGGAAAGAATCTCAGACATATCTACTAGTGGTCATAGACATGTATTCTAGGTGGCCCGAAGTATTTTTCTTATCATCTGTCAACACTGGTAATGTGATTGAGTGTTTGAAGTCTCTATTTGCCAGGGAAGGTTTACCTATTTCTATTTTATCGGATAATGGTGTTCAGTTAATTTCAAGAGAAATGGAACAATTCTTGTCCTCTAAGGGAATTGTACACAAAACCTCTGCTCTCTATCACCCAGAGGCTAATGGGATGGTAGAAAGATTTAACAAAGTTATTAAGGAGACTATTGCCTTAGCGAAGAGTGTTGGAATAGATTGGAAAAAAGAGGTCATTGGAAAAATTGAAGAATATAGACTGGCTCCACATACAACTACTGGGAAAACTCCTTTCTTACTGTTTCGGGGTAGACTTCCTAACACATGTGTTGAACCATTTTGGGTCAATAAATATGAATTGCTAAAAGGAAAAGAAAAGGAATGTGATGGGGAAAAGATGTTGAGAGTTGAAGAAGAAAAAGGGAAAATAAGGAAGGATTACTTTGATAGAAAACATGCTGTAAAGAGAACTGTTGTACATGTTGGAGATTGGGTCAGGATCAAACGTCGTGGTGTACTAGGCAGCTCTATGTCTAAGTACATGAAACCTATTAAGGTAATTAAAATATTAACACATGCAATTCAAACCCAAGATCATCGCATTTGGAACTTAAATAGGGTAGTTGTGTGTAAGGGGGAGTTGGAGTGTGGTGTGAATAATGATTCAAAGGGGGACGATAACATTCCTTTACACAATAGTAGTGAAGTGGGTGTGAGATTAAATTGTCCTAGAAAATCTACCAGGGTGGTTATGAAGCCTAGTTACTTGGCAGATTTCATTTAACCTTCTTCATTTTGTACTTATTAATTTTGTTTACAATGTTGTTTTCTGCATTTGGGGAAGGGAGATGTGTGGTATCTCGTGTTATGAGATATTAAAGGGTTAGTGTTCTCATGACAGAACTTACTGATGTCATGGACTGTTGTGCTTGACAATGTTCTAGAAACCTTCAGTTATTGGACTGACTGCTGGCTGTTGGATGAGATCTTCTGTACTACAATAAATCTATTACTTTTCATCAACCCATTGATCCTGTTTCTTATTCAAGATACTTCAAGACTCTTGCAGTGCTCTTTAGGACACAAGATTGTCTTTAGGGGGGGTCTGACTTACTCTGTTTTAGTTTTTTGATTAATACAGACTGATTATATTTAGTATTGCCTGGTGCCTCGTTGATACAAGTGAAAATGTAGCCTTTTTGGAAGCTCTGTGATGTCCTCTCCCCCCCTCTCCTTACATCAAATGTGTTCCAAATGATGCCATTTTTTTCTGATTGTCCAGGGTTCCATTGAGCCACTCATTTCAGACTTTTAGTCCATATGTTCATTAATGCTATTTGATGGAGAGCCACCATGTTGAGGATGTCCATGATACTAGGATGCAGCCCATTTAAATGGATCCCTAAGTAGGAAGTATTTTGTGTTCCCTTCTAGGAGTATTGTTTGCAGCTTTAAAACGTTCTCTCATCATCTCCCATCTGCTCCTGGTGGTCATTGGACCTGTCCTGTCGTGTACTAATGGGTATCAGGGCATGCTTCTGCGACGGACTATAATTAGCGATGATTTGACCATACAGGCAGCGTTACCAAAGGGCTTGTGCCTTCGATATCGAATGTGAACCAAGTTCAGTGTGGCCTGTAGGATGTGGGGGTCTGCTAATACACATTACAGACAGCACTCAAATGAAATTCAGGTATTACTTTGTAGTTAAAATCTGGCCTTTTCTACTGGCCAGGTTTGTTGGCGAGTACCCACTGAGACTATTACTAGAATGCCAACTGCACGCTGGAGGTTGTGGGGTGAACTAGGGACTGGGAAATATGTATCTGTATGAGGGAGACATTTTGTACGGCAGCTACTGTGGAACATGATTTGTTCTACCAAAATCAGCGAATCCTACTATTCCCAGACCCCACAGGGGCAAAAATAATTAATAGGAAGAGTTCTAAATTCTAGTATCTCTTTGGCAACCTCCAAAGTGAGGTGTCAGTTGTAAAGGAAAAATGCTTATGTTCACTTAGACAAAGACAGTGCCAAAGTTGGAAGCGAGGGTGGAGGGAGACGCTCTACAAGACCTGCTGTAGGTCTGATTTGGTTGTGTAGTGGCTTGTACATGTTTGAGAGCGAATATCTTATGCTTCTTATATGGTTATTTTAACTCCACTGCCCATGAGGGAAATATTGTCATTAATCATTGGAGGTACACCCCATTCCCTATTTCTTCATTTATCTTAAGCACCGTAGACTTCTGGTTTGCAAAATTCACGGAGATATTCGATAGAGGGTATATCTCTTAATTTTCTGTTTATTTGCGACATTTCTATTAAGTAGGAGCATTTTGTAGTGTGGAGAGATTGAAAACTAACTTCTATGAAACACGAAGACAAGACAGACGAGGGGAGCTTCTGGGGCCTGGGAGAGATGTTCATCTGAATGGCATGACCACTTGACAGGCGGGGAGTGGAAGAAAGCGTGAACACAGCTAAAGCTGATCTCCACCAATGTCAGGTTCAAATTGGTTCAGTTCTTCAACTTACGGAAAACCTAGATCACACCACAGAGCTTTGCAGAATATACCCACACAGCTCATCAGCAGGCACCAGATGTGGGGCAACGAGGGCGTGGATTTTGCATATGGTCTGGGAGCACCCCAACATACAGAGGTTCTGGGATGCAGTAGTGATGAGCTGACACCTAGCGAATGATTTGCTACCAGAAAAAAACATTAAAAAATGTCTATTTGGGAAAACACAAAATAAGGCATACGTTTGAGGCACTGGGTAAAGTGTATGCAAAGCATTGAATAGCGATTCTTTGGCCCAAGAGGAGAGCACGGAGATCCGAGTGGTGGAGGAAAGACACATTAGAGTGGGCATTGGCAGAGAAACGACATATCGGGGCTAGACGAAGAGATCAGAGGGTGACTGATGAGCTTGCAGAATGGGCAGAAATGCTGAGAAGTCTGACAGATACCAGGCCACCGTGAAGAAGATTTAAGGGCAGAACGGTGTTACATGATGTATGCGTTACGAGGGAAGGGAACAAGAAGTTACTATCCATCTCATTACATTTTTCTAGTAACAGTTGAGGAAACCTGAGAAGGCATATTAGCAGAAAGAAAGATGTAAGTCTGGAGATGGGAAATGTATCCATGATTTGTTATGAAGCCTAGAATTACGTATAATCGTCAACCAAAAGTGTTGACTTCGTATCATTGCTTGTTTCTGCGCAGTGGTATTTATTATAATGTATTGCGTACACAATTCAATGAATATATGATTGTAAAAAGTACGGACATTTTGTGTATTTATCAAAATTCCTGTACAAATATGAACACTCCTAAGAAAAGAAAATATATAAACATGAATCAAATACGGTAAAATAGTAATTTCAGTGGCTTTGCACTCTTCATTTGTAATACGACACAAAGAGATGGCATCTAATTTCAAGTGCCTTGGGTTTTCTAATGGTATGCTCCATTCCACAGCCCACTGGTATCAGTAACTCAAGAAGGGGTAAGATCGGGGGATTATGAGGTGTATCTGAGGCTACCCTCAGAAATGACTTCCAGGGGTATCCATAATTCCATACCTCAATCGCCTCATTTTCCCCATGGAGTTACGCCCAATAGTTTTACCTTCTGGGAGCAGGTGAAGCATAACGAATATCAAATCCGCAGTTGATTTGTGGATTATCCCGAATCCAATGGGGCCACTCCCCACTGTGACCAGCCCCATTGGAATTGCAGGAGTACTTGTAGTAAAGCCTATAGTACATGGTATACATAAAGCACCATATCTGTTATTAAGGCACCATCCTCAAAAGTGTTGAAAGTTAATTGTTGCGTTGTCTATTTTATACGTATTTGTAAACTGAAGATGCCTTTCTCTCTCCGTAGACGAGTACAAGAGCAAAGTAGCCTGTGAAGATGACAAGCTGAGGCTGAGCTGTAAGAGAAGCATGGTGATTGCCATCTACTCTGCTCTCTTCGGAAGGTCTCAAGGTGGCAGCCTGGAGTGTCCCTATCGAAACCTGGGAGCTCCCACCATAGGTAAGAGAGGCATCTCTAAGGTATTCCCACCTGTTGCCATGAAGAAGTGCAGTAAAAAGCTCTAAGACATGTTCATATCAGAGAATGGTATGGGCCTAGTATTTGTAGTAGGGGGACGCTAATGGGTGGTGGCCCCTGGACTGGGACAAGCAAGCCTGGATTGATTTTGGGGGAGGCCCTGGCCGGTCAGTTTGTCCTCCGGTACCAGCCAGTAGTCAAGGTGTGATGGGTTCTCTGGGATCACTGGGAGTCCGTGTTAGCTGTAGAGGAGGGTTGGATGTTGGGAGTGCGACCAGTCTGGTCCTTCGCCACACCAAGCCTTTAATTTCATCCTGAAAGCAAGTGGTATCCAGAATATCGACTACCATTATATCGTCAACCTGAATGTATCTTGCTATGTCTATATTCACTATTCTTAACTCCTCAGTAGTGTCCCTTGTTGATATACAGATGTTTATGGTATGTGGAGCTGGGAATAGTAAATCTATACTTACCTTTTCTATACTGACTTTGACAATATATAATTCTATTCGTTATTTTGGTAGGTATGCTTTTTGTAGAGGAATATATCTGTTCTTAATATTCTGGTACGCAACCGCGAGATGCCTTTCTCGAGGCACGGAGAGTCAGAGTAGGAAAGATGCTACTGAGAGTCCAGGGAAACTTCTCCGTTCAGGGATTCGAAATTGAGTGTTTGTGCTGTAATACCACACTTTTGCCACACTCAAATTTTGCTCGGTAAAACCTCGCAGATTAACGTTGATGAAACGCCACAAATTTTAAGTTTTGCAGATTTTTGCAGCATTTTGCAGCTCAGAAAGAGGGTGTGTGTGGTATTACCATGTTATTCTCTTGCTGAGATGTGGAACTCAGCATAGGGTTGATATCAGTGCAGGGTTAATATCCCTAATTAACTCACCATGGTGCTCTATTTGGAAATATAGAAGTACAGGTACTCACTATTTGGAGTGCCCATTTTCTCCCCGGAAGTGCCGGCACTCTCCCGATAAATGTATAGCAGCAGTGCTAAATAGTGCAGGTTGCTCCCTTTCATATTAAAGAAGTGCAGGTACTCAGTACTGGACAGTACCTACCTATTTAAAGCACTGACTGACCAGCTGTAATAAGGACCTAAATGTTAATTTTGCCTTCATTGACTATGTAATGTACATCAATTTCTAACTACTTTTCCAACAAAAGGACATTACAAATTTAATTCATGACAATTTACTCCAACACCCTCAAAATAATTAAAAGAAAATACATATATGATCAAGTTGTAGAATACTGTAAACACACTTTTTATCGTATTGCATTAAAATCCATTTACTTATGAGACCGATCAGGCAGTGTGGCACACTTGCAACAAGCCAGCATAAGGCAGAAACCAAACTAAACCAAAGAACAGGCTTTGACTCCATTAAACCATCCCACTTACTATTGTGGAGGCATTGGCTAAAAATAAAGATACCTATGGTAACAATGTTTCGGCTTTTTGCAGTCCGTTGCCTAAAACCTTCTTCAGGACATCAAGCCTCTGTATCTTTTCCTAGAGTGTGAGCTGCACCCACCTGTGCCTCTCCCGCACCTCCACCATCTGCCGCTTGCTTGTACAGAGCTCCATTGCTTAGCCTTAGAAGCTAGGCTTTGTAGCTAGGTTTGCAACAGATACATCCTGTACATAGTTTTATAGATACTTATGACTAATTCATACAGTCTGTGACTGATGCTGGTAAGGGTTTCTTCAAGAGTAACCTTTTTTCTGGTTTGAGATTCTTGCAGTAAATAAAAAAGGTTCTTCAACATTCAGTTGTGTTTGTGTTTTTGTTCTGTTCTCATTAGGTCTTGCTAGACCACTTTACCTGTCTGCAAACATCTTGTGTTTAGTACTTTAACGTGCTTTGAGTATGCCTTCGGTCTGCCTCTGGCTGATGACTGGATAGCTTTCTTGACAAGCTCATCTCCCTGCTAGCAATTGACTGGCTTGCCTCCCTAGTCTTTTGTTTATCCCTCCCATAGGATCAGTTCTGCCTCACAATGTTTTGATTAGTTGATGCTTTGTGTCCTTTTCTGTCTCTCGGACACAATAAACATGGTCCCCCACCTTCCACCACCACTGCTTGCTTCTTATTGCTGCTGGTATTTGCTTCCTAAAGCCAGTTGGCTTTTAAAAGGCCAGTATTGGCTGCGGCAGTAGTCTTGGAATTCTATTCTAGACTTTTCATCTAAACGTAATGCCAGGTTATATCATATTGTGCATAGACATGATGTCGCGCAGTATGGTGCAACGAGGCAGCCATCTAGAAATTTCATTTTGTAGAACTAGTTAACCCATTTATACCATTCCAAGAAAGCTGTCAAATTGTTTCTTGGTCATCTTGTAATGGTGTAACTATATTATACAACAAAGGAAAATGGTATTCCATGATGGCCACCACATTATGTCACATTGCATATAGAAGCAATGTGATGCGACATGACAACGTGGAAGCCATTTACTTTATTCTATTATTTAATATCAGTTATACTGCTCCAAGAATGCTGCCTTGTGGCTTTAAGGTGCAACTTGATAGACATTAGTGCATAATTAGTTCTGAAATAATATTTAGGCTTTTGTCCAGTGAAGAAGTTTAATTTTAACAAGCATTAGAGAAACAGATCTATATGCATTAACAAAGCGAGACCAGTTCACTTTACCTGCACTTATTTTTAAGTTGATAGGAAGGATTATTGATCAAGTAGCGCAGGGGATAGAAGTTCACTATTATCTTCCCAAAAACGTATGTTTTCCTGTCTTCCATTTGTATGGTCCACAAGATAACAACTCCTAGACTTTAAACATTCTAACCTGACTAATAAAAAAACTGTACAGTGGAAATGTTTCTATTGTGGTATACTTTTGTCCGTCTCCCTCCTTTACCTGGAAGACTTCTGCCACATTGTGTTGGGTGTTCATTCAACATTAACATCAACTGTAAACATTCAATAAGTGACCGAAATAGTCACCCATTGGGAGATAATAACACAGTTCCCTGATATTATTTAATCATGTATGTCGATCTGCAAAACTGACAGCAGCACTAGAGCAAAGGATTTATAGTAGCGCCAGGAAAAATAACATTTTGCTGTTCAGGCGCTCCTTCTCTCTTAAGCATAATACCATTTCTTAAACCAGTAATCTGGCGCTCTGTTGTGATTCTTGTGGCGCAATAATAAAGCTGTGCTCCGGCCCATTTGAGTATCTCGCAATTATCTACTGGAACCCACTCTGGTCAGATGGAACTTTTTTCTTGCCTGATAGCATGGAGGGAAAATTACCGTTATCACAATTACAGTCTGCAATTTGCCATAATCAAGGACTCGAGACTTAATCTCTTGGCTCTCTGGTTTTTATTATCAACATAAAGATTTGGAGATACAAAGTCCTCAACACGAGGCACAACAAGTACATAGGCACTAAAACAAATGCTACTCTACGAAGAATCCGCATACGGCTAAAAATAACTAAAAGTACAATCTCTAAAAGCATGAGGTAGAACACTACCAAGCAAATGTCGATACTAGGGACACTGAACCATACCATCTCTGTCCCTACTCTGTACTAGGTGACATCCCTACCTAGCAATCCCTTGAGACCCTCATCGAATAAAAGGTGTCAGAGTGAAACTTCCTAAGAAGTCCTCACTTAGAGAGCTTGGTCTAAGTTGCCCCCTCTACCCTTCGCCTAGCCGTCCTCTGCTTTGGGCTGCCCCGCTCTGCTCTGCTCCACCCTCGGGGCGCTGTCCCTAATACAGTACCCCAAGTCTCCGAACACGCCCTTTGCGCCTCCTCTCCTTCCGGGGTCGTCTTTCAGTACTTTTCCACAGAGCGCTGTCCAGTTCCATCGTCCATCGCTTGGCCTTGAGTCCCAGACGCCATCCGCACTAGGAGTTACGATTGGCACATTCCAATACACTCCCATGTCTGGCTTTCTCTACATAATTCAAATTACGAACAAAGAGCTTCTCTACTAACGAGCAACTGTCCTTGCACCTGGGGTGAGATCATGCAAAGCAGACATTCTTCACATCTTTTAAGTTGCAATTTACTACAGCCTAAAACCTCTACTGGAATAAATCCCTTTTGGCCTATTGCCCTTGGCTAACATAAGAAAATACCAGGCCTTTCGCCTCAACGATATATGCGAATTCTGGCCACTACTTCGGTTACACAAGCAGGTTTCAATCACAGTATTGACATTTACGTCTTTCTTTCATGTGTGGTCAAGCTAAACAACCTACGGACACGAAGTCTGGGGTACACATTTCTAACACCACATTGCATTTCCCGTAGCTAAACACTATACATTTCTCTAATACGTTTACCATGTGCTTGTACATAGCTAGCACTTCTACTAAAATCGATATAGGTTATACAGTTGTAATACATTGCACACGAAATCCCTGAGTACACATTTGGTTATATACGGGTGCCGACTAACAGTGAATATAACGCACCCCTACAATTCTCAAACTTTTAAACGCTACATCAGTTCCCCCCTTTGATGACATCCGTCATCACACCATTACATTTCCTTCTTCAGAACTGATTTAAACCGTGCTAGTCATAACATTTCCATGTCGGACTCCCTCCAGTTTCTTAAGACTCTCATATTGCTGCTCCTGGAGCTTTGCCAACCTCCTCTCGTTTGCCTTTAGAGCTCTTTCAACCTTGCCTCCTTGATACCACTTCCATGCCTTTACACATCCCCACAAACAGATCACACAAACTACGGCAATAATAATCGGTTTCAACACTGAACCTAGGAATCCACTTCCCAGATTCGCAAACCAAGTTCCCACTCTTCCAAATCCTAATCCAATCTTCTCCCACACATTCACCTCCGTCAGATCCGTAATCTCCTTGTGAATAGTCGTTATGTTGTCTATGTACTTCCCTATCTCCTTCGAGTTGTCTGGAATATACGTGCAGCATTCCTGAACTTTCAATAATTTGCAGACTCCGCCTTCTTTTGCTAACAACACATCTAAAGCAAGGCGATTCTGCAAAACCATATTCCGGATCGACAACATCTCTCCAGCCACCAATATCAAAGATCTCGCCGTGTTCATAGACAACTCATCAACTACAGTCGCCAACCTTCGGATCTTCACATCATTCAACACCACACCCATACTAGGTATCATTGCTCCGTATATGTCCCCAATCACTGCACCGGCATTTGTAGCCCTACGTTTCCTGGGCGGTCGCTTCGTCTCTAACAACTCCAAGTCCCTTGTGTGATAAATCTTCGGGAATATGATAGCCAAATAGCATACTCCATACCAATTGTCGGGTAGTCTGACATAAGCATTCGTCCCACAAACATAATACACTGTCGGGATTACTTCTACTGGACCTTGCATAAAATTCTTAGCATAAGCTTCCACTGTAAAAGTCTGAGAACAAATGCTATGTCCTACTGCGACCTTCTCCGTCTTGGATTGAGGCCGTGCAATACACAAATTCCCTCTCTGTGCCTCATCCAATGCTATTGGTCCATAACTTCCCTTAGATCTGTGAGCTCTCTCCTCGTCCGTCCAATCTACTGGGCTATCTCCGGTGTGTCGTGTCTCGGTCAACTTTCTATACCTGTCCTCTACTTGGTCTATGAATTTCTTCTCTATCTCTGATAACGCACATGTCAGGTTATTCCTGTGAGCATGCGCCGTATCCAGTTTCACAGTCGGTCTAAAATATTTCAGGAGCCTGTCCTCTTTCTTATCCAGATCATATCTATTCAAATGCTTGATTGCTGGCACCTCGGGAAGTACCGTGTCAAAATTTGAGAAGAAATACTCGAACTGTCTCCTGTCATAAAATAAACTGAGCCATATGCTACAAGAAATCCCATAAGTCAATGGGAGATGATGATACTTGATACCCTCATCCACTGAAGCAGGCAACTGCATGCACACATAACAATCCTTCACATCCATCGCATCAACATACTCATACAGCAACCTTGCATACGCGTTAAGCTTAAAATCACCCTTTGACAAATCCATGTGAAGTCTGCGAACATCTCTCAACTCCGATGATTCCTGTTCGCTAATACTAACACCACTCTGCCCTGGGGTAATAGGTGTGGGTGCTCCCTGAACCTTCCCCTCTTGCCTGTGAGCCACCATGTAGGAACTGATCACTACCGCAAATATGGTGACTACTACAACTCCTATCAATGTGCCTATTATCAGTTTAGCCCTACGATGTGGGTTTACAGGATCTGCCATCTTCGGAATATGCTCAATGTCCAATGCAGTCTCTGAAAGGATAAGTCTCTTTCTCATTAATGTCTCTTTCGTGAACTTAGGCAACCCTCCCTAACTTTCTTCGTTCTACAACGGAAAAATCCCTAATTTTGTTCTTCTTCCGCTCGGCTCTAGGTAATCTTCTTCTTAGCTTACAACCTTTCTCAAATCAATCTAACATAAGCGCCGGTCCCAACAGCTCCAGGACTCCCTGCAATATTTCGAGCTTAAGAATAATCAGTTCTTGTGGATCTGGCAATGCTGTGAACGTCGGGAACTCTAAATTGTCCAAGATCATACCTCGAATGGTACTCAGGAATGGCGGACTTGGGATATGAATCGTCAGAATCCCTTCGATCTCCAATCCCGGAACTTTCAGCAACACTTCCACCCTCTGGAGCGGGACACTGTTGACCAATGTCATCGACCTCAATCTTCCCGTGCTCGGTAACCCTGGCATCAGTCACTTGGTATGCCCACTCCGGGGAAGCGTACTTCCGACTTGGCACTCGAGTTCTCTTGGACCTTCTCACACCACCTTGAGGATTTTCCTCGTCTCCCGATTCTTCTTCTGGTTCTTCCGAAACTGGTGCAAGGTCGGTGTCTGGGGCCAACCTCAGGTTTACCCGGTCCTGCTTTGCGGGCCAAACCCTTTCCGCTTCGGTGGCTCCCCCCGTCTTCTCTCCGATACCCTGTGCACTGACTTCCTCTTCTTCGGCAGAACTCGATTCTGTACTACCCACTGCACCTCTCGCTCCTTCGCCGGTTTCTGGGTCAGTACTTTCTTCACGTCCTCCCCCAACTCGATTCAGTGCACCATCAGCCGCTTCAGCAACCCTTACAGCTTGACTGGCCCTCTCTGGCGATTCTGTCGGCTCACTGGGATCTTGGTTCTCGAGAGGGGCTGTATCTTCCAAGGGTGCTGGAACTCTGCGGGTATGAGAAGCATGCACCCAGTTCGGTAACCCTCCGCACTTGACAGCAGTGTTCGTAACAAGGATTACTTGGAAAGGGCCACGCCACCTAGCATCCAAACAACTCTTCCTCACGTGCTTTCGGACCAGGACCCAATCGCCTGGGTCCAAGTCGTGGCACCTGTCACTCGCAGCTGGAACCGTTGCTGTCTGCACCTGCTGAGACACAGAACGGACCACGTCAGCAAGGCCTTTACAATAGTCCAGGATCATATCATCAGTGATATTTATCAGAGCAGTGGCAGGTATTGCAGGCAAACGCATCGCTCTTCCCATGAGGATTTCATGGGGTGACAACCCAGTTCTTCTATCAGGCACACTTCGAAGGCTCATAAGGACCAAAGGTAATGCGTCAGGCCATTTCAGAGACGTAGACGAACACACTTTCGCCATCCGAGCCTTCAGAGTTCCATTCACCTGTTCCACTATCCCTGAAGCCTCTGGTCTATAGCTACAGTGTAACCTCTGATCTATATTCAAAGCAGCACAAAGCAATTTCATAACTTCGCTGTGAAAATGAGTTCCTCTGTCCGATTCAAAGGACGTCGGGAACCCGTACCTTGGAATGAGTTCTCTCAATAAGAGTTTCGCTACTGTGAGTGTGTCACATCTGCGTGTAGGGTACGCCTCCACCCACCTGGAAAAGACACATACTATCACTAATATGTACCTCAACCCATTACACTTCGGCATTTCGACAAAATCCAACTGCATCCTATTGAAAGGTCCCCCTGACCTCCCTATGTGGCTCAATGTCACAGCAGTTCTCTTCCCTACATTCATCTGTTGGCAAGTGACACATCTCTGGCACACAGTTTCAGCCACGGCACGAAACTTCGGATTGTACCAAGTCTGACGAAACACTCTCATCATGGCATCCCTACCCAGATGTACAGCACCATGTATCAACCTCGCCATGGGATTCAACAAACCTTCTGGCAACACTGCTCGTCCATCATTCGAAACCCATATATCCACATCTCCCTTCTCACATCCCGCTCGTATCCAGCTGTCACGTTCTTGATCTGAGACCCCTTCCTGAAGCTGCTTCAGTTCCTCCCATGTGTCAGCCACTGCTAACATCTGACCATACACCACCTCTTCCCCGGTTTCCTCAATGTGGATCTCAGTAAAGTTGCATCCCTGCTCTGCACAAAATCGAGCTACTTCGTCTGCATAGTTATTTCCCAACGAGACAAAGTCGCTTCCCTTCGTGTGGGCTGCACATTTAACAACAGCAATTTCATCAGGACCTTGCAATGCTTTTAACAATTTCCGCACATAATCACCATTTCTTATAGGAGAACCTGAAGACGTCATAAACCCTCTCTGGGACCATAGCTGTCCGAAGTCATGAACCACACCAAACCCGTACTGGCTGTCCGTGTAAATAGTTACACGGATCTTGTCGGCTGCCAAACAGGCACGAGTCAGGGCAATGAGCTCAGCCACCTGCGCGGAGTGTACTCCTTCTAAACAAGCGGCTTCAACCACACCCGTAATGGTGCATACAGCAAACGCTGCTCTCAATCGACCGACACTGTCTCTTAAACATGAACCGTCTACAAAGAAAATCTCATCTGACACCGGGAGCGGTTCATCGACAATGTCGGGTCTCGGTTTGGTGCATAGTTCAGTCACATCGAGACAATCATGGTCCTCACAATCTTCATTATCATCTATTTTTAGAACAGGCAACAGTGTAGCAGGATTTAAAACAGCACACCTCTTCAATGTCACATTATCGGCTGCAAGAATAACTTGCTCATAACGAGTCAGCCTATTATTCGTGAGGTGCTGCGTTTTAGTCCTAGTCATCAACAATTCAACAGAATGTGGCACATGTACAGTAAGTGGATGACCCATCACAATGCTCTCACATCTCTCAATGCTGACACCTGTTGCCGCAACGGATCTGAGACATCCGGGCAACGCAGAAGCTACTGGATCTAGAGTAGCTGAGAAATAAGCAACTGGTCTACGGACACCTCCATGATTCTGGGTTAACACTGCTAATGCGCAACCTTCTCTTTCGCAGCAGAACAATGCAAATGCCTTGTTATAATCCGGCATTCCCAACGCAGGAGCGCTACATAAGGCTTCTCTCAGCCTCAGAAATGATTTCAAACAGTCGTCGTCCCATGGTACCGGATCACTTACATCCTTTCGCGTCAGCCGCTGCAAAGGCATCGCTTCAAAGGAAAGGTTTGGGATCCACTGGCGGCAATAGCCCACCATTCCCAAAAACATTCTAACTTCCCTCTGCGTCGAGGGAACTGGCATTCTCAAAATCGCATCAATGCGATCTGGAGACACCTTCCTTTTACCCTTTTCAATCCTGTGCCCCAAATACTGTACCTCAGGTAAACAGTATTGCAGCTTGTTTGGAGACACCTTGTGACCGTTCTCTCCCAGGAAATTCAACAACGCAATGGTATCGATCCTGCAAGCGTCTTCTGTCTCTGACGCGACAAGCAGGTCGTCAATGTACTGCACCAAAACAGAGTTTTTCGGCAACACAAGACCTTCCAGATTCTTCTTTAACAGCTGATTGAAAATCGATGGGCTCTCCGTATACCCCTGTGGGATACGGCACCACGTTAATATACGATTTTCTAGCCTAAAGGCAAAAAGAAATCTACTCTCTTCATGTAGGGGAATCGAAAAGAATGCCTGACACAAGTCAATCACTGTGAACCATCCAGCTTCGCATGGGATCTGGAACAGTATCACAGATGGATTCGGTACCACTGGACAACATGGAACAACTATGTCGTTTATTTTCCGCAGGTCTTGCACTATCCTGAACTTCCCACTCGGTTTCTGCAGTCCCATAATGGGTGAATTACATGGACTACCCATGATCTCCACCAGTATTCCCTGCCTAATCATAGACTCAATCACAGGTTTGATCCCAGCAATCGTCTCAGGCGACAGTTTATACTGAGGGGTTCTCGGGAATTCCGCGTTTGGCTTAACCTGTATCTTCACTGGTTCCACTCCCCTGACTAAGCCGATCTCCTCTCCGCTTAGATCCCACACATCGGTCGCAACTGACTCCCTCAAGTCCTGTGGAAGCTCCTCCACTGTCAGAGCCGGGTACACTTCCACGCACCCCTGCTGATTTGCAACCTTAAAGGTCGCGTCGTCATCTCTGGTCTGTACCTCTACTCCCCTCGGGGTACAGTAAATTGTGCAATTGAGCTTACACAATAAATCTCTTCCCAACAGACAAACAGGACTAGAATCGCACACCACGAACTGATGTCGATCCCTAAAGTTTCCTATCCTGACGGGAATCGGTTCCGTCAAGGGGCTAACTAGTCTCTTGTTCGCCACTCCAACCACTTGTATACTTTCTCCCGAGAGGGCTACCCCCGGAACTACTGCTGATCTTATGGTTGACCTGGTAGCCCCCGTATCTACCAAAAAGGTAGTAGGGCGTCCATCGAGTTCGGCTTCCACAAAGGGTCCCTTCTGATCTACCTCTAGTATGGCCCTGAGCAGGCAATCATCGTCCTGACCCAAACTTAACTGCGCCAGCAAATCCGCATCCCTCTCCTCTTCCACTTCGAACATGGGCATCTGCAAATAAGTCCGAGCTCCCTGCTGTATGTTCTGCATCCTGGGTGGCTGGGGAACCTGCACCTGCGAGACGCCTGTCCCCCCTTGCATCATTCTCGGTACAGTCACCGTCTGTACCTGTTCCGCCCCAGGGACCTGACCCATTCCTCCCTCCATCTGCGGCTGATTATAGGGGTTCAAGGGACACTCGCGCCTCCAGTGTCCCACCTGGTGACACTGGTGACAAGCAGTCGTCTTCTTCAAGATCGCTACCTCTATTCCTGTCCTAGGGTCTACGGGTCTCGGCCTTCCCTGACCCTGCATATTCTGATTCCCTGTCTGATAATTTCCCTGTCTTCGCCCCACTGGACCCCCATTCGGCGGTCCCTGAGCCGCTTGCATCTGAATGAGCAATAAGTTATCCTTCATCTTCTTGTGCTTGGACTCAATCTCATCCGTGCAGTACCTGGCGTACCGCAAGATCTCGTCTACAGGCTTATTCTGCCAACAGATCAAATGCTGCTGTATCATAAGACTGACCTCGGGCTTCAAACCCAGCACGAACTTAGACACAAACTGTCCCATATCCTTCGTTTCCAGCTCATCTAAACCACTGTACTGCTTAAAAGCCTTCAAAAGTCTCTCATAAAATTCATGTACTGTCTCCTTTGGCTCCTGCACTGTCCTGTCTATCTTCACCCAATCGATGTCCTGGGGTGAAACCTTCGATTTCAACCACGTAATTACCTTATCGTACAGCCTCATTACCACGGGCGACGGACCATTTGTAACTATGTTCCTATCAGGCTCATAGTCCGGCCAATCTACAGCAATTTTACATGCGTTCCACAGATCTCCCGGAACTACGATATCGAATAAGGTGTTCAGATCTATCCACAACACCTTCGAAATCTTAACGAAACGCTCAACTTGCTTGTACCACTCTGCAGGCTTCTCCCTGAGCCTGGGAAAATCATTCGTAAATGATGCCAAATCCCCCCTGCTCCATGGTACATGCACATATCCTCCATTCGCCACCTCTCTCAAAGGAAGGATCTTTACCTCCTGCAAATCTCCTTCAGAGCTCCCTCCTTTCGCTCCCCTAGAATTCCTTTTCCTAGCCCATTTCTCTTGCCATTTGTCGAGCATCAGCCATATTCTCATAGCTACAATCAATTCCTTGGTATGTGACCTTAGACCAACAACCCTTTTCTCTTCCAATTCCCGCTCGGTACAATGCATCCTATGGCTCCCTTGCAATGCTCTAGTCTTGGATAGATCCACCCCATATTCTCTAGCCAAACCCGCCAGTTTCTCATGTGCCACTCGTGCTTTACGAGTCACATCCTTTGCCACAAAAAGCAATTCATCGGGAGTATAGGTCAATACTCTCTCCAGAGGTAGATTCCCATATATTATTTCATCCGCCTCTGCTTTAAGTCTTACTACATCTATCATTCCTGCCTTCAAGGCTCCTTTCAACACCTGACAACTTGCTCCACGTCCCTCATCATACTCGCATTCCGATTCCTGCTCTCTCCTTTCCTCTGGTAGTTCTATGGGAGCAGAGTGGCTCGTAAAGGCAACTGGGGTTGTCCCCGCTCGGCCCATATTCCAGCTCATTTGCTTCTTTGGCGGTACCCATGATCCTAAATCTGGTCTCGACTCCATCAGAGTCCTCGGCCTCACCGGTCTCTCGTCCTCTTCGCCCCTAGATGTGTCCGACACCGCTGCTAATGGTGTACTCCACTGCACAGGGCTTGGAGGTCGGGCCGTTGCCCCTTCCAACTCACTTTCCCCACTTTCTCGCCTAGTTCTCTCTGCCTCTCGTTCGGACCTCTCTCTCGCCTCTGATTCCGGGCTGTATATGGACACAATCGGTCCAATGGTGACCGGTACCCTCAATGCATCCGGTAACCTCATCTCTCCTTCAATCCTTCGGCTGGTCCCCGACTGACCCTGTGAACTCGCTGTTTCAACGAGACCAACCCTTCCACTCGGGTCTCGGGCTGGATCGTTACCCTTCTAGTTTCCTCTCTCTCGCTCCACCTATCATCTGCCTCATCCGGGTTATAAGGGGGTGGTCTCTCGTCTAGCAATCTTTGCAATACATCATCATCAGAATCACTATCCTCTTTCTGTGCTTTCCCATTCCTTATCCCCGTCTCCTCCATTATCGCGGGATACAGTTTCGCTTCCTCGATTGTCTGCACTCTCCATCTTTTCTCCGCTGCGTCCCATTTGGCATCCTGAAACGCCCTAATCGACTTCCTCATCCTCTCCTGACTTCTTCCCTTTTCCTTATCATGCGCTGCTCGGATCCACGCATGTAATGCTTCAAACTGTGCTGGTCTTGGCAAGGGTTTTAAGGACCCCATCACCGTCTTCAGTTGGTACAGCACCGCTAATCTAAATGAGCCGTACCTCGGGAAAGCTAATTCCCCTTCACCTTGTGTAACCTTGTGCCAATTCTCGATCCAAACGATAGTATGTAACCCCACATTCTGTGCCATGTAATGTGCCGGTGTATCCTCGGGAGGAGCTTCTTCTCCCCCGCGGACAACCACATGCCTATCACCTCTACACAACTCTCGCAAAGCCCTAAGGCACTTCATAATGAACAAATTCGATCTCGCGCTCTATTTACTTCTTGTTCTCAAATCCTCCAATAACAGCGCGACTCACACCAACCGGCCTATCACAGCGCGACACCCTCTGACGTCACCTTCCTTAGTTCGCAGCAGTTCCCTTCTCCAAACTCGTTTCACGCTTACTCACGTCCCATTCATACACTGAAATAACCAATTAAGTTATTTCTCTGGCTGTCCGTCCACAGCCTCTGACTGTCCGTCCACAGTCTCTCGACCTTGTTGACCTCGATTGGCGCCCGTCTGCCCCCGTCCGGCCAGACAAAAACGCCTCTGATAGGTTACTAACACTCCGATCTGCTCACCACAACCCACGACCAGCGTTAAGTTGCCATACACACACGCATTCGCTCCCCCTATCTCGGTCCAGGTGATCGATGGTACCTCACGATCTCCTTTGGGTGGTCAACAAAATCTATCTCAGGTGTCTTCTACACCACAATTCCCGGGCTGCGCGCGCTCACAGCCTGATCTCACAATCACACGACATACACAACAACTCCGCAAGACATCACACAACAAATCAACACCGCAATCTACAACCACTCATTATGTTCATACTCACTCCTGGAACTGCTGCTTTCTGCCGCGCTGCTACTCGCCGTCGATGCTCATCTGCCGCCGTCTGCTGCTCGCCATCTGATGATTCAGCATCACTTATCGTCTCTTGGGCCTCAAGGGTCACTTATCCTTATCTAATCTTCCCTCGCTATCAGTAAGAAACCATCCTCGTTTGCTACCAACTGCTCCGGCCCATTTGAGTATCTCGCAATTATCTACTGGAACCCACTCTGGTCAGATGGAACTTTTTTCTTGCCTGATAGCATGGAGGGAAAATTACCGTTATCACAATTACAGTCTGCAATTTGCCATAATCAAGGACTCGAGACTTAATCTCTTGGCTCTCTGGTTTTTATTATCAACATAAAGATTTGGAGATACAAAGTCCTCAACACGAGGCACAACAAGTACATAGGCACTAAAACAAATGCTACTCTACGAAGAATCCGCATACGGCTAAAAATAACTAAAAGTACAATCTCTAAAAGCATGAGGTAGAACACTACCAAGCAAATGTCGATACTAGGGACACTGAACCATACCATCTCTGTCCCTACTCTGTACTAGGTGACATCCCTACCTAGCAATCCCTTGAGACCCTCATCGAATAAAAGGTGTCAGAGTGAAACTTCCTAAGAAGTCCTCACTTAGAGAGCTTGGTCTAAGTTGCCCCCTCTACCCTTCGCCTAGCCGTCCTCTGCTTTGGGCTGCCCCGCTCTGCTCTGCTCCACCCTCGGGGCGCTGTCCCTAATACAGTACCCCAAGTCTCCGAACACGCCCTTTGCGCCTCCTCTCCTTCCGGGGTCGTCTTTCAGTACTTTTCCACAGAGCGCTGTCCAGTTCCATCGTCCATCGCTTGGCCTTGAGTCCCAGACGCCATCCGCACTAGGAGTTACGATTGGCACATTCCAATACACTCCCATGTCTGGCTTTCTCTACATAATTCAAATTACGAACAAAGAGCTTCTCTACTAACGAGCAACTGTCCTTGCACCTGGGGTGAGATCATGCAAAGCAGACATTCTTCACATCTTTTAAGTTGCAATTTACTACAGCCTAAAACCTCTACTGGAATAAATCCCTTTTGGCCTATTGCCCTTGGCTAACATAAGAAAATACCAGGCCTTTCGCCTCAACGATATATGCGAATTCTGGCCACTACTTCGGTTACACAAGCAGGTTTCAATCACAGTATTGACATTTACGTCTTTCTTTCATGTGTGGTCAAGCTAAACAACCTACGGACACGAAGTCTGGGGTACACATTTCTAACACCACATTGCATTTCCCGTAGCTAAACACTATACATTTCTCTAATACGTTTACCATGTGCTTGTACATAGCTAGCACTTCTACTAAAATCGATATAGGTTATACAGTTGTAATACATTGCACACGAAATCCCTGAGTACACATTTGGTTATATACGGGTGCCGACTAACAGTGAATATAACGCACCCCTACAATTCTCAAACTTTTAAACGCTACATCAGCTGTCTAACTTTGGTTTTATAAATCACTGGCCTTGATGGGTGCATGCTGCCCAAACATGCTGTATAGAATAGCCTTGCTTTTTGGGTTTTCTATATCTGCTGTGGTTTCCCTTGAGTTTTCTACTGTTTTTATAGTCCCGGTATGAAACGACGGGCAACCAGTACTATTTGGAGGTTGAATCAAAACAGAGTTGGGTTGATCTTCAGAGGCAAGATCCCTGGCCTGCAGGGCAGAGCGGTGCATGCTGGGATACTCAGCCAGAATGCACATGGCATCCAGTGAGACAGAATATTTATCCGTCGTGCCCAAATCTGCAAAGGATATAGCTTTAAGCTACACTTCGTTTTGTTTCCCCCTGAGTGCGGTATAATAGGAGACGTTGATCCGTTAATCCAACCGCCTCCGACACCGATGCGAAATGTAGATTAGTAATGAATGAGGGGCACAAGGCCTTGTTTGGTAAAGAAAGGGCAGCTGTGTGTATAAGGATGAACTGGGAATGAAAGACACGAGGCTTCAATTTACAGGTAAAGCGCTCTCACTTTTTAAGACGCCATTTTCTACCGCGTTCATTCTGTCGAAATATGGCGGCCGCCATACTGCTGTGGCCATGTTCAGACTGAGTAGAATTATGTCACCAAGAAGTTGTTCATCCGTTATTTGTATCTTATAATTTTGCGTCTAATGCTTTAAGTGCAGCTCGTGTTACAGGAGGAAGAGAGAGTTGCAAAACAATTACGCATAAAGAGCAGGAAATAAAATCCCCTTCATTCCTTGGTAAACATGACTCACCCACCCTTAATAGTCTAGGAGTAGTAACAATTCAGGCTGAGAACCAAAAACCCTATATCCTGAAACAGAACCCACATAATGAGGTCACCCCCTTTCTCGTAAAGCTAACTTGGGCTCCTTACTCAGAATTGTAGTAACGAGTTCAGTAAATGAAGTAATGCACATTCAGAAGAGAAGCAACAATGGGTGTCTCTGTACAGTTTAGAAGTCACTCTAGAATTAACAAATAAAGACATGTTTAAGAACTGAGCTATGTATAAAAAAAAGTAAGGGTTTTTGCCTCTGTTGGCTTATTCTTTTGTTTGGGGCAAATGTAAAACTCTTATTGAATGTTGAATGAATTTCAAGAGTACTCTTAGAAATCGTCAGCAGTCGGAGTATGCCAGGTGTTGTCACAAATACATCTATAGAATTTTCACTTGATGGAGTAACTGCATATGGAAGTGTAACATAAAAGTGCATTATCACTTGTAACTTTTTTCCCCAAGAGAAAAAACAAATTTTACCCATGGAGTAACCCCTTGCATTCACCCTTATTGAATACTGGGGGATATCTCCCTGTTACTGTCCCGGAGACGCGCTTAATCCTGTGTTTTGAAAGAGTCAATTTTCAGAGTTTCCAAAGCACGGGTCCCCAAACCTTACTGTATGTAACAGGAGCTATGAATGTTCAATAAGTATCGTCCTGAGCTACTAATATTATTATTGTTGTAATAGAGACCACATCGGGCAAGATTGCATTAGTGGCCCCTCCAGACAAGTATCCCAGCAGTGATCGCATCAGAGCATCTGGCAGAGTTACCAGCAACAATGTAAACAAGCATTTGCAATGCAACAGGTCTCGCATTCACACGAGTTTGAGCTATTGGCATTGTAAATGACAGGTCCTTTTATTTATGTTTTGGGTTTTAAAACATAAATAAAAGGCATGGTCATTTGCAATAGCTTAAAGTCTCTCAAACGTGAGACCTATTGCATTGCAATAAAGGGCCTTCTTGACCGCTTCTTAGATTGTGAATATCAGAGGAAGAAACCGGCCTGCAACGTCTTCAAAGTAGTGATAAACAGTGCAGTGAAGAAGAAAGTGATGTTCATACAGGCTGTTATCACTATTATATCAGAATTACACAATTCTGATTTGATTAAATGACAAGTAGCTTCCTGTAACCCAGATTCTGATCCACCCAGATCAGAATGGGTTCATTCCAACTAGAAGTACCTTATTTAACCATAGAAGCCAGATCGGTCTTGTCTACGGTGCAGCATGTACGACAGAGCTATAGGTCGCTGTGTCTCGCTATATCGGAAATGCCTTTGAGGTCTTGCTTTACTTAATGGAAGTTCTTAAAAGTATGGGCATTGGTCCTGAGATCCTTGGCTTGATGTTTTGGCTGTAGTTGACCCCAAGAGCTTCAGTACACATAGGATAGGTAATTTCGGATTGTTTTAATATAGTTAGAGGAACACGTCAAAGTAATACGCTGTCACCCACAATGTTTGCCATCACAATGGAGCCTCTGACGTGTCTTCTGCAACAGAGAGCAACGGAGTGGAGCATAAGGGCAAACTATAGTTGCCACTTTATTCACCAAGATCATATGGATACCCACTGGAGGCACATAAAGATAAAGCCCTTCAGTTTCAGCATAAATTGTGTCTATTTTAGACACGAGGATGTAGTTCATACTAAACAAGCATTGGCATAGCCAATAGGTCTCGCTTTTGGGACCTTATAAGTGTTTAGCCATGCAACGGTTGCATAACTAAATACATATAAGTCCCAAAAGCGAGACCTATTGGCTATGCCAATGCTTGTTTCTGTTTATTACTGCTCTGTAGTGATGGCGGTGCACGGGTGCCACCATTACTACATAGAAGTAATAAACAGGAAAAAAAAAACCTGGCTCACGGAGAACATCAAAGCAGCTGTGCAGCCGCGAAAGTGAAAGTGATCGCGATCAAACATCAAAGCGGCCGTGAAAGTGAGGCGCACGCACCCACGCACATGCACTGTAGCTCTAGGCTACAGTGGTTGCACTTTGTTGAGCCCTCACAAAAAGTTTCGCCAGACCAGCGCATGCGCTGGGTCAGGCGAGACCTAAAAAGCACCAACACCACAAACCCCACAAACAGCAGCCGCCCGCTTTAAAGAAGTGTTGTTCCCATGCACTTGTGCTAATTGTTTGCTGCAACGGTGTGTAATTACTTGATGTGGCATAATAGCGTGATTTCATGTAACAAGTGTAATACAGTATTACTGGATTAACATGAAACTATGTAAGCTTAACTTGTATTTCATCCTGGGTCTACACAATATCCATCTGACCGCCACATAACATGTCTTGTTAGTCAAGTGTCAAGACATGCGCTTGTGTTCCGAGGCAGGACAGCAAGGCAGAAACAGTGCTTTTGACCATGGCGGCAGGTTCGGGAATGGCCCCTACCTGTAGTGTTTCATTATAAAGGACAGAGTGCGTTTATGGCTGCCGGTGAACAGGATCAGAAAGCGTTGTGATTCAGCAGGGGAAGGGAAGACAATCCTCCGCTGTGGCAGTGTTCGACAGGACCCTTCCCCTCGCAGGCAGGAGAGTGCGTACGTGCCAGGGGTGGAGAGTGCGTACGTGCCAGGGGTGGAGAGTGCGTACGTGCCAGGGGTGGAGAGTGCGTACGTGCCAGGGGTGTGAAATGACTGAGGGATGCCGCGGCTGGTGAGTGAAATGACTGGAAGGGAAGCCCCACAGAAGCGCCAGCAGCATGCCGTGCTGTCACGCGCCGCTGTTGCCATGGCGCTGCGGGATCCCTTCCATCGACTGCACTTCAACTCCCTGCCCTGCTATAGGTTCAACGGGATGTTACACTGCAGCGGCAGGATTCCCATCACCCAGGCATGTTTTCAAATACAGGCACAGAGCGGGAACTGATGTCATCCCCAGCAACCAGGACTTGAATTATTCAGGGCTGGCTGGAGCAGGCAGAAGTACAGCCTTGGATAAATACATGTGTGTGTGTTGTGTGTGCGTGCTTATATGTGTGCAGCTTTCTGTGTCTGTGCTCGTCTAAGGCGTGTTAAGCTTGACATGAGCATTCATTGATGCGAGTGTACAGGAGTTCGGCATCGTGTTCTGTGTGTTGTACGCCGTGTGTGTGAAAGCTGTAGGTGTCTAGCTGCTCATCCTCCGGTGTGTACTTGTGTATTCTGGATGTGTGCCTATATGTTTTATGCATGTACCTGTTTGTGCTTGTGAGTGAACTGTTGACCTGTTAAG
Organism: Triturus cristatus; assembly: GCF_964204655.1. Lineage (NCBI taxonomy): Eukaryota > Metazoa > Chordata > Amphibia > Caudata > Salamandridae > Triturus > Triturus cristatus. Next base: position 231,728,775 of record NC_140589.1, on the reverse strand, counting down.
TTTTCATGGATGTGTGTGCGTTGTGCGTTTGTCCATCCACCTGACCTCCGTGTGTGTGGGTGTGTGCGTGTTTCCCTAGTTTGAGCGCATGACTCTGCAGGATGGGCCTTTCCTTCTAAGCACTATGGCCATCGTCCTTTCTATCCCCGGGCCTCATCTTTTGTAATCCCAACACACTCAAAATGTCCAAACTTAGGCAGGATGTTCTTAACATCTCCTACAGCCTCGGCTCACACACTCGGCAGAAAAGCAAACAGCGCACGTTCTGCCCGGCCGCACAATTTTGGAATTCGCTTTCTATCCCATTCAGAAAAACAATCTACGATTTAAACTATATTTTTGTGTGTGTGTTGGGGGCGGTCGAATCCTGTCAGCCTTAGGGCCTGGGGAGTGCCAGCAGTCGAAATATGGGTGTGTTTTCGTGGCCTGGTGCGATGCCCAGCTAGCCCTTGCTTGAGGGAATGTCCGGTTGCCAATCTAGCCAGAATACGCTGCATTAAGTGCGATAGCCCACTCAGCAGCCTCAGGTGGGTAAGTCAATGTCTGCAGCAGAAACACTTGTAAACACTGCTGCTGTCTCTCAGAGTGCAGTCATATTTCTGCCATGTAGCTCTGTCAAGTAATATAAGCAGCATGTTAACATGTGGAGGCCAGCATGGTAAACAAGCGCTAGGCAGAACACACTTCCGGGTTTTCAGTAAAGACCTGCGTCCCTGCCTTCATGGACCATTCACATCCTAGCGATGTAAATTTCAGCAGACTGGCAGGAAGCGATTACCAACTGGCAAGTATTTTACCAACAAGGCAGGTATCTTTATGTCAGTACCGGTAAACACACAAGGAAAAGTGATAAAAATCCACTATGCCGAAATGTAAACGTACTCAGGATTAAAAAAAACCAAACTGAAATATATTGTAGGAGCTAGATAACTATTACGTTTAAATTATTAATAGATTAGACAACATTAGAATTACCCTGTGATAAAAAGACAGAGAATCCCACATAAAAGAAAATTTAAAAACTAGCTCCAGGTCATTTCAGAATCTCAAAAATTGAACAAATGGCGGGTAATTTTTTTGCGAATAAAGTGGAAATCCTGTAGGGTTCAGCAGTTACCCTTATTCCTTCCCCGGCGATTGGTTCTGCATTAAAAACCACAGGTTTGTGTGCAAAACCTTTCTACTCCAGCACCTCATCCTCGCTTGGGGTGTAGAAAAAGAAATCGTCCTCTCTGCTTGCAGATAAAAGACCTCACCGCCTCCCCCGAGTCTCGGTAAAAGTAAACACTCGTCCCACTAAACTTCACCAACAAGCAAGAAGCACTGGTGAGTGCAATGAGCCCCGCCGCCTTTAGGGGTGCAGTAACGGTCCACTCTGGGGGCCCACGGCTCCCAGGGCTGAGCTGACAGTAAACAGGAAGTGAGGCCGCCGGCCCCTTACCTTCTGGTCCATGATGGAGCAGGCCAGCTGCACGACGTACAAACTCCCGGGTCAGGCCGATTTGCATGGTGAAGGAGATGCCCGGGCAGGGTAGTAGGGGCAGCGGCGAAGGCCTGTGTTCCAGGCCGGGAGTGGGCATCGCCAGGCCGGGCGCCAGGAGGCTGGGGCTAGAGGGGTAGGAGGGCAGCGAAATCATCGCCCCCTCAGGCCGTCCTGGCAGTAGGCTCTGTTCCTCACATAGGCCCTCTAGCAAGCCATGGCGAGTGGCACCTCACATGGGGTAGGGAGGCAAACACACCCCCCTAGAGCCCAGTACTGGGTGTGGCTCTAGTAAAGTTCCAAATAAATGGGTAAAAGGTCTGAATCCGTCTTGTTGGTGTTTCCTGTTCTGTCCCTGAGCCAGGTCTTCAATGTGGAGACGTGGAAAGAGCTCCCTGTAGACCTGCACTGCAGCCAAGAAACAACAAGCTGATCGCCCAATACCGCTGCCAGAGAGCTCAGGCCGAGGCTGAGGCCAGGAAGCTTTCTGCGAGCAACAGACGACGAGTCCAGTCCGGGTGGGTGGGGCCTAAGGGAGACAGGGCGGTCACCAATCCCACTTCCAAAACCAAACCGACGACAATAGATCTTGCCGAGCGAGCAGCGCATGCGCTGCGTCGCTAGGCGAGACCTAAAAAGGTTTTATCAATTTGGAATCTACCTTCTACATGGGTAATAATATAAAAGCTATAGCTCCAATGTTCCTAGCACCAAGTCAAACATATGAGTAATAAGTCCTTCCAGCACCTCATGATTAATCACTCAAACACCAACTTTAAATATAACATGTATTTGTAAAGCACTTGTTCACCCTGAAGGAGTGTCTTGGCACTGAAGTAGCATATGTTTATTGTTGCCCAAGCAAATGGCTGGAACGGTTGAAATGGAAAGTCAAGTAGAAATGCAAAGTTTTTAGACAAACATCCACTTATGAGTTCTGAAAATACACACATTTTCATCTCAAATATACACTGTCAATTTTGGTATACATATTGTAATTGTAATTGCATTTATATAGCACCTTATGAGGCGTCAAAGTGCTTTTTTGGCGAGTAGCACGCTACTCCAGAACCCACACACATAGTAAAGCTACTTACAGATAGTCGGAGAGCTATCAGCAGCTCACAAGCTACTCGTTGGAGAAGCCTGTTCCAGAGTAGGACACGGTTTGAAAATTGTTGGTGGATATCCACAAACCTACCAAATACGATACGCTGGCTTTCACAGGAACCCCCACAAACGCTGCTCTGCAACAACATTTGCAAATTCAGGTAGTGTGCCATATTTTGAGGCGGGAAAATGAAACAATGAAGATTTTGTGTAGTTTCATTGTAATCAGGTGCACAAAATAAGTTATGAATGGGATCCTGCAAGGGCATGTTTCACTGTTCAGGCATAGTTATACACTCTTTTTTCTTTTGAATTTTCATGAAAACATTACGTACATATAATTTACAGAAAAAATAACTCCCTAAACGTCTCTGGCTGGAGGGTGAAATATGGGAGCTAATACTACAAGAGATTGCAAAGTGGGGTGTTGAAAGAATAATTGGGAGCGGGAAAGGGGTGGGGGTGAATTAAAAACAAAGCGACAGACAGGACTCGGCCTCAGAAAGGGGCTCATCTGTTTGCTTTTAGGATGGGCAGTAGGCAAAGAACAGCTTAATTTTTTAATAGCTATCGAATGTTCACTTATAAAGGAAGAAAAGAAGAAGTCTCGCTTATCACCTGCTCTTTCACTCACAGCGCTTGGAAGAAATTAAGTTGTCTGTTATGTGCTATACAAAGTAAACATTGTATTGAGTTTGCGTTTATATAGCGCTTCTTGCCCCGGATGTGGCGCTGGAGCGCTTGCAGATGGTTAGCGTGCTCTTCTGCTGTGGTACCATGGATGGATAGTGTCGTGGTCATGCATGAGGACCAGAGGTGTGCTCTTCTCTTGTTATTGTCACTCTGTCTGTGCATAAGTTGGAGCTAAAAACGAATAAAGGAAGTCATGCAGGGGGACATGTAGACAGTCACATAAATTCAGAGTTTGTTGTAAAAAAGTGTAAACATGATTGTTATTGCAATTAACATCAGTGGTAGTTTGAGCCCGTTTAAAAGGGCCGTCTGGTGAATGATGTCACATTTGGCCTCAAAACCCAAGCAGACTTCATCAAACAAAGGATCATTCTGGATGCTCACTGCTAGTGATTGTTAGTGATGCAGGACCAGGTGAAGATAATGCTGGCCGGCCTCTTTGAAGTTTGCTGATCTCTGGTAGTATATTCTAGGACGGTGCAAAGAGCGCCATGAAGGTACAATGCAAACACAGCCAGTGGCAATAGCACCACTGGCACTTGTGCAGAAATGAGATCATGTGTGGGCAGCAAAAGGACTCATACCAGGGACTGAAGAGGATTTCATGTTGCAAAGCCCGGAGATCACCTCGCCCACCACACTCAGACAGAAGGAACAGAGGCAGAAGTTGTCAAATGAGGGGGTGGATCCATGGGAGAGGGACACAACCAGGGGCCCACCTATTCAGGATGTTGATGTGTGGGACCAGCACACCAGAGATCCCAAGCAAGACTGTTAGCTTTCACGAAGAGTGAATTTGGTGACAACCACCTCATGCAAAATTCATGAGCTGGAACATCCGCGCTAGAAGCTGTCTGCGTTCGAGAGAGCAAAACCTCAGGAACACCTCAGATTTGTGTCATAAGAGGAGATGATCAGGGTCTTAATAGCTTTGGGTAGATTGACACAGTAGGAGCCCTAGAAGCCCATAACTGTGACTGTATCCCAAAAACGTATCATCTGCATCCTGCAGATAACACCATCTGCCCCTACGAGATAAAGTACAATGAGGAAGGTCAGAAAAGGATTGCCGTCTTCTCGAGTGTCGGCTGTAGCAAGCAGCAGCTGCTATTGCGGTCTGTGGTTGTGGGCTCTCACTTTGATCTTTTATGCTACTGTGGTTACCTTATCACCATGTACTTGCTGGTGACATTACCTAGTGCTAATCTGCCACTTTCTTCTCCCGAACACTAAAGTTATTTTTTTACATTATACTTTTGTGGTCATCCGTGGTTTGTGGCAATAATTTCAACATTTGCTAGGAAGGAATTTGAATAGTTATAGTGAAGGAATCCAGGAAAAAGTAAAGAAAAACACAAGAATTTTCGAGACTAGGAAATTATACAGTAATTGCATAAGGAACACAAATTGGGAAACACAACTGTTAAGGAACCAAGTACTCCGTAATTTATCCAACAAGCTTTATTGCGCTGGTCATAAAAAGGAACTGGCGAGAGCCAGGTAGGTCGGCTTCCAATCCAAGACACTGCTAAAGACTCAATGTCCTGGACAGGAACACCGTGATGGAATGCAACCATGCATTCCATGCCACGCTCCGGTACATAATATAATACATAACACATCCCCCCCTTAACAACACAAAAAAAGCAAATAACTTAAAAGCAAATATGAAACTTAAAACAATAACATAAGAAAAGAATAATCACATTACATATTCCTTCAACCAATGCCGGAAGAACCCTTTTTCTTTTTCCTCTGTCACTAACACCCTCATCCACAACAACCGGTTCTATCATGCCCGACGGCAGCTCCTCATTCATTCTGGATTGACTGCACCTCCTCCGAAGCAACCGCTGCTTCCAAAAAACCTTGGCTCCCCACCACTTTCTCCTCAACAACCCACTTTTCTGGAATAAGGTCAGAAGCCAGACTAGGTTGAACAGCACTCCTCCGATCAAAGAAATCTTCCACCCCCTCTCTGTCCTTCACCCCATTGGCACGCAGAATGTCTCCTCGCATGACACCAATATGATCGCAAGTGAAGATGTAAATACATAACAACTGCCAGTAGCTGTGTAAAGCCGCAAGTGGACCATAGACTGGTAATTTAGGAGTGGGGAAGGGGAATGGAAGAAACAGTAAGGTTGGAACAGAGCAAAAGGGGAGGATAGGGAAAAGAAACTGGTGAAATGGCCATAGAAAGGTCCATCTATTTTTTTATCCTTTTCCAAATGTTGTTTTCCCTCCAACTTATTTGCATTCTATAGCATTGAATGTTCGAGTGTTTCTGGGTACGAAGAGCATTGTCAGAGTCAAAAACAGTGAAGGGGTTTTGATGACCTAGAATGTCATATGAATCAGCCATGTTCTGTGATCGGTCATTAGGCAACCAGACTCAAACAAGCATTGGCATAGCCGATAGGTCTCGCCTTTGGGACCTTATAAGTGTTTAGCCATGCAACAGTTGCATAACTAAATACTTATAAGGTCCCAAAAGCGAGACCTATTGGCTATGCCAAGCGGCCGTGCGGCCGCGAAAGTGAAAGTAATCGCGGTCAAGCGCGGCACACGCGCCCGCGCACATGCTCTGTAGCTCTAGGCTGGCCTGGTAGCACTTTTTGGAGGCCCTCTCAATGAGTCTCGCCAGACCAGCGCATACGCTGCGTCAGGCGAGACCGAACTCAATGGTACTCATTTTATCGAGGGGACCCCACAGGATTTGAACTTGTGGCCATGAAAACAAACACAGGCTTCCTGGAGCGGATGTACTGGTCCACTAAGCCATGAGACATGGCAGTCAGAGCCAGGCTAGCATTCCGCTCTATTCGACACATAATAGTACCAGGTGATGAAATGCAGGTCTGTGCAGGCTTTCAGTACAAGGCCACAAAAACCCCTCCCTTTGACCTAGAGGGCCCTGTGGTTAAACCACTCTGACACCCCCTCATTTAGTCCAGCCCACAAGCAGCTGACCTCAATTCTGGGTCACTGAACTTAAAGCACATTCATTACCGGCTGCTTGAAGCTGACAAGCGGTATTAATTGAACAGAGGCTAACCTTGCCCCTTTCTCACTTGTTTCTGCTAAAATGATCTGCTTGCAGACAATACCGGCAGAGGAAGTGCATGCACGCCCGAGGGTGGCCCCACTGCTTTCTGACCTGGCCCTTTTAAAACTCTCTGTGGATCAGTATTCAATCTTTCCTTTGGGAGCTTTCTCGGCCTATCACAACCACTCTCCTGCCACACAATAAGCACATGTCACAACAAACCTGCTCTGTTTGTACCTTTCAGATGCTACCCTTGAGTGTGGTGGATACTGTGCGGAAATGTCCTCTTCATTCTATTAAAGCAAGAGTTCCCTTTTTGTGAAGGGAAATTCTTCCCACCCATAGTTTGGTTAAAACATTTTAGGACATGGAGTTTTTTTTGTAATGATCACGTTGGGTTTTTGAGCCATTGTTATATTAATATATTTGAAAGGGGATTTTATATTTCAATCAAACTCAAACAATAAAAAGCATACTGTCAAATCCAGTAGTACCTGGCCTCAGGCCTGAATGAGACCCTGAGGTGGCACAGATGTTTAATATTAGCTGCCACATTCGATATGGCAGATCACTTGATCCTCTTCAAGTGCTAAACCCACTCAGCTATCCAATATTCTGCTTTGAATTGGCACAAATCCTTTCGATAAGACATATCCTACGCCACCTTCATATCAATGTATCCCTTTGTATTTACTCCTCTTGGTTGTGGGGCTTGCGCAGCTCAGCGTTCCGCTAATCAATTCGTTTGTTTAAATTGTTAGTTTACAATAGCGCCAATTTTACTTGGACGACTAACTCTGAACGCGTTTGTCTGAGGAAAATCCTCCAATTGTTAATCAACTGGTTTCCAGTTGGAGGATGCCTGTCGAAAGGTGCAATTCCATTTTTACTTTTTTCCAGCTGAAAATATTTTTCAAAATCCCAATTTTTTATGTGTTAGTAACCAAGATGCTGTTCTGAGCATAAAAAGTAGAAGATGGGATAATAAATGCCTAGCATACCAGTCTAGATTAGCTACAAGCAGCAAAAACATTGTAAAAAGCAAATAACACGCTCTTTCCTTGCTCGATATGAAACATGAGAGTGTTTGGATATTTTTCAACTCAGATTTGCACACCTAAGCAGTCTTTTTTGCATGAAGCATAGGTGCACAAAATCTACATGAAAATACTTAGGGAAGAACTGTGAATACCCACAAAGGTACAACTTTGTGAGTGTTCAGTTCCTTGCAAATGGACGACCATCCCACCCTGGCAACAAACATTTTCTTATTGCTACTCCTCTACTACATTGAAAATCCTCTGTATTGATCGATTTTCTACACCAAATATGCTGGTTTAAGATGTAGAAATCCTCATTCTTCTTACAATTTACCCCCACAGATTAATAATGCCTTTGGTCACCCACATTGTATCTAACTGTGCAAAAGTGTGTGTAAACGTGTCACATTAGCTTCTTCTGCCTTCATCTGCTTGATTGGGATACTGAGAAATAGACCTGGAGCATCTTTAGAAAACACATTATGACCCTAAGGCTTATCTTAGTGACATTTTTGTTCCATGCAAATCTTCTCACTGGAACATGTCATTTATGGATGGAGTTGCCTCGAATGACTCTCCTGCAGCATGTGAACATGAATGAATGTTAAATATATACCAAGCCCTGATCAATGCTGCGGACCGATAGAGGCCATGACAGCGAGGGGTAGAAACATGCTGACAAGTAACCAGGGAACTGCACTGCATGGAGTCCCTGTGCATTTTGCTTTTAATTATGCAATAGGGAGATACTAATAAAGAGTAAAGACTTAAACACCCTCTACACATTTTTAACTCTTTATGTTCCCATCAGCCTAAACAACTTTCCTTCTGTACCCAAGGCTTTCTCCTCTTAAAGAGCTCCTGGGGAGGCATTTGTGAAAAACAATTGCCTGTCGCAGTGAGGAGGGGCCTGACGATGAAGCACGACACTTTAATGGGTGATGGCCTTCCTCGTTTTTAGTGAAATCCACATACGAATGATCACAATTGTTGCACCCATGATAGTAGGATTGGGTTACCTAACTGAATACTCTAAATCTTAACTTGGTGTCAGCTTCTATTTTTGGGATCATTAATATACACCAGTCTTGCACAATCTTCACAGGCTAGAGTGCCCACCTTCCTCCATTTGATTATAGACACTGTTTTCCATCATAGACTTTAGTGTGATAGCCAATTGCATCCTGGGTTTTGTAGCCCCATTTTGCGTCCATTGAACTAATTAGAATAACACTCCTGAAATCCGTGATTAGTAGGTGAAAAGTTCAGGACTAGAGACGGTGTCCTTAATGACCAGGAGTGAGGTAGTCATCCCCCTAGCAGAGATTCTGTGATATTTTGACATACGGCTTCTCACGTTGCATTTATTGAAAAACAGTAGAATTTCTACAAGAAATGTGCGTGTAGTAAAGTCCCACTATATATGGACATGATCTGCTTGGACAGTAAAGGCGAGGAGGAGCATGAACTGAAACAAAGAGTAAGGCAGGGCTTACATTAATAAGACAAATACAAATCATACATTAAGCAGCACAACAAAAATGAATACTAACAATTAGTGGCGGCTGCTATCTATGCAGAGTGGTAGGACGGATAAATGGGTGGTGGGTGCACACATGGGCAAACCTACATTAACTAAATTTAATGCCGACATGCATTACATTATCGCTTTAAAGTTAAAATGTTTAACTTTAAAACGAAAATACAATGCATGTTGGTAGTTATGGCATACATACACATATACAATACATAAAAAAGGAAATAAGAAGTCACTTACCTTGCTGCAGGTCTTCGCTCCGGTCCCGGTGTTCTTTCCTCCAGTGTGGACCCAGCCAACTGCCCTAGCCAATCCTGACCCTGCTCTCATGTTGTTAACCAGCCTGAGAGAAGCGCCAGGATTGGATGGAGCAGGCTCACTCAGTGCTCCAAAGGGCACTGGAGACCTGTGCTTGCTCTCAACCCGGTTGTCCAAGACAGTCCCTTTGAGAGGTTTAAAGTGCGTGTGTCTGGCTGGTTTTCGCCAGCCAGCCAGCCAGCCAAAGAGACGTGCACTCTAAACTTACAATGTCCTGCCTATCACTCCTCTCTGCTGCTGCTACTTAGCTGCGGCCCGCCACGACTGGACACTCAGCTCGAGACGAGGGTTTGCCGAGTGAATGAAAAGTAAAATGGTAATAATGTCTATTACCATTTTATTTTTCATTTCGGGGCATTGTAATTAGTGAAGTGACTGAGGAGCCGCCGCTGCGTAGCAATATAGACTTGCATCCTTCCAAAACTAGACACAGCTAAAATCAAGTCCTCATAATTTGCATCCACTGCTGCGAAGCTGTGCTCAAAACTACCTTCACATTCTGCTTTGCACATAAAATGCTGCTACACTGCACTGCTCGAGGTCTGAAGCGCTAGTCTGCGAGCCTCAGTTTCCACACCTAAGCTCAGCTCTTATAAATGACACTGCAATCAACACCTTTTCCTCATGGGAAGTCGTTCAAACACCTGGCACCCAAGCTATGGAACAACATGGACCCAGAGCTGCGAATGATGAGAACGAAATGACCTTTAAAAAGAGACTAAAAACACGGCTGTTTCCTTAAGGCAACATGATGGAATTCTTCCTGTCTTGTTTCATACCAGCGCTGCGATGCCTAAGGGTAGCCATGCGCTCTACAAATCCCTAAAACCTAAACCTAAACCTCATCCGTGCACAGGAGACTTAGTTTACTACCTACAGACCAGTTGGAGAGTGCTTTGAGGCCTTGACAAGAGCTAGGAAAGCGCTATAGAAATACCACAAATCAGGGCACAAGTCCTAAAAAAAGAAGTGGGGGGACGCTGTCACCGGAAGTGACGTCACGACAGGAATCTCATGGGTATTTCTTTAGATGAAAGGTGGTCTGCACCCTACCTCGCGGAGGCTGCGTTTAATCCTCCCGCAGTGAATGCAGGTAGACAGACGTTCTGAATGAGCTCTGATCTCGCTCCAGAGAGGCCAAAGAGTGAAGTCCAGCTTTTGGGCAGGGGGGACGGCGTCCACCCGGTAAAAACCTGGTAAAATAAGTGGGGGGACGCCGTCCACCCGCGTGGTACCCCGACTCGAGCCCTGCCACAAATACATTACATTGCCAACATCCTTCTACACGCTTCTGTTCCTGCTAGCAGGGACCTGATGTTTTTTTCTTGAATTAACTCTTTCGCTCGTTCAGAGGATGTGAATTTAGAAACAAATTAATAAGTGCCATAGAGCATACTATTACTAATTTGTGAAGTCTTTGATGGTGAAATAAATAGCGTCAGACAACATTATAGGAACCGAGGTCATCTTTTCATTTATGGACTTTCTCTGGAGCTTCGAATCTGATCTCCCCCCGCACATGGCAGGAATGTGCTCTGCGAGGCCCGCCCGGGGCGGGTTGTTCATAGTTCAGTGAGCCCGCATTGAGGTCACGGCGCTGACGAAGCAGAGCGTACGTACGTACACGTAACCGAACTCGACGTCAATTGGATCCTTTTGTGAAGTGAGCCCAACGGGGCAGGCAGGAACCCTAGGAAGCACGCATAGCATTTGATATTGGCCCGGGGAGCTAATGCTGCCCTCTTTACCTCGGGTGATACCACGGACGAGCCTCCTTGAAAGGGCGGCCTGTCATGTCCAATAGGGAAGGAGCCGGCATGATTTATGGCCGAGTCTGAGAGCCATCCATCACCCAGCTGCCTGACAGATGTGTGGCTGACACCTTCGACACACGGAAGGAAACAATACAGGCTTCAGACTAGGACATGTCGGGACTCAAAAGAGTGAGCTCCCCTTTTTATCGCAGTCTTTGAAGTAAGGCTCAGTTATTTTCTATCGAAAAAGATCCAGAAGGAATCCATATGTAATATGACCGTAGATACTTTGTATAACTAAAACGAGGTTTACTTAATAAAATATTTTTAACACTTCATCAGAATTGTTTTATTGATCTGAATTTTGAGTTACAGTTAACTTTTTAAAAAAAGGTAAGCACGCATGTTTGTAAAGTTCACCTTCACCCCTTTTGGGACTCTTCCCCCCAAAACATTTTTTTTATTGCTATTCAATTTAATGGCAATCATTTTCTCGACTAGAAAAGGGTGAAAGGCTGAGTGTACTCACTGTTTCAAATCTGTGACAGGGAAGTTAAACAACAATTTCTATGGTGGATGCCTCGGTTCGCTGAGTCATCAAACCCAGTTAATGTAAGGTGCTTCTTCAAATATTGGTTGATTGACATGATACCAACGGAAAAATAAAACTATTATAATGTCCTCGAATTAATCCCTTTAGTATCCTCTTTATTCAAATGTGATAATAATCGTCTATTTGAGATGCCAGTGAAATCTTTCTGACATGAAGTGTAGTTCTAGCAGAAAGGGAGCTGATGGGCGGGGCAGGAGAGTATCGTTTGCAGGTCTTGGAAGTTCATTGTCCAATTTTAGGAAACACGGATCAAGTCCATTCTCTTGCAGACAGCTGTCTGGGGCAGTAATGTCTCCTGCATGGACTGTGGACCCTGATAGCTTATATCTGGTATCCTGACTTTTTGACACAGCATCACATTAATCTAGTGTGTGCACAAAGGCTCTTGACATGAGTAAGATACTCAATCTGGAGGGCATACTAAGCACACCTTCATTGACAGACAGTACAGTCCTTGTCATGGGTTTAGCCAGTGCTTAATTTGAGCCGGTGGTTTCCGGTGCTTGGCACGGGCACTTAATTGCCAACATCGCCATTTATGACAGTCTGCCACATGGTGGTGCTGTTTGTTTTATTTAGAGATGAGCACAACAGTTGTTTTATTAAATCAAAAAACATTAAAAATGAATAATACCTGCCACCTGAGCCACTGTTGTCTTGGAATAGTCTGAAGAGCCACACTTATAGGAGTGTGATGCTACTAGGTGTGTTTGTACTGTCACCAGCAGCGCTGGACGAGGCAATGGGTGCTGCAAGCTACAGTAGCCCCGTGACGATGGCTCGGCACATATTTCTTTTTAAATTAAGCACATAGAGTGATGGTGGCACAGTTTTCTTTTGCAGATTTATACAGCGCAAACTCAACCCAAAGGTATTGGAGTGCTTTACATGAGCACCAGTTACGTTACATAAGGATTTTGAGCCGACGCCGAGGCTCGAACCTGGTTCCCCAGCTCCAAAGTCGGTAGCTCTAGCCATGAGGCTACATCCTCTCTGCACAGTATTTTGTTAATCCATAGTTGTGACCAGCCCTTTTTAGGTCTCACCTGGCGTTAGCAGCGCGCATGCGCTGCTCTCGCCATGCGAGGGCCTTTTGGAATCAATACATTTCTGGAAGGGACCTGAAGCCCCGCCCTTGTTTTCAATTGGCACGCGTCTTCGTTTATGTTAAGCGCTGGCGCGTGATTGAAAATCGGGCTTTTGGGTTACCGCCTTGTCCACTTTTAGGACGGCCCATCTGGACAGGCCGACGCCATCTTGGTTTGGCATGACGTAGGAGGGTGTGCTGGTAGCTTGTTTACTGGCTCCTGATGGACTGATTAGAAAGGCGAAAACTACACACTATGAGACTAAGATCAACGAAGCAGGTAACTCGACGAAGGAGTTATTTCTACTTTACAAAACTCTCTCTAGTGGAAAATCCGCCACTGTCCCTGATGACTGTTCGTCTGAATCTTGTGACAGAATCGCAGACTTCTTTGCTGAGAAAATATCTAAAATTTACTCGGCTTTCCCAACTCAACCCACGAATGGGATAGAGTTTGTAGAAAACTCTAGGGATAGGGGAAACTCACCCACCCTTACCAACTTTGTTACCCCACCCACAGAAACTCTCCTAAAAATCTGCAGATCTGTAAAGTCAGGTTCCCCACGGGACCCTACCACTCCCAAACGCCTAAAAGACAGCCTGGGGGCCTTGGAGCCCTACATTAGGCATCTACTGGATGTGTCTTTTACGACAAAGACGGTGCCTAAAGAATGGAAAAAAGCGGTGGTCCTTCCTCTCAGGAAAAAACCTACCATCAGCTTTGATAAATTAGACAATTTGCGGCCCATCTCTCTCTTACCATATCTGGCCAAGGTAGCAGAAAAAACGGTCAATATCCAACTTATGGATTTCATAGACAAAGCTGCCTTACTGCACGACACCCAATTTGGCTTCCGCCCCCGCCATTCTACGGAATCGGCACTACTGACGGCTGTGGAATCCCTAAGACAGGGGGTGGATGAAGGTCACACTATGGCCCTTATCCTACTGGACCTGAGTGCGGCATTCGACACTGTAGCTCACTCCACCTTGCTACAGTGTCTGAATGATGGAGGTATAACTGGAGCCGCACTCCAATGGATCCAATCCTTCCTGACGGGGAGAAGTTTCCAGGTCCGTCAAGGGGACCACTATTCCCGAGACATAGAATTGGGTCAGGGCGTTCCTCAGGGTTCGTCCCTGAGCCCAACTCTTTTTAATCTCTATGTCTCCCCAGTGGCTCCAATTGTAGTGGGACACGGACTACAAATTGTTACCTATGCCGACGACACACAGTTAGTTGTATCCCTCTCGCGTACACCCGGCCTTGCTATGGACAGTTTCAGGGCTTGCATGCAAGATCTTGCAACCTGGATGTCCACCAATTGCCTGAAATTAAATGGCAACAAGACCGAGGTGCTCGTGGTGGGAGGCAGCCCATCTGTCTGGACGTCGGCATGGTGGCCACCTTGTCTAGGTGAGGCCCCCACACCTCGGAAAGAAGTCAGAAATCTCGGGGTCTGGCTAGATACTGACCTGTCTTTCGGACCACAGATCAACAGGGTGACGGGCATTTGCTTCAGCATTCTAAAAACTCTGCGGAAGGTCCTAATTCTCCTTCCTACGGCCGCCCGCAGAACACTGGTGCACGCCCTTGTCACCTCACGCCTAGACTTTGGCAACCTACTTTATTTGGGAGCTACCTGTAAAGCGATAAATCGACTTCAGGTGCTACAGAATGCTGCAGCCCGCCTTATCTTAAACCTCCCTAAAAGATCGAACTCCAAGGCCGCCCTCCAGTCACTCCATTGGCTGCCGGTGAGGAGCAGAGTTGAATTTAAGTCCCTCTGCACCTGCCACCGTATCCTCGCTAAGAAGGCGCCAGCACCACTCCAGTACCTCATTACAAGGTATGCACCAATTCGTGCATTGCGCTCCTCGCAAGGAGGCTTGCTTAAGGTCCCTAGGGTGAAAAAGGCCCGTATGGGAGGTAGATCCTTCCGATACCTGGCGGCAAAAAGCTGGAATAATTTACCTCTCAACCTCCGACTGGACCCCTCCGAATCTAGTTTCCGGAGGAAATTAAAAACTTACCTCTTCTCAAAATAGTGGGCTCCTCCCCTACTTCTCTTTCAGAGTGCTTCAGTTCAGCGCGGGGACACGCATTCTGCGTAACCAGGCGCTCTATAAATGCCCCTTAATAATAATAATAATAGGAAATCCTACCTGCTCCTCCCTTCCCTTTCCCCCATCCCAAACCAAACTTCCCAGAGTTGCGCTCTTCATTATTTCATGGGCTTCCCAAGGCGTAGGGCAAAGTTAGCCGCGCCGTAAGTTTATTCTGTTATTTGTCGTTTTTAAAATGTTATTTTAATTGCTTAGCGTGCGCTGCTCAGTAAGAGTGCCTGCATTAAAACATTGTGTGTTGAGTCTTTTTTATTTATTTTCTTAACTAGTTCCATTTTAGCTCGTTTCCATTTTAGTTAGCTGTCTGCACTTTGTTAACTTGTTTTACATGCTCTGCAAGTCACAGGGCTCTCACATCCTGTAGCTCTTATTTCGAGCTGCCTGCCTGCTGGGCAAAGGGCTTCTTTCCTGCCGGGGTCTGGGAGTTTGCTCACCCACCAAGATGCTGCAGACGGTCCAGCGCTGGTTCTAGTGGGGCCTGCTCTGATAGCCCACTAACTACACATGGGCCGACTTAGAAGACAATGAGGAACTGGTGCTGCCCAAGGCCTCGCACTTTTATATCACCATGCCCGGCACGCTTCTCTTCATGATTGTTAGGTTCTTCCTTGAGAGGTAAGGAAAAGTGCCAAGCAAACGTTTTTGAGGGAAACGGGCGAACTCGGGGATGCTTGCATGGCCATTGCGGATATCTCGAGCTGTCCCATGTGGGACGTGAAGTCTGTGTTAACTCTGCCTTCTGGGACTTGTATTTCTTTTGAGAAACTCGTGTCTAACATGACACCCAAACAGTCCCAGAGACCTGATGCTTATATTAAGTGATTGTTTGAATTAAGCGAGGAAAGTGCATTCTGGGACACATAGTCCCCGAGATCTCATCTCGTCCGTGTAAAAAGTATTTAGTTTCTGTATATTCTGTTAATTATGGCCCAGCGGGGCTATTTATATTTAGGAAAGTAGTTTTTTTTCTGTGACGTATAACATCAGAGACCATAAGTATTGTGGTGCCCAAAGACTTGAGAACCACCCTCTACAAAGTATACAAAGCTGAGATGGACTAGTCTGAGACCGCAGTGCCAGTGGGTGTGTTTTTAAAGTAATGAGCCAGCAGCAGGCAGGCTGGAGACCGGAATGGAAGGGGCAGAGGGAGGCGGCTCGGGGGTCCACGCTGCTCTTTCGTGTTGCATACTTGCCTTAGTGCTGGCTAAGCAAGCTGAAGGCAGGAGGCAGAGCCAGGTCTGTGAGCAAAGAGCAGTCAGGAAGTGACGTTCTCCAACCACTACCCCATGGATCCGTCTACCTTAGGGTACCGCGTTTTCTTGAGTGTTTGGTAAATTTCTCTGAATGTGGCGTGCTAACCTGTCTCGCCGTCAGTCCCAAAACAGCACTTGGTTCTTTAACTTTTATGTGCAATGGTGTGCGCAGGGGCAGCTTCGTCGTGGCAGAATTCATTCCGTTTAATCATTTTGGAGTCTGACTCTGCCCTCGAGCCCCACCCAGACAGTTTTAACAAAAACAGGTCCTAAACACCCCACCTGCTCAGTGTACCCCTAGACAAGGGTAGTGCGGTTTAGGGCAGGTACACAGTCTTCTGTGACAACCTCCACCAGCCACTGTGAAAGTGTACTGTGAGTGAGCCCGAAGAGTGTGCAACAGATTTGAGAGAGAAGCAGCCACCAGGGGGTAGGGGTGTGCCGATAGATGTCTGTGTCCCGGGTATTGCATTGCTCCTGTTGCTTTGGAAACAGATGATGGAGGGGTGACACCCAGAAGCTGACAAAATATGAGGTGTGTTGACAGATGATGGGTGATTGGTTGTAGTGTGCGAGGGCTGTCTGTGCTCCAGTGTGGCAATATTGTGCTCCCAGGTGTGCATCTGGAGCTAAGAAAAGTGAGTCATAGGGTTTCTATGGTGTGGTGATAAGCAGTTAAACTCTCCACTGCTGCTGAGTGCTGACAGTTCTGTTAAAGACAATCTTGCGACTCCAGTGATATTAATTGCATTTCTTTGAAGAAACGTCTGACGCACTCTTCAGCATTTAAAGCCGCTCCACAGAAAACAACATGAGCCTGAATCTGATGATGGCTTCCAACTTCAACAATCATTTGCAATGCAATAGGTCTCGCAAGTACACAATTATAAGCTATTGCCATTGTAAATGGCAATGCCTTTTATTTATGTTTTGGTTTTTCAAAACATAAATAAAAAGCACTGTCATTTACAATACCAATATACCTCATACTGCTCTCCACACTTTCCCTCATTCAAAACACTAAACACATCCACACTTCATTCCTTCTCCCTATTTAATACCCGCGCACCTTTCTTCTGCCACATAGTATTCTAATTCTCACTGTACTTCATTAACCCTCAGGCTATTCTTCTAATAATTCTCCTGCCCAGATCTTAAGCACTGCTCCTCTCCTACTAAACTATGCTTTAAACTACTACACAGCTGACAAATACAATTCTAAAAACATAAAATCTCAACATATCACAAACATACACTGATTAATACAAAGATATAAAACAATACCATTGGCAAAGCAAATTACTTTAACTTGAACAAAGGCGAGACCTATTGCATTTCCAAAGCTTGTTTTTCTGTGTCACAAGAGGTGCTAGAGTGGAGGCCTAGTGGCCCACTAATGAGCTGACCTGTCTACAGCTGTATAACCGTGTGAAACTCTGTTTTGTTAGAAGCCATGAAATACTCTGAAGATGTAAGAATATTCTGAGTACACTATGCCCCTTGGCTCTTCCACCCCTCTGGCAAAAAACCTACTTCTCACCCCCAGATCATGCGATAACTGAAAGGGCTGACCCAGATCCACACATTTGGGCACATGGCTTAGCTCGAGTCCCTTTCAGGCACATCATTTGTCAATGAGAAAGAAAACTGGATACACACCCCAAACAACCTTTGGGCCCCCTCCCCTTCAATCAGGAAGCACTGTGAGGCTCTGACATCAGGCCACCCGAATGCCAGTGATAGCAGAAGTGAAAACAATAGCCCTTTAAGACCCTTTCAAGGTGTCAGAGGAAGTGACATCACATGACACTGTATCCTTATGATGTCATACATACTGTAACATGACTTTTGACTCTCACCATAAAAAGAACATTTTTAGCCATTTATTGTAATTTTCCTTGAGGTAGTTTTCTTAGAACTCCAGAAAGCTATCTGCCATCTTTGCTACGGTATTTTATATTTATTTATAAAGCAAATACGTGCCCCGATGTGGCGCTGAAGCTCTTTACAAACAAGTAGCATGTTATTTTGTGTGAGCTCTGTACTAGTGATTGTCAAGTATAAGGATGACACTTGATCATGCTATTTTAATGCAGCGTCCTGCATTTTGCATTATGCATCACATGCAAATTAATTGTGCTGTTCATTTTATCTAGCGGAAACACCAGTGTGTTCTGAGTTATAGGGAATGCTTTATAAAATCAGGGGGCCCGATTCACAAAAGTATTCTGAGACAAAATCCTAACTTTACGACATTTTTGGTATTCACAAAAGGCATTTAGAAGTAGTAAAGTTTGTCTTACGTTTTGGTCTTAAGACAAAATCTTAAATTAAGCTTAAGTTAGGATTTTGTCTTAAGACCAAAACGTAAGACAAACTTGAGACAAAATCCTAACTTTACTACTCTTAAATGCCTTTTGTGAATACCGAAAGTCGTAAAGTTAGGATTTTGTCTCAGAATACTTTTGTGAATCAGGCCCAAGGAAATGTTCTCAATGCAGATGGTACTGTTGTGATATTGCTTGCCCTCTAGATGTAGCGCTATTGGTGCACAATTCTTCATGTCGCTAGTTGGGAGAGTTTGCAAATATCATGAAGTTTAAACACATTTTTATTATGTCTTCTTTGAAGTTCTCCTCCCTCTTTTGGTTCCATTCTTTCATGCTGCTATGAAGGAAAAAGCATAGTTTGAGAAAACAATCTCATAATATAATAATAAACAGACATATGGCATTTTGGACAGAGGGACTGTATAAAATGTTTTTTATGCATTTTCTTTGGCCCATATCAACTGAGTATTGGTGGATGAGAGGCAAACATCCGAGAATGTTTTACATCATTTAATAGATTTGTAAACCTTTTAAATAAACAAGTCATTCAAAAGTGAACAAGTCAAATCATCTGCTAGTTCAAATCATGTACATGTTACAGTCTTGTTTGTACACTCTACATTACATGTTACTTCCTACTGTGGTGCAGCTTTGTACTTAACTTTAGAAAGCTGAGGACATACACGGGGTATATGGATAAAGTAGTAAGTATAACTGTTGTTTCTAGTTTGTAGTGAATGGAGTGTTCTTATCACCCTTGATACCCCATTTTCACTTACTTTCATTTTCACAATGTGTAAAATGTACTGAATTGCAGAGTGGAGTAATGATTGACAGGAAGTCGTAGGAGAAGAATAGGGGTTGCAAGCATAATCCCGAGGGCAACTGCTGCTGCATCATTTCAATGCGTGTCTTTTTTTATTCTAGAACATTCAGCCCTCAGTGAGTGAAATGCTTTATACCACCCCCATCACCTTTTGTGTGTTTAAAATAACACCCTGAGTGGCCAAGGGTATTGCCAGATGTGGGGCCCTTGCTTTTTGTGCCGTAGGATTCTAGCTATTATTTTGCTTATGAGGCCTAGTGGGGCAGAAGCCGGTCTAGTGTTGCCATTTGAAGGGGGCTTCGTTTGGCAGTTCAGGACAGACAGTTCCTCAGACGAGCTGGGTTAGTATTGATTTACATAAGGTGCAGTGGGTACAGTGGGCAAAAAACAACGGAAAGGAATGACGCCCAGAAACTGGTCCCAGGTTGCGTTTTTCCGGTCCAGGGAGGACCTGGCTTGGCAGTTCAGTCTGGACTGTTCCCATGAGGCACAGGGTCAAGACTGATTTGCATATGACTGGGTCTAAGCTGGGGTGGCATGGTGAGCAAAAGAACAATGGATTTAAACCAGATCTCTTGACTGGGGGTGAGTGTTTGATATACTCTGCATTACGTCCATCATCTGTGTGTCTTTTGCTTTCTCACCCAGAGTGAATGCTAGCAGCTTAGACTATTTGATTTTACCCCACCACATTTTATGTGTCTAATAGAATTCTAGCCCCTCTGCCTCAGGCTTTATGGTTGATAAAGGGCCTTTACCTCATTGTGGGCCCTTGCCTGAAGTTTAAGCTTATATCTTGGGGTTTGGTCCTTTAACAACCATCCTGCTCTTGTCAGGAGGCTATAATGCTTAATTATATCATTCGTATAGACCTGTTCTTCCAAACCATGTCTCCTTTGTTCACATTTTCAAGATGAATTCTCGTAAATGATATATTGTAAATCTGGTCACTAGATCCCCTCAAACATTTTCAGATCAGGTTTGTTGAATTGCAGTGTTGCCATGCTTCTTTTCAGAGTGCCAGTCCGCCTCTGCCCTGCAGCTGATGACGCGGCGCTGCCACGGCAGGAGAAGCTGCAGTGTGTTTGCCAGCACCTATGAGTTTGGAGATCCCTGCTACCCAGGAATCCACAAACACCTCAATGTCATCTACACCTGTGGTAAGCTGGGCTCCTTGCACTAAGACCTAATTTGTTAACTAAGTTGAAAATGCTACCGCGTATTACAGAGTAAATGCTTATCCCTGGCTTGTTCTCACTGTCATTATTATCACTGTTTTTGGCATATGATTGGGCCACTGGAATTATGCGGTGGGGGGACCTGATTATGCGGCAGGGTGACTAAATTATGAGTCAAAAAAAGGGCAAACTATGCAGCATAATGCGGCACATTTTGTGATATTATTTATTCATTCATTTGTCATTTTGACACTTGTTAACAATTTCAGGGCAAAGGTTGCACCTCATAAGCAGTTCAGCACACAAATACAGCAATAAGCAACAGAGAGGTGACCAGTCAACCTTCACGCAGGGCCTTTCATTGTGCAGCAACACGTGTTGCTGCGTTTTAGCAACTATTGATCCATGTGTGCTAAATACAGCATTTTTTGTTAAAATTTGCAAATTATGCAACAGATGACGAATTATGTGGCAAACGAGGGAAATGTATACTTATAGGGAAAAGACAGTGGTCGCCGAAGCAAATAATTCCAGTGGCCCTACCTGTATTCTCTCTTGCATGGTAAAGTAACATGAAACGGGTATGCACTAATGACATCAGACTGCTTTCTCTTGTTTCATGATGATGTTTGACATGCTTGCATACACCACACATGAACATAAGTTGATCTTATTAATGATTTATCCTCTCATAGTCAGAAATATTATGTGAAAGCCTACCATACTATAGTGTATATTCAAGCGCACAGTTTGTGAAGTGTTTTCTGTGCTGGTGGCAGAGGAGGAAGAAGGGGTCACGCGTGGGGGGAGATGGGAGACAGGGAGAAGTGAATAGTTGAGTTGTGAGTGACATGTTGCTAGTTGGTGGGCCTATTTAGTGTGTATTGAAGCAACATACTTGTTTTTTATGAACTACAAATGCTCCATTGTGTTGCAAGAGTAGTTTTTTTAACGTACATAACAGGGTGCTAAAATGGAGTGATGCAATACACTGTTTATTATAATGAGTTCTGGGAGGAGCCATGACTCACTCGAGGGCGAAGTGATCCATGATGCCCCTCCCCTCTCACAAAAACAGTAATAAATAAAATATTTTACTCTGGGTCTGATTCATAAAGATAAACTTACAGAACACTCCCAGCTTTTTCTAAGAGGAGGCTCCACACTCGTAAAGATACTACTCGTAAATCCCGCTGTGAATATCAAACAATTGGAAACCCTTGTGAATCAGGCCCGCTGTGGATTTGCTTATATGATTTTTTTGCATGGCAATTTTTTCTTCTGCATGTGTTTTAATACATGTATTTACCTAAAACCGGGATGCAAGGGGTTAAATTTGAGCAGCAAAGTAAATCACACTCAAGAGGTATCATGACTATTAGCAGAGTTGTTTCCATGTGTAAATTAATTGTTGCATGCAATCTGTGTCATATAACCTTTGGTGTACTGTTGTAATAAATGTGTGAATGCGTCTTTTTAAGGCAGTTGCTTTAAATAACATGCGTTATTGGCATTAGGTCAAATTTGTTATATATAGTTGATTACACTCCTCAGGTGTACTCTGTGATGCCCGATTCCATCCAGGTTACGATTATAGGATATTTTAAATAGTCTGGCACTTAAATGTCAGTATCAACCTATTTTGTGTTTACAGTGGTCTCTTTTCTTTATTACCTATTTCCATCAGAAGTGCAATAATTTCAGTCAATACGTCTAAGCTCAACTCACTGACTAAGATTTTTTATTTACAGGAAATTAGGCCCAATGTGTGTTAAATCATATTGTAATACAGTGTGAAATATCTTTTAGAAAGGAAAGCCTTGATGAATGCAGCCTTTTGATAAAGCAAATATATTGAAATATTTGTAAGTGCAATATATTGTCCACCCCCATCGGTATACACTCAGTTGTCTGCTGGAGTCCAGGCACAAAATAATGTTCATTAATAAATTAGCATTTGTCCTAGAAAGTTCCAGCGTGGCACACTTCTGCTTCTGCTAAGTGCTGCATTACACAAAGTGGTTCTGTTGGATAGACAACACTAGTCACTCAGTAAGTGGTTACACAGTCGCTTACACGTCATGATTCAATCATATATAGAAAAAAAGAGTTATGAGGAACACAGGGTTACCCCATTGATACTTAATGCCTGCTAAGCACTACAGCACACCTGTCTCTTCAACATTTCAACTGGCTAGTAAGGCAATCTGTTTATTAATTTTTGAAAGCTTGGCTTTCAACTGCATAACCAGAATTGTTGACATCTATTAGTGAAACGTAAACGCGTTGACCAAGTCCTTTCTAAATCCTACTATTTTAGCAGTAGCCCTTTTTAGGGTCACAGAGACTGTAACCAACTTAACGTGTTAACTGGGCTAGCTATACAGAGTTGTGTATGGGATGCGGATGTAATGTGGATGTATGAATGAGTAGTATGTGTGGGTTTGTTCTCTACCTGGGGTTGTATAGGAAAATATTTTGTATTAGAGATTTTTATAAATAATAGAAATATATAATTTTGATATTGTTGCAAATGAACAATGATAAAAAGAATAATATCAGAACAAAATAAAGAAAAGTAAAAAATAAGTTGGATTTGTAATTGAATTCTTTATTCAATAGCCCATGTTTAAAATGTATTTTGAAAGTATAAGTAATAATATATAGGTCATGAGGGAGTATTATTCTTTGTATTGTTTACATTTTCTTAAGCACCCCCTAAACCAAGTGGCATCCAATGTACAAAAAATAATATTCAAAATGGAAACAGGGTGTCGGTTTTATGCCACAAACTTAGGAAACCTTAGATACATGTGATGAAGTTCAGCTGTGCATCACATCCCAATTGTATGTTGAGGCTTGAATGTCCTGTGCAGCTGTAATAGACGAAGGAGTGTCTGTGGCTTTTTAATGTAATGGTGTTCCCTATAATAGGCTGCTAAGGTGAGGGAGCGGCCACCGATGACATTGAAATTCGTCTGTGCTTGTTGTGACCACAGTGGTGTTTCCAAGGAAAGTGAAAGGGCCAAAGGGGGTTTGAGCTCATCCTTGGACTTGCCATAGCGCCTTGGTGAGGGATGGTTAGTTACTTTCCTGAGTGACCGAGGGGCAGTGTAAGTTCACCGCTACTTACATGGCGCTTGGCAGGCTTTTTAGCGAGCGATGTACATTAGCGCAAGCCATAGCCAGTTGTTACTGGTGTCCTTGGTGACCTCTCTATACATTCCCTGTTGGCGTAGTAAACAAGTGTTGCTCTTTTCATGTAACTTCTTCTTCTAAAGTCTTGCACTATGTGTGGATCTTTTGGGCGTGACTTTAGATCGCTGGTGTCTGTACTTTAATGGTCTCTGAGTTGATGGTGTACCTGAGTCACTGGCTTAACTTGTTGATGATATTGACTTTGCAGGAGTAAATATTGTGGGGCAGACTATGCCCTTGATTTGTGTGCTTCATTCTTATAAATGCGTTCCTTATAGTGCATTTCGTCTGTACTCTGCTCTTAATCAAACCTTTTCTCCACATATGTCTGTGTCTGTTCTCCTTTTATTGTTGTGAAATGCTATAATTGAGTGGTTGTTCCTTGGCAGGTGGGTGTGTGAAAGATGGAAGTTTTGATCATTAAACTGAGTTTATCTCTGTGGGGGTTTGTCTTCTGTTTGAATTAGCAAATTTGTTGCAACGGAAATATCTGACCTCTTTGCTCAATGTAATGTCCCTGTGATTACTCTGGATTTTGGGAGTATCTCTAGCCAAGGACTCTGTAATTCCAATTTTCTTGCTTGGGTTGGTTTAGTGGATTGGACCCTAAGAATTTACTATTGCAAATAATGTCCCTGTTGTCCTCACTAACTAGAGGCCAATTGCCGGGTCCTCTAAAATCTTGAGACGGCGGTTGTAACATAGATGCGCAACATGTTAAGAGGAGGAACAAATCCAATACAAACAGAAACCAGGAATTAGTCCTTGACATGGAATGGAAACAGGACTGTTAGCGGTACTGGATGATATTTTTGCAGGAATTAATAAAAATACGTTTATAAAGCATATCTGTAACCCCATGGGGTATCCTGTCACGGGTAGATGATAGGATTCTATTTCCGCAGTCGTTTTAGATCTGTCCGTGGCCTATCACATTGTAGATGGATCACACTGTTCTCGGAAGAAGCACCTTCCCCAACAACCCCATCAAATACAAGAAAGCTGCTTTCTCAGTTACAACCTGGAAAGACACTGTCTTTGGCTCATGATAGTAGTAAATTTGCTTGCATTTCTAGTGTGAAAGACTACCTGTAAGGCCTACTTGACTACCTGCATAACTGAGTTTGAATTCGGATGTGATGGCTTCATAATGGCATGCATGTAGAGAAACTTCTCAGATTAAAATGGATGCTTCAAACTCAGAAAATAAGATTTAATTTGTTGTTTACTTCTCAGACTAGTGTCCTATTTCCTACTGACACCTTTATCACCCGCAGCCCTCTACCACCCCAATACCCTTCACCACCACCATCCTATCCACTCTCCCTTGAATCTGAACACCCGCCTTTGCCACTCTTTGCAACGTTTTAGTAAGGTACACCCAGATAGTTTTTGGGAAATATTAGATTTAACATTCAATATTCTCACAGACTAAGATACACTTATGTTCCTATTATAATATACATTTTGAGATGCTCAGTCTTTTCAGTGGACCATACTTGGGTTGGATGCGATGGATATCTAGTCAGGAATATTTCATCGTAGGAGGAAACCTGCATCATAAAAAATAGAATGGCCATTGTAATCATGACCTATGTTTTCTGAATTAGTGAGGAATGTAGAGAAAAGGACCTTTGTGTTTATGTTTTTCTATTGCAAACACCCATTCTGGTCACAAATATTGTTCAGTCAACACAAATATATGCATTGTGGGTTTCTCAGAGACCCACAGGATTCCACATAGACATC
Source organism: Triturus cristatus (assembly GCF_964204655.1). NCBI lineage: Eukaryota > Metazoa > Chordata > Amphibia > Caudata > Salamandridae > Triturus > Triturus cristatus. The sequence continues at coordinate 231,703,433 of NC_140589.1, read as the reverse complement.
TATGCTAATCATTCACTTTCACGCATGACCCTCCTTCATCATACTTACTCCTAAGGATTCTCCACTGAGCAGACAATACAAAAGTGTATCGCACATGTGCACTAGAATAGCCTCTGTCTCCAATTTCCAATCCACCTTGTGATTCATAAGCGACTGGATGAACAGCAACCATCTGAAATTGAACCCGGATAAAACGGAGCTGATTTTAATCGGCGGGCCATCTAACCCCTGAAACTCCAACTTTTGCTCATCCATATTGGGAACCCCCCCCCCTTTCCTTGAATTCAACCAAAAGCCTGGGCATCACTATTGATAGTGATCTTTCTATGAAAGCCCAGATTGGGACAGTGGTCTCTTCATGCTTCTTTCAGCTTCGAAGGATCAGGAAGATCAGCAGATTCCTTATTACTGAAGCCCTAACCCAAGTGGTATTGGCCCTAGTCATCTCCCATATTGACTATGCCAACTCACTCCACGTGGGAAACCCCACATATCAATTAAAACTATTGCAACTGGTGCAAAACCAGGCGGCCAGACTAATCTACCACCAGCCCAAATGGAACCACGTAACCGTGTTAATGAAAAAATTACACTGACTACCGGTAGCCGAACGCAGCGCTTTCAAGCTGGGCTGCATCATCTTTAAAGCTGTTCTTGGCACCAGTCCAGAGTTTGTTTCCTCTCGGGTGCAGCGCTACGTCCCCTCTCGGGATCTTAGATCCTCCCACCAGAATCTTCTTGTCATCCCATCCTTCAAACGCAAGAAATTTGGGGGACGAAGATTTTCAGTCCTGGCCTCCCAATTCTGGAATTCTCTCCCTCTGGACATCAGATCACTAACCTCTTACGCCCAGTTCAGGAAACTCTTAAAGACTTGACTGTTTCATCAGGCATATGATTAAGCCACTCAAGGAGCAGTATCCTTCAGACCCCAGCGCCATGAAACCGTTTAGTGTACGTGCGCCTTACAAGAATCTTTAACATAACATAACATAACAACATGAACTTTCTTTTTCTTAATTCTCCACCTGGAATACATTTTTCAGGGTGGAGAAATCCATTCATGTGCCTCATCATAAACGATGCTTACGGTGTCTAACCTGGAAACAATCTTACCTTTTCAGAATTAGATATCGCGTGCTTTCAGGGTGGCAATTGCCATGCAAAATGTTTTTGAATATCCTTAGTTTCAGTCACCACACTGCTATGAGCTGCGTCCCATAACACGACCAACGTAACTCAGTGGTCCGCATGCATGACATTGAAACAATCAACACATACGATCACAAAACAAAGACAACACCCTTCTAACCGTGCATTCTACATGTAGGTAAGCACTTCAGAGCCTATAAAGTTCGGGCTCTGGTATTTCTTTAGAGGTAGGTGAATATGGGACATCTGCAGCAGGGGGCTGGAGGTTCCGTCTGCCTTAATAAGAGTGTATTGACACTCTAAATACGGCAGACAAAACAGCCACCATTTTATTATGGATGTCCCCTTCCGCCAAACTATAAGTAAGGTGCTTACTGAGTGGTCAGAGTATTTTGTATGGTTTCTCTCTTATCTGCCTCCTCCGTTCCCTCCCAATAAGCCACACATACCACTGCAGAAAGTCCACCATAATAGTGAATGTTCACAGTCCAGTCTAGCGGATTTTGTAGTTCCAAAAACGTGCAATCCCTGATTTTGTGAATCAGGTTTCTCAAATTCGACTCCTGCACGTATAACTTGCTCTTACGAGCATACAAGTCTTGTGCATCGCATCTTATGTTCTCAGAGGGGCGTGACAATGCTGACACTATAAATGCTGTTATTAACTACTACCGGCTGCAAGTGTCCTGTGATAAGTTTCATCTCACTCTGTATTTCTAATGCCTCCTGTCTTTATTGTTGGACAGCCTGGAAAGTGATGTTTCATGCTGCACTATATCTCCAGAGCCTTCTGCAGGACATCTGTGTCCACAGAAGGAAGAACCGGGATCTTCTGGCTTGCTAGTAAGTGTCAGCTGGGAGTAGATAAAAGAGTTTTAGGTCCATTAGGAGTCCATTAGCCCAAGCAAAATAACAGGTTAAAAAGCTTCAGGTTGCGAAAAAGCAAAAATTCCACGGTTGCAACCCAGTGAGAGTGAAGTAATAGCGCTGGGCGCGGTGCCAACCTGACACAAAGGTATGGTATGTTGGTGGATGTAAAGGAGTTCAGCTCAGCGTTGCGGAATTGACAAGCGAAGAGCAAGTCTATTCAAGATGAGCTCAAGGGGTGATACACGGACCACCTTCAGACCACCCCGCCGCTGAGGTAAGTGCTCTTTTGGAAGAGCATCTGTGCTTTTTCACTGCCTCCTGGGTGCCTGTCGCATGTCAACAGCATCACTGATTTACAGAAACCGAAAGATAACATCAAGGCATCCAAAAGAAAAGTGGGTTTTGGGCATGGTACCAAGGATCACGTGCACACACACATTTATTACAAAGGCTTCTTATGTTTTTATACCTCTCTCAATATTTCCCATAGTCTGCTTTCACGTGACAGTCAATAAATCACTAACACAAGATGAACAGCGACCGGTTTAATGAGAGTGTGATATAAACCCAGCATAGGCCGGGCCCTGTTTACAGTATATTCAAGAATAATGTCAACCACTCCTGATAGTGTCAGGGCTGAGGAGCATCCCGCAACTCTTCTTCCGCCAAGTGGGGGCGCTAAGGTTACCCTCAGTCGTCACTAGGACACTTTCGAGTCTATAAAGAGGTCCTCTTGATTTACGAATATTTGGTAAACCTAGTGGCAATGCCTCTGCCCAACGCCACTGAACACCTATATACGGTGATTCATTTATGGGGAAATAAGTGCCAGGGCGCAGTTTATTCCTCAGGAGGTCACTACAGGTTTCACCACCCACTCTCCCTGCCAGTGCTGCCCAATGCCAGTACCAGTGACAACTACTTAACATTAGACTGCTGCAGATGTGAGAATATGAACTATTCCTGGCTACCCACAGCTGGAAGAATGACCTAGAGGAGCTTGCAGTTAGTTTTTTTAAATGTATTTTGTATTGTTAAATCGCCTGCGATGTTTAAACAGAGAGCGCCAGAAACAGTGGACTGTCATAAATATAGTGCCAGTGCGAAGAAATACGTGCCACACCGGCAAAAATTAAGCACTGGGCCATATTGAAGAACACAACCTGGTTTTATTTATAAAATTATTTGTATTGATTAGACATTTAATGCAGAGGGGCTCCTGTCTCTCGCCTTGTGCTCACAGGAGCCTGGCCCACTAAAAGGAACTTCAGGAATGTTTTATGGACTACCAACGGTCTGCATCCCCTCTGTGGCAGGCTCTCTCCATCTTCCATTTTGTGAACCACTCTAACTCAGGAAATCCTAGATTGCTTTCTGTGCCCTTGCAGTCTCACACATGTACACAAACTCTGTAGTCATTCTGCCACTGAACATGAATGCACCGTCCATGCCACTCAAAGTACTGGAAGAACCTTTCTATTAGCAGCATACACTAGAAGGCCACTCTATTTATGTAGGAAACATGGAAAAGCCGACTCCCACTACTGGAATTATCCACTGGCACCACTACCAGTATTTCCAATCCCTTGAAGGCACAGTAGTTATCGCGACTAAAAAAGATGCACCTGGTATGCCCCTCTTAGACCACGGACCAACCGCTCTTGGCCTCACATGATATCCCTAGCCTTTGCCCTTTATGCATGACTCTTGTGTATGCAGAAGCAGAACAATGGCTCCAAAGACACAAAGACTTGTTAAGAGGAACTCAGGGAAGGGACGCGCCCTGCTTTGAGCAAGGCAAGGGCCATTCCTGTCCCAACAGTAGCCTTAGTCATATAATCTGCTGTCATTTTATCAAGAAAATTAGGGAGCTGAAGGTGTTTCGAAAACATAGTCTTATTAGTGTATCATTCGGATTGGATCCTAATAAAGGGGCATAACAACCCATCTTTAAACCCCAGGCCAGATTCGACATCTCAGCCTGCAGTGACATACAGCAGCTGGCACCCTGAAACGTGTTTGGCAACGAATAGTCATCCCATATTGGGGTGTACCTTATATATTTGGTTATATTGAAATCTTTTTGCAAATTCTGTCGTAGACTAGAACAAACCACATGCTTGTGCTTGGCATGCGTGTGTGTGTACATCTATATATATATACATACTGATATATACATACATATATACACTCATTCTAAGAGTGTGTGCACAGACCCAACAACATGAAAAACAACAAGTTTCCTTTCTTTTTATTTTAAATGAAAATAATTCTGGGATTCTCTCATGGTAGGCAAACATCCAAAAGTGTACATTCTCTGTACATCAGGGCCCTGCAGACATGATGCGTGCTCAGTAGACGTGTGCTGACAAAATGTCAAAAGAGAAGGATCCTACTCTAGGGTTGGTACAACTGGTGCAAAAACATTCTTCTACATTGATTGGTTTGCACAAAAGTCTTTGACTAGTCGCTGTGAATGTTGGTGCAAAATTGTAATGCACTCACGCAACTTACACAACTGATATCTGCCAGTTTTCTATATGCCATACAAGCAAAAACTGAAGAAGGATTATAATAACTTGTTTTTAAATAACACTTCATACTACGTTTCTGCCATTTCTAATAACTGTAAATATCACTCCGTTTAATGGCAGTCGATTGTCCACATCAGGATGGAAGTCTGAGTCAGCTTTGCAGGGATTCAAACTCATGACCCCAGATGACTGCATCTTTAGGTACCAAACGTTCAACTCACTGAGCCCTATTGTATATATAATCAAATCACAGTGCCAGACACAGTGTTTGATATGTTTATTTGTACAAACCGTTTCGTTATGGCAAAGTGCATTTTTGCTGAATATTTTAAAAAAACATAGCAAAACTCATTCATGCATCTGTTCAAATATAACACCATACACAGTAAGCCTAGACTGTGAAAAATTTAATGTATTACAGATAAGAGCAATCACAAAAACACATTTCAGGTGTTGCCTAAGAAAGTGCGCATGTGCTGTTGCTTGCAAGGGATATTGTGTACAAAATGGGGCTTGGAGCCCGTCTATTGCTCACCATTCATTGGCTTCAATGCCACTTTTATCTGCTGACTCGTAATTGGACAGCACATGTCAGCTTCACTTTCTCTTCTTTTGTCTGGAGCATGGACCAAGTACTGATTGCTTCATCTTGATTATTGTCCTTCTGATGCTCCTGCTGTGATTGAGGTACTATTTTCTTCTTTACCAGTAGTAATTGTCCATGTTGCTACTTCCCCTCCTAACTCCCCCTTGTCCATGTTGCTTCTACCCCTTCCTAACCCTTGTCCCTGTTGTTCCTTCCTTCCACCCTCTACCCTCCGGTTGTTGATGCTGCTTACAATATTCTCCCATCCTCCTGTTGTCCGTGTTGGTTCTTCCGTCCCAGCCCGCCCTCCCGTTGTCCGATTTGCTTCTTCTCGTCCATTGTCCATGTTCCTTCTTCTCTCCCACTCCCGTTGCCTGTGTTGCTTCTTCCCTCCCACCCCCCACCCTTCTGTTGTCTGGTTGCCCCCCACCCCCACCTGCCAAATGAAAACACAACATAGTGCTTTTTTTACTGCCCGTTGCCTCCTTCCCATTGTCGGTTCTCTCCCCCAATGCTGGAGAGAATACAGCGAGCCTAATTTCATACAAACAGCACAGTAGAGCACAGACTAAAAGCAATGTAGGTTCGGGGAGGTTTTTTGATGGGAGGGGCTGACACTTTACAGTTTTTAAGATGGGCTGAAAGGAAGCAGCCAAACAGCAGCAAACACGCAATCTGTGTTTTGAACGAGTCTATCTCCATCTAATATTCAGAATACTGTAGCACTGGGCAGTGTAACAATGTGTGCTTTCGCTACCTGATGAAGAAATTGTTGCTCATTGAAGTGACTGCCACAAGTAATTTTTCAGTCCCTGTGTTAACTAAGATTATATATTATAATCCCATCAATTAAGTTTTTTTTGGTTTTCCAGAAACATTTTATGTGTGTTGCAATGGGCTAGGACAAACATAAAAACAACCTTTCTCTTCAAAGTTCCTGTGACAGGTCTCCGTCTATGCCTTCGTCCTTTAAAAACAAGCATTGGCAAAGCCAGTAGGTCTGGCCTATGCAACATCTATGATGTGCTATGATGTGGGCAGCATTGACTGTACCATCACACTTTTATTTTGTTTAGTTTCAGCCATGTTGCACAGCTACCGCAGTGTTGACCATCCCGGCTAAAAAAAACTTTGACAAAGCCAATAGATCTCACATAGGCGAGGCCTAGTGACTTTGCCAATGCTTGTTCTGTTAGTAACTCTGTAAAGAAAGAATGGGCCTTAACACTGGGTGCCTAATTATGTACCGGTTGCAGAGATCCAGTCAGCGCAAGAGCACTCCATATTGCAGACACAACACTATGCCCAAGTATGAAAAAATTATGTCCTGAGCAAAGCCACCAGTGCTGGAAAGAGTACTGCAGAGAAAGAAGGAGAAGGGAGTCATGGGAATATTTTGTATCTAAAAGAGGGAACACCTATGTGAGATCATGCAAGCACAAAATATATGTCTGTGGGATCCATATTACAGAAGAGAGCACACAGGTGTCTGCAGCCCCTTCTGGAGTACAGAATGTCCCTGGGGGCACAACAAACTGGTGCACTCTGGGTACTTCTGTAATGAAACTCAAAGTGATCCCTACCAATGTCTTCTTTATTGGTTGACTAATAGTGTATACTGGGTGTAGATCCTCTGTTTCTTTGGGTGAACTCATGGCATTGACCTTGGTGGACCCACTTTTCAACATGATAAGCAGTCCACGGTGGCATAGGGTACTTCCCACTAATAAAATGGTGAGTATGTGCAACTGACTCCGTTCTGACCCTCTACGCGATACCTCATTCTTTTGTGGCCCGCCAGGCATCGCACCATGTTTGAAGCATAGGTTTGAATCTGATACACCTGGCCAAACGTCTTCATCCAGGCCATACCACATCCAACCCATTTCTAACCAGGCACTCCAAAGTGTAGTCCAGGAATCTGATGCAAATTGCAGCAGTTTGGTAGCCCCATGAGTTGTTTGAAGCGCTATATACATGCTACAATACAATCGGAAATCACAAACATCCCACAGATAGACAAAATACAGCAAGTTCTCCATTTGCAACAGCTCAGATTTACATATGAATACTATTGCACCGCATAACTTAAGCTTATGCATGAGCGATGTTTACGACTATGTCCCTTTGCATGATGTGCACGTGTTGTAGGGGATAAGCGTAGCTGCATGATATCAATCAACCAATCAATCTATCAATCAGTGTTGGTAAAGCGCAACTACTCACCTGTGAGGGTCTCAAGGCGCTGGGGGGAAAGGTGGCTCCGTTGAGTGCTGGGATCATCCGAAGAGCCAGGTCTTGAGGTCCTTCCTGAACTCGGGTAATGTGGGAGCTTGCCGGAGGTGGAGGGGGAGGCCGCTCCAGGCTTTGGCTGCGAGGTAGGAGAAGGACCTTCCTCCTGATATGGTATTCATATATGTTTCCAGTTTGTGTGTATTTCCTTCAGATGTACTCAAATCCAGCATCAAACACATTGTAAAATTTCAATTTTTATTTTTAAATTTTTTTAATGTACAGAAATATTTATTTTAATCTTGTAAAATATAAGTTTGGTGGTTTTTCTCATACTAACTAACAATGCCTTTTAGTGTCAGCGAGGACCCCCAAAAATGTGCTGGAAGAACATTTCAAATCTTCTGTTACAGTTTGCAATATTAGTCCTGTGCGGGCACTTGCCTCATTGGCATTCTTTTTTCCTGCTCCTTCCTCCGCGATGCCATTGCTTCACCCCCTGTGTGAATGTAAGTCACCATGTACTGGTGCATACATTGCAGCTCTCATTCAGGCATGCGCCTCCCTTTGGTAAGTCATGATATGTGCACATCTGTACATCATGGCATATTTCCAGGTGTGAGCAGTGCTTACTTTGTAAAACTAAATAAAGAAACTGATAAACAGGTGAAAGTGTTTCCAAGAGCCTGCGACCGGCGCTGCCAAAGGCCGGTTTGCTGAATACCAGCCTGCCCAGTCCTAACTCTTCCTCAGGGGACAGATGCAGTGCAGAGCTGCTGGCCAAAGGTTCCTAATTCGGATATGGAGGAAGATTTGCCACCGTTTGCACCATTATTGCAGACTCATAAAAAGTGATGCAAACCGGCAGGAAGTCTTCATAACCCACTTTTTTTTCCCTGCACAAAACATGTTTTACTCTTGTTGTCGAAAGGTAATGCAAATGGGCTCTGCTGTGTGCATTACTTTGCTTCAAGGGGGTATTCCCAGCTGAAGCAAAGCCCTAGCAACTAACAATGGTAGGCAGGTCTTTGCTCCAAAAGAATAACACCCCCTCAAGGCAGGTGTTAAAAATGAGAAATGTTTTTATTGCCCCTAACTGTTCCAACATTGCATGGGTGCTGCACTGTACACAGATGCAATGCTGGAAACGCTTTAAAGTTAGTCTAAGGATTGAATTTCGTACTGGAAGAATCACCTTCCAGTACACAATCTATGGTAGACATAACACACACACCCTAGGTGCAAAGTGACAATTCTCTTCGCGGTCACCTAACCGCGGAGCCATATTTGATGCTACTGGTTGTGTTTTGACATTGTAGCCCTTTAAGCCTTACTGCACCCAGCCTGTCTGTACTTGAACAAGCAGGGAAACATATCTTTATTGGTATGAGAACATAAACAAAAGCACACAATAGGTGTATTATTTCAGATCACTTAAATATTGCTGATTCCTTTAAAATGTTCAGATCATACAGATGTACCACCACTGGCCATGCTGGTGAATAGAGGGCAGTAATGGCAACTTGTTCACTGAGGCATGTGACAGACCTCACCCTAAACCCAAGCCATCACCAGAGGGGGGCACGTGCAAAGCTGCCTCACACCTTCAGCTCCTCTCGCTGACAGCTAGGCAAAAAAGAGGACAACGGTTAACATTGTGTGCTTAATGGCAGCCCTCTCATAAATTGCCCTGCTTGGCATATTGTGGGATTTCTAAGCATAGTGATGACATTGACACAAGGTGACACTGGATTGAAAAATGTGGCCATTCTGCACACTGTGGTGGGACACTCCTGGTTATATGTTGGACATTTGGAACCTAATTGTAGTAGTCACGGATGTAAGATGTCTATCCATGGCTACCATTTTGCATCCTGAAATAAAGTAGACATCTGTCACATATGGTGGCCACCACTAACATGTCATATGTATCTGCGATTCGTAATTGATGGGTAGGTGAGGCTGATGTTGGCAGTGGGGAGCAATTTATGAATTGACAATCTAGTATTTAGGAGTCAAACTCATGGATTCACCTCAAATTTAAAACTGGTATAAAGATAACAAAAAGTTAATTGAAAGAACCGACATGCTTTAATGGGGAGGGGGTGGTAGGGAAAATTATGTGCTCACAATTTAAACTGGCATTTGGAAATAACATATGTGTGCTTACATGATTACAGAAAATGTCTAATATTTGAGTATTTAACTTTTGTAGTCACAAAATGTATTTGTAGCTGTGCTTTGAGTGATAATGCATGCCAAGTTGGGGGACGCCTATTTCTAATCTTATTGGCTTGGTGCCGTAGGGCAATTTATGGTATGGATTGTATATCATGGCTAAAGTGGAGGTATTTCACGAACTACATTGATAAGAAAAGTATGATCTTGTAAGATCGTGGTACCCTTGCAGCTATGTGTGTTATCTGAACATATGAGGTATTTGCAGCCTATGTGGTAACTCTAGTGCCCAAGTCTGTGAGAGATGGCTAACCTGAAGGGCAGCAGTACTGTCCACTTACTAAAGTTATGAGGTCTGTGCAGAGTTTAATCTTCTTAGTATGTGACAATGTTTTTCGAAGGTTGAAGAATGGTGAAGGTAGACGTAAAGAGAGATGTTAAATGCTTCTCAAAATGTATAGCAGGCCATGTGAAGATGCATGCGTAGATTAACAGAACTTGCAAAATATTAGTTATTTTCTAGCCAATGTTTGCGGACCCCAAGGATACTTTGCATCCTTGGAGTCTAAGAGGGCTACACAGAACTGCCCTATAGCGAGGGGCACATTTTATGTTTCTCTGTAGCCGTTTGATTGTGAAATTAATTTAAATAGATGTGCCGTATGTTTTTCACCGCTAAATATTTTCAGCCCCCTATGTATTAAGCACGTTAAATAATTCTGCAACCTGATAGTCCCTGAATGTCCACTGAACATCTGCACCCAAATCTGAAAATTAGCTCGGAGGAGTCTGTTACTTTCAGGAAAATGACTCAATTTGTTTTTTTTGTTTTTTTTAAGGTGAGTGAACCCCTTTCTGTCAGTCGCCCGTACAATTTATATGGCACTTTTGCAAAGTTTAACTTGCAAGCAAAAAAAATTTAGGAGTCAAGAAAACCACATTTGTCTGAAAGAAAAAACAGACGTGAACCTAAGGCAGCAATGTATTTATTTGTAGGCAGCGGTAACGTGTATTGTAAGAGCGCACAGCGCCACTTACAGGCCACTGCGTAAAATGCCATCAACACAAACCTGCATACGTTTTATTGTTTACTTGGCTCGGGTTTTCAGGCGGCTCCACAGAAGCCTGAGAAGTTTGTGTATGTTGAACTTACTCTTAAACAAACGGGGCAGTTCGGGTAAATCGATGCAGACAGTTCATAACGCGAAACAAAGAACGAAATTAAATTGTCCAAAATACACTGGGTTCGATTCTAAAAGTCACGTTCGCCCGTAAATGTATAAGTAGTCCTGAAAACGGCTCAACTTACACCCGAGGGGTATTTACAACAGGGTAACTAGCAGCTGTAAATTCTTGAACTATTGTGTTATTGTATGTCAGGCCTGTATACAACGATGCTGCAGGTAGCTCCTTGAAGGGAGTGGATGGAAACTCTGTGAATGTCAACAAACTTCTGAGTTTGAGGGCATTCACAGATTCCTCTCTGACACATCTTCATTCCTCTTTGATACATCTTTATAGAATTATAAACAAAAGCAAAAAATAGGTGTACAGTTTCAAATCGCTTTAATATTGTGGGTCCTTTAAACTGTTCAGCTCATACAGATGTGCCACCACTAGCCGTGCTGGAGAATGTAGGGCGGTAATGGCAATTTATATACAGAGACAGGTGGCCGAGCCCCACCAGAAACCCAAACCATCACCCAAAGGGGAGAAACGTGGAATGCAATGCTGCCTCGCAACTTCAGCCCCTCTCCCTGACAGCTAGATGAAAAAGAGGACAAGTATGCTGTAGTGAACTCCTTGAAAGGCGGGGAGTGGGCGGAAACTTTGTAAATGTCAACAGATGCCTGAGTTTGAGGGCATTCGCATATACCTCTCCTCTGACCTTTTCCCAACCTAAAAATCGTCTAAGATTTGCTTCAGAATACCCACAAAATTCTTGTTGCGTGGTTTTTCCACTGGGGGAAAACACATTCCCTCTAGAGAAAAATAAAAAAATGTGAATTTGCACAACGGGCAGCCCTGCTCTAGTGCAGAGGTACGGTGCGTACAACTCGACACTGGGGGAAATGGCAACTTGAGAGAATGTTACATGACATTCCCATGTAGTGCTGTGACTGATGCCCCATATGTGCTGCTGGGAGTGTTGGTCAGTTCCTAAAACATGTAAATCTACGCCTGTGCTGAAGTACAAGTATGGGTGTATTTACGAGTGCTCTTGGTAAATCGCACCCAGGGTGACCTTGAAATCCAGACCTAGCACCGGTCTGTCAGATTCAGTAACATATCAAGGATGCCGGGGCCCTGGTGCAACAAAAGGACAAGGGCCCCATTGGCTGCAGTTGGGGCAGTAAAATACAGCAAGTATCAGGACTCACTGCGCTCGGCCTCGGTGCCACTGTACCTGCTGCACCAACAGTAGCTACACCCTTGCTCAGATTACGCGAGTGCTCACAGGACACAACACCAGACAAAATAGTTACCCAGTTTCACAAGGACATGCACCCAGGTACCAAAAATCCCCAGCATTATAGAGGGCACAATTGTTTCCTGAAAGTGACAACATTGAAAGTGAAAGTGGAGGGTTTCGGGTTAGAGTTGGTCTCTTGGGCAGGGCAGTTTCTTTGGCTAGGTTCAGTTGTAGGGTTAGCCTTAGCACCAGACTTAGGCCCAAAAATGAGGGTAGCGTTAGTCTTAGGGTCAGGGCAAGGGTTCTTTGTAGATTAGGTTTCGGTCAGGGCTAGGGGTGGGTGTAAAGTTCACATTAGGCTACAGTCGGGGCTCGGGTCACATTTAGGCTTACGGTGAACATTAGGCTCAGGTCGAGTGTTCAGGGAGATCATGAGTCTTAGGGTCAGGACTCCAGGCTAGGATTACTAGAAGGATCATCATTGGATTTACAGTCAGGACTAGGGTTGAACCTATTGTAGAAGTTAGTGTTAATCCCTGGATTTGGGTTGAGTTTAGTTTGTAGCAAGCGTAGGCTTATATTTATGGTTTGAGTCCGTGTTAGGCTTACGCTTACATCTGCTTCATTAGATTCGTTTGTTTCCTTTTTTATGTATTTCAAATGTACATTCTCTCCATTATGGTTATAATAATTATAATCTTCCTTTTATATAATTGTCTGTATTTCGTTAGTATAATTGTCCGCATTACAATGTAAGTATTACGATCAACAAGAAAATAACTAATCTGCCGCTGCAGCGTAAGACACACTTGTGACAAAATAAGAACCGTAATGAACCACGCGCCTGGAATGGGCCTAAGCATTTACTTATTGATGTATGTATGTGTACGTATGCAGGTGGTATTTCTGCAGGACCAGTACAGTCACTGTGCGATGGAGGTGGTAGCTCGGCGCTGAGAGCGGAAGTGAGCTGTTACTGCACCGTGACGTAGTGTTCTCGAGGAGGGGGTGTCTTCACCTCTTTAGTGATGGGGAGCATGGTTGGGAGTGCTAACGGATATGGGATGTCATTCCAGATCCTGAGGACCATACCGGATAACGCCTGCGATCCTGATTTTTCCTTGAGGAGCGCGATATCTCAGTGCAGTACCAGTCCACTAACCAGCTACCTATGCAGTCACTCGTTGCCTTTATGCTTGTCTTTGACCCTGTACAACTCTCGGTTGCGTTTTTGACTATGATTGCGCCACACAGATACCAGATACATGCAGCACTAAGCATGCTGGGACGTGTAGTTTTACTTTCCAATTATAAGTACAGGCCTGCTAGTCCAAGCAAGCTTGCTGGTTATCTTTCAGTGCTATAATGTGCAAAAATCTGTGCTCCCCTTGTAAAGCTTTGGTGAGCTTAAATTCTAATATAAGATGTTGGCCTCGAGGATGTACAAAGACCCGTGTCCACAGCAGGCCTCGTTGGAAGTCTCACCCTCGTGACATGGGGGCCAGTTGGCAGCAATGGCGTCTGACTGGCTTTCAGTGGCCCTCTTTGTACAGCATGAAATCATGAGTGGAAGCAGATTTCCGTTATTCCTCCATTCCGCCTCGGATCCGCATAGCCGCGCATGCCTCATGCTTTTAATCTTTTAATTAGAAAAATGTCTGTCACATTCTTCTCACAACGGGGCTGGACAGGAGCCGAGCGCTGCCCCCTCGGCCCCGCGAAGCAAGCCCGAGCGGAGTGACACCGTGGCGTTATGAAACCTGCCCGCCCTGTCACGCCCTGATCAAAGGGGCCAGTAATGCCACAGCGGCCTTCCCGTAAAGAAGAGAGGTGAAGTTTCCCGTCCTGTGAGTCAGTGTTTGGGAACGGTCTGTGTGCGGCTGGTATGACAGGAAAAATGGGGGCGTACGGCCCCGCAGCCCAGATACTCCTCTGTCGAGGGGAGGCGGCCTGATAAAAGAAAATGGCGCCAGGTTGTGAAATTCGTGCTTCCTATCAAAGGGGCGCATGACTGGTGCGCCGCCTCACTGGTACACTCAGGGCCTACTCATGTCTGAAATCACCGGTTCCAATTGAGTGAAGCCTTTGTCTGATCCCTGTTACCCAGCCTTTTAATTGCTGCCAACATGTGTCTCAGACTAATGCGTAATATTGTTAGGTGAGATTGAATGTTATTTGGATCCGCGTAGAGGAGTGATGAAGACAGACGCAGCAGAGGCGGGTTAAGGTCTCCTGTGTTCGTTTGAATGCTTCTTGCCAAGTCCCCCTCTTGCATCGCATTTTTGTTTGCTGAATATTTACTGCAAATATTGAGAGTGCGCCATCCGTACAATTAGATCACTTGCATGAGGGAGCAAATGCATTTTCATGCCTCGGATGGGAGCTGTGGCCAGCGGCAAAGGCTGGTTTCATAACATTCAGATTTATTTTTACATTTCTGGAAGCTTCTGTTGCGGCTGCATTCAGAGGCTGTCGCTATTGATTTGGGGGCCGAGACCAAATGAACCGGTGGCTACCATCTTATTGGTAGCCCTACAAGGGAGGTTTAAATCGAGTGGGCCTATATACTCAACTGCCACAACCCTCTCTATGTCTTTTTAGTGGAGCAATGTAAGTTGAATGGCACCTTTACGGTTGTGTGGTTAGTTGGAGGAATTAGGGTCGCCGGTGTGTACAACATACTGTCCTTTGACTGGATGTTGGCCTGTAAAGACCAGCCGGTCCGTCCTGCCATTTCGTATAATACTTCCTATTTATTTTTAGAATGCAGCACAAACTGATGGGCCATATAAATTAAATAAATAAATACTCAAATTTGTAGAGTGCGGCTAGTCACCCGTGAAGGTATCCAGGCACTGTCTAAAGGCACATAGAGATTAAGGGGCATATCAGCAACAACCGGCGATAATTATCGCTAAGCGCACTTAGCACTAGGATAATTATCGCCGGCTAGCGTGGATTTTTATCACTGAGATGGCGTGCTATTAGCAACGCTTATCTCAAAAGCGATAAAAATCCTAGCGCTAACTGCCAAACGTGAGATTATTGCTGTAAATCCAGCGATAATCCCATGAAGTTTGGCGTTAGCTTGCTGATATGGCCTCACATACTTAGCCATGATATCCACCTTCCATAGGATATCTTGGCTAAGTCAGTTTCACAGCAGGCGTAAGGAAAGTAGCGATAACAGAGGTTATCGCTACTTTTCTTGTCGCTATGCTGCTTTGCGTGAGGTTTGATAATAGGAGAAATGTCGCTTAGCGACATTTCTCCCGTTATCCTGGGGAGGAACGCCCACTTTGCATCTCATTAGAGATGCAAAGATGAGCGTTCGGAATTCAGGCGCTAAGGCAAGGTTCACGTGCTAGTGTGACCTTGCTGACATAGCGATAAAATTATTGCCGCTTTTCGAATACGAATACGGCCGCAAAAGCGGCGATAATTTTTTATCGCCGCCTTGTAGATATGACCCTACGTGATTTGCCCAGAATCACAGGATGTTGAGCAGATGCGACTTAAACCTGGATCCCCAGCTCCAAAGTCGGCAGCTAGAAACCTTTGCTTCAGTTTGTGGCGCAGCAACATCTTCACGGCTGAAATAGCCACAGCAGCCCCGTCCTCAACACACAAAGAAGCCTGCAACCTTCGTCACCTAAGAAGGGTGGGGAGCCACAATGTCTTTCAACCAGGCTTCACTGCCACGAGCAGAAGTAGGGGTCCGTGATCAGAAAACTTTGTGGATCCGAGACTTAATAGATAGATGAATATTATAGGCTCCGGGGTGCTGTCACTATTGCCCCCACCACTAACAGCAGCATGCGTTCAGCCCTCCATCTCACACGAGTGTACCTCCCATATTACCAGGGCAGCACTGTGAGGTCTAGGAATGCACGCACTGTGTCCTCAAACTAGATTGGGGGCTTGAGAAAGATATTAGGACTGGGGAGGAATTAAGTGTAAGGCCAGGGCTGCTTTGAAATGCTAAGCCCTGGGTTCATGCAGCATGGCTCGCCCACGGTGGGCATGCGGTGCGTGCCGCTTGTGACGATGGTAGTGTTGTCCGCTGCTCCTGTGCATGATGGATGGGGCTTCAGGCTCTCATGGGATCAAGTGATGCACGTTCCACCCATTCACTTTTTAAAGCAATGTGAATATTTTAGACTGGGTTTTTTGTTATTTTAATAATTTTACAGAAAATCTGTTACCCACTTCTTATTGTGAGGTAACTGGTGTCAAGGGTCACTTGCATTGACCTCGTGACAGGTCTTTAAATATGCCAGCTAATAGTTTCTACTACGAACCATTATGCTTTTCTGATTTAAATTGTTATTACTCTTGGGTTTTGCATTGCTTATGGACTAGCACTGTGAATACTCTGTGCAGTGAACTGCCCCCCATACATTCCTTATCCTCCCCTCCCCCCACGGCCGTGGCTAACACAGAGCAAAGTGGTATTATCGCATCTTCACCTCTGCGCAATATTGCGTTCCCAGGTCCACAACTCCTTGGTGAGTGTCCACCGTGCCACAGTGCGGAAAAGGCACTGTGGTATAATGAGCAGGTAAATCACCAGGACAAGTCAAGTCAAGCCCCAAATTGCCATATTTTCCACTGAACTCAAATGCACAGACCTAGTACACACAGGTACTTCTGATAGCTTTGCAAAGTTCCGTTTGTGAAAGGTAGCTATGGCCCACCACAGCAAAATATGAACAAAAACGTTACACTCATATATACATATAAGGACTTCAAAGATAGTTTCAGGTTAACCACAGCCAGCAGGTAAAGCAGTTGTGCCAGTCCATGCCAACTTTCAGAGGCAAGCGAGTTAGTGTGATGCAGAATTTATTTTGTTTAAGTAATAAAGGAGCAACCCTTGAGAATTAAAACAAATCATAGTCTATAGCATTTTTTGTTTTTACTACACAGTTAAGTTGCACTACTAGGAACGTATATTGTTGAGTAAATTCTCATCAGAGGACGCACTTTTTTACATTTCACCTAAACTTGTGATTGACGTCCAAAGTATTTCTGAGACCACAAAGCACATTTAAACTAGAGGAAAAAAAGCATGATTTATGGTAATGGTTTCTGGAAGCAATGACTCCAAGCCAGAACAAATAGCTGTTTTGACCTCAGCAGTGAGCCCGTCCATCCTGACCGCACGTAGGAACCAGCGCGGCGCATGCTTCCATCAGCTTTGTTTCCAGAGTAAATTGCACCACCGGCCCAAGTGGAAGTGACAATAAGAATTGAATTACCTCACCTAATGAATGATTCACGTTTAATTTAACAGTAGGTTTCATGCAGATAACATAGGAGTGATGTTAGAAACACGTAATTGAACTCGAGTGCGACAGCGCGTATGGCAGTACAAATTTAATTAAATTCAAATTGATAGCGTGTTGATGACAGACTGACTGTTCAAGCTATTTTTCTCTCAGTGGGATTTTCACCATCCATCATCTTCTCACTCCAACATAGTGCATCTCTTTTCTCGTTGATGGACTTTAGAATTGAAGTGCCTTCTTTGAGATGTCCTGGGGTCTTATGTACAAATCAAATCCATTGGACTATATCATGGGCGCTTTTCGAATCCGTCAGTTTCCACACCCAATATTCTTGAGGGTTTTTAAATATTTTTTTAGCTAAACTGTCATTCCGGTTGGTGGAGATATTCTGGACCTATGGCTAGAATGCTCTGTGACTATTATTTCATTTTTTCGTAATGCGGTTGGGTATACGTGCACGTTTATATGTGTCATATTCCTGCTCAGATCTGCCTTTATATTTGGAGTCCGTATTGCACCACTCAGCGCTGGGTGGTGTTGATGGGAACGTGTCTGTTTGCGTCATAGTTTCTCAGAATACCCAGGGTAATTGCTTGCCATCACTAATGCCACCCGGGAGGGTGAGGTGTTAGGGCCGCAGCGTCAGGACAGAAAGCGAGAGAGAGTATGACTGAGACCCGAGACCTGGCTTTTCGGGTGACCCCAGCACTCAACGGAGCCGACCCCACTCCCCCCCAGCGCCTTGACACCCTCATGGGTGAGTAGTTGCGCTTTACCAACCATGATTGATTGAATCTGAAGGCAGAAAGTGGGAACTTGGTGGAACCAGAATTGAATCTATCGCTAGGAGCTGCGTGAAGGATTGCACCACCAAAGTTGAGTACCAATGGTCCCAAGAGAGGGGCAGAAGATGCTCTTGCCAGGAGGATTATGGACAAATGTGTTTCTCAGCCCAGAAGTGCTAACAGCAATATTAGTATGTCCCAAAGATTGGACAGCCCTCAGGACAGACAGCTTCATGAGTAAGGGCTGTGGTACTTTAGATGCAGACTGAGAACTGAAAGCCAGAGCTGAAGAAGAAATCTCATACTCAAGCACAAGGGCAAGAATAACTTGCAGTTTTCACAGGGCACGTACATTAACAAAACTTAGAAAACTTTGAGTTAAGTTGTTTCTCGGCTCCCACGTATATTTATTCAGCTCTGGACTCCAGCAAGGCCGTCATTACAAGTGTCCGTCATAATTCCATTATGTGCAGTAAATAATTCTACAGCACATTCAGGGATTATGAGTTAGCTGGCTAGTAGCACACATCCACATTTTTCCCCCAATACATTTTGGCTGGTTAAAATTTATTGGGGTATAAATGTCTGCTAAGCACCACAATTGTCAAGTTATTCCCCATTATTGGCGTCAAACTCGTAATTGGGAGATATTTATCACACTCGATAAATTCTGACCCAGCAGAGTCGGATTTTATCGAGTCCAAAAAGTATCAACCCAAACACACAGTTACACGTAATACGGCCCCAAGATTCCAATTCTATGCTCTCAAAATCTTATCCAGATGTGATGTTACTCTGCTGTGGTTCAGAAAAGAAATAGGACAGTGTTTATTAGACAGAGCTAATAACTAAATTTTTGCATGCTTAGCAAGACCAATGACTGCTTGAACACAAGAAAGAAGTTGTGTTTGTCAGAAAGAGCTGGCTGCAAGACTCTTGTATGACCACAGAGTCTATGAGATTATGGGACCTTTTTGTAACAAGGAATGTAAATTACGCAATAAATGTTGTTTGTGTGGGTAATATGAATGGGGCAAAAGAGACATAGTTAATCTGGGATTCCACATTAAGTCCTGAATCCATTTTAAAGGCAAGTGTTGTTGCTGTGCGATGGAGGGATCTGTAGTTGGCTGATTTAAAGTGGCCAGAATGGAAAGGACCTCAGAGTTCTGTATTACGATTGGCTGACAAAGTATCGAAAAGAAGAATATTGTGTTAAAAATATCGGGGACCAAAATATCGAGACGGTATGTGCAAATAGGTAAGTAAACATTTAGATAATCAAGGGCCATATATGTGGAATTAGGCATAGTAAAGCGTTGCTTTCCCATAGAATCTTACCTTCAGGATAGGTTTGACCTTAATATTCTTGACACAATATTTTTTTGTCCACATGATATTTTTCCTTCGATGTCTTGCCCAAACACGCTGCCACCACCACTATCTCCTTTGAGCATCATTCAGACTGTGCTAGTTCCTGCTCATGAAGTTGTTCATCTGCATCAAGCAAATTCCGTACTTAAATGACTTGAAATACTGAGTCCAATCTAAATGGAGTGGGATGCGGATGCCAGCCATGTAGATAGAGAAAGAAAAACCCTGAGAGTAATAAGGGGAGATAAAGACCCCAAAAAAGTCAGTGGAACCTCAGACAACTAACGGTGCTCAGTTAGCCATTAACAAGTGAGGACAGTCTAGTAGAGAAACTTGTACCTCATCTCCATCAGTCATCTGATTAAAGAAGGACAAACACTACAGAGTGTATCTGATAGTGAGTCAATCATAGGTCGTCATGGACAGACACCAAGACAAACTCTGTAAGTGCCCACTGCAGAATCCATCTGGGTAATCATCTGAATGGTCATTTATCAACATTTTTCAACCTTATGGGGTCTGTCTGTTCCAGAAGTTAAACAGCAACTTTGCATGCTCATTAAAGTTTCTAGTAGTGTTTTTAGCAACAGAAGTATCATAAAGAATTTCACACAGTTAGGTACTGAGCATGAAATAAGGAGAGCATTAATAACTTAAGCTATTGAAGGTCTTGCACCTTTGTAAAAGTCTTGTAGGTTAGCGATCTTGAAGGAAAACATTTTAATACTGCAAACCAGTGCTATAATTTTAGCTTAGGTGAGTATTTGAAAAGTTTTCCTGCCAGGATTTACACATATGTTTTGCGTAACATTGTCAATTTTTTCTTTAAGTATGTATTTTGTTATTTATAAAGCGCACCATAAGCGTAAAAAGTGGCTTTGTGGCACTGAGTCATCTCAGCTGGAAGGAGAAAGAAAATGATTCTCAGTGGAAGATAAACGTCTTCAGGGCTTTCCTGAAGGCTGGGTGGTTCTCTGTCCTCCCAGTTTGTATTGGGAGCTTGTTCCATTTCTAAATGATCCGTCACCACAGCTTTCGCTTTTTATACGTGTAATCCGGAGTTACAGAAGATTACCCGAGTGTAGACGAAGAGCAAAAACTTACTTTAGAGAGTGGCTGATGTGATCCAAAATCTTGCGAATCAAAAAATATTTATGTACCAGACATAAGCACTTAAATTGAACCTGCTGTTGAACAGTCGACTGGTGTAAACCTCTCCATACTGCAGAGATATGATTACATTTACAGGGAGCTCACACAATTTTAACTGCAAAATGATGTACCTGTGGTAAGTACGTAGGCAGGCAGAATTAAGACGTACTATTTCAGCAGTGAAAGCTCAACAGCGGGGAGAATCACCTTAGGATGGCGGAAGCAGGAGCTGGAGACTTCATTGACCTTCGCTTTCATGGAGACAGCCTGGTCCACAATAACCCTCTATATTCAAATTTTAGGGGCGGGTCTCAGAGGAGACTCTCTGCTAGGAGGCTGATGCTGCAGGGGGTGGTGGGTCCCATTGTCCATCAGCTCAGTTTTGCCCACATTGGCCTTCAAGGAGTTGTAGCCAATGCATTGTTGGGCGGCCTCCAGGCAGCACTCCGTTCTCAAGGTAGAAGGCGATGCCTCTCTTTCGAGATGAATAATCAGCGGTGGGTTGTCCGTCTATGAAAGTTTCATGCAACCGACCGATCCAACCAGCTCCAAGAGGGGGCTTTGTTGGTTTTCCTCATTCTGTAAACACAAGCATCAGCCTGGACTTTTCTGCACTGACAGAAAACATCGTGACCCAATTGCTGAACCATAATGTGACCTTGAGATTGTGTTCGGTACCTTACAAATCATCCCAAATAGATAAATAAAAGTACTATATTGAGGTACATACATGTTGACCAACCCAACCTGTACATTCAGAAGCTGAAACTTTGCCCTTTGGCTTCCTCACAACAACAGGAATAACTTTTACCTGCAATCGAGTTAGTGCAAGAAGCCATTGTGGCCAATATTCTGGAAAGCAGGCTGAGGGTAACACAGGGTGGTGGTGGTGGGGGTTTAAGTCACCTCATCTTCTATTGATCTGGGGTCAGGACCGTAACAAGCAAGTGCCAATGGTTCCTGCTAGCTAGGCCTTGTGGGTATTTAGAGACATCTTCCAGAAACACCTAGGACTTACAGTGGACACAGCTGATCCTCACTGCATGAAGCATCACCGATAATGTTTTATGTCTGAGTTGATTCATTTGGCTTCCTTCGTCTCATATACGAATGAAGAGTGGGGTATAGGTATGTGACCTGTCGGATTGTACAAGCAGGCTTAGGAGTCAAATGGCTTCAAGAAGGCGCTTTTAAGGAAGTAGCCTCGGAGCACCACCTGGTGGTAGAGTTCTATTACTGCAGAAGGTCTGAAATGTGCATGCTTTAAATGGTTATCAGTAAGGCCACTGGAATTATGCGGCAGAAGAGGGCCAAATTATGCGGCAGTGTTGAGTAAATTATGCGTCAAGAAAATACAAATTATGCGGCGGCATAATGTAGCACGTTTTGTAACAATATTACTTCATTTTTAAAGTTGATAACAATGCCTGGGCATTGATTGCACCTCATCAATACAAGTTTAACACCAAAATATAGCAATAAGCAACATAAGGTTGACCAGTCCAGCTTCACAAAGGGTCTTCCACTGGGTGGTAACACGTGTCACTTCATTTTTAGTAACTTTTGAACCGTTTGAGCTAGAAACAAACTTTTTGTTGTTGTTGAAATCTGCAGATTATGTGGCAGATGATAGAATATGTGGCAAATCTATAATTATGCGAAAATCACGGCAGCCGCACAATCGCATAATTCCAGTGGCCCGGCCTATAGGTAGCACTCCTGCAAGCATGTTTCTGTTTGGCCTGAAGTGCTGAAAGTCTTTCTGCAGGCGAGAGCGTGGGGTATGTCGCTTCCAATGGTAGAGTAAAAAGTAGAATGCAGCTCGTCTGAAATTGGAGAGTTTTAGGGGCCAGGCAGGTGTGGCTATGACTCCTGAGGGAGCACATGTAGTTTGCAGTTGTGAAGGTGCTTACCTTAAAATGTCTACCATGCTACCATTGCCTCAGTACGGTGAAAATGTTGGGGACTGGCTCCCTTCAATTCCTTCTGAGGGGTTCGTGAAAAAGGGGATTTGCATCTATTGGACTTATTAAGTATTCACGCAATTTGGGACACTGGCAGAGATGCGCTCCGTGTTTTCAGTTTTCGATTAACAGTGTCTTATTTTGTTAGGCAAAACTCACATTACCCAATTAAATTTCGTAAACTAATTTCCTTCAATTGTTCCTTTCTTCGGGGTGTGAGTGAGCATGAGTATTCAGGAGACGCCTCTAAGCTGCTTCCATCTCTCTTTAATTGCCGCTGGGGACACCCTTTCCTGCTTGAGGTTCTCTTACTGATGTGAACACTCTAGGCACAGAGACACATCACAGCATAAATGTCTTGGGTCATGTCCATTACACACTGGAGCTCATTACGTCCTGTTCTAAGAAAATCTCTCATAGGCCTCAGACTGTGAACTGAATCTAGCTGGTGACTACAGCTTTATTTATAACAGGGGTGCAAGGATACTGTTCTTCAGGCATTCAGCAAATGGTTGGGTATAACTGCAGCTAGTCAGTCCTGCTCACGTTCGCCGTCACCAGGCCCCGCATTTCCTGGTCGCTTTGACCTCCGGGATACCGTTCTTGACTGAACGTGCCATTTATCCGTGGATTCTCTTGATGACACTTTCATCTTGCCCTGAAGAATCACAGTTGTGTTACTGTTGACGAAACACGTGTCGGCCCGGCGCCTTTTGTCTTGATGAACTCATCTTGAATTAAAACAACATTTTCTTCATATTTGGTTGAATTGTGTTGTTCTCTCTGTGATTATATTACCTGACTGTTACGTGTGCACAGGATTTGTTTATAACTGTCAATCATCATGTATGGGTTTTCAGTTGGTTGGGTATAACTGTCAATCATCATCTATGGGTCTTCAGTTGGTTGGGTAAGGCTGTCAATCATCTTGTATGGGTTTTCAGTTGGTTGGTTAAAGCTGTCAATCATTATGTATGGGTTTTTTCCTCTCTAGTTTTGACTACTGCCTGGCAAGAGGGTTCCACTAGTTAAATGCTCGCTGCTGTCATCTGAATGTGATCTGCAGGCCATGACTCTGATTCCTGGCAAGGCCTACTCGGCCTTTCTTCCTCCTGATGTCGGTTAACTATGTACAGTGAAATGGTGAATAGTAACACTTGTTATGTGCAGTGTGTAGAAATGGCAAATAGTTATTTTAAGTGCTAAATTAACACATATTATTAGTGATAGCACATCTACTCCATGTGTGACCTTGCACTGCCAGCTAGTGATCAACTACCCAGTGGTTCCGGGAGTTGTAAATATATTGGAATATGTACTGGGAGTTATTGCTGACCTGCACAGTTACATAGAAAGAGACAGCACAATCAGGGGCGTAGCTTGGTCAGTAAGATTTTCCAACAATCACGGTGGCATATAATGTTGAAATACATGATACTACAAGCAGGGTGCATGAGAGGAGCCTAACGGGCAGCGGAAAGGGGCGGAATCCGGATTGGTAGGAGTGCTAAGTGAGAGAAAAGACAATATTTTGTAAAATAACTAACATTTTCGAGACTTTCAAAAGAGCATTTTTATCTGTGTTTATTTAAAAATTCCTGGTGAAATCCAACAGATACCTCCGCATACTCGACTGAAAGCACCTGGACCCAACTATTTATCAGAAAATACATTTATTAGGGAAGTTACCACCCTCATCCCCCCCCCCCCCCCCCAAGCTACGCCTCTGAGCAGAATAGAACAGCGTGGTCTTAAAATAGGACCATTCCCCTATCTGTTTATGCAGTTTTGGAACACTGTTTACTTAATACCTTTACTCTAACGTCGATTAAGAGTAGTAATGATCTCTCCCCCCCCCCCCCCCCGAAATATAATTTCGTGATTAGTCAAGGGAGAGGGCCCCCTCTAAGGAATTGGATAAATTGTTAATGTTTTAATCCTAAAATGTGCAGTGGGGAGATTGCAGGGCCCAGGGGATTGTCAGGGGCCCCTGACATCTATACGTGGTTTAAAACAGTGGGTTGCTTATAGGCAAGCCCAGTCAGACTTCTGAGAACTGGGGAGACCTGAGAACGGATGGGGCACAGGGTAAAACGTGGCAATGGAACTCATCCTGTCTGCACAGACTCGCAGATTGGAACCCTCCCAAATCACTCTACGGAAACAGTCTCCTTAGATTAATTGACCAATCGCCGTGCAGATCGCATCAGGTTCGCTGGCCAATGGAAGCATTACTATCCCAGCCCTCGGTTCTGCCCGGTTGGTCATACTATGGTCAGCCTACGGCAGAATCGTACTTACTGGCCTATTCTGCCCAGAAGGTGGCGCCCTAGGGCTCATGAAACTAATTTAGGCCTTGATCCTTCACCTACCTCCCAATGACCATCATGAACAACTTCTAGTCAGTGAGTACCTGTAGCGCAGGCTTCCACCAAGGGCGGGGTCTCTCTACCTGCCAGTGCCTGGGCAGTCCCTGTTGTACATTTAACACGAGGGGTCTTTAAGAAAGTTAGAAAGAATAAAGAGAAACAGGATTTGTCTCTGTTCACGTCGACTTGCCCCTTGGGCTGCTCCGTTGGCGCAGTGGAGCCCCTCAGACTCCCGCCGGCCGGGCTGGGAACGGCATGTGCTGGCTCGGCAGTCCCGCCCCCCCCCCCCCCCCCCCCTCATACCCGGCTGTTTCCGCTGCTCTGGCGGTAACCTCTCGCCCGGTGCCCTCAGCTGCACGAGGCTCCCGCTAATCACGCTGCCCGTCAGTCTGCTGCTCATTTCTCAATCCGAGCTCGGGCTCGTGGGCCTGTGACGCAAGCAGCAGATGGGCGCGCGGAGCATCCCACCAGCCCGTCGCCTGCTAATTGCTGACATGTTATTACAATGCATCTTTTAGGGTAATTGCACTTGTTGTGATAGCATTGCAGATGAACTGTGTCTTGGAGCCTCCCCCCACCCTTAGCTCATCGGAAGCCAGGAAAGATGCAAGCATTATAAACTCCACGAGCAGACATCGAGAAATTCGTTTTTTGGGTAGCGGTGCTTTTTGCACACCCGCAAAATGACAGTGTTTGCAGTTCTCTGCTGCAGAGTAATTGCTGCTGTTCCCTTCTCCTTGTTGACATGAGAGACAGGCACGCCCCTGCGACGCAAGGGTGGCTCCAAGCTTCCAGTGGGTCCCTTCCAGGCGCGCAACACCCATTGGGCTCACCGGGCTTCAGCCCCCCCCCCCCCCCCCGTCATGTGTGTCAGCCCGGCTGAGACAGTCTCGCGGGCTGGCGTCCGTCTAATTACAGCCGCACCTGAGTACTTCACGAAGTTCACGGGTCTTTAAAAGACCATTTACACGTTAATGAGGCTTTTGTTGCGTTTTCGCCCCTTCTTACAGCCACTCTGCATATGGCTGGAAGACTTAGCCCCCCCCCCCGAAATCTTTTTCAGCCCCCCCCGAAATTTGGCTCTAGTTGCCCGCCGAAGGGACTCCCTTCCCTTCATGGGGGTCCCACTCAGCCTATGTTCAATGAATATCTGTGAAATAGGGGAGGCTCGGGGTCCCCTCGTCACATTCTACATGGGGACCATCATTTTGCGCTGCGCCACTGATGAGAGGCAGGCGTCAGATTAGGCTGGTATTAGTTGGGCTCAAGGTGCAGCTGTCCTCAGGGGCTTAGCTACAATGTGGGGGGGAGGGGAGATGTTTTAGGTGTTACTTTATACATGGACGGCTCTTCTGCTATGGCAGAGGAGCGTCGCCCCATTGGTGAAATGCCAGCACACAGAAGAAAAATAAAATGACAATAAAACTATTTAGTAATTTTATTTTTTACTTCTAGTCCGTGAGTCTGGGGTGGGGTGGTGCCATGCCTCTGTGCCAGCAGCATGGGTGGGGGATTGGCTGTGGGCACTGAAAGTGCGCATGTCGGTTTGGCCGGCCATGGACATCCAGACAAACCGACATGCGCACTTTGACATCTCCAAGCTGTCCCTGGGAGATATCATCAGTGCTCAGGACACAGGCTCCCAGTCCCTGCTGGAGCGTTAAACTGGCCTGCTCCGCCTAATCCCAGCGCTTCTGTCATGCTGGGAGTAATTGCATAAGAGAAGCGCTGGGATTGCGTAGGGAGTCTGGGAACCTGTGCTCCTGGGGATTGTAGTGCCAGGAGCAGCGAAGCTCAGCACAGCAAGGGAGCATAAGATCGCGGGCCTGCAGCAAAAGGTAAGTGTTTAAACAATTTTTTAATTATGTTTTTTCCCACCCTGGTCCCGAAAATTGGATTGGCAGCAGCCGCTGCTTGTGTTACATCCCCCAATAAATGCATCGTCTAGGAGGTAGTTGGGTGCAGGGGCTCTCAGATGGGTTGGATTTTCTCTGTGATGAGAAAAACTGGAGTCACAGCTCGGGAATGTACATTTGCACAACGGGTACATT
Organism: Triturus cristatus; assembly: GCF_964204655.1. NCBI lineage: Eukaryota > Metazoa > Chordata > Amphibia > Caudata > Salamandridae > Triturus > Triturus cristatus. The sequence continues at coordinate 231,676,482 of NC_140589.1, read as the reverse complement.
AATCCACCAAGCCATGTTACTGTCACTGAGGACCAGGCAGGAGAACCAAAAGCAGCCCTGGCAAAAATGCTCAAACCAGCCCCTCCTTTCATCTTCTCATTCTATCTCTTTCCATCCATCCATCCATTCTCTCTCTCTCCTTCTCCCCTCTCTCGTCTCCTCTCCGATGGCTTTCTTTCTACCTTTCCTCTCCCTTCCTCTCATTCTCACTCTCTGGCGCTTCCTACACCTGCTGCTATCAGCCTCGGGAGCGAGAAAAAGTGACTAAGGCACAAGGAGCCTTGGGCTTTCAAAACTGGCCTCCAAGTGCTCCAGCCCACCGGGGATATGCCCGGTGGAATTAAAGGCCTGTCCGGCCCTACATTGTGCACAGAGCACTGCAGTAGACACTCAGCTCTTGAGTTATCTCACTGGCATGGACCCTTTTAACATGCAGGTAACAAAGGCCACCCGTTCGACCTGCGGAGCCGTCCTGCCTCTACCCTGTCTTGATGTTGCTTCTACCTCGCCATGCCCACATCAATCCCGCCATTGGTAATTGCTCTTGATTTCAGGCCATAGCGGGACAGTGGCAGGCAACAACATGGCGATCAAGCCGCCTCATGCTGATTCCTTGTTGCCTCTGGTGACCATGTTAATGCCCCATGGAAACAGCTCCTGACATAGGTGTCAGGATCCTGAGGAATAGCTGGCATGCATGGCAGTGCAGGATGGCAACAACCCCTGAAAGTGCCCGGTTTCCTGAAGCACCATGTTATTCCAAAGCTCTGCCTCTTTGGGGTGTGCAAGAAGCCCATAGACTAAGGTGGAATCCACTAACTAGTGGGATATCAGCAAAGGAATCTCCAGTGTCCCCATTCCATCATGGAAGGCCTCCTCAGCCAAGGGATTAACATGGTTCAAGGATAGGAGGAAATGCCAGGGAATATCCGAGCCCCTGGAATAGGGAGATGTGCGTGATCAAAAGATCTGAACTGAGGGCTCACCACTATGGTTCTGTCCCATGCTTCCGATCCATAAGTCCCTCTAAAAATCAGGTGGTTAATAACACCATCCGATTCGTACAAGGTAAGGGATTGGCAGACCTGGGTGGTGGTAGGGACCTGCAAGCTTTCATCTCATTGGTGCTGTCCCGGCCTTCGCCATGTAATTAGTAGATGGGTGGTGGGTGGGTACCTCAAAGAAGGGAGACTGCCTATACTCTCTGCCAAACTCAAAATCATGTGAAAATTTGAGGCACATTTTTAGGTTTCGCCTAGACAGCGCAAGCGCTGTCTCTGGGAGGCGTTTGTTTACATATAGTGGGCTTACAGCCCAACCATACATTACCATTTGTTAGGTTCACTGTTGCTCTCATTTGTTTCACTCCAGTTTGCCACAGCATGCATGTCATGTCCTCTTCTTGAGTTTGGCCCTCCCCTGGAGCATGGACCCAGTACTTTTGTCTATCCTTTGCTTCTGTTTTTGGAGGTACTTTTTTGTGTTCAAGCACTCCATATGAATGCTTGTGTTTTCATACCATCTCCCATATCCACCCATGTAGGTTCTATTCCCTCCCACCTGTCCCTCTTCCATGTGGCTATTTTCACTCCCACCCCCCTACCCTGTACTCAATACCACTGCACTCTACACCACTGCACTCTATGCCACTCTACTCTGCATCACTCTACTCTATGCCACTGTACTCTAAACCACTGCACTCTACTCTACACCCCTCAACTCTATGCCACTGAACTCTGCTCTGCACAACTCTACTGTATGACACTATACTCTATGCTGTTGCACTCTACGCCACTCCACACTACACCACTCTATCCTTTGCCACTGCACTCTACGCCACTCCACTGTGCACCACTCTATGCCGCTGCAGTCTATACCACTGCACTCTACTGTACACCACTATATGCCACTTTACTCTGTCACTTTACTCTTCACCACTCTACTCTACACCACTGCACTTTGTGCCACTCTACTCTTCTATGTACCACTCAACTCTACGCCACTCCACTCTGCACGACTCTATGCCACTCCACTTTACGCCACTCTACTCTGCGCTGCACCACTACACTCTACATCTCTATGCCACTGTACTCTACTCTGTACTCTATAGAACTGCACTCTGTGGCACTGCACTTTACGCCACCCTACTCTACTCTATGCCACTGCAATCTATGCCAGTGCACTCGACACCACTGCACTCCGTGCCACTCTACTCTACTCCCTGGAGTATGCGTGCGCTATAAATGCCATTTCATTTGTTCATTTCATTCTGCAACACTCTACTTCACTGCACATTATGCCACTGCACTCTCCTCTGCAGCACTGCACTCTATGCCACTGCACTCTACGTCACTCTACTCTGCACCACTGCACTCTACGTAACTGTTTTTTCCCACTTTACTCTACACCACCCTATGCTATGCCGCTGCACTCTATGACACTAGTCTGCTCTCCACCAATCTACTCTATGGCACTGCACTCTACGTCACTCTACTCTGCACCGCTCTACTCTGTGCTACTGCACTCCACGCCATTACACTCTACTCTGCACCACTATACTCTTTGCCACTCTATGCCACTGCACTTTACTCCGCACCACTCTACTCTACGCCACTGCACTCTATGCCAGTCCACTTTAGTGTACTCCACTCTACTCTATGCCACTCCACACCACTCCACTGGACGCCACTCCACCCTGTGCCACTCCACTTCACTATATGCCACTCTATGCCACTGTACTCTATGCCATGCTACTACACACATTGCCCCTCTTTGCCCTCTACCCCACTCCACACAATGCAATTCTACTCTATGCCATTGTACTCTGCCCACTCTACCCTACATCACTCCACTCTATGCCACACTACTCTCGCCACTCCAAGCCACTCTACTCCACTCAAGTGTGTACCACCTTACTCTAAGCCATTGCCCTCCACTCCACTGTGCGCTACTCCATACCACTCCACGCCATGCCACTCTACTCCACTCCACTGTACACCACTCTACGCCATGTCACTCTAGTCTACCCCACTCAGTGCCACTCTCCTCTACTCAGCTCTCCTCTATGCCACTCCACTCTGCACCACTGCACTCTACACCACTCTAATCTATGCCAATCTACTCTACGCCAGTTCACTCCACTCTACTCAATGCCACTCCACAGTACACCACTCTACGCCACTCTACGCCACTTCACTCTGTCACTTCAATCTACTCCACTCCACACCACTCCACACTACGCCACTCTACTCTACACCACTCTACGCCGTGCCACTCCACTCTACTGTACAACATGGTTAAAATACATTAGCAAAGCCAATAGCTCTTGCGTAGGCAAAACCTATTGGCTTTGTCGATGTTTGTTATATTTCTCAGCATACAAATACCTCAATGCATGGCTAGATAAGAAGATCTACAAGAATATTGCTTATTTGTAGGTCTCATCTGAGACAACGCATGCAATGTCGCTTATGAAGATCTTTTGTTAGCTTAAAAGGGCCATCGTCACGCCCAATTTCACTTTCTCTTTTTGGTCATTCTACCTTTTGATGGAACATGGACTACGTACAGATTGATTTCTTTTTAGGGATCCTTCCGCTGGTCGCACTTGGATTGAGGTACTTTGTTTTCTCTCTTCTGCTTCATTAATTGTTGACGTCGTCCCTTGGTCCCCGTTGCCCTCGTCTCTCCCTTATTTCCCTGTCTGGTCTTCCTGTTGCATGTCACCCCAACCCACTTTCCCCCTTTGCTTGTTTATATATAGTGCAAACTCGGCCCAACGACATTGGATCACTTTTCATGATCACATGTTACTTTACATAAGGTTGCATTCATTTATTAAGTACATATAGATTATTTGATATGCCCAGCATCACAGAATGTTGAGCCGGCACCAGAACTCAAACCTGGTTTCCCCAATTCCAAAGTCACATCTCGCCCATGTGCTAATCCCCATCCTGTGTTTTGCCTAAACCCCAACCCCCCTCTATGTCCCCCCTCTCCCCAAACTCGGCCCATGAACATTGGAGCGCTTTACGTGATCACCAGTTACATTGCACAAGGGCATGATGCTGTAAAGTGAAATATGCCAACAGAAACAGCCACTCGTCAGATTGTTTAAACAGGCCCTGGGAAACTGGCAGTATAACCTGATGCATATGATATATTATTGATACTGTATCTGCTGGTGCATCGGGTCACTTTGCATGCTGTGTGTCATTGGAGGCTTGTAAAGGAAAATAATTACATTTAACAACAGTTTCCAGGTCAGAGGTCCCTAACTGCAGTCCTTGCAGGTCAGGACTGTTGTAATGATTGGGCCCATGCAGCAGATGAAAATACCTTTATTTATTGATGTTCTCAATATATCTTTAATCACAATTTTCCAGATTTTCCTTTAACAATCTACACCATTGTAGGGGTTGAAGTTCAGGTTAGCTAAACTAACATCTGAAGACAAGGCAGTGTGAAAGGAGAGCTGGGGAGTGATTTATTCTATGTTTTTAACATGCATATATGTGACTGCATAAATCAGTAAATCTTTTATCATAACCATTTATCTACAATTGCTTCACTATTGAATTACCAAAAAAAAAATTCAAGTACAAAAACACTTGAAAGCCGGAGTTTATTGAATGCATCTTTAATCTACATATACTACCTTCCTTATGCATATATATACCTTCCATGTACTTGTGTATCTATATATTTATTACTTTTCTTCTAATTCAGCATATCCAATGCACTACCCTATTTCTCACCCTATACCGCTCTCAATATATTCTCTACCTCAACTCTCTAACTCATCGCAAACCTCATTCTACTACTTTTTCCAATGGACTACTCTATTTCTCACCCTATACCTCTATCAAAATATCCTCTACCACCACTCTCTCATTACTATGATCCCCCAAATAACCCTTTCTAGACTCTCCCCTCCTCTGCCCCTCCTTGCACCATCTCATACCTCTTTTACCATTCAGATCTCCCAAACAAGCCTTTCTAAACCCTTCCCTCTGACTCTTCCCCCTCCACCTCCCTTTTACTCATCCCAAATCCCCTCCTACTGCAATAAACTAAACAAAAAGAAAAAAGATTACAGACCCTTCCCTCGCTATCCCACCTTCACTCTCTATCCCTCCTTCCCTCTTCTATCCCTCCTCTATTCTTTTTCAATCCTAAAAACAGAATAACATGTCCAGTACTCAAATTAACTTCATATTTCCCTATACTAACTCCCCTCCACTTCCCCTTTACTCACCCAAACCCCTCCTACGGCTATAAACTAAAAAAAAAAATAGAAAAATGCCTAGACCCTTCTCTCTTTTATCCCTCCACTCACTATTCATTTTCAATCCAAATAACAGACTAACGTCCACCACTCAAATTAATTGCATATTTTCCTATACTATTGACCACTAATCCTGTTTGGGTTCTGGAATAGCATGCTACTCATAGAAAAGTGCTTCAACACCTCATCAGGGGTAGCAAGCGCTATATAAATGCAAACCTTTTTCCCTCTTCTATCCCTCCTCTATCCTTCTCAATCCAAATAACTGACTAACATATCCACCACTCAAATTGCTTTCATATTTCACTATACTAAATAACCACTAATCCTTTAGGGGTTCCGGAGTACCGCGCTACTCATCGAAAAGTGCTTCAACACCTCATCAGGGGTAGCAAGCGCTATATAAATGCAAACCGTTTTCCCTCTTCTATCCCTCCTCTATCCTTCTCAATCCAAATAACTGACTAACATATCCACCACTCAAATTGCTTTCATATTTCACTATACTAAATCACCACTAATCATTTATGGGTTCTGGAGTAGCGTCATCAGGAGTAGTAAGCGCTATATAAATGCAATTACAATACAATACAATCACAGTGTCCGTGGTGAGGTGGAGTCATCTGATACCAGTTAGGGGAAGAAATGATTTCCAGCCCCAGGCTTTCCTCTTACCGTACCGCTTGTTGCACTTAGGTGTGGTCATCTAATTATGGGATCAGTTAAAGAGAAACACTGAAGATAAATACTATCAGCAAGATCACGAACAGGTACCACAGAATATGTATCAGAGGGGAGGCCGAGTACAAGCTAGGCGTACTCCTCATAATTGGGCTTTTGATAACACCTCCAGTGAGGAGGAAGAGGCGGTATCGGCCCCTGAACAAGGGAGGGTTAGATTCAACCCCCAGGTGCAGTCAAATCAGGACCTGGGTGGGTTATTGCGTTCTTTTTTAGTTCAAAGCCAGAGAGGAAACAGAGGGGGTGGTTCGAGGGGTCGAGGCCGCGGACGCCAGAATCAGCCTCAGACATGGCAATCATTCTCCCCGTGTAACCTGGAGCAGGGGCAGAATGCCGACGTAAACAACATCGTAGTCAATTTATCAGATCACCAGTTAACAGTAGGAGAACTGAGAGTACTTAACAAGGGTTTGGGATATGTTCCCACTCCTACGCATGACTCTTTTAAATGCAGATTGGAGTTGCAGGAGGCAATGAGGAAGATCAAACTTAAAAAAGTTTTTTGCACAGAAAGACTTGGAGCCCCCCTCAGTTTTTTCTACCAACCTGCACCGGCCTTCTCACTTTTGTCCCCCTAGTCACATGGTAGGCCCTGAAGTTATCGTCTTTGAAAGAAAGATCTTGGATGAGATCAGGTTGCTTGAAGAAACTGAACAGGGAAATGTATTCAGCAACATGAGTAAGGAGGACTGGCATGCTATGAAATCCTTGCAGGAAAATGCTTCTCTGACAATAAAATCGGCTGATAAGGGTGGGGCCATTGTCCTTATGAATACCTTGGACTATGAGAGGGAGGTTTTGAGATTACTGGATGATAGAAAGAACTATCAACCCTTAGTTAGGGATCCCACGACCGAGTTGTTGGGGACTATCACTACGATAGTAGGACAAGCTAGAGAAAAGACCTGGATCACCAGCAAGGAGGCTGACTTTTTAGTCAATACTAAACCCAGGATTCTGGCATTTTACATCTTGCCAAAAATCCACAAGACACAACGCCCCCCTCCTGGGCGCCCCATAGTGTCGGGGATCTCCTCGGTGCTTGAACCACTGTCGCAATTTGCTGATTTCTTTCTCAGAGAATCAGTACTTAAACAGCTGTCTTATGTCCAAGACACTACGGATGTATTGAACATTATTCAAGATCTGCAATTCGATGTGACACAACAGATACTTGTGACCATCGATATTGAATCCTTATATACGAGCATCCCCCAAGACGCTACGCTGGTGGCAGCAGCCCGCGCTCTTGGGGGACAGGATTGGTTTTACGATACACCCCAATCCTTCGTGATGCAATGCATAGAGATCGCGTTAACCCGCAATTATTTTGCATATAAAAACGACATGTTCTTACAAACATCCGGAACTTCAATGGGTGCTACTTTCGCACCTAGTCTGGCCTGCATCTATGTGGGCCAGTTTGAAGAACATCATCTATACCACTCATCTAATCCCTTCCAGAGGCATATTAGCCTCTGGAAGCGGTATATTGATGATGTACTTTGTATATGGACAGGTACTCGGAGCCATCTTTGTGATTTCCTGGAGTGGCTTAATAATTGTGATGAATGTCTCAAATTCACGTGGAATATGAGCACCGAGCAGGTGACGTATTTGGATTTGGACATCAGTGTGACTGGCAACAAGTTAACCTCGAGTGTTCATCAGAAACCAACTAATAAAAACTCTCTGCTACATTATCAATCATTTCACCCTAGAGCATTGAGGGATAATCTCCCAGTAGGACAGTTCCTGCGTTATCGCAGAAACTGTTCTTCGACTGCTGATTTTTTGCAGCAGTCTGAAGATCTTACTGAGAAATTGGTCCAACGGGCTTATCCCAGAAAAATTGTCAACAGAGCTCGTAAGAGGGCTCAGAATACCCCTCATGAAGCTTTGTTGGAAAGGAGTTCAAAAGAGGTAGCTGATTGTTTACCTATAGTACTGACCTTTGATCCTCTTGCAACGAAAATTCGTCAGGCCATTAGGAAGCATTGGTTTTTGCTCTCTACCAACAAGTATAAAATGCCTGTACCCCTTTTTGCCTTTAAAAGAGCTCAGAACCTTAAAGACAGACTGGTTCACACGAGGCCCCCATTACAAGTTACAAGCACATCTATTCCTTCTGGGCACTACCCTTGTGGTGGTTGCTCAGTCTGTGAACTGACTGAGAAGACAACTAGTGTACAGTTGCAGAGTGGACGAACTTGGTATCTGAACAAGTTCAGTAATTGCAACTCAACCAACACCATTTATAGATTAACCTGTCCATGTGGGCTTCATTATATTGGCCTCACCACAAGAAAAATTAAAGTGAGGATACAAGAACATCTCAGTACCATTAAGAATGGTAAATTGACTACGAGGTTGGTTCAACACTACAAAGATAGCCAACATAATTGCAAGGCTGTGAAATGGGTGGTGTTAGAAAAAGTACTGGGTAATGCGAGTCAGATTGAGAACACTCTCGCATTAAAAGAGGCACGCTGGATTTACTCCGAAAAAACTGATCAGATTGGTTTAAATGATCAGATTGAATGGAACAAGATCTCTAGACAGTGAGAGTGCTTGATAAATCTGTACTGTACGCCTTGCCCCTCCTGGTATGTACATTAAGATTGTTGAGCGTTTTTCTTTGTAAACGCGCTGAACCATAAGATTATACAGGCATGATAATTTGTGAGTGTCTACCCTCTAGTCCTGTATGAAATAAGTAAGCTATGTGCCGCTTACGTATTAATTATTTTTACAAATTGAACAGTCTACCTCTTAATGAACTGGGATTCTGGTCGTCCAGTGCTAGTTCTGGAAAATGTAATATGTATGTCAGTATGAATGTGTCCTTGACTTTATATGTTGAGCCATGATAGCATTGATAAGTTTTGCCACTGCAAGATGGCCGCCTCGATGCTCGTTCAGAAAGCAATGTTGCTGTGACCTGGGTGTTCCGCCTTGGTCTCAAGGTGTGATCCGGTAAAGCCTGACATGCACTGCTGGTGTAAATCCCGGCTGCTTATCCATTCTCGCTGTGTCTAGTATATGTTCCTTTACTATCTGAACAGTCTCTTTCTTAATTAGCTGGGATGCGGCCCATTGAGTGTTTGTTCTGAAAAATGTTACAGACATACTAGTCTGAATGTGCCTTTGATCCCATATGTTGAGTTACTCTAGCACTTATTTATATAAGTGTTGCTACTGGAAGATGGCCGCCGTGTTGGTCATTCAGAAATCGATGCTGTTCTAATCCGGGTGTTCTGCCTTGGTTTCAAGTCATGACCTGGAAGCGCTTGACACGCCCTGTCGGTTAAAATCTCGGACGCGTCCCCATTCCTGTTGATCCTGGAATGAGTGAAGACGCGGTCCAAGGAACCTTACGGTGAGGGTAGATTAGTCGGTACAGAGTGTGCTATGTCAGATGTCAAAACGTTGATAGCTCTGGGTGTGTGTCACACTGGGACGAGTGATAAGACGAACAGGATGAAGGGTCAATTGAAAGTGGGTATAGACTAGGGTGAATTAAGGTGTTATTAAGACGCTGATGAATGCCTGGTGCTCGGGGCCTTCCCGTATTACATTAGCATTTTATTCAAATGAGATGATGGTAGCGCGTAAGGCTGGCATTGAATAGACAGTATTCCATCTTGGTTGTTAGTGAGTTTGATGGGTTTGAGTGTATAAAGGTTTAGATCAAGGGATTACCTTTCGCTTACTCGGTATATCTTTCTCATATCTGTTTCTCCAGATGAAGGTGTAAGCAACGGATGTGCTTTTTGCTGGAACAAGAAGTGCGACTTGCACTGTTCCTCTAAACCATTTGAGAGCTGGTATGCGGACCCTTGGCTCTCATTAGGTAATCTACATTGCTGACTTAGCAGTCATGTCTTTATCTGTTTTAAATGGGGTGTAATTGGTTTCTTTCATGCATTCACCAACCTTATGTGTGTTCTATGTTTTCTGCATGTGTGCAGTTTTTTCTATTTTTTGAATAGATAAAATCCAGGGAAGTGATTGCAGTTCCTTGACGCCCTGATGAATTTGCCGCAAAGATGAGTAGGCAATGAAGCATGTTGGCCATTCTTGAATGTGGTTACATAACATGACCGTGTTGTTAACCTTGGGATGACTCACAGAATGGAATAAAATAATTGGAATTACATACGTGGGCCAGACCTAATTTTACTTATAAGATTTCACGGGTCTTTCCTTTTTCAAAACAACCCCCCCCCCCCCCCCCCTCTTTTTTGGTTTTGGGCTGCCTAAATAAACCTCCCTGTTTTTCACATGAGAAAGACATCGATGATGAGAAACTCGTGAGCAAACTGGTGAGAACTTGCCAGCAGCTCCCCTGGTGTTGCGCACGTGAGATGCTTTCTCATTTTTCACACCTTTTTTCTGTTTCTGGATTTCACAGAAGTGGGTGGAATAATTTTCACATGGTTGGTTGTTTTTTCACGTTTTGGAATTTTAAAATACTAACCTTTTTGGCACGAGGGATTTATTTATAGTTCATGATTAGAACTACTTTTGACGGTGTAATAGTTGTTTACATTACCCTCCTATTAATCCCATGTATTCTAACAAGTGCTCTATTACTACCAGGTCTGTTGTTTTGCATTATCAGTTAAAGAGAAACAAGACTACAAGTCCCAGAACATGGATACAGTTTGTGTTTGTGCTGCAGTGTACAAGTCAATTGTGTAAAGAGAGACACAGCGTTTTGTTTGAATAAAAACATGTTTGTGATGGCTGCTTCACTGTAAATCGTTTACCCTACAAAGTATCTGTCACTGGGAAAATGGTTAGATGTATTGGTTTATTTGCACTTTCCACGTGGTGCATCCTGTTACACAAGGACACATTCATTTACTTGTCACAGGGAGATTTATTGATGTGCCAAGGATCACAGGATGTTGTACCTACGCCAGGACTGGAGCCTGGTTCTCCAGTTCCAAAGTCGGCAGCCCTGGCTGTAAGGCCACATCCTTTGCACCACCCTCCTTTCTTTCAAGTTGCTAAAAAAAACAAGCATTGTCAAAGCCAATAGGGTACGCATACCCGAGACATATTGGCTTTATTAATGTTTTGTCAGCCATGTACAGCAGCACAGCGATGTGTTCTACTGCAGCTTCCCAGAGTGTTCCAAAGAACAACTAGAGCGCTAACAGTCCTACTTATGATAAACGTATGGCACACCTGAAGCCATCTTGCTTGGATTAAAGTGGTAACTCTTAAAACATTTAATTTAAAAAGGAACAAAATGAGGGGGTTCATTTTTCCATAAAAAGTATGATTAGTGCTGCAGAAAGAAAAATTAGGGCACATTTTGAGTGACTTCTCAAATCCTCTTCTATTTCATTAAAAAATTCTGACATGCAGACTGAAACATGCACTTTCAATACCAGCAGCAGTTTTCCCTGGTGAGCAGTAGCTTTACTACAGTGATCTAATGAGCAAAAAGAGTGCTAACATTCTGAATTTATGGCAAATGTGTGACACATCTGAATGCCTTCTTGATGCAATCAAAGTAAAAAACTGAAAGTATTTCCTACTGAGGAGATTGCAGTAAATGAGGAAATTAGGAAACTTCATAACAAATAAGTCTCCCAAGATGGCCACCAGAGACAAAAGAGCCCAAATGTAGCCCAAATATCACCCAGATGTAGCCCAAGTATAGCCCAATGACAGAATGTCCCAGAGTGTTCTTAAAAACAACTAGAGCGCTTACTGTCTTCATTATGACAAAAGTATGGCACACCTGAAGCCATCTTGATTGGAATAAACTGGTAACACTTAAAACATTTAATTTAAAAAGGAACACAATGAGGGGGTTCATTTTGCCATAGAAATTATGATTAATGCTGAAGAAAGAAAATGAGGGCACATTTTGAGTGACTTCTCAAATCCTCTTCTATTTCATTAAAAAATTCTGACATGCAGACTGAAACATGCACTTTTAATACCAGGAGCAGACTTCCATGGTGAACAGTAGTTTTACTACAGTGATCTAATGAGCAACTAGAGTGCTAACATTCAGAATTTATGGCAAATGTGTGGCATATCTGAATACCTTCATGATGGAATCAAAGTAAAAAACTGAAAGCATTTCCTACTGAGGAGACTGCAGTACATGAGGAAATTAGGAAACTTCATAACAAATAAATCTCCCAAGATGGCCACCGGAGACAAAAGAGCCCAAATGTAGCCCAAAATCACCCAGATGTAGCCCAAATATAGCCCAATGACAGAAGTGTGCAAAACACTTATTATTTTGTGTTTTTGCAGTGTTATATAGTGCAGACTTGTCAGGTATTGGAGTGCTTTACATGAGCATTGGTTACATCACACAAGAACAAATTCATTTTGGTTGTAGACATGGGGAGACTAAGTAATTTGACCAGAATCACATAATGTCGAGCTGAAGCAGAAACTCCAACCTGGTTCCCCAGTTGCAAAGTCTGCAGTTCTGTAAGTAACACCACATCCTCTCCCCTAAGTGCAACATTTAATCAAGTGGTCAACTGGATAAAAAAACATAAAGATAACAAATAATTTAAAAGTGCTTTGTCGCTATTTGAAAACTCAGAAAATATGTCCTTATTTTAGTCTTTTAGAGCACTAACCATAATTTTGATGCCAATAAGACCCTCTCATATATGTAATTTCTAAAGGAAATGCTCTAGGTATTACAGTTTTGATTACATCAAGATGTCGTCAGGCGTTCCACACTTTTGTAATAAATATAGAATGTTAGCAATCTAGTTGTTCATTAGGATACTGTTGAGAGGCAGAGGCCAGGGGCACGGACTCTGAAAATTGAAGGCAGGTAGGAGGGTGCAAAGGCAACAATTTAACCACACTGAGCAGGCAGGAAGGGCCGTGGCAGCACAACAGACTATGGAGGGCAGTGGAAAGGGGGGCAGGGGCAACAAACCAACAATACAGGACTTGCAAGAGAAGCTGTGGCAATATAATAGACCATTGTGGGCAGAAGGAAGAGGCAATGGTAGTACAACCATACATGCCAACAGACCCGATTCAGCCAGGAAACGTCCAATGTTTTTAAGCTCAAATGGGCTTTATTTGATCTGTCTCCTGTCTACAATCTCCTCTTTTTCAATGTAACTCAAAGGGGAAAATCAATACCCCAGTTTTTTTTCAAAATCTCCCTCTTACCAAGTTCAAAATGTTCGCAAGTATGGTACATTGGATCATGGAAGGAAATGGGGTAGGGACATGGACTTGGATAACAGAGGACAGGAGGGACATGGAGAGGTGCACCAAACTGACCCTGCAGGGCAGGCATCAGGGTTTGCAGCAGCACAATACACCACACAGGGCATGCGGGACGGGAGTGCAGCACAACAATCCATAGAAAGCAAGAGGGAGGGGACAGGACCATGCACTTGGACAACAGAGAACAGAGGGGCAAGAGGCAATGGTTGCTAGCTGACCATAATGGACAGACAGGAGAGAAAGCTGCAGCATAACAGACCATAAAGGGCAGGAGGGACGGATCAGGGGCATTACAATGGAACAGACAAGCCAGGAGGGAGGGAGTAGGGGTCTGCACATGTAAACAGAGGGCTGGGGGCAAGGGGGCAGGGCAGGAGCAGCACGATAGCCATGGAGGTCAGGCAGGATGGGCACTAGAAGCAAGACACACCATGAAGAGCAACAGTGAGACTGTGATGGCATACACACAGACCATGGAGGGAAGGTGGGAGGGGGTCAGGGGCAGCTAACTGACCACACAGGGAAGGTAGGAGGGGCCATGGCAGCACAGAAGACCATGCATGGCAAGTGGGAGGGTTAGTGGCAGCACAATGGCTATGATGGGCAAGAAGGAGGGTGCAGGGGCATGCACAAAGGACGATGGAGGATAGAAGGGAGGGTCAGGACCTGTGCACAGACAAGAAATTTCAGGGGAAGGGGCCTCACAACAGACCGCACGGGGCAGGCAGGAGGAGCAGTTGCAGCACAACAGACCAGGGAGGGCAGAAGGGTGTGGCAGTACAATGGACCATGTAGGACAGGAGGAAGAGGATAGGGGCATGGCATGTGGACAGGCAGGGTGGAGGTGGCAGGGACAGGTTACAGTCATCTGACAATGCTAGGCAGGTGGGAGGGGAGTGGCAGCTCAACAGAACACTCAGAGTAGATAGGAGTGGCAGGTCCATGGAACATGGTGGGCAAAAAGGATGGAGCAGGGGCATGCACAAAGACATCGGAGGGCAGGGGGAAGGAGAATAGGGGCAGCAAGCTAAGCACAGAGTTTAAGCAGGAGGTCAATGATGGGGCATAGAATTGGGCAATGGAGGGCAGGAGGAGTGGACTGGTACATAATACTAAATTGAGGGCAGTGGCAGCACATCAGACCATGCATGGCAGGAGGGAGGAGGCTAGTCCATGGATTCACACAACAGAGGATAGGGAGGAGGGGGATGGGGCAGCAAGCTAACTGTTCAGAGTAGGCGCGTATTAGGAGCTTTATTGTTTTTAAAACGTGTGTCTGTGCGAACTACTTAAAATATGAACCACTATGCAGCATAATCTCACTTTTATTCAGGAAGAAGAGGACGTTTGTGACTGTGACTCCGGGCTCACTTGGCAGAAACACCCCCTGACCCTCCACCCCTATCGCAAAATGTAATGCCTGTGAAAAGGGTAGGTGAACACAGTGTTATATAGAACATAGTCCTGAGAGCACGATTGAAAATGAAAACTAGATATAGTGTATGGTATAAACTGTGCACCAAAAAGTGTGATATAAGATGAACCGGGCGTGAAATATAATATGCAATACATTGTGCGCAATGACAGATTCATTGGAGAGCGCAAGATAGCACAGGCACTAGCGCGTGCTATGCGATATGCGCCTTGGAGTGTAATATGCACAGGGCAGTGTTGTGTAACCTAACTAGTCTCTAAAGTTGTAATATAAAATATGTGCTGGGGAGTGTAACGTTGCATATGCACTGTGACAAAGATATGGATCCCAGATTGTAATATGTATGGCATAGCACTGTGCGTTATAACATAGGCATCGAGGAAGGCACGTTAGATGGGGCAATATAACCCGTGTGAAGACAAGTGTGGCATGACATATTCACGGGGTGGTGTTACAGTGCACATGGGCTAGAGAGTGTCATAGCATATGCACTAGCTAGTGGAATACAACACAGAGGTGTGTGGCACTCAGCAGGCAATGGTGGGTGTAACACAGCATTGGGCTCTGCCAGGAGCGCGCTGTGACTCTCAAGTGATGTTCGTCCCCTTTCCAGAGAGTAAAATAAAAAGTATTACACATCTGGCAGTGGATGTGTGTTTTATTAACTGTGAGGGGGGTTTCTTGCATAGTTTTGGTCGAATTTTTGTCGAATCCCCTTTGAATGGCTTGGTGTTCATGTGTTTTAAATGTGCCCGTCAATAGCTACCCATGTTTGTCGTTTGTGTAAATAAAAGACAAGGGTGTCTACCAGGGTTAGGCACGGTAGGGCATCAGACATGTCAGAGCTTCACTAGTGGTGTAAATACATTCCACGTGGATTCATTGTATGCATAGTCGCCTTTTAATAAATATCACGCAAATCGTCATGGTGATAGTTACGTACGGTTTGTCCAGCATGTCCTAGGTGTGTCTATAAATATATATTTTTTAAAAATAATAAAAAACAGTGGCCGGCCCTGGGGATTGGGGTCAAAAAAATATAATTAGGAGACAGGCCCTGGGGGATGGGGTCATCAGGGCCAATAAATTAGAATAAGAAGGGGAACCACACAGCCCCCCTTCTTAAAAAATTAAAATTAATAAAAGACTGGCATTGTGCCGGAGGCCACGCCCCCTCCTTGCAGCACTCTGCAAACGCGCCCCCTGGCGAGTTGTAAGTTGGGGAATTAATTCCTCTTCAATACTGAGGGTCCCTGAGGGCCAACTAGCCCAACAGGCATCTCCAGTATGCGCCAGGGAGCTGCGCTGCAGACAGGTGTTCTGAGGCCAAGCCCCTTTTGACACCTCTCTGCAACGCAGCTCTGTGGCGCTTACTGGAGGTACCTAGTGGTCTAGTTTGACCCTAGGGACCCTTAGGATTCAAGGGGACTTAATCTCTCAACTTAGAATAGCCACAGGGCGCGTTTACACAGTGGTTAAGGGAGGGGACGGGGCCTGAGGTGACGTGTGCAAACACGCACTATGGCACGTTTTAAATTGGGGATATCATTTCCCTTCAATACTGAGGGCCCCTGGGGGCTGACTAGCCCACCAAGTGCTTCCAGTAAGCGCCACTGAGCTGCATTGCAGAGAGGTGGTACAGGCCGTGCCACTTTTTACACCTCTCTGCAACGCAGCTCTGTGGCACTTACTGGAGGTACCTAGTGGGCTAGTTGGACCCTAGGGACCCTCAGGATTCAAATGAACGTAATCTCCCAACTGAAAACGGACACAGGGCGTGTTTACATAGTGGTAAAGGAAGGGACGGAGCCTGAGTTAACATTTGCAAAAACGCCCTGTGGCCTGTTTTAAGAGGTAATTTTAATCCCCCTGCCCTATTATATACTACTGGCTTACAGAGGAGGTCATGCTAATCACAGGGGGACCCTAACGCATAATGTTCCCTAGTGTATGTAGGTGTTATCACTGTATTCTAAGTGTCTTTTAACATAGCACTGGCTCTAGGACTGGTTAGTCAGACTCAGTTACCACCAGTATCCGTCTGAAAAAGTTGAGGGTACAGGATGATTTTGCAACAAGGCTTCTTTCTGCTCTTCTTTTTGTTCTTTCTTCACGTTATCCTTCTTCCTGCACTTTTCTTCGTCTTTGAGGACTTCTGTTGCTTCTTTCTGCACTTCTTTTTTTTCTTTCTGTGCATTTTTTCTTCTTTCTTCACATGTCCTATCTCTGTAGGCATAGTTAGAAATTATCATTTAAAAAACCTTTGAAATTCACAGAAAAAACCATAGGTTTCAGGCACGTTATAGTTAGGAATTAGCATTTAAAAAACCTCAGAAATTCACTGAAAAAAACCATAGGTTTCAGGGGTGTTATAGTTAGCTGGACTTTTCACTTGTACAAAACCATTGAAATTCCCCCGTTATAGTTAGTTCAGCTAACTATAACTCGCGCGCCCGCAATGCACTGCTGATGACGTCACATATTACATCACTCATGACATGGTCAGTGACATCACTCATGACATCACTGATGACATCTCAAATGACATCACTCATGACATCATCCTTGTGATAGTGTGGCAGACCTCCTCTCACCCTAATATAACCTTTGATACACACATTCAAAAATAGAGACTAAAATTTTCAAAACAATGGACATACCAATACCAGTTACAACATCCTCTTCAGTAATTCTAAGATCCACATACACATCCACTCATTCACCAACAGTCCTATACAGTCACTCATACATGTACTCACTCATCATATGTACTCATACACCTATACATCCTGTTACACAATGCCACTCATCCATAGAGTTACTCACACACATAGTCACTCATGGTAATAAAGAATCAAACATACATTTACTTGCATATACAGTTATACACACACCACCACACTTACTTCTACGGAAACTTAAACAATCACTTATAGAAACACATACTTATTCATACAGGAACTCTTTCAATCTCTCACTCTCACAAATACTCACTTATATACACCAATAGTCACATATACTAGTTTAAAACATATGTAGTTACTCATAAAGACACTATTGAGACAGTCATTCACTCACTAACACACCCATACACACACTCATCCACCCATACAGTCCTGCACACATGCTGTCTTCAACACATACAAACAGTGAGTCACTCATTCATGCACCTATGCACTACGTAATACCCCCCACCGAACCATGCAGACACTCAGACTGATACTCAAAAAAACAACTAATAACCTATATAGACACCCATGTAGCTACTCACCAACCCATGCAGCCACTTATACACAAAGTGAGAGACTGATACAGATATTTACATATTTAAACATTACTCACTAAGCCATGTATTCACTATGATACACTTAATCAGTCAGTTACACAATCAATTTTTCAAAAACAAATCATCCATTTAGACACTTATATACCCATTTATTCTTCCATCGACCTTGAGATATACATATATAAAACATATTTAATTTTCAGAAAAACACACATTCACTGGATGATGTCATCAGTGATGTCATCAGGGATGTCATTTGAGATGTCATCAGTGATGTCATGAGTGTTTCAGTTTCAGTTTAAGTTTATTGTATAATTTGTTAAAATTATTACAAAACCCACATGTATAAATAAATTATATCAAAGTTGACTATCGTTAAACATCTAGTCATTGTCTCCAAGGCCCATAAAACTTATTTGATACAATTATAAAAATTTGATTCAAGCGAGGGACAATTAGTCTCTATAAAATCTAAGTTGTCTATTTCCACAGTTTATTTTCTTTATTGCTTTTTCTTGAGGGTTCCGATGTTACGATCTTCCTGCTCTTGCTGCTTCAAGCGAGTCCTTACTGCCCCCATAAATTTGATTCCCCTGCATGCCAGGATTATGGAGGATCCTCCCAGCCAACTTGTTACTGTTTGTCTGCAAGTGCGAATTTTTAGAACATTAAAAATTTGTTTATACAGCTGGGCATACACAAAAGATATGAGCTAGGGATTCGGATTTGTAGCCGCATAAACGGCATTTTTCTGTTTGGTAGCTCTGTTTCCAGGTGGGGAGTAGGTCTTTTGACAGGTGATCGCCCATCCGATAGTCCATGTAAAATTTCTTTAGGAACCCGCTGAAATGAGAAGATAGGTATGTTTGTGGTTTTAATGATTTGTAAGAAGCAATAACTGTCCACCCATGCCTACGTTTGGCCAATGAATTTTGATCTTCCAATAAGGATTTCATTTTGGCTGCCTTGTTGGTTAAGCTACTTATCCCGGCTTTATCCATCCTTAATTCCCAAGATGATTCTATGTCGAGTTCTGTCAAGCAATTTTGCAAATGCTTTCCCCAGGCACTCAAGATTTTGTTATCCGCCTGATGCTTTATTTCTTCCCAGCATAGATGGTCCAAGGATGTCATGAGTGATGTCACTGACCATGTTATGAGTGATGTAATATGTGACGGCATCAGCAGTGCATTGCGGGCGCGCGAGTTATAGTTAGCTGAACTAACTATAACGGGGGAATTTCAATGGTTTTGTACAAGTGAAAAGTCCAGCTAAATATAACACCCCTGAAACCTATGGTTTTTTTCAGTGAATAGATATATAAATAGATATATAAATCAATCAGGGGGACATTTTTTGGGTACTATGCTAGATTGTGTTTCTGTGAATTTGCATAGTGCTACGATTGCAATAACTTGACTTCTTGGTGAATTGTAGAATCCAGATTAAGACTGACGCCCTCTGGCCGTGACCTCCAAATCTGAACTACCCTGTCAGTAGTGTAGCGCAGAGCTCCATACCCTAGATATTTGAGAAGATATCTCAAAAGGCACTGCGTTAGGAACGGTCTCACCAACGGAGACGTTTCATCCTCTCAGACCACCATTTTGGGATGTTATTGATTCTACTTGCCGATCAGACAAGAGGTGAGGAAACTTGGGCTATTTAACTGGGCTTTCATGTGGTAGCCCTCACATGTAGGTGCCATAGCAACAGACCTTTGCACCATCTACATGTCTAAGAGCAACATGAACCATCCACCCTACTGACTGACACATACAAGTGCCGATAAAACATGATACCTGAATCCATGTACAACCTGTGTACAAATACTTGCGAAATATGTACGACCTACATACAGCACAATGCCACAAATATGGACGGGGTTCCGAAGGCATCACCGGCCTGTGTTCAATAAAAGTACAAGACATGTAAGCAAATATCCCCTAGAGGTCCAGCTAAAATTGTGGGTGTCCTGTTTGTGTTCTTTTCTACTTACTGGTCTGCAGACTGGATGAAATCCCATCCTTCTAAAACACACATGAACTCATCGGGAGTTACTGGGCAGTGGTTAAGAAGTTAACCACACACTCGTACCTTTCCCACTCCTTTGGAATACTGCCATCATTCTGCTTTTCTTCTTGGAAATTACCACCATAACATAAAATGTGAATTTGTAAAGCGCATGTTCACCCGCAGGCATCTTGGCGCGGAATAACAGATGTTTATTGTTACCCAACTTAATTGTACTAATTTTTTCAACCTCAGATGGATGAAAGGCGATTGGACCCGCCAGGATTTGAACCTGTGACCATGAGATTGAACACAGGTCCCTACATTGGACACATTAGTCCACTAAGCCACCAGACTTCGCAAAGGCTGGTGGCATTGGAGAACAAAAAAGTGGTAAAACCTGCACTACTTCAGGTGCAGTCCTCGCACCCACTGTTCTGATTCTGTTCCTGCCTTCTTTTGGACTCTTGCCTTTAAGTCCTATTGTAATGCTGAACATCCCAAGCACTGTGACATAATTTCCATACCATGGTGTTAGCCCGGGATACAGCTCCCAGTGCTAAAAGTGTGTTTTTGTACTACAAAGAGTAAGGATGGTTTTGGAAACTAACCGTATTTCTTTAGCAATAGATTCTGTATGAACAGTGTGTATTTGGAGAGCAAGAATGAGGATTTTCTAGGTATGACATATTGCTAACTTAGCAACTATACCCGACTATGGTGTGCTCCCTGAATATCGAATCAACAACTGCAGCTAGAGGCCTCCATGGATGGTGGGTGCTTCTATATCAATGTATCGAGGTATCTGGTGCTAGGCGGGGGGAGGGGGGCGGTGGGTGGTGGTTGGGTACTAGGTGATGGATGATTCACTGTGACATGCTTATTATGTTCTGTGTTGGAAATGCAAATAAAAAAAAATAAAAAAAAAAACCAATATCGATGGAACAGAATATCGAGGAAAGAATATCGAAAATAAAATATCAACATGTAAATAAGTCTAGATTTTCCTTACCTAACCCCACACATATGTACCTTTGCAGTACATATATCTTCAATGTATGTAGATGTGGAGTTAGGAATAGTAAATCTATAAGGTATAGTAAATCTATACTTCCCTAACTTTCCTATATGCACTTATCGTTTGAAATTTTGTCCCTCATTATTCTGTCCTCGATATTAATATGCCACAATACTGTTGGTGTCGATATTTAGTAATGCAATCCCCAACTATATAACTGTAATTTATAAACGATACCCATTTATACCCGACTATTAACTGACCAGTTTATTCAGCAGTGCCTTGTGAGTAACAGCCTTTCACTGACTGATACAATAGCAGGTAGCCGAGTGAATTTGATGGTCACCTTTAATCTCAGTCCAACGTATTAGATTGGTAGACCAGAGAGCTGTGAAAGCTCCAAGCTGCACTAGTGCACCACAGCTGCCTGCTTGCATCGCACCTCCACTGGCTCCCAGTCAACAAGAGAGTCACTTTCAAGCTCCTCACTCACGCCTACAAAGCCCTATACAACAAAGGGCCAGCGTACCTGAACCACCGCCTCACATTCCACATACCCACCACATAACTCTGATCCGCCAATCTCGCCTCCACCCCCAGGATCCACAAGACCAGAACCGGAACCGGAGGAAGATCGTTCTCCTACCTTGCCGCCAATACCTGGAACACACTGCCCGTCTGCCTCAGCCTATCCCCGTCGCTGACCCAATTCAGAAAGGACCTCAAGACCTGGCTCTTCAAATGATTCTCCACCCAGTCCGACCAGCAGCCCCTCCCCCGAGCGGCTTGAGACCCTCACAGGCGAGTAGCTGCGCTTTACAAGCCCATGATTGATTGATTGATTAGTCGCCTGAGCATGGAAGCGATGCTGGCAAGAGGGAGGACCCTGTTTGTGTGGCCAATAATAGCAGGTAAGAGGGAGCAGAAAGAATAGTGATTAACCAATTAGGGGAAACTGATTATGATAGATTTAAAGAGCGCACTGCTGCCCACGGGATTTCCTGGCGTTAAGTGGCAAGTGCAGGTCTAAACAGAAGAAGAGAGACACGTCTGGAAGTTCTTCCAAAATATCTTGTAGCCTTGGTGTGTCTGAGAAAGATAGGTGGTGAGTCTCAGAACTTGGGCAATCGGCACAAAAACAGAAAAGCAGGCGGATAGGCATTTAGCCTGTTCTCAAGAAAAGGGGGTCTAAACCCTCTACAGGCCCAGTGGGCCACACAGATGACCTGACCTAGCTGGATTTAATGACGAGATTTGAGAAGAGCTGAAGTAAGATCTTAGATTTGGCTTTGACAGCCCACTCCTTCCTGGACTAGCATCTGAGTTTGACATGGGCCATGTATAAAACTCAAAGCCTGAAGAGCCGATGAAAGGCCCAACAGAGAGATGTAAGTGTTAAACGACACTGCACCATAAGGTTTAGGGGGGTTGAATGAGGAGAAAGCTGACAGTGGAAGTAAGTCCAATTAAAACACAATTGGTGTGTCAGAAGGTGACCAAGGAAAATAAAAATAATTTAGGAAATGTTACAGGCTCGGACAAGGTAATGACTTTGTAAGCAATGCCACGAAAAAGGCCTGGTATTCATCGGTAATTCATTAATAATTCATCAGTGGTCATTCATCCATCTGTACATTGAACAAATGTCGATGCTCATTAGATGGGAGTAAAGACATGACACCAGGCCGCCCCCGAGGCGCGCACATAAATATTTCAGGCTTTATCTGACACAAACAGAAACAGATGTGCAAAGCATTCTGTTGTCGCTCTTGCCTAAGCCAAGACAAGCTATGGATTTTGTGAAACCCAATTTCATAAAAAGCAGCTTTTCTTGCCGAACTTTTGGCGCTTTGATGAAAGCCAAGCTCCAGCGTTCTGTGCTGTATTTGGCTGGAAGAAGATGGAGATTATGTGCAGAGACTCAATTTTGTCAGATTACTGCCCCCCAAAACTAAATTTACCGCTCAGTCTCCGGAATTTCCCACGATTTCAATTGCAAGCGATTCAACCATACGCCAGTCGTTTGCGTTTTAATATGGATTGCTTCTGCAAACCAGACCCCCATGCGGAGAGGCCTGTTATTTGGTGCAATAATACCACACCCGCTAATACAGATACCGCTAGATGTGTGTCTGCGTGATGCGGTATTACCACATCATTCTGCGTGATGCGGTATTACCACATCATTCTCAGTCGCACACCTAAAAACCGGGGCCTTCGAAGTACTACCGCATGTCAGATGTGCATGTTTTCCCCACACAAATTGGGGCAGGTTTTACCTGGCAAAAATTGGGCAGGAAAAATCTGTTTGATGCAGTGCTTAATTTGAGCAGGTGCTATCCAGTGCTCAGCACCGGCACCTAATCCTCAGCACGGGTGCTCACTGCACCAGTTAAAGACACACTCATTTGGAAGGAAGGTGATTTTCCACAGAATCACAGGATGTTGAGCCACGCTGAGACTCGAACCTGGTTCCCAGCTCCGAAATCAGCAGCTGTAGCCATTAGGCCAAGTCCTCTCCAGAATAATAAGTGCCGGGGCTCTAGTCATGAGTTTGCCCCAGCACATTTCTCCTGTTAGCAGTGCCTCCTGAGGAGAGCCCCGGCACTTTTTATTTGACAAATTAACCACTGGTTTGATGCAGTAATTCACATTCAGTTTTAAATCCCAAATTCAGGTGCAAACTATTCTTGGCGCCTAAATTATCAGGGATTATCAGGGGAAGAACAAAAATGCGCTTGGTCCTTTCTGTTTTTAACAGTGAAAATTATTTATTGATTATCCATTAGGCAGAATACGACAAACAGTAATAGGTTTTCCCTGGGGAGTTTCCCCTCAATGAAGGTGGCAGATGAAGGGGTGGGGGCACTGATTGCAAATCGCCCTGAGCTCTGTCAAACCAGCTTGCCAAACGGATCCCTGTTATTCTGAGGCAGACATTTAGGGAGAGGGTTGTGGCATCACTGACAGAATGAGTTTAGCTGGTCTCCCACGAGGGTACCAACACTGCCATAGCACTTTTTACTCTTTTGGTCAGATGGAAGGCTGGTAGCTTAGGATAAAGAGAGGTGGGATTGAGTGTCCATTCACAAAACCTTTTGTGCAGCTGAACTTTACTTAGATCAGGAAAAAAAGTTGGAGTTGCGGTCGGAAAATTAAAATCCGGGTTGCCAAAAATAATAGTTTGGTAAGATTTCTGACCGTAAAATGTTCTTGAAACTGGTTATGGTTCGGGGGATAATATGAGGGTACTCGTGGGGTGTGTAGTAAATAGTGAGCACCCACAAATTCCGTGGTTTGTGGGTATTCATATACCTTATGAGAGGTCTTGACACCTTAATTTATGCACCCAGGTTTAGAGCCACAAAAGGCTGGTGTGAGAGTTCCACTATGAGCGGGCCATAAAAGGCCCCGGGATCCTTCCCATCCCGCAGATGCCCCTCTTGTGGGTATGGCTAATTCAGGAACAGGGAATTATCTGCTATTACAAGTCAGACCCCAATGGGCCCCAAAAAAGAGCATTAACCAGGGAATCAGAATACCTCACCAATTTCTGCGGATACTCCCCACTTCCACCAGGAGTTTCACCCAGACATTTTGGCTACTTTTTTATACTTTATGTGTCTGGGCAGAAGACACCAGATCTATAAAGTTACCACTTATCTTTTATTGCTGTAAATCTGGCTATCGATCATATCCAAATTAGCTGCGTACTCACACCCTCACATTTGAATAAGCGGTAAAGCAGGCTTCTCCAGCGAGTAGCTCGTGAGCTACTGGCAGCTCTCCGGCTCCCTGTGAGTACCTCTCCTGTGTGCAGCCCCGCCCACTAATTTTGAAGCCTATCTTGGCTGAATTCATATATTTACACCAACATTTGGAAAAAAAAATTACATTTCCAAAATATATTTAAAGTTGATATTTGAGTGATACATAATGCAGCACTGGGGAACTTATTACCTGCCGTAGAGAAATGGATTTGTCCAACTGGAAAACATTCTCCAGGTGCTGAAAAAAATGAAATCTGCTCAAGCATGCTTCCACCACACCCATGCCTGCGGAGTATCCACTCTGTGTACAGTCTGCAGGAATAGACATGGGGATGGAGGAGGAATGCATGGAAATCTACAATTAGCATTTTCTGTGATTCTTCTATAAGTCTTAAATGTGTGCAGATCATAGAATCAAACCTACAATCAATAAGTTTCTGATTTTCCCAAAATTACTTTGAGAACTATGCACATAAACAACGGACTGTAGCCTCAGTAGGGGTAATAAATAAATGTATTTTATTGTAGCCTCAGTAGGGGTAATAAATAAATGTATTTTGTTGTAAATAGTCGGGTGCAGGTGATTTCAGTCGGGTTTGGTGAGGTGTCTGTCGGACGTTTACATACACCCCAACAAAAACACACACGCACACTCTCCCTCTCTGTTTTGAAAGTCTACAAAAATGTTTGTTATTTTACAAAATATTGTGCTATCCCTCACTTGATACCCCTACCAAACCGTATTCCTCTCCCTTTCCACTGTCCTTTGAGCCCCTCTCATGCGCCCTACTTGTCGTATAATGTATTTTAACATTTTATGGCAGCGTGATTGTTGGAAAATCTGAATCCACCCCGACCCCCTCAATCTTACTGACCAAGCTACACCACTGGATAACCACCTACTCTTTGCTCAGTGGCTCTTTGATGCTAAGTGTTCTGGGAAAGGGCCCCTCCAGATGCTATCATTGCCGAGTTATATGCTACGGAAAATGTTTGTTGGAAAGCGTTGACTAACTTCTTGCACTACAATTCTGTGACCTTCTTCAGGCTTGGTGTCTCAACTTTTCAAGAGCGCCAAGTGATTATAGCGCCGATGCCTTGTAGCAAAGCCTGCTTTTGCATCAGCCAGGAGCACCCAAAAAAAATAGGGACCTATTTGAATGCCTGAGTAATGATCAAAGGTAGGCGATTTCAGACGTGAAGATCACAGCCACAGAAAACGACTATATTCATGCACTTGAATGGAGCCACTGTTTGATAGAAAAAGAAAGAGTAAAACTTAGGTGAGAAATGGTCCTTGTGCAATAAAAGCTTACTAGATTTTATTGAAGATTAAAAATGGTCCGTGATTGTTCCCAGACCCCCAGTGGAGTAACGAAACTTGAGGGGGCCCCCCTGCAAAGAATATGGAGGGGCCCCCCCACGCTCACGGATTCAGTCAGGAGCTCTCAGGTCAGGGGCCTGCTGCGCATGCACCAGTGGCGGCTGGTGAATCCTAAAAGTGGTGTAACGAAAAGCTGAGAACCAAGTTGAAGGAGCAAGTGAGTACAGCAAGCACACCAAAGTGAAAGAGGTGTGTTCGGGGTTGGCCTTCCCAAGTGGGCCCTTTAACCACTCAAATTTCAGCTTTAAATAAATTCAGTCATTTGTCTCCAAAATATCAGCTTGTCAGTTTATGAAAGCAGACACGTTTTGCTATTAAATACCAGCTTTGCCTTCTTGAAAAATAATGAAAATTCCCTAAATAAAGAAGTTATCTTTTTTGTGAAAACGTTCAATTATTGTCATGATCCACTAAAACACATGATAGATTCCGCCTTCAATATCTATGTGTCATAGTTGCATGTCATATGCGCCAATCTTATGCCAAGAATTACCGCCATTATGCCGAAGCAAGCATGAGGGCTGTGCACCACGCAATCAGACAGGAATTACCACTATTATGCCAGTGCCCGCATTTTACGCGGTTTGGGCTCCATTATACCATGGGTGAGCACATTGGGCCGATATGTGCCACCATTATGGCAGGGCCAACATTATGTCAGGTTATTTTATTTATTAAGTACACAATCATGGAACATTGCTGGTGTTGAAATGGGGTAGCTCTGTAGAATCTCACTAGTGGCTGTGACAAGCTCCCCTCTTTACCTAGTGATTGTTTTTTCTACACAAAGGCAACTATGGAAAAGAGAGAACAAGATATGAACGGCTTCCTTGTTTGTCTCTTTAACAGTCCACCCACTCTCGTCACAGCCTTTCCCACAGTACACAAGGACACCCATATGTCCCGTGTACCCTTCCACGGGTCAAAGGCATATCAACCATCCTGGAATGGTCACTTATTTAGGAAAGTATGGGGAGAAATTTTAGAGAATAAAAATAGCTTGACCTTTATGCGTGATGCGGGGTCTGTAATTGGCTATGAGGCACTGGCGTACAGTTCTCTGCAGGACAGCTCTGGGTCACGACTTCAGAGCCCACTGTGTTTACTCCCTGCTCTGTCTTCATTCATGGTCTATGTCGTGCAACCTTATTTACACCCTGTAGTAATTCATTGTCTTATTCACCACTGTCCACCTACTGTATTTACACCCTGTAGTATTTCATTGTCTCTCATTCACCACTGTCCACCTACTGTATTTACACCCTGTAGTATTTCATTGTCTCTCATACACAACTGTCCACCCGCTGTATTTACACCCTTTCGTATTTCATTGTCTCTCATACACCGCTGTCCACCCACTGTATTTACACCCTGTAGTATTTCATTGTCTCTTATACACAACTGTCCACCCGCTGTAATTACACCCTGTAGTATTTAATTGTCTCTCATACACCACTGTCCACCCACTGTACTTACACCCTGTATTTCATTGTCTCCCATACTCCGCTGTCCACCCACTATATTTACACCCTGTAGTATTTCATTATCTCTCATACACCACTGTCTACCCACTGTATTTACACCCTGCATTTCATTGTCTCTCATACACTGCTGTCCACCCACTGTATTTACACCCTGTATTTAATTTTCTCTCATACATCGCTGTATTTACACCCTTTCGTATTTCATTGTTTCTCATTCACCACTGTCCACCTACTGTATTTACAACCTGTAGTATTTCATTGTCTCTCATTCACCACTGTTCACCTACTGTATTTACACCCTGTAATTCATTGTCTCTCATACACACGCTGTCGCACCCACTGTATTTACACCCTGTATTTCATTGTCATTCATACACTGCTGTCCACCCACTGTATTTACACCCTTTAGTATTTAATTGGTTCTCATTCACCACTGTCCACCCACTGTATTTACACCCTGTATTTCATTGTCTCTCATACACCGCTGTCCACCCATTTTATTTACACCCTGTAATATTTCATTGTTTCTCATACAACACTGTCCACCCACTGTATTTACACCCTTTGATATTTCATTGTCTCTCATACACCGCTGTCCACCCACTGTATTTACACCCTGTAGTATTTCATTGTCTCTCATACACCACTGCCCACCTACTGTATTTACACCCTTTAGTACTTCATTGTCTCTCATACACCACTGTCCACCTGCAGTATTTACACCCTGTATTTCATTTTCTCTCATACATAACTGTCCACCCACTGTATTTACACCCTGTAGTATTTAATTGTCTCTCATTCACCACTGTCCACCCACTGTACTTACACCCTTTAGTATTTCATTGTCTCTCATAGACCACTGTCCACCCACTGTATTTACACCCTTTAGTATGTCATTGTCTCTCATACACCACTGTCCACCCACTGTATCTACACCCTTTAGTATTTAATTGTCTCTCATACACCACTGTTCACCTACTGTATTTACACCCTTTAGTATTTCATTGTCTCTCATACACCACTGTCCACCTGCAGTATTTACACCCTGTATTTCATTGTCTCTCATACAGCACTGTCCACCCACTGTATTTACACCCTTTCGTATTTCAATGATTTCTTCATGTCTTTCTTCTCTCAGCATCCATTAGCTATCTTGGAACAATAAAGTCATAATAAACTACAGCAAAAGAAACATACATTGGAACAGCCAATAGTCCTGCAACCAACGTCAGACCTATTGGCTTTGCCAATACTTATTAGATATGACATCTTACATGGATTCTCCCCTTCCACCCATAATGTCCTTCCCTTCTTATGTGTGTCCTACTCTCTCCCATATGACTGGTGATTGTTTGCTACACTCCAGTCCCATTTATTTACCTGAATATATCTCTATTATTTTAGCATTTCGTTGCTGTTCTGGGCTCGTTCTATGTTTCATTAGACTTTAAGTACCAATTTATAACCTGCTCTTTGTTGGATTCTTCAATCAAAAATATTACCAATGTGAATAGCAAGAAATAGAATTCATAGGAAAACAAACATAAAATAAAAAGTGCACAGCATGGGCGGAAACTGAATACCTAAAATGTATCTAAAAAAAGAAAATGAAGGTTCTGTGCTGTGGAACCTGGGAATGACTTTCCCCAACTCTATAGTACTCCGGAGGCCCCTAAAATGTGAGTTTTTCAGTTAAGCTGGAGTCAGTGGCGTAGCACGAGCCTCACGCGCCCTCATTTAAGGAGGTGAAAGTGCCCCCTGGCTCCTGGTTGGGTACTGAAAGACAGCTATAGTCAGTGTGCCCCTCCCATTCCTAGGCCCGATGCCACTGCACATGCGGCACCATTGCTACGTACGCCCATGGCCAGAGTCAAAGTAAATAAAAGGGCTGATGATAAAGCGAGTCAATAATACTAGGCAGGTGCCGAGGGTGCCAGATCCAGACAGTGCCAAATTGACACCAAAGGCTTCAAATATTACCAATTAATTCCAAGGGGGGAGCAAAAAACAGAAAAAATAGAATTTTGCTGAAGGCTCCAGATAGTTTTGCACTTGGTCTCAAATGTCGCTCAAAAATGGGCAACAACCACAGACATGTTCTCCCTTCCTTTGCAACTGGGAAGACCACTGACACAAATGAAATGTGGCATAACAGCCAGAGATGCTGGCTTTGGAACTGGGGGATCATGCTCGAGTCTCAGCGTTGGCTCAACATCCTGTGATTCTGAACAAATCACTTAATATCCCCGTGCTTAAAAATAAGTGTGGTCTTGTGTAATGTAACTGGTGCTCGTGTAAAGCGCTCCAATACCTTGGGGACGAGCTTGCGCTATATTGAACTATTAAAAAAATTACTCTCTGTCATTTTGTACACGTACATCCATTTTCAAACATTCTTGAGCCATTTTTTTTAATCTCTTCTGTGGAGATCTGGGAACGTTTCCATGTTCACTATCAGCATCGGGGACACTGCAGGCCACCGAGGAAACACTCCGTGCCATCCAGGGAGACTACGAAGCCAATTGCATTTCCAGTGCTTGCTTACCTTCCAATGTGTCCCAGCAGAGTCCTGTCCCTGGAGCTGCAAACCTTCTCCGCCATCACTCTGTTGCCTCGTCCCTTCTCAGAGGCTGTGCCTTGTGGGGAATGCTCTCTCTGGGGCCCCCACCCCCATCCCTTTTCCGGCCGGGCTCTGACTGAAGAGAAACAATGTAACTTGTTACTTTGTTTCTCTTCAGTCCTGCCCTGGGTCAGCGCGAGGAGGGCTGGTGACTGCACCTGCTTTTTACAGCAAGCATTTCTCTCCCAGCTCTTTACCGAAGAGCTGAGGGGGCCCCCTTCACCTGGGGGCCCCCCTGCACCGCGGGGGCTGCGGGGGTGTTTGTTACGCCCCTGCAGACCCCGTGTTTTTCATTTTAAAATGGATCTTCCCTGTGGCTTCACTACCCTTAGCTACCTCCGGTTTCATATTTTAACATTTTTTCTGGAATTGTTCTGTTTTTTGACGGGCCTTCAGCTTTAAAGTGAAACCAATCGGTCAGTCAAGCAAAGATATAATATGTCTTTGTGTTGTCATGTTGATTTTTTTCCCTGTATAGTGCTTTGAGCTACTGATGGGCCGCTTCAAAGCACTCTATGGGAAACAGAACGGATCATGGCTTGAAGAGCTTCTGATCGATGAGTTTTTAAAAAATGAGCTTGATTCTGGGGTGACTTTCATCGATAAAAGGCTGGCGGGGGGGTGTTGGGCAGATGTTCATGCAGGGGCTTTCCTTTCTAGAATCCTATATCAATGGCATTGGTGGCCAAGGCTGGTGTCTGTGTGGGGCATGAGGAACTGACTGGCAGCTGGGTCCTTTTCCCCATCTGTCAGTGGCCTACAGGATCCCCTCCCTGTCTCTGATGCCTGATGCAGGGATGGGTCATAGGTGCATGACACAAAGAGAACAAGTGGTAAAAGACCTCCTCCCTTACCATATCTTGCACTTGATCATATGGCCTTTGTTGACGGTCAGAGGCTTCCCAGGCTCCACCATGGCGGAGGAGCGTCGCCCCACTGAAAAATAAAATGATGCTAGAACCATTTTATTATCATTTTAATTTTCTTTCCATATCGCGAGCGGAGGTCAGAGCGGGGACATGCTGCCTAGAGTCACATCAGCAGTAGGGAGGAGTGGTAGGCACTTCTAAGTGCACGTGTCGGTTGTATGACAGAAGCACACATGGCTGAACCACGCGTGCCTCTATAACGTGGTGCAACCACGAATGTGTCTTAACCATGCATTCCTTTACCATGCATGCCTTTACCACGCGTGTCTTTGCAACGAATTTCGTTGTAAAGGCATGTTTGCTAAAGGGATATGCATGATAAATTACCATTACCCTGACCCTCCTCCCCACCCTAAGCCCCAAAGTCCTAGCCCCCATCCTCGCCCCCCGCCCTGAGCCCTAAAACCGACATCGCCCTGCCCTTGAAACTACCCTTCCCTCCTGCCCGCCCTGAGGCCCAAAACCCTGCCCACTACCAAAAACTACTCTGACCCCAGCCCTGAGCCCTAAAACCTACCCCTGCCCTTAAAACTGCCCCTACCCCCACCCTGAGCCCTAAAATCGTGCCCCATCAAAAAAACGATCCCAAACCCCCCTCCGTGAGCCCTAAAACCGACCCTCCCTGCCTGTAAAACTACCCCTTTCCATTCCCCCGCCCCGAGGCCTAAAACTCTGCCCCCTACCAAAAACTACCCCAACCCCAGCCCTCCGACCCTGAGCCCTAAAACTTACTCCAGCTCTGCCCTTAAAAATACCCGCCCACCCCCACCCTGAGACTTAAAACCCTGCCCCCTTTAAAAAGACTACCCACCCCCCACCCTAAGCCCTAAAATGCTTCCCAACTTTAAAAAGACTACCCGACCCCCCCATCCTGAGCCCTAAAACAGACCCCATGCCTAAAACCTACCCACCCTCAAACTCGGCCCCAGCTCCACTTACCTGCCTGTGTCCGGAGCTTCCTGTTCCGACGCTTCCTGTTCCTCTCTGCCCATCCGGATACTAGACCGATATCTGCCTTTAACGAGGCAGATGTGTGCTTCAGGCAAGCTTTGATTCACTTGTGGGGAAAAGGCATGCGTGGCTCAGCCCGCATTGATAAGGCCGTTTCCCGCGCATGTCAGTTTAGCTAGCCGTTTTAGGCCGGCCAAACAGACATGCGCAGTTAGGTTTCTCCAACCATCTGTGTTGTTCATCCGGGTTGGAGAAAAGCTGCAGGCTCCCTGTGCCTGAGCAAGTGGTAAACCAGCCCGCTCAGGCCTATCCAGGTGCTACTCTCATGCTAGGTATAGCATGAGAGCAGCGTCTGGATTGGGTGGGGAGCCTGTGCTGTGAAGCCTATCCACTTCTGGGATGAGAGGAGCAACGAGGCAGTCAGCAGCAGGGACAGAGCGGCAGGGAAGCCTTTTTATTTTTTATGTTAAACCCAACCCAAGCCCCATCCCCGCCCTACCGCTTTACTATCGAGGCAACCGCTACTGACTCCACAGGCTATTGAGTGATGACCGCAGTGGAGCCCGCAGACATGGTAGGGATAGAGACCGATATCTCACCACCAGGAGATCTGAACCTCCATGTTACCAGAAAACTGGCGGCACCGCTCACACTTCGTCATGACAATAGCTCCCGCAATCCTTGCACCATAGTGCCCAGGGTAGAGACATGTAGGGCATGGTGAAAAGATCTGGGGCACACGTCCTGCAAGATTGCATGTATTAAGAGACCACTTTGGAGGGGATGTAGTGTATCAGGGCAACACTGCGAGTGTCCAATGAAGGAGAAACTCGGCCACGCCTTCTCAGCCCACAAATCAGTGTGACAGCGTTAACTCTATCATTCAACATGGACTGGCGAAGATCTCACCATGGCCATGATCCAGAAGCCATCTGCAAAAGTGTGGTAGCTGCATATGATTTCCTGCAGCTCCTGTATACCCACAAGGGAAATGAAAAATCTTCAGCCTTTCCATCAGCGCCTACAGTAGCCGCCTACGCGTCGACCACCGCATGGCTCTCGCGTCATAATGAACACGTTCCCTTTCCTTTAAACCCTTGTTTGCTTCTTGGGCTCGTGGTGGAGACTTGGACATGACCAATGTATCACACGAGAACCGCAGTTTGGAAAAATCCCTTCGGATAACTTATTCATTCAACATTTTTACAAATGATATTCTCCCTGTGTATGTCTCTTCCTGACAAATTGCTTGGCGTGTGGTTCCAGGCGGACATATTTACAGTTAGTGGAATACAGATGTTCTGCATTTAAAGGGTGAGCGCCTGCTATGTGTTTTAAAGTATAATCCTGTGAATGATGTCAAAATACGTCTCAAAACCCAAGCACTCATCATCAAGCAAAGGAATATTCTGGAATGTCTGTTGTTTCTGCTTGTTAGAGATGCAGGACGGGTGAAACAGTTCTCTTTCCTGTACACTGGATGCACCCTTTAATGCATTCTATTTATGTCGAGGAGGGCCATACAACTTGCACATGAAATAATGCTTATTCCAACTCCATTTTGAGTTGTTGAATCAGCGAATATAGGACAAGATGTATCAAAGGGTTTTACCCATTCTGTGTCTAGGGGAAAATGTGTTCGTACATATGACCCATAATTATTTTTCCTAAGGTTTAACAAATTCTATTGACCTTCATTTCTACGCATCTTGCTTGGAATTTTAATTGCTCGTCCCAAACCCAAATTGCGTCAGTTGATGGAATGAGTGGCGAGTCAGGCTGCGGTTCTAAAAGCAAAGTGTGTGGACCTTACGGGTGAATATCGAACATGAATGAGGGTGGTCGCTTTTCCTCGGCTGAGAACCCACTTGAGGCCCGTGTCTGCTTAGCGCCCTGATGGAGCATAAAGGGTCTTTGTGGGAGCTGGCAGCCTCCAGCACGTGCCCTGAATGCGGCCTGGTGTGCCGCTGGATCTTGAAATAAATCACGTCTGTAAACTACTGCTGTCATTTTCGGAACTGCTCAGTTTGTTATGAAGTGTCTTTTTTATTTCTTCTGGCCCTGCCAGTTGACGCTGGTGGTGTTCGATCACTGGGGGCAGCCAGCCCACTGTCATAGTTTGTACACTCAGCACATTCACTGTCAGTCACGAGCTTGAGGGAGGGTATTTGTGTTTGGAGTGTCTTTCTAGGACTGTGGGTCTTTGAACAACTCTAGAGCATGGGTTGTGGCTTGAGTTTGGTTCGTAGCACGTTTAATATGAGTACGCCCTGGGACTCCACACTGTGGAGGCCATCACTGCCTTCCACGTGAAGTTGGGC
Organism: Triturus cristatus; assembly: GCF_964204655.1. Lineage (NCBI taxonomy): Eukaryota > Metazoa > Chordata > Amphibia > Caudata > Salamandridae > Triturus > Triturus cristatus. The sequence goes on along the minus strand of NC_140589.1, from coordinate 231,642,004 downwards.
CAGAAGTGTTCGGTCTCTGCTGTTTCAGGGTCTTTTTATCTTTCTAAGTCCCATTGGAGCTCTGACGCGTATTGGAGTCTGTATATTGTCACCCACCCTTTAAAATTTCTTTCATAATAAAGACAAAACTCCGTGCTGAATAATCATTGACAAAGTCAATAGGTCTGACTTTGGCTGCAGGCCTTTTGGCTTTTCCATAGGTTGTTTTTTTTTTCTTCTAAAACTTTATCTTAGGGGAAGGTGCTGGGCCCCCGCCAATCTACAAGAAACATTAATTAAAAGAAAAAATTAATTTTGGTCTTAAGAAACTCACAGCGGGGTCTGGTGGCTTAGTATACTAATGCCTCCACTGCAGGGGCCTGTGTTTTAACCTCATGGTCACAGGCTCAAAGTCCGGCAGGTCCACTCAGCTTTTCATCCATCTGAGGTCGATAACACGAGTACCCTTGAGTTGGGTGAAAATAAACAACTGTTATTCAACGCCAAGATGCCCTTGGCTGTACGTGCGCTTTACAAAATGCTCATTATTGCCTTAGTATTCTCTGACACTGAACAGAACTACTTTGTGTGTGAATATGCTCCTTATAAAAAGGCCGAATGTGATCAGCCAATGGCTGAAGTGGGCTGACCCATTTCCCCGTGCTTTGTTGTAGTAGGTAGAAGAAAAATGTGAATGGCACAATACTAGACCTATGAATGAAGAGGGATGGCTGAGAGCCCCTAATAAGCAAGTATATTATACATGTGCAGGGCCACTGAAATTATGCAACAGGGGAAGGACAAATTATGCAGCAGGGTTGAGTAAATTATGCGGCAAGAAAAGAAAAACTATGTGGCATAATGCAGCACATTTTGTGACAGTGTCACTTCATTATTTTGCCATTTTTAGGTCTCGCCTGAGCCTGAGCCAGCGTTTTAGCGCTGCTCTCGCAAGAGCTTTTGTAAAAGGGGGATCTGGAAGTGCAAACCAGCGCTTTCAGGCCGCCAACTACAGTGCATGTGCGCCGGGCGCGCGCACCATTTGGCAGCCTGCGTGATCATTTCGCGGCCGCTTTGATGTTCTCAGTGAGCCGCGCGGCCACTGAGAACATCAAAGCGGCCGCGAAATGATTACTTTCACTTTGCGTGCGTTCTTTCGTTGTTCTGCCGTGGCTGCCTGGTGAGCACTTGTCATTCTGTGCTCTCAAACAGATAACAATCTGAAAAGCCAGGCTCCGTGGGTTTTTATTATGCTGCCACAGCCTCCGATTAAAGAACAATTGGAAGATTTCGCACCATGCCAGACTTCTTGGCGCTGGGAAGAACTGAAGACCGGAGCACTTCTTCCTATGTCCTGGCACAGAGTTCGCTCTGTTGGTAACAGCTACCAGTCGTTTACTAGCTTAAAGCCCCCAGGTTACGTCACGGGTCACACCAAAGCAACACCCAGCTTTCTTATTTCCTACAGACGGACACTTTCAAGTGTGCTGCCACAGTCGCGAAATTACAATATAAATGAAAAAAGATTTCGTATACCAGCAAAATAGTAAAGATCTTTTAAATACTGTACATCTACAAATTGCATAAAAAGTTACCTTGTAAATGGAAAAAGCTTTTTTTTTACCACTTTATCAACATTAAAAAATATACATTACTTTACAATATTTACTGTCCGTTTCTGTTTTACAAAGAAATATACACTTCATTTTGCTGTTCTTTTTTCCCAATAATTCTGCTTCCTTTTACCTTTTATCACTTAATTTTATAAATGCATTACCATTTGGAAGGCTCATACCTCTACCTGAAACAATTGCGAGACCTGTTGCATTCCTAATGCTTGTTACACTTGTTAACACTGTCTGGGCATCGGTGGAACCTTATTAGTACCAGTGTAACACCCAAACATAGCCACAAGCAACAGAAAGGGGACCAGTCAGTGTCACTGTGTTTTTAGTAATTTTTGATCAGTCTGAGCTAGAAAAACATTTTTAAAAAAAGAATCTGCAGATTATGCAGCAGATGACAGATTATGTAGCAAATGCTAAAAATCTATAATTGTGCAAGAAATGTGCTGCTGCCACATGATCGAATAATCCCAGGGGCCCTGTACATATAATCATATGATTTTATTAAAATGAAAATGTCTTGAATAACGCCAGACCTACAGATATCTCCCTTGAAATAAAGGATTGACAAAGCCAGTCATTTTGGCTTTTGTATTTTGAACCACTGTCACGCTTGGCATTGTCAGAAGCAAACAGTTTAGAGAAGGCTTGAGAAGAGATTTTTATACACTGATTATTTGGAAAGAGCTACAGGAGGGCATCATTTCTTCAAACAGAAGGCCCACATATGGGGAGGCAAATGGCAAGTTAACTGTTGTGAAACTCAGTAGGTCTCTCTTCGGGGAGTGTGCCATTTTAAGGGTTGCCTTGGCAGCACAGCTGTCTGTCAGACCCATTGTTACCCATTCTTTGAACTATAGAGTGTGTGCTTTGTCTGCACCACTCAGATGAGTATTTCTCTCACACGTCATGCTATTGGCTCTTTGGTGTATTTTTCTGCAGTCTATTGATTGCCTGCATCATAATGACGTAGGGACTATTGTACATCTGAAGGAGTCATTGAATGATCACACATTAAATTCTTAATGTCATGTATGAGATGTAGATATATAAACAACAGAGGTTCTAGGTAATCAACACATTTAATATTTAAAAAGACAATTCATTAATCCAAAAGGTTTTGTTTGCATAAATAGCAACAAATCATAAAAGAAGATAAAGAAAAAGAAAAAAATTAAAAGTACGCTCAGTCATAAAAAATGATTTAAATTATTAGGAAGTCAAGGTTTGAAAAAAAAAAACATAGAACAATCCAATACACATTTGGCAACTAATTAGTCCCCAACAATGAAGAAAGTCATGGATATCAATACCTTTAACATAGCTGTTGATGGGGTGAATGCTGTACAGTTATGATCAGTTTGGTGGACTGGTCACTGGTCTACGCTCTGAATTGGCTGGAGGGCGGAGTAATGGGGAAGGGGATTGACTGTATTCTGTTTTGTGACCCAATAAAGTCTGTTTAAAAAAAAAAAAATGGATATCAATACCTTGCTAAAATTAGCAAGGAGCACCTTTGTGATTTAATCCTTGGTTGCACTCATTGGTCCTGACATTTCTTGTTTTTTCTGTTCCGAACTATTCTTGCCCTTATGATGGCTCTTTGAATTGTTAGTTGAAACGTCGTTGATGCCCTATTGGTAAATTGGGAGCAGATTGATATCCATAACTGTCTTCTTTGGTGGGTACTGTTTAGTTGAATTGTAAACCTGTTGCAAATGTTGGTTTCTGTCCTTTGTCAACGCCATGGGCCTGATTAAATACTCAGCGGATGGGTTACTCTGTCACAATGGTGACGGATATCCCGTCCGCTGAAATATAAATCCCATAATATCCTATGGGATTTAAATTCTGGCGGACGGGATATCCGTCACCATTGTGACGTAGTAAACCGTCCACCGAGTTCTAAATCAGGCCCTGTGTAATGTCCAAAATGTATTTGTTTGTGTAATGTGTTGAGCAGGAATTGATTATGTATTAGATTGATATATCTTTTTTGCAAAAAAACTTGACTTTCAAATAATAATTTGAAAACGTTTTTAAAACTGTTTGTGGGCACTCTTACCTTTTTTCTTTTTCTTTGTTATCATTTATGATTTGTTGCAATTAAAGCAAAAAAACTTTTTGGATTCATTGATTGTCTTTTTAAATATCAAAAGGTCAATTTCCTGGAACCTTTGTTGTTTCTATGTCTTTTACTGCCCCTGGTTATTGGACAGCCAGACTGCCTCTGTTATGGTTAACTGATAGATGAGATGTAGACAGAGACTATCATTTTCTTGTATTATTACACTGTAACTGGCTTTATTCTAATGTTTTAGTCAGTGATCAAAATGCAATCCAGACATACTGGCTTTGCCAAGGCTTGGCTTTTTTTGTAAACATATGCAATATTATTGAAAAGTTTAAAAGTAAAGAAAAAATTTACCAGTTACATGCTTTATGGCTCTTGTGAAAACAAAAATGATGGACAGAATGCAGAACAATGTCATACATTCACCCCAGTACAGAGATCTGGGCCTAAATCCATTGTTTTATTGCTCACCATGCCATTCCAGTTTGAACCCAGCCATATGCAAATCAGTTTTGACCCTGTGCCCAATGGGAACAGTCCAGCCTGAACTGCCAGGCCAGGTCCCCCCTGGACTGGAAACAAGCATCCTAGGACCGGTTTCGAGGTTTCACCCCTCATCAGCCAGGATAGCTTGACTCCAATGGCATGGAGAGCACGGGACCCACGTCTAGGCATACCGTCCCACTCGGGGTGACAAATGCTAAAACAACAATTGATGGACAGAATGCAGAACAATGTCATACATTCACCCCAGTACAGAGATCTGGACCTAAATCCATCGTTTTTTTGCAATTCCAGTTTGAACCCAATCATATGTAAATCAGTCTTGAACCGGTCCCAGGATGCTTGTTTCCGATCCAGGCAGGACCTGGCTTGGCAGTTAGGGCTGGACTGTTCCCACAAGGAACAGGGTCAAGACTGATTTGCATATGGCTGGGTACAAACTGCGGTGGTGTGGTGAGCAAAAGAATGATGATTTAACCCAGATCCTTGTGACTGGGTGTGAATGTTTGCATTGTCCAGCATTCCGTCCATCAATTGTTTCATTTGCTTATGGCTATTGTGAGTGGAAGAAAAATGTGAATGACACTTAAATAGACCACTAGATGAATAGTGTTGACCTAAATCCTCTCTTTATTTGCATATTTGTGTTATTTTTAAGCATAAGGCTGGCAAGACAGCTAAAGCTGTCTTTAGGCCATATGTTCAAAGATGATTCTGTCAAAAGCAGCAAGTGATGTTGCAGCAGTAGTTATCTTTGGTACACACAATGTGACATCCGCAGGCATGGGGCCGTATTTCAAATTGAGGAATATTTGGAATCTTACTGAAAATTCTTACGAGAATTGTTCACCAGATGGATGAAAGCTTGTGTCCAGTTCTAGCGGCTGGAAACAGATATACTTTCAGGAGTGGAGCCAAAGAAATACCTTCTTAACCTTTTTAGGGAAAACTGCTTGTCACTAGTATCTCATACTGGACAACAAGGACTAGAAGTGAGGTCCTGTGCACACGTGTTAGGATAATGGTTTGGGTGTGCCCGATAAGAAATGGAACAGACATCAAATATTCCTTGTTTTTGAAATTATGAAGGTCAACATCAGGTGTATTATAAGCCAGGATTTCTTTATATGTGTTAATTCAGATCAATACAAAGTGAAAACAAACCAGCCGACACGTGTTTCGTCACAACGTGTTAAACTTGTGACTCTTCAGGGCTGTATGTTAAACGTGGTGATTCAGTAGGCGTAGAGCCGGTACTAAATCGGACCGGGTCACGGGACGGGTGTTAGCAAAGGGGCGGAAGGATGGGGGGCATCCTCCCAATGTCCCAACAAGTGGGCGGGGAACCAATACCAGACGGGTACGTCTTGGCTTCAGTGGTCTGCGTCAAAAAGGATCTCGTGTACGGGATCGGCGTGTTCTCAAGTGTGAGGGACAACAAGGACGTCCGCTTCGGGGGCAGGGAAACAGATAGCAGTGACTAAGAGAATTTACCTAAGACAAGGGAGCTAATAATGAAGATATCCTCATTGTACAATGTGAGTCTAAATAATACACCCTTACCTGAAGCACAATAAACTGCTGCAGATAATATGAGTCCACAGCATCAACTTTGGGGAAACAATGGTAGATTCACCTCCAGAATGAAAGGAAGCTGACACAAGTAGTCAGTGGAGTCATTCAGAGGGAACACTCTAAAGACAGCTGCACTAGATTAGGAATAAATGAGAGTACTGCACAAGTGGAACAAGTTAGTGCAAATTGTAAGTACAGACGCAGTCAATACTGGGAAGCAGGAGCAGTCTTATGATGAGGACTCTCGTACTGATGATGAAGGTAATGACACCCTGCCCCTCTGGTTGTGCCTATTTATAGACCATTCCTTGACTGCTAATTTGTGTCAGGTGCACCGCATGGGTGCGAGAGAGCTAGGGTGGACCAGCCAACAGAGTGACCTCCTCTATAAAGGTGGAATCACAACTTTCAGCCCCCTGCTTGGTGTCAGTATTTCCTGGTGGCCTGGAGCCCCTTGGAGTGTGTACTGCCAACCTCCTACGATGGCCACAATAGTCTTTCTGCCAATCCAGTGACGTGGCTGTTTGCGTCAGTGGGTAAGTACTGGATGCTATAGATGGGTGGTTGATGGTAGTATGAGAGCAACAGGGCTCAGTCCCAACAGCTTTGTAGATTCAGAATGACATCTGTTAACATTAGTTCTGTTACAGCCAGTGCTTAGTTTTTATTTAAAAAAATAAGTGCAGGACCCAAACGTTTTCTTAGAAGCCTGCCACCAGCGCTGCCATATGCCCGGATTGCTAACACCCAAGGCTGCCTGATTTTGATTCAACCTCATGGCTCTTTCTTCCACCACCCTACACTTCTGTCTCTTTATCTCACTCTTGCAGATTTATCTCACTCTTGCTCTGGGTCAAGGTCTGACACAGAAACATAAGTTCTGGTCCACAAAATTAAGTGGCTACCACCTGCAACCACTGGCTCCAATTCCGCACTGATTACCACTCCTGATGGGTTTGTCTTTGTGAAGATTGGGAATACTCCTGTGATCTATGTCATGAAAGCACCAACTGCTATAGTTCTGTACACCATAAAGGACTTTAGGCCAGATGCATCAAAGGGTTTTGCCCATTCTGTGTCTATGGGAAAATGTGTTGATGCATATGGCCCTTTGTTTCTCATGTGTTTTTACCTCCTTTAAGTTTGTCAAGATTCGACTCCGGGGCAGAGAAGAAGAGCCTTTAGTCGCCAGTCAGTTCACAGCAGACATAACTGGAAAGTCACAGATAATGTTATTACGATTTATGTATTTCAAATGGCAAGCTGGCATGAGTATTATACTGCGACAATTGAAGGCTTGATTGCGAAGGAATCCTGTTAGATGCTTGTGTTTGCTCCTTGCTGACTGCTTTAATAAATATACTGTTGTCGGCAGTTACAATAAATGAGACAACATTTCTTGCTAAAGTGATCATGAAAAAGAACAAACTTTTAAAGATGGTGAAAACATTAGTAGCATTCTAACCATGGAAAGTGTGTGGGGGAGGGGTGACTACGGGGATTAACCTTTCATCCTCTGCCAGGACATTAAGAATAGATGAGACTTTGGCTGACATTAAACTTTGGTGCCAAAGCAAGTGGGAAACAGGAAGGATGGCTAAAGGATAGTTTATGGATGTCGCAATTCTAGCCTGACCCTTCATAATGATATGCTGGGCTTGCACACCTTTGTACAGGCTTTGAAAAGAGAAGAAGGAAACAAGATGGGTGAAAGTTGAGAAATACTTTCTGTGGCTAGTTGTAAGTTCTCAGAAGCTCTGTCCACTTGTTAAAACTGGCACTGGAGAATGTTAGTAGTAGAGAAAACTTTCACGCTTTCAGAAATCCATCTCAGAAGCGAGGGGACCCACTGTCACTCAAACGAGCAAAATTGTATCATATCGACGCGGGTATGTATCCTGTCTCACTTTGAAGAAACACATGTCAACAGAGCTGGTCAGGAGGAGCTCTTGAGCCCTTGGTCTGAGACCTAGAGATTTCACCTAATACAGATCAGCATTGGCTGGTGCCTGTCTGGGAGCTCCAGGCAATCCACAAAAGGTGAATCAACTGAGGGAATGAACCAGGTATATTCGACAATGTTGCATTGCACCTTGCCTCTGAAATGCATCTTCTTTTGGCTTGAGCTATTGAATATACATTTTCTTTCTTCATTCTAGGCTTCTGCTTGACATATCTAAACCAGTTGAATCCTTTTTAGGTCTCGCAGACCTAGCGCTGTCATCAATACACTTTCAGAATGGGACTTAAAGCCCCGCCCCTTCTTCCCATTGGCTTGCGTCATAGTTCAGGCTAAACGCTGGCTTTCTATCATGAAGGAGGCTTTTTAGTCCCTTCTTGTTACCGCCCTGTCCACTTTTGGCCCCGCCCACCCGGACTAGATCTTTTACATGCGGCGTTACACTGTCTCCTTTACCTAGTCAGTACGCACTCTTTCCCCCCACCCTTGACATCGGGCACGCGGTCTTGTTAAGTTGTTCAACCTTTGTGTTGTTCAACCGTTGAACACGTCGTCGTTTGTCGTGCGTTTTGCTGTTGGGTCGGGCTCAGTCGTCAAGTCCGGAATAGAGCCAAGTTGTTGTAAGGTTAGTCGGGACCTCTTCCCCACATGCCCGGTATATTTCCATTGCCCCACCCTTCTGTCATGGGGATGGCCTGCTGCTCGCCGAAGAGCCATGGCTGGTTCGCAGTGCACCGGATGGCCGATGGAGACCTTCGGTGGTGCAGCTGGGGGGCCATTGTTTTATGCGCGGCGTTGAAAGCAGCAATCTCCAGGCCGCCACTTAAAGTGTTTTATAGTGTTTGAGGTATGAGGTTGTTTTACTCGTGCCCACATGCTGATGACTACTTACACCGAGTTGTTTTTTTGTTTCATGTACGACGTAGCTCAAGCCGTTACGGTGTGGCAGTCATAAGAACAAAGTTGCGGCTCGCTCCCTTACGGACGGGTAGTCCAACTATAATTGATTACATATCGCCCACAAATTTAGGCAAATTGTAGAGGCGGCGTTCAGGGCAGCGTTTCCGCAAGGCTGTCCGCACCGCTGGGTGTCATATTGAGGTTTTATTTTGATGTTTTGAGAGCACTAAAAATTGATTAACGTTTGTTCTCTTTTGCCATCTGCGACTTAGACTGATTCATATCGTTTGGGTGTACGGAGCGATAATACGAGTTTCTCCCTTGCCGCCGTTGGTTTAAACCGAGGTACTTGCGTTGCTCAGGTACGAGATAGTGTAGAACACGCAGCGTTTTTACAGAATGGATATTAGCGTTTACCACTGGCCACCTGCAAATTAAACAGATTTAGATTGTTGGTAAGGTTCATGACGATGTTCCTGCATGCGGATGGTTATTTTACCCAGGGTGTGTGCTTGTCACAGGTACAAGGTAACGCAAGTGGTCACATTGTGGCGCAACATCTAACACAGTTGAAGGTTACAAAAAAGGCAAAAGTACATGCAGCGATAGGGGCAGCCGCTTCGCACGCGGTGTGCGGGCAGGTTTGTTGAGGGCAGTTTTGGAATGGTATGGGCACCCGTGATGCAAGGGTTTATTGTGCTGGGGGCGAGTGCAGGTTGTGCGTGCTCGCGCCTCACCCCCGCCGCGACCGGCACACACGAGGTCATCATTGTAATGATTGTACCTAAGCTTTTTTTCTCACTTTACCTTCTAAGGAAGTATCTTGTAAACTTCTCTGGCAAATTTACCTCTAAGTATCCACCCAGTTTCTCAAAATGTTCATGTTAACACATAGGTAAAAAAAATTGTCATTTACAATGCCAATAGCTCTAAAACAATTGCGAGACCTATTGCATTTTTAATGCTTGTTATATACTCCCTTTAGCCTCTGCCCTTTAAAAGACCATGGGCTGCATTTAGAGTGTGGTAGAGCGAGTGAACCACTGTAAATTGGAAGCTCAACAATCCAATCCCAATTGTGCTCCACCTGCCCCATTTTCAGGTAGGGAACCCTTGATTTTCCTTCAGCAGAGCCTTGCCTGGCTCCACCAGTGTAAACCCTCTTCCTGGTGGCACACAGCCACTTGACCTCCAGGTCATATGGGGTCACAGTGTTCCATTTCGTGCAACCCATGGCGTTCTCATGCATGTGAAAAGGGAAAAGATCCTTTGGGCCAAACTGTATTACTCGAACATACTTCAATTTCTACACTTCATTCCAACCTACACCATTGCCTTTCTAGCTCACTCACTCATACTAGGGAAGATTGGACCATATATAATCAACAGATAAACAGAGTAAAATAAAATTCTCTATATAAAAATATGTAAATTAATTTATTAACAAAATCACAAATGGAATAGGGCAGTAAATTCATTGACATTATACCTTGCAATAATCATAGAAAACAATAATTACATTTGTCACAAACTGAATACCTTACAGACAACTGAAATAACAATGGAAAGGACAAACACAAAGACGCAAAAAACACTTTTATGGAGCATGTCGACACGTGTGTACTGCAACAAATTTTGCATAAATACATATGTGTATTTAAAAACAAAGAAGCAAAGTTCTGATAAGTAACATTCATCATTCCGAATTTTGCGAATGGGTGAAATGGGATTATTCAGTATTCTTAGCAGGGGGGAGCTCGAAGGTGCATCAAGATACACCAGCTTTAATCTATTTTATGTGTTTTCTAGTGGCAAAGTGCAAGAGAAACCTAATTGGCTCAGAACCCATTAGTGACAGATTTGTTCATTTATTGCATACCCCAAGGCAGACCTTATGGTAATGTGCCCTTGAACCAACTCAAGAAGCATCAATCGACCTTTGAACCTGCCTCTGATGGCTCCAAGATCAAGCTCTTTCTAGAGACCTGATTGTCTCCCCCCAATTTTTTTTTAATGAGGGCTTTTTTTAGGCTGATATAAAAGCTTTGAGTGCATTCAGTCGTCTGTGACGTATACCTTTTGAACAAACCCTGGTTTGAAGGACACCCAATGAAAAAAAATTGACAGAGAGAGTCTGCTTCACTGATCCTGTGGAAAACGTGTAATATTTTACTTGGCATAAGCTGCAGCCATTATGGCCATGGTGTCCATTTAATTTTCCTTTGTTATTCTTTCGTCTTTTCACTCTGCCTGTGCTATCTATTTTAGTTGACTTCCTGACTCAGCTAAAAGCAATGTACGTACTGAGAGTTTGTAGCTGCCAGTACACCTGTTAACCGTCAATCATTTACTGCTGCCATAAGCACTCCTGCTCCCCCTCCAACTTTTCTGACCAGGTGGGTATTCATCTGCCCTCGTTTGCTGACAACTATTTCTAAAATTGTTCTCCCTATTTCTGTTCACATGCTTACACTGCAGAAAAACTGTATAAAATCCCTGTGTTCTGTGACTTCAGTGTACTACCTCAGGCAGCACTTGGGAGTGCTGTGTGGACGTGGTCCCACTCATGAGTGATTAATAAACTTGTTATTTATTCCTACTCCAGTGCTGATCTCTATTTTGTTGGTCTCTGAACCCTTGGACAAAAGGGTGACCCTGCACCAGTGTACCGCTAAAAAGCTAAATTTCCACAATCCGAAGACCTTGTATATTGTTTTTGCTTAAACTGCAGTACCTGCCATCAAGCCGACCCAAGGCTGTGCACCCCTCTGTGGTCATCGCGTTTCATGGTACTTGACAAGCAGACAGGAGATACCCACCAGATGCACCTGTTGTCCTCTTATACTTCTTCACCATCTCCCTTTTAGAACTTAACCATCTACTGACTCCCTCGCCAAAAGGAACTTCCACCAAAGCATTCCATGGTTGTAGGACCCTCTTCAGACATCTACTGCTGCTAGCTGTCTACCTGCATGAACTGAACGGGAGCCTTTTATTTTTAGCTCAGCCCCACCTGCAGCCTGCCACGGTTCCCTCGGAGCTCGGCTTGCCATTGATTCTGCTTTTGCTAAAACCACCCATATAGAGTTTCAGAATATTTCTATCCTCTTATTAAATTAAATTAGATCCACTATGAAATGTTAAAGGCCATTTTATTCCTGTTCATCTTATTTTCACTCTCATGCTTTCAGTGATTTAGTCCATTTGTGGTTTCCCATTCCACAGAGGGGCTGGCAGGTGCTAGCAGAGGAAGAAATCTTTAAGGATGCTTTGGTTCACCTGTGAAATAGCAAGATTCAAGGTGTGTCGAAGCTCGCTCGCCTCACGCACATTGAGCTTTCAGTATCTCTTCCACCTCTACTCTGCCTGCGATGTCATCATACAGAAACAGATAGGTTTCTCCCACAGAGGCAACATCCAGCAAAGTGGTATCAAAAGGATATTCTGAAAATGGCTTATGAATATTGCGCTGGAGATATATTTTGAAAATTGAAAAAGAACGGGTGCTGGGAAAATATGTTTTGCGGTATAAGCAATACCTGAAAATTAGAGGGCTGCTGTTCCTCAACCTTCAAACCCGCATTCTTTTTTTTTTAAAACAGTTTTTATTGATAAGAAGAAAGTGCATTGGTTCCAAGATATACAGACAGTATAACAGTTCAGCGTGAATAAAACACAACATGAGCATCCAGTTAATACACGCTGCATACTATGTACCATGCCCGCAGGCCAATTCCAGGAGAACCTTAAGTGTGACCACCACCCTTTTGCAGGCTAGAGTCCTATTCAACGTATTAGAATGCATTTTGGGGTCGTGTCTTAACCCACCCGTCACTCCCCCGGTGTAGGGGGCCTGTCGTCTATCAGGAGGCGGGCCATTAGTGCTTGCCTCTCACGCCGCAGTTCCACTGTTGGGGAGATGCATATGTCCCCCCGATATTTGTTCCACTTTCCCCATTTTCGATCCCATTTCTTGGGGCATCCCCAACCTTTAAAAACCGTTTTCTCGGCTGTCATTGCACAGACCATGTCCTTTGCCTAGTCTGATACCAGTGGACTCACAAACCCCCAGTCTTGGTACCTGTGCTTTTTGTATTGAATGAACTGTAGTTATAGCTTTTTGTTTGTGTGTTAACTACTTTAGTTTCGTTTTAACTCATAAACATTATTTATATTTAGCTACCAAAGCGATTCTCTGGTCATATCGAGCGTCTTTCTTTCATTTTAAGTTGACCCAGGACATTGACACTACCTTATGTTCAATGGCGGGAAAAAAGGCCCAGATATGGAACAGCTCTTAGCGGGGGGCTGATTATCGGGGTTTGTATCTTCAACCTATCCCCCTTACGCTTCACAATGAAGATTTGCCATAAAGACCTAATGCTGGGTACTAATATCGAGAATGATCATACCTGTACTGAAATATTACGACTGGAGATAGTCTTATTTTCGACAACTGCATATTGTAAAAGTTGACATCTTTACCCTTGCCATGATATGTATACAATGTGTTGCCCTGGCGTCGCCCGGTCTTTCGTATCTGTCAACAATAAAATCTGTTGTGAAAAAAAATATGGAACAGCTCTTAACAACCCAATTTACTGCTCTATCTGTGGCAAGGATATGTAGAATGGTGGGAATGTGGAGTTCAGGTGCAAGGAGAGACCAAAGCCAAGTTGTTCTATGTTTAGAAGCGCATCCAATCCACCACGCCCTCCGCGCGCAGCCCTGCATGTGGAACCAATCACTGGGCTACTGATTGTTGCAAATGAGGGCGCCGACCAGATCGCTTTGTAATTGACGTGGCGTGGCAGACATGAGAATGTTCTCATTAGCTCTGAAGATACGGGAGGAGGACTTCTGACTGGTTTGATTTGCCCTGAAATTACTTCTAATTAATACGCACAATGTAGCAATTGTGGTTACCCGCTGCCTGTTCAGGTCAACAAGCTGGCGTCCACAAGAGGTACATTTTTGTTGGTAAATACACATGCATCCCAAGGGACAACATATACTGGGTGCAACATTAAAAAGGCAGGCTTTGGGCTACTTTGTTTTTTCTGTCTCAGCCTCTTTGAAGGTTAGGAAGATTGTGGGCTCCTCCCATCATATCAAGCAGTCTTTAAACGAGATGCCGCCCTGTGTTTATTTTGTAATTGGGTGCTGGACAGGGGTGTAACGCAGGCCCCAACAGCCCCTGTGGTGCAGGGGACCCCCATGAGTCCAAGACCAATGAGATATGGAAGTCTCAGGGGCCCCTCAACATATTCTACAGGGGAGGGCATAATTTTTCATTATGCCACTGGTACTGGAGGATACCACTGGGTGGATGGTGGCTACCGCACTGCATCTATTCGCGTTATATGCTTTTAAACATTTATGTATTAAGGAGTTTAGTAAATTAGTAGGTAACCATATCCAGTAGCCTTCAGTGGCGACACATGCTTTGTGTTGAGTTCAGTTAAAGGCAAGTCTGAATATTTCAAAGGTTTCCAAAACAGTTGTGGTTGGATTCAAATCTCAGGCTGTGTCTAGGGGTGTCCAAGAGCCTCGGCCCTGTTTTTCCAGGGACTCTGCTCCCATGATTCGCTCTCTTAAAGCATCATTGATCTGAGTTGTGGTGGGATATTGAGGGAAGGTCTCTGGTTAGGACGAAGTGAGGTGTCAGTTTCCCGGGTGTCACCCAGAGTATTAGTATTAGTCGAAGTTTTAATATTCAGAAAGCAGTGAACGTCATCACACCCACAGGCTGAGAAAAAGTTGAGCATTTTTGATTCTGACCTTTTAGTAAAGATGTCTGCCGTTGACTGACAAAGTCACACTGAAAACAACTCGTGCTTGGAGTATGACGTTATGCTAAGCTTTTTCCTGGAATCACTCAATTTAAAAAACATGAAACTTTCCCAGTGCGAATTTGCATAATCCCAGCTCCTGGCATTTCCTTCTGACTTAATGTCCCATGACAGCAGACTGCCCAGCAGTTCTGTGTTGCACGTAGAGGATCAGGCGAGCCCTGCTTTTTGACTGCACTCTGCAGTGGCCCATTTACCCCATTGGCATTCCTCTCCCTATCAACGAGGATGATTAGTGTTTACATTTATGTAATTGCGTTTGTGGCTTCTTCAGTTTTCTTCACACTAATAAAGTGATAGTGAAGTAACAATTCGTGCTCCAAGTCAAGTCAGGAACATTTGTTGAGCGCGCATATCACCCAAAAGGTCTCATGGCGCTAGCGGACGACTCCGCATTAACCGAGCAGTAGGAAAGAGGGATACTGTTAGTGATCAAACAGCCAGGTCTTTAATTCCCTGCGGAATCGATTATGATCTTTAACAGAGAGCAAATAAGATGGAAGTTTATTCCAGAGGGTGGGTGCCAGGAAAGAAAAGGATCTCCTGCCGTTCCTGGCGGTGCGGACTCTGTGGCGGGTGAGGAGAGATCTAGTGCTGGACCTAAGCGTCCTGCTTGGCGTCCAGCTGAGTTGATTTACAAAGTAGCTGGGCCCGCTTCCATGCATATTACTATGCACAAGACAAAGGATCTTGAAACGGGTTCACTTCCTGATAGGAAGCCAATGAAGGTATTTCAGACTTGCCGTTGTTGGAGACCTAGGCGGGAGATTCAGCACCAGCCTGCCCGCCGTGTTCTGCAGGACTTGAAGCCTAGAATAAACCACATACAATTTGCATGCGATAAATATGATTGTAAAGAGAAACCTTAGAGGGTGGCTATGTGGGATGTAATAAGGCTTAGCTGTACTATACAAAATCAAAGTGATGTGAGCAACCCTCTGAGGGCAAAACGGGTCAATACAGCAGAACAATAAAATACAACCATCTGTTATTGTGTACTGCCAGTCAGTGCTTAATTTGTAAGAAAATAAGTGCCAGGGCTCTCAACAGGTGGCCACTGCAGCCTGCACCACAAATTGCCCCTGCCATGTCGCCAATGGTAGTAACAACACAACTGTTAACCATCACACTTCTACAAATTTGACAATTCGGACTGCTCCAGGCCCCCAAAGCTAAAAGAATGGCTTGGGCGGCAGGAAATGGTAATTTTTAATGGATATTGAACTACTAATTAACTGTTGTTGTGGTCATCTCTAAATTAGCCAGAAAGCGCCACCGTGTGGCATACTGTCACAAGCTCCTGTGCTTAATTAAGTGCTGGTGCTGAGAACCCGAAACCACTGGCTCGAATTAAGCACTGCGTGAGATCTTCTGCTTTTCAAGATACAGTGGAAACAAATATCCATATGGTTGGCACAAACAAAAATGTCTGTGTTCTGCCACAAGAACAGAAGCAACATGCAGGAAGGATATCTTACAGAAATGTTAGATTCAATTAAAGACACAGAGGCAAGTCATAGAACACAGATAGGAAATCACAGCAAAAGAGAGGTATCTGATTGGCTCACTGATACATAGTGTTTTAGCCTCATAGTGTGTCATTTCCTGTAATGGCTCCTCCCCTGGTTTGCGCTGATTCAACCGAGCACAGCCATAACCAATTGGAGCGCATCAGGATGATCACATGTCCTCTCGGTGGAAGGGTTCTTGAATCTCCTGCATCATTCAACACGTTGTCTTTTAAGCTGTCATTAGATTGCTACCGAGGGATACACAATTAAGAAAACATGAGAGTAACCCACAAAAGTCTTGAACAAACAGCTTGTTTACCATGCCCACAGATATGTTTGTGCAGTAGGGAAAAAAGCAAACTCTTTTACCCAGGTTTTAAAGGAATGATTACTCAGCAACTCTGTATGTGGCATCAGAGTGTAGTGGGACTTTAAAAAATAAAAATAAATAATGACCTCTTCAAACACCATTAACAAAGCCATGGTCATGATTCCAGTATCCCACGTGTACTAAGAATGCTTGTGTCACAGTTCAGTACTCAACATAAGATATCCCATCCGGGTCATTATAGACAGGACCGGGTGGGACATTTACCTCACCATGGCTTTATTAGAATTTGGGCTTTCTGGTATAATATCTTATAATAAAAATATTAGTCTATGTTGACATAGGAGGTTCATCTAAATTATTAAACGCCACGATGAGTCAGCACAACATATCTTTCAGCCTGTCTACTGCAACAAAGCCTTAGAGACCATGTCCACCATGTTTAGAATGAAAACCGAAACCAAAAGTATCAGTTTCAGCTTTGTCTTAATTTCCTTAATCCACTTAGCAATCTTTCTCAATTGTTCAGAAACAAAATCACCGCCTTTTGCAGAAACTTCAACCTGCAAGCGGACCTGGCAGACCTTGCCAAACGCCTCCCAATCTTATCCAAAGAACTAATGCTAACCACATGGCCCGTCATCACCCCAGAAAAAACATACAACAATAAAGTTCATTATCACTCAAAAAATAGTCCAGACAATAATTTTTTCGTAAGGAATGCCTCTGTCTTTGGAGCCATAAATTAATGTATTGGATGAGCAATCCAGGTGAGCCTCGACCTTGTGTGGACACAATGCGGCCAGTGGGTAACGTGTCCAGATGTCTGGCACGGGGAGGGCTTGATCACTGCGTGTGCAGTGTGTGTGTCAGCCATGTCCTGATTGGCTATGTGTTCCTAACTTCATGTGGCATTTGCGCACTCCTCCGGCCATATGTGCTTTATTGAGGCCAATCTTCCTGGGCCATTGTGATGTCGCTGCGCCTATCTTTGGGATTGATCTGTGATTTTCTGTTTGAGCGTTGTCTGCTGGCTACGTGCCACTCCACCTGTGACCTACCAATCAATGACCTGGGGCCTGGGTCTCAGGGCCTGCCTAGCTATGTATTTCTGAGTCGGGTTGACCTGGAGTTCACAATGGGCAAATTTGTCAATAAAGATGTGCTTTCATTTTTATACATGAATGTATTCTTCATATTGCTATCGACTTTTTTCAATGTTACCACCAACCATCCTCCTCCAACACCTATATGGCATCGGAATCATCCAAGGACATGCACTCTGATGGATCTGGTCCTTTCTGCCTGGAAGTACCCAGTCAGTCAGCCTGGCACGTGCAACCTCATCTGCAGAGTTCCGCTAGGATCCTCCCTGAGCCCGACCCTCTTCAACGCATACATAATCCCTCAAGCCAACATCCTGTACGCTCACAACATCAACGTTCTCTCCTATGCTGACAACACACATCTCATTCTGTCCCTCATGGACAAGACGCCCAGTACCCGTATCAAGGATAATGCCTGTGTGACAGAAGTCACCCACTGGATGTGTCCAACTGCGTAAAGCTAAACCCAGAGAAGACCAAAGTCATGATCTTCAGGAAGAGCACATCACTGTGGGATCAACCCGGGGGGTCCACAACTAGGACCGACAGCCACCCTTACCACCCATGCCTAAGAGCTGTGAATCATCATTGACAGTAAATTCGTAATGATCACACATATCAATGCCTCCCCCTCCTCATGCTCCCATACCCTGAAGATGCTGAGGAAGACTTTCGAATGGTTCACTATCAGCAGCCACAAAACCATCATGCACGCCCTGGTCACAAGCAAACTGGACTACAGGAACACCTTCTATGTCCAGATCACCAACAAAGTCACCAGAAGGCTGCTGACCATTCAGAACACAGCATCCAGAATCACCCTCAACCTCCCACGCTGCATTCACATCACACCACACCTGAAGGAGCTCCACTGGCTCCCAGTTCACAAAGGAGCACAATTCCAACTCCTCACCCACACCTTCAAGGCACTACCTAACTCTGGCCCAGGATACCTCAACAATCGCCTGTTCTTTCACAAACCTTCCAAATACCTCCACACATCTGAACTATTGCACACATCCCACACATATGGAAATCCAGATAAGGAGGTAAAGCCTCCTCCTACATCCCTCCTAAGGCATGGAACGACCTGCCGCTGCACATAAGAGCCTCCTCTCACTTTTTCAATTCTGCAAGAAGCTGAAGGCCAGGCTTTTCCAGTGGTCCCACTAAGCCCTAGGTGTGGATAGATTCACACCTGCTCAGCGCCAGGATGCCCTCCTGGATGATAGTGTCCTGTGCATACAAATCTGCATAACATAATGTGACATAACATAACATTGATAAAGAAACTGTGCCAACAGATCTGCTGCCCAAAATACACTGCTAGCTCAAGCATTGTGACCACTGCTTTCTAATCCTACTTTTATCAAAGTTGAAGCCACTTGCTATAGGCAGCTTGACTTTTAAAGGTTGTGTGCAGCAGGTGTTTGCACACACCCACCTGCAGTGGGAGCTGGCTGCAAGGTCTGTCTATCAGCTGCGACTGCACCCAACCCGCCATGGGTGACCAACTGGTACGCATGGCTGAAGTCTGTGCCCAGTGGGAGTTGGTAGAGGGCTCGCCAAAGGGCCCGGCCAATGGCCTTCGCCTGCAATCAACCTGCTTTGATGCATGTTGCACATGGCCATTGGCTGGAGATGGCTGCAGGACCTGGTCTTAGGTCAGGCCCAGTTTTTTCAGAATTGTATGAGTTTGCCGACCCTGCAGGGGTTGGCAAACCTGTGCTGACTTTTGGACCCATGTTGGACCTTCCACACAGTTCACAGTCCTAGGGCCACAAACCCTGCAATAGGTCAAATATGGGTCCAAGGAACATGGTCTGGGTTTAAAGCCCCTTGCCCATAATTCCCTTTCCTCAGGTGGCCACACTGGGTGCGTAAACTCAGTTCTGGCGTCTGCATACCGTGCAGCAATTTTATCTTTACTTAAGCAACTTTGGGTTCCCATCTCAAAATGGAAGATGTTCTAAAAATCCCTCTTGTCCAATGAAATTTGAATATTTTTTTTAATTTAGGGCCTGCAGAAGATACATAAACCCAGTGCGGATTGACACTTCAGATACCTCTATAACTTAACCCTTTCAAGCTCACCCCCAAAAAACATTTAAGCACTTATTTCTCTAAAACTACTGAATGGATTTACACCAAACCAAAGACAGTTCTTTCTACTCTCATTCTATCAGCGTGTTTTTTCCTGTATTGGATGAAGAGCGAAGTAACCTGTTAAACGTGCTCCTCAAGGCCTACATTGGAAGAACATTTTAATAGAAAAGATTCATGAAAATTTGTCAAACAGTAACCAAGTTATAGCGAAAACAGAAAACTGCTTTTCAATGGAAACTCTGACCTAACCATGAATACAGAGGCCCTGTCACCGCCCGTGTAATAAATATATTGAAAAAAAAATATATTTTTTATTTATGTATGCAATTTGACGAAAATGTGAAAAAAGCCAAGAAAGCAAAGTCTGAATATTTTGAACTCATGTGAGGGATACTTCTTTTCCCTGCATTTTAGATAACAAGCAAAGCTTGTTTCGATGAATTACCCCATAAAGAACCTACAAGTGCCCGACAGTTAGAGAGGTGCACGAGAACCGAGACGGCGACATTTATTTATGCGTCTCACTCCCATCCACACACACCATATTTTCAGAGTTTTCTGCCCAACGAAATAAAACCGCCCTCCCTCAAAATAACGAGGCAGGTGAAGCAAACAGGGCCATGTTAAACCAAAAACCTTGTTTGAAATGGCGGGTCATAGACGTTTATATAAGGGCGCAGGGCAGACAGCTGGTCTGACTTCAACATGGCCGCATTGGGATCAAAAACAAGGCGCCTGGTCTCAGCTTACTAAACCAGGGAGCGCGAGGCCCTCTGAGAACAAATAAACAATTGAGAACGAAAGCACGCGCACATTTGCACTGTTGAAAAAGTGTGCCTTGCGTCTGGTGTGTAAGATAAACAGCGTCTTGCGTTTCAGAGCATAGTAATGGGTGAATGGTAGAAAATGAGGCACTTTTAATGAAACCCTGCAGATTGTTTCGCCACGTTTGTCAGTGTCCACCATACCAAGTCCATCCAGGACCCTCTTTACCCAAGGGCAGCTCTGGACTCCGCACAGTGACATCGCCATATTACACCCACTAAAGGATTTTAGGGTTGTGTACTGGAAATATCTTGGTGAAACGACACATCAGGCAGGTCTTTCTGGTATTTCGCTCCAAAACACACGTTTAGCTTTATTTGGGCATCATAAAATAAACCTTTTGATGTATTCATTGGCAGGAGGAGAGGTGGACCAATCTCTACATTTTTGTTTCGAAACCTATATCAGCCTCATCACTTTGGTGTGAATTGTGTGATCCTGGACAAATAGCTTTAAATCCCAGTGTCTCAGTTCTCTTATCTTCGCAAAAATTTACATCACTTAGAAACGGGCTAGCTTTAAAGGTAAGAATTTTGAAAAAAGTGGGTTTCTCATTCACCGATGGATGAATAGAAACCTACTCTGACGTCAATGCTCAGAGTGCGCAGAAGAGCACGCTAGCACACTTTACTATTCGTTGGTATGCTAAACAGTTGGTAAAATAGTTGACCAAAGCAGATTTTGGAGCCAATGGTAGTGATGTTGCCAACTAAGGCTCATTGTATTGAAAGTGGCGCACCGCACACAGACCCAAATGACAACAGATCCGAAATGCCACAAATATACTTGTTGCAAATGGCAGAAGAAGAGAGCTTCTTCAGCCGTCTGGAGCAGATGTTTGGTGCTCTCTGTCTACTTGGCCTTAAGAAGGCGTTTCCTCGCTTTCCTCCTCCCGGGGAGGGGTTGGCGGAGACTCATCCAGCCACACGCTACATGAGTTGTAAGATGGGCTGAAGGTGAGTGAAACAAGGCGCCTCTTTGGACCTGCGTCCAGGGCCTCTTGGGCTATTCTTGCTTCTCTTCTCTTCCTTTCGTGCTCCCCACCTCTTGTGACTACACATATGACATCACTGGTGACATCACATATGTGACCAATAATGTAATTGTCACTTTAATTAGCACACATAGTTAAAGCCTTTCTATCCAAAACAGATGTTTTTATAATACAGTGTTGCTAAAACGAATACCTCAGGCACACAGGCAGGTGATAGGGTCATGAAGTAAGAATGGACAGTGGTTTTCAAATACATTACACAGAGATCAAGTCTTGTAATACCATACAGATGTTTCAAACATATGCTCAAACCTGCAGTGCACCTGACCGCCACTAGGCGTCCCTGTAATTTTTTACTGTTACTTGATGTTCATACAGTTTTCCAGGGCCAAAGTTTAAAGCATATTAAAAATATATTCTTTTCTGTGGCAGCATGCAATACCGGTTTGTACCAATCCTAAACTTATACAAGGATTTGCTTTAAAAGAGGTGTTGACGCCTCCCGCTGGCTGAGGCTAAATGTAGTTTTTGTTGGTGAGAAAGGTGGGCTTGTCACCACTCAGTTGGAATAACCTCCGCCTATCCTTTGTTTCCAAGCGATGTCCGAAGACACAGTCAGATTCCGGTGGATGTCACTGTTCTGCACTAGATACAAGGCAACTGAAATTATGTGGTTCTGCAGCTTCAATATTTTCTTTATAAATACAGATCTCCCACCATTGTCACACATTTCAGCGTCTGCTGATAAATTTACAGATTTCAATAAAAATGTGTTTCTAGCACTTACGAATCAAAAGTTACGGGGGGGAAAAAGGCCCGCATGCCGTCCCAGCAGGGCATACCCGTTATAAAGGAAGGGTCCCTTATCAGCGGCTGATTGCTGCATTTTACCGTTTAACTGGTGCTAATGAGGTGAAACATTTGCCCAGCCAAAATTAATGTGTGTTAAAATGACAAATTAGCAAAATCATGTTGTTACAGAATGTGCCACATCTTGCTTCACAATATGCCCTCTCTCGGCATAATGTAGTTCTTCATTGCCGCATAATTTCAGTAGTCCTACTTATAACTAAATGAACATTTTTGAAACTTTAGAAAAACACTGAACTAATTGCACTAATCTGGAAAAGTGCTCATAGGAAACTGAGCTGTGCACAAAGCAAACTTGTCATTCTGCCCTGCAGATTTTTCGGTCCAAAGCGCCTTTGCTTGATTAGCCTGCAAATTCTCCCTATTCACCCCTATCTCCCCAAACCCACCTACCCTCCTCATGGCCAAAGTGCATGAAACTTTTAAGGATCAAACTATTTGAATACAAGTGGTATCTTTTTGGTGGCAAACTTCTTGCAGATTTGTCAAACAATGGGCAAATTATTATCAAAATAAAATGTGCTTTTCCTATGAATTTACCTATCTACCCACAAGTACTCATGCACATTCTCTGCTCTCTGGGACATATGTTTCTATATAGTAGCAAGTTGAAGATTAGCAGTAGAGTTACTCATATTAATGCAGTCAGCAGACTGCATTGATATGCACAGAGCTGCACTTGGACAGAAAGGGAATATCAGCATGTTTTTATTTAGTAAGATCATTTGCATACCCCAGCTGAGAGGCATTGCAGGGATCTGGGTATTTCTGTGCACGGGCCTATTGCCTAGCAAGAAAAACATGAATGGACTACAAATACCCTCCCAGCAGCAACTTGCTGCATTATTTATGGACTACAGTTGTTCCTGCTGCCAGAGGGCGCCCCACCCCCAGGTTTATGTTCCCCTCCAGCGATTTGCCCCACGTTAACACTTGTCACTCAAAGGCTGGCATGATTTATTTATTTGAAGACGGTCTGGATTATTTATAAACCATGTGTGTTCAGCCATCTTGGGTGCAGCAGTATCCCCCGCTGTACACATTTTTAATTGTGCTGGTTAATTATTAGCTAGTTTAGCCCTTTCTGAAAGCAGCACTTTGCCTGGGGACCAGATGTACTGTAAATTATCAACGCTTTGTAATGCAAGTGATTAACTATGATTTGTACTTCCTGTTTGAAAGCTGCTGCTTATGTGCCCTGAGGCAAGTCCCCTAGGTGGGCATTTGGCACATGCTAACATCAAAAACCAATGAGATATGACCATTTTCGTTTATTTGCAGAAATATATTCATTCATTTAACTCTCAACTGAAAATATGTTTATTTTTTAACTATAAATGACACCAAACATGAGACGTTTTTACAGGGACTCACTGAACAATTACAGAAAATCTTGGAAAAATAGACAGACGTGGAAATCCTAATATATATATATAAAATGTTATTTTGTTCATGTGGTATCCGAAGCATAAAATGTTTGCCCCCCTAAGACTAACTTAGGCACGCAAATAAGATGGTGGTGTGGGTAAATTCCCAAATTCACGTGCTGATGGATTTTACTCCTCCAAAGACTTTTGTAAATGTGGAAATTGTTCCAGAATGGTGGAATTTCCACAGTTGATAATTTTGTGTTGCAGCAGGTTTGTGGGCACTTTTCTGCGGTCCTACCTGCACAAGTAAATACTCAAATACAAACTTGAGATTTACGTGTTACCCCCTACCTTTTGGAGATAGTTTTCCTCCCTCTTGGAAGAACACAGAAATGTAATCCTGTAAGAGGGAGGATTATTGGTGTTTCCGGACTGGGAATTTGTTGGGGCGTAGAAGATGAGATTTCCTCATGGGAAAGCATAGTCCTTGTGCAGGGAATAAATGCGTCAATGCCTATGGATTCATATTTGTGAATGCATAATGATAGAGCAGGGTCCGCATGCTTACATTTCAAATGGGTGAATACTGCTGGAGGATTACGATTAGGACAGCTTTCCAGGAGTACACAGTGGATTCTTTATGAACCCCGTGAAAGTCGTAAATGTAATCTAATTTGAGAAGTCGTCCTATAAGAGCAAATTCTTGAGTTGAAAAGCTTCCATTTGTGAACTAGGTGAAAGTATTTAGACTCCCCAGGCCCACACGGATCAAAATGCCCAGGGCCCTCCATGGATTCCTCTGTGTTCAGATTTTGATTCAGGGTCAGGGGTGAGTTCCTTTGATCTTTGCTTAGAGGGCCTGTAGTTCCAGGGCCTTGGATTTACACATGAACTCATCTACTGTCCATGCTTGTAGTAGTGAGTCAATTTCACTCCCTCGTTATCAAAAACAATCCAATAAGTTGGTGAATCCAAAATGTTATTTATTTGTTCAGATAAAAGGCTTATATTTCAAATGATCCAGTTATTAGAACAAGATAGATTCATCGAGGTAAGGTGAACAAGCCAAATTTAGAGCGGAGGTGAACAGCATCTACTGTCCATGCATGGGTTGTTCTAAGAAGCAGGCCAATAAGCAGCGTGCATTTATGATCAGAGCACAAAGCAAGGGATATTGTACAAGAGGAATGTATTTGTTTTAAAGTACAGGGTGGATGTTCCAAAAAGGATGTGAGGAAATATGATGGCAAGTTTATATTCTAGTGCAGTGATGTGCAACATAGGTCCAGGATGTCCAGATCCATGCCAAATATTCAGGATGCCCACATAACATGAATTATATTAAATACTCATTTCTCATAACTCACTCACGTCGTTAACAGCTATCCTAAAAATCTGCCCTGGAGTTGGCTCTCCTGTGAACAGTCCTCCAAAGAAACCTGACAACCCTTGTTAGTGTTTATGTGTTCCCAGTGTGCTTGGGGGATAGTGTTACAGCTGTGTTGGTGGGTGTAAAGAGACAGCTCTTGGCTATAATTGGTCTGTGTGGGAAAGGAGTGTGTTCAATGTCAGTACAAGTTCTTCTGAAGTTACTGCAGTGCTTGAGGGATCATCTGAATTTAAGGCAGTGATTTGTGGGTTCTTTAACGCAGCTCATGCAACAGCCTCCATAATGTTCTTATAGTCGTACACTTCACTTTCGTTGTGGTGTCATTTTGTGTAAAATAAGAAATATTCTGGTGTTTATCAGAGCAAGAGTGGGCATCCACCCACTATTTTCACAGGGTGGACGCTGACCACCGCCCCCCTCCCCCGCCAAGAAGTTGGGCCCCACAGAATGATGTTGAACTTGTCCTGGTGTAAAACACCGGGACACATTCAGCAGCGCCTGCACGTTGTCTGCTTTCCATTTCCAGCAGCAACAAGCAGGCAGCGAGGGAAGGTTTTTTTTTTTTTTTTTTTTTACCTCCAGCCAGGCCGAAGTTAAGGGGCCATCAGGCCTCCTTTTGTTTGAATATTTTGACTGGAGGCGGCCTGGAACCTCACACAGATGTAAATGCCACAGAGGGAAACAAAGGCACACAGCTTGCTATCTCTTCACAGGTACTTAAGAGAGGCAGCTCTTTGTTCTGTCCCTGTATATAAGTGCAGACACTGTAAGACTCAGATGGGGTGGTCTGTCCCAGTAGTTAAACAAATAATTTAAATAGCACTATTGTATTTCTTTAATAGCGCTACGTCGTGACATCATGTGCTGTGATGGAATGCGTCATGTCACTTGCATAGTGTCTAACTTGGTCAGTCCCCCCACTTTCTTTTATAGGACTTGTGCCCTGGTGTTTATGGAACAAGCACCCATAAATATCAACTGATATTGGGGAGGGTTTGCGTATGCAGTTGAAAAGATTCCATTTTCGAGGTTTGTCTCGCTACCAGCATGTGACGTGTCATTAGCTCCATGTTGGTGTATTGCTTTGGAATGTGCTTTGAAGTTCACCATAGTATAGGTGGAATTATGACGACATTACTGGAAGATTGGGGGTACCCGATGATCTGATATGACACTTGAAGCTGAAGAAAAGTCCCTCATGTATCAGCAAATGTGTTATCGAATTGTGAGTTTGGGCTTTTGAAATTTGGCTGCTGAATTTTGAACTTTGTAGCCTGAAAGAAGATTGGCTGTTTTTAAGCACCAAGACTCTCATTGTGAGTGACCGGTATTTAGTCCAATGTTTTTTGCATCTAATAACATCTGACTAGGCTTGGCCAATAAATAGCACTTATTACAAGTTTTGGGGGAATTACATGTGGATTTTGGGGTTTACCACACCACAATCCACATATTTTCGAGGGCATTTTTGCCTCCAGTAAATTCCAGTAAGTGCCAACATTTACCTGTGGAAATTGTGGCTGTGCGGTTTTAGCCGCAGAACTCAAAATTCCATAACTGGAGGTATCACACATAGTGGACTTTAACAGCTTATCACACATACTGGAATGTAATGGTTGAACGGCAGCCATATTGAGTACCTGGATTTTTCTGTTTTGTCAAGTTTTAGTATATTTTTGATGGTGCGAGATGCTAGAGAATGTGTACAAGTGTCACAAATCAGTAATAATGCGTGCATAGTTGTATGTTTATTAGGTTGTCTTGTTTGAGTTTCAGAAGGTGTGCAAAAGATTTGCTTGTATTTGTGGATCATGTATTATGGACTGCTGAATTATTTGTATGCCCAGTTATCCTAAATGAAGTCATTTAATGCATCTAATGAGGATTTTCCTTGCAAACTGACGAGTGCTATGGTTTGTACATTGCACCCATCTGATATATGAAAATTGCGCTTGAAAAGGTGTTAGAGAAGTTGCTGTCCATATCAGTGTACTTATTTTGTGTGCCTTTTTCATCAGTTTGCCTTTGTGTTAGAAAGGCAGGGACACTGTTCTATTGAAGATGAGTTAGAAGTTGAAGAATTAATGTTGTTTGATGTAGTGGCGGCCGACACAAATAAAAAGTGGTGAGGCAGGTGGAGGAGGTGCAGGGGGAGCACGGGCCTAATTATAAATAAATAAAACTGATCTGATGCTGCCGGCCGCCTCGCTCCTCGGTGCTCCTCTGATTCTTGTTCCCAGCAGTCCCTGGGATAGCATCAGATACTCCCCATCGAATCCCCATGCTGCTCTCATGCTATATATTTTTTTTTTTTTTACCTTTATGTATTTTTTTATTACATATTTACTTTGGGGTAATTAACTTGAAAAAGATGGATTTCAAACAGAAAAATGTTTATTGACAATAGTAATTAAAATATTGAATTATACTGTTTAGTTGCCTGCAGTGAAATAAAAAGAAATGCTTGATTATGCTGAATAACGAATCTTAGAAAAAAAACACTGTCTGTTAGTAGCACGTTCTTCTTCAACGCGTAAGGGATTGTCCAGGCTGTTCTCTCAAATGGTCAGCTAACAATGACATTTATATGATTTAAAATATCTCTGTTTTTCAACTCTCCTCTGAACCTTTTTCCCCTGTATATAGGCCCCATGCTCTCATGCTATATTACCACGTATGAGATCAGCGCAGTGATTGGCCAGAGCGGACTGGTTTAACACTCGCTCAGGCACAGGTAGTCTGTGCTGTTTCTCCAACCCGGCTGTGCAATTCAGCAGGTTTGGGGAAACCTAAGTGTGCATGTCTGTTTGGCCAGCCTAAGACGGCCGGCCTAACTGACATGCAAACTTATCAATGCACCTCAATCCGCCTCATCTGCCGTGGCTTAGCCCCTCCCTAAACACGCTGGCTCAGACAGCAGCTGAAAAACCAAATGATATTAAAATAATGTTTTACTTTACAGCTGCTGGCTCTGAGCCAGTGGGGTGACGCTTCTCCGCCATTGAGGATGAGCCGCTGGTGATGTGATGTTTTATTGTTGCTGAACATATACGAGTCCACTTAGTGCTGCTGAAGAAGTGTAGTTCTTTGTCCGGTTAACAAGGCTGTGTTAAAATGTATGAGGGTTGGAGGTTGCTGTAACTGTTGCTGAGGACATGTAATTAGTGTTGCTGTGTGTGAGGGTTTATGAGCCTAAGTTGCTGCCCTGCTGCTGAAATAAGATATGTAGTGAGTTGATGCCCCATTGAACTGGGCAGTGATGACGTTGATGACCTTCTGAAATAGGCAATAAATACATGGTTTGGTACCCTTCTGATAGTGGTGCTCTCTATTGAGTTCCTTCTGTGTGTATTCTGTCTTGGAATATTTGGGGGATGTGATGTGAGATTTGGGTTTCAGTTTCAGTTAGCAACTGTATTTAGTTGTTGTACAGAAGGGTTGTTTTTGTGCTGGAAATTTGTTATATCCTAGTGTGTTTCCCTTGTGATGTCTGGGTGAGTGCAGTGGAATGTGGGAGGGGAGAAGGTTGGTAGTGGTAGTTTGTGGTTGAAGCTGGCTGTGTATGGTAGCCAGTAGCTTGTGGGACAAGTGTCTGATGTATCTTATCTTTACATGCAGCCTACAACGCAGACAATTAACTACTATGTTCCCTACAAAGTACCAGAATCTGTGTCTCATCAGATTTGTACCTTGTCTTTACCAGCATTTCCAATCTCGCTGGTCTCCACTGTATTGTGGAACCTGTAGTTTTGTATTTCACATTTCATCTGTTACATCAGAATGTCAGGTTTCTATAGCCCTCCTTTGCATGATCCAATGTACTATGCATTGAGGCATGCATAATGCATTCTCATTGTAGCCGTTTATGTGGCACGTGTTTCCTCTGTGTTTGTTTCATTGCAGCTCCCACTAGGGGTTTACTCTGAAGCTCATCAGAGCAGTGTGTGTGGGTTGATTTGTAAGCAGTTGAATAGCAATTAAATGCTCCCACCTCATAACGTTTCAATAACTTTTCTAAGAACAGCCTGTAATGCAAGACAACATCTACCCAGGCTGTGCTCTGCTTAGGCAGATCAGGATACCTCTAAATTATTCAAACAAAGTGCTACAAAGCACTACATAAAAGCACAGTCTGAGAGCCGTATCCAGTCTAGCATTCAGGATTTCCACAAGTGATATTCCTGATACCGTTGTACATGCAGTGGGTCTGAACTAGAGTCATTTGTACATTTGGTATTTTTACGGACCACCTACGTTGGTGCATCGTGGAGGACCACCAGCGAGCTACCAAAGCTCAAAGGAAATTGTTACGTGGTTACGTAAGCCATCATGACCAGCATCCCCCCTTATCTTGCAGACCAGTTTACCATCTCTGGTGGTTCTTGGCACATACACACCCAGGATACCACCAGACTGCAGCCTAAGAAGTGTAAAAAAGATAAAATATGGAAGCAGGCCATTTCCATCTTTGCACCCAAGATCTGGGGCAACGTGACCGTATCCATCAGGACCACCCAACGATGCTTCCACTTAGGAAATAGATGAAGCTCTACCTCTTTAAAGAACACAATCTCACAATCCAAGACGCATCCGCCTTCTATCACTGCTTGACTTTATACTTGTCTTTGACCCTGTACAGCTCTCTGCTGTCTTTTGGCTAGTTTTATGCTATAGAAACACCACATACATACATACATTATATTTTCATGGGAATAAATGTTTGAGTGTTCCAGATACTATTCATTTTCATGGTTCTATTGGGCTTGGGGATCTAATCTCAAATTGTGTCATATATGTAGCGTGACGGATTTTCTTTTTCATTTGTCATGGACCAAGAAGGAAAAATTAGCAGAGTGCTATAAATTGTTCCTCTAATTTTAGAAATTTTGATGATAAAGGCCATATATCACAGACACATTTATACTTTCTAAAATAATACAGGCCGATACACACAAGAGACCATTAATCAATGGCTTATTACTTTGAATAGCATTTAAAAAGTCCCAAAATATGCATCCGTATTGTACAGTGTCATATTTACCAGGTGTGTGAGGCTATTAATTTGTGTATCCCTTCCACTGTCTTAACCACCATCTGAGTGTCCTGTTGACCTTGGTATATTGCCCGCTGGGCACTGCACTCCCTGTGGCTAGGGAACATGTCTTTTTATCAGTTTGAAGACTATTCTTGCTCTGCAGCAGCTTCCCTTGAAGTTATGCCATTGTGTCCGTTTTTTATTTTCACTGTGGGTAATATTTCTGTGAACTGCTTTTGTATACACCTGCAGTAGGGCACGTGCTGTTTGTTTCATGTCCTTGTGGCTTCTTTGTGATGAGGGAACAAAGCAGCTCAGAACTTCCAAAGGCAACATGATAAGGCCGTGGAACAAACCATGTGGTTACAGCCTCGGTGGTGGCAGAAACCATTTCATCTCTGAATTGTCTGAGCACAAAGGCGGGCTGAGTCACTGCGTCTCTGACGGGGGAAGCTCAACATGAAGGGCTGAGCTCCTCGGTTAAAAGAAATGTGAGCTGAAGTGAAAGTTGCAGACACGGACGTTTCCTGATGGCAGATTCTTAATTGTAATGGCGGACGATGCACGCCTATATTTGGATTTCTGACATTGCGTTGACGGGTTTCTTCAAGGGGCTGAGTTTTATCCCTCTAAGGCGCGTTCTGCCACAGCCCGGGCAGCGCCGATGCAGAATGCGGCCATTGTGCAGCACTGTCATTCAACCCAATGACTGCGGGTTCTTTATATGAAATGATTGTTCATTCTTAGGAGCTGTAACAAACCTTTTGCATGTCTAGGTTAACGTTCAAAAAGTACTTGGACCCTACTTTTTAGGATAATAAATATTATTGGTCATGTTTTAGGATTCTAATAAAAGATATAAGGTCACTGGATCATGTTGAAAAAACTCAAGTTTTACAAATATAAAATGATGACTTCCTTCACGAATAAAGTTGGAATTTTATTCAGATGGGTGTCAGGACATTTTGGCTCAAAACCTTGCAACAAGTATTGCGTTTTGTTCTTCGAACCACTGGAACAGCACTCTGTACAAGCTAAAGACGTACCAGCCACCATCTCTGCTGGCTTGGACCTTCAGGCGGCAGTAAAGCTGGACAGCCAGAGCTAACTCTCGAAGGTTGATGTGGGATCGAACATTAATATAGGTAGCACAAGGATAAAACACAATAAAAACCTTGTGTTTTCACAGCAGTGTTACACACTTTTAACAATACACAAAACTTGTATTTATGTTCCCGTCAGTTGTTAAGTCAAAGTGATTTCAGTAGTAAAGTTAAGTGAAAACTCACATTGAGTCCTGTAAAAAAACGATGCTCTTATAAGATCCCCCCGATAAACGCTATTCCATCCCTGTACAATGTAGCCAACTGTTTTGAGAAAATGAAAAAAATAAAGTTTGGAAAAAAAGTTAAGAGAAAACTCAATTTCCCCTGTGCAAGAATCTTGTGAAAGTCCTTCGGGGCAGTGGTTCCTTTAGGTACGTTAGAGGGGCGAGTGTGGGTTTTATACCTCATAGTAGTCTCACACAGGCTGTGCCTGATTGATGAAAAAAGGTTAGATAGCTCGGGATACCCTCACTATGTAGCATTTGTTGTACCGCATAACAAAAATCATGCAACTACAATGACTCAACCACTGCATTGCTTTGCAAGTCTAGCAAGCTGACGTGGAGGTAAGAATTGTAATTATCCTCGTTCCATGATGCTGTAGTTGTAGGCAACGTACTGGATGCAATTCTAGTGCAGGTTGCTGTTGCCTACCTTTATACATGGTCATAATCCGATAGTTTAATTCAGTAGTGTTACTCATGTTGGCGTGCAGGTTGGCCCATTCGTCACGTGGATAGAGATCGCTCATCAGCGGCGTTTGCAGTTTTCATCCAAGTAGACAGTGAGGTTCATTGGCGCTTACCAGGATCTCCGACCACATGATGAAGACTTCTTATATCCTTCAGCTGTCCCGGTGAAGCAGCGTTGGTCCTCGGGGTTCACCACTGCAAGGCAGAGTCCTGATGTACTCCAAGGTTTGTGGGCAGCAGCGGCACTGAAGAGATCGCCAGTGGTAGCACTAGAAATGGACTTAAGGTGGTGCAGTCGTGGAGGGCAGTATGGTTAGGGACAGTAGCGCTGGGTGCCACAGAGGAGGCCACAGCACTCAGGGTACACCAATCAGGGGAAAGTCAACCTTAGGGAGAGGGAAACATCCTGCGGACTGCTGTCGCATGGGCTTCTTAACTCTTCCCACTGTCTCACCAGATAACGAATGGCATGATGGATTCGATAATGTCTGTGGAGAAGCAGAACGGTGATGTGAGCTCTGCTCTCGAGGCTGGTGATCTTGGATCGTGCTGGTTGGCGGAAACAGACCGTATCAATGCTTTACGATCAAAGGCCTCAGAGCAACATGCAAAGCAGCTGGGCTTGTAGTTCTGGGTATAGGAATAGGTTGGTTCTCAGCCTGGAAATCTGTCTGTTTCGGGTTTGGGTATTGGCAACAGGGCATCTATACCTACATCCTCAAGTCCTTCTGCTGTAGATCAGCCCATACCGTTATGCTGGTGGACAGAGTTCCTTCAAGTTACAAAGTGAACATTTCACTAGCTATATGTTAAAAATATGGCAGTTGAGCCTAGGCCAGGCATCCATTCAAATTCACAGGTGTATTCAAACTTTGTAGAAACCAGCCAGTATTATGCGCATGTTGCTGGAAATGGTGTTGAGATACCTGGAAACCAGCTTACTAAAATGTCATTCTGGTGAGGTCAATGGAGATGTGTAACGGGGTCAGAGGTTTCCACTCAATCAGGTGCTATTGTGTGGCTTGTACTCTCTTAGTAGAGCTGGCAAACGACGCGTCAGATTGGAAGGCAGCCTTCTCCTCTGGGAAGGTGAGTTGTATTAACTCTGCCTTTTGCCATATCCTTTTTGGAGACCCTTCTTTAAGGACGCACCTGACATGTTGGAATTCGCTGGAACCAGGGGACACAAATAAACTTTCCTGCTTTATTGATTGTGATGTGAATCCAAAACAAGACGCACAACACTTGGCTTTCAATGGCTAATACCGGCCGGGGGTAGAGGATGTAAAAGAGCATCGGGTGTATAGCAAAGAGTAGACATCGCTGTTTGTCACTACCACTAACCACATGAAGAACTCTAGAGCCTTGTATCTTTATACACACACACACACACAGTGGCGTAACAAAGGCCCCCACAGCTCCCGCGGTATGGGGGGGCCCAGAGCTCCAGGGCAGCCTCTCAGCAAAGTACCCTGGTCTGAGTGCTCCTGAGTGAGTACAGAGGGGCCCCCTCAAGTTTTGTTACGCCAAGGGACACACACACAGGGATACCCCCTTATGTATGCTTGCACTGCTTCACACACATCTCATACACTCATACTCCAGGGGAATGATGGTGCCCGGCCATGACACGAACAATAATGACAATGAGGCATAAAATTAGATCATCATAAAGCCCGCCGAGAAAGGGGGGGTGCAATTGTAATACAAACGAAGACAGCATGCCTGTACCAATGCCATAGGATTTTAGGAGACACAAGAAACTATTGGATCCTTGAAGAGGGCCCAACTAACGCACTAAAAATTGAGATCGGAGTGGAAGTAGAGGACGCTGTCAACAACGGTTGTGTGACGGAGCCCTTTATGCAATTATATTGCATGCCTTAACAACGCAGTCTTTGTCACAACCGTGTCTTTACCACGCATGCCTTTACCATGCATGCCCATACAACAAATTTCATTGTAGAGGTATGATTGGTAAAAGCATATATGTGGAAAAGATTACACCCTAGCCCCCCACCCTGAACCCTAAATCCCGACCCCCGCCCTAAAAGTACACCAGCCGCCCTGCCCTGAGAACCCTAAAACCCTGCCCCAGGCCTAAAAAGTACCCTGACCCCAGCCCTAAAAACACCCCCGCCTCCCACCCTGAGCCCTAAAACCAGCCCCAGCCCTAATACTTACCTCGATCCCCCCGCCCTTCGCCCTTAATATTAATTAATGCCGACCCCGGCCCTACTCACCAAGCAGCGGTCCGATCGTTCCTGCTCCTTCCATTCTCCCCACCCATTCGCTCTAAATCTAGAGCGCTAACTGCCTTACCCCTCGTATGCGTACGCGTGGTAAAGGCATATGCATGGAAACGGCAAACTGTGGTAATGCTTGCATGGTAACGCAACAAGTGGTTCCGTCCGCTTTGTAAATGTCGTTTCCCATCAACAACTAATGGATTTCAAAGGATACACGACCTGAGGGTGGGCAGTAGAAGCTGCCCTCCCATTGCTTTCATCCATCTTGGTGCATGAGCTCCACTCAGCCCCTGTGCTTCTTGCTTTCTAAGCCAGGTCCCGAGCCACAGAAAAATACAGCATTCCTTGTAACATAAACCAATGGGGGGAATGGGGGGAAGGGGAGAAAGTGTCATTCACTCTGGCCATCCCAGGAGGGCTTTTAGTCATCCGGATCACATAGACAAAGAGTGACAGGCTTTGATTCCACTTTAATCCTTCTGTTTTCAGAGCTCGCGGATCCAAATGTATCTGTCTGCTCACTGTCCTTTTCTATCCCGTTAAAGAGCAAAACTCATACTTAAAAGGACAGAGGCAATCTCAAAGAGACATTACATATATTATATTGCAGATTGCGGTCCTAACTATATCTTGCCAATTTACTAGTTTTTTTTGTTTTAATTCGCAACCATAACGTCGCTCTGACTTTCTAAAAAAACACTCCAAGACCGGCACTGTCGGGGTGTTAAGGTGGCCGCCTAGCTAGCCGCCCACTGTGGCCAGGTAGTAGAAGGAACGGAATGGCAAGCGAACCCTAGCAGGGCCCATAGAGTGTGAAGTGGTTTTTGAAAGATCACTTGTTTATTTTATCACCTACCTCTCAACGAATTGTCCGACTTCCTTCTGACCCACTTTTATCATTGTGTCAGCACAACCAATGCTTAATCTGTAAAAAAAAAAAAGGCTCTCGTCAGGGGGCCACTGCAGCTTGCACCACACACTGCCCCTGCTATGCGGCCAGTGATAGTGCCAACACAACTACCGACCATCACACTCCTACAAGTGTGACAATTCGGACTGTTCCAGGCCCCCAAAGCTATAAGAATGGCTTCGGCTGCAGGCAATAGTCAATGTATATGTAATAAATAATTAACTGCTGCTGTGGTCATCTTTAAATTACCTAGACAGCGCCACTTTGTGCCAGGCTGTCACAAGCAGCTGTGTTGACAAGTAAGGGCCGGTGCCAGGCACCGGAAACCACCGGCTCAAATTAAGCACTGTGCACAACCCCTCTCTGTGCTTCAAATAGAACAAATAAATAATGACGAATTGACTGCAAACGACCCATCTGTTCGGAGTCATGGAACATCATTGAATGGTGCGGTGACAAAACATAAATAAAACACATCTTTTGCAAAAACATAGGTTTCAAAATGCAGACTGTCAAAATACTGACCAACAAAAATTTCAAGCTGAAAGTAATGTATAAGCCCAGCCGAACTGAGATCCCACATACATTATGTCTGCATTACCTCACAATTCTAACTTATGTCCTAGATCTTTGGGCACGTGCTTGATGGTGGTATTAGAAGCGTGTTGAAATATTTGTAGGGAGATGATTCTGTAAGGTTGCAAATCCGAGCCCATGTTTTCGATCTGTTTTTGCAGCGTATGTTCACACTGTCTATATTTCTTAGCACAAAATCTGACCACATGCCGTGTGCAGTTGGCCACAGAACCAGGGACGGCACTCAACGCTCCCCCCTTGAGCAGTCAACCTGTGCGAGTGGCCACCCACCAGCTGCACACACCCTATGGCCACATGCTGTGGGGAGTTGGCCACAGGGCCTGTGGCGCACCCCCATTGCACGTGGCCATAGGCTGTGCGTAGGTGGGGGAGGGGTTTGGCACTTGTACAGGTTGAATGCTCACGGGATGGGGGTGAGTGCAGTGCCTGGCTGCAGGCTCAGCCCTACCGATTGTGCATAGCCTTTGACCATGTGCAGCAGGGGGTTGGCCGCACCATCCTTGAACGGCCAACCTCGGGCTGGACACGCCTCTCGAAGCCAACCTCCAAGTTTCAGCACGATGGTGTTGCATTCCCTTCCTTACAAGTGTCATTCACTACTATTGAAGCTGTGGTACCGGTACCCCAATGCGAAGCTTGCTCATTACTGCAGCACCATAGTAGGGAAGCTTAGTATATGTGTGACGCCTGCTGTAGTACTGCGGTACCAAATGGGGAGCCTTGCTGGCTCCTGTAGGCGTACTGCAGTACCACATGATGGCCTAAGAAGGTGCTGCTGCTGTACCTTTTTAAAAAAGAATTAGCAATGGGAGTTCCCTTTGTACCCACCTCCTGCAGAGGCATCGGGGTAGGGTGTACTCACCCTGACCCCATATGTGCCATTTGTAAACAAATGATGTCATAATTTAGGGACTGAGCCCCCGAGCCCTATAATGGCAGCTGCAACATTTTCTCCATTGCTGCGGCCAGTCAATCAAATTGTTTTGATACCATGGTTCCTTCTTCAGACCTTCGGTAACAAAATCACTGACAGGAGCAGAAGTTCCTGCAGCTAATCAGAAGAGACTATTTTTTTTTAAATGTTGATACCCTTGAAGTACCTTGATACTCCAGTGGAACCCAGCAGTGCAGATGTCTTTAACTTTTCTGAGGTTTAACCCCTTCATGACCAACCTGAGCCCCTCTTTAAATGCTAATTTCTCTTAGACGGTTGACCAGCTACACCAAATCACAGAATGCATGGTTTCAAAAGTTTTAACATTCTACAAAACTTAGTGTAATTCTGCTCAGCCATTTTTTCTGTACCAGAGAGTAACTTTCCTCTGAGAATTAATAATGGCAAATCACAGTTCTGGGGCCCTTTCCCTCTCTTTTTTTTGGCCCTACTTGATGGGTCAGCACAAACCTTTCTTTGAAGGAGTCAAAATACATTAACATTTTTTTTTTGTGAAAGTTTGGTAGATATTTGTCAAACAGTGCTAAAGTTATTTAGAAAACAGAAAAACCCTTCCCTATGGAAAGTCCGAACTAACTATAACTACACTGGCACTAGAGCCACTAGTGTAATACGAATGTCTGTGGGAGATCCCCATCAAATTTGCCTTTGGTGCTTGAATTCGGACCACAACTCCAAGGCCTGCAGTCACTTGGCCTTAATGCATCAGAAGGCCATCCAAGACCATGAAGCGAAGCCCTACGCCACTAGACATCACAAGACTCCACATCATGGCCAGTAGAAGGGAAAGGCCTGTTCCAGGTCCCAAAGTCGTTCCTGTGATAGCCCATCATCGCAATCGTAGTCTTCGGGTAAGCCAAAGAAAAAGCATCAGTCCAAGCGGGACTTGGCCCCTTCCTGCCATTCTCGAACTCCAGAAAAGGTGCGAGGGCATCAACGTGCCGCCTGATCTTACTCCTGAAGCTGTTCCCTTTCAGAGCCAATTCCAACCTTTGTCCCGAGGCCGCCCAATTTTCCATGGCCATCTGCAACGGCGCAGCAAATCAAACAATTTTTTTACTGCTTTTGGCCCAAAGGAATAGAGAAGACATCGAAATGGGCCTTCGCCGGCGGGTCCACTCTTATGGCCAGCTGGAAACTCTGGACGTGCTACGAACCCTGCACCAGCATCTGTGCTGAGTCCAGTTTTGGTGCCATGACCCATGTTAGGTCCTGGTGCATTTCACACCGATGCCGTTGATCAGAGATGACAAACCATTCCCCATGGAGCTTTTCGACTCTGAGTCGACACCGTTTCAACCCTGACCGAGATGGCATGCTGATCCACCTCAGTCGGAGCCCTTCAGCAACCCATCAGACCCATGGAAGGGCCCAAGTACTTCTATCTTATTTGGAACTGACTCAGAAACGATCTTTATGATGCAAGGGATGAGTTTGTAAAGCCCCTATACCGATGACAATTGGTATGAGGGTCTTCAAGATGCCAGTGGCATTGACACTTCATCAAATACTGGGCTGATTTCGCCACCTGGCTCTGCCATCGAAGAAAGTGTCTAATTCATAATGGTGATGCAAGGGCCGGCTGAAATCGTTGACCTCCAGTTACTCACCATGGAGGTTAAAACAAACATCTTCACTGAGGTACTTGAGCCAGGGAAAACAAGCACTGAACCTATTTTGTCATTTAACAAATCCCGCACAGACAGTCTTCTTGGGGCTTGGTCAAAGCATTCACCCACAATACTGGTTGACAGACCGATAGCACGAAGCCATCATCCAACCCTGCCTTCTTCACACAACACCCGATGCTAAAAAGCCTGGCTGTACCGGCATCCACAAACTAAATAAACCCCAATGCCTTCCGTACTACTCCACCAGATAGAGAATCTAAGTGCATAGAAACATTTGGAAAGTATGCTGTCTTCCACTAGATTGGCATTATGTTCAGTCAGTGCCAGCTACTTGCTGGGGCACTAAAAGCACACTCTTTGCGACTCTGTCACTCAAGTTCTATCTATGGTGCTTAATGACCTCCGCTTCCAGCTTTATGTAACCCATTCAAAATGGCTGGGATGCAGTGAAGTTTACAGTCTGTTGTGGGCTGGATACTACAGATTGCCTTGGCTGGAAATTAGGCACCAGCGTAGCCCTCCAGAGACACGCCTGGATGAGATCCAGGGGCTTCTCGGGGGATATCCAATCTACTTGACGGACATGGTCTTTTTGGCATTAGGGCAGATTTGGCCTTCGAGCACTTCAAAGATAGTAGGGCCAAAGCATGCTTCTTGAGCCTGACTGCCCCACTACACTAGCAGTTTAGTCTCCTCCATGGCTATGGTAGGGGCTTTCCATACCACCAACAACCTATGCACCCGGTCCAGCAGACTCTGGCCAAAACCATGGTACCCCGAGGCAACGTGGCTAACTGGAGCACTGAGCAGCCCAAACCATTGCCGCAAAACCTCTTTTGTGCTCCCTTCCAGGAACACAGCCACCCTGTCGGAGGCAATAGCTAATAATTTATGTCAGGGTGGCAGGCAATCACTTCAGACAGGTGGGTCCTGCAAATTGTTCAGCAGGGTTACGCTCTCCATTTCCTGTTACCCTACAACATCTTCCACCACCCTCAGAACAGCTAATAGAGGACCACCTGTCTCTCTTGCAGCAGGAAGTGCAGGCCCTTCTGACCAAAGCAGCCATAATGAGGGTACTGACATCAGAAGTGTGCCCTGGTTGCTACTCCTTCTATTTTCTGGTGCCACATAAGGGCAGGGACCTCCATCCTATCTCAGACCTGTGCCCCTTCAATGCCTTCCTGAAGCATGACAAATTAAAGATGCTCACCCTAGCCCAGGTCTTTTCTGCCCTTGACTCTGCAAGGTAGTGTTGGAACTGGAGGACACATATTTTCACATTCCCATTCTACAGACCTACAAACATCATCAGCAATTCACAGTAGAGCAAGAGCCCTTTCGGTTCATTGTGCTCTCCTTTGCATTGCCCACCGGGTGTTCACGGAAGAGAGGGCAGTGGTTGTAGCACATCTTTGAAGGGCAGAGGTTCCAGTCTTCCCCTACCTCGATGACTGGCTGTTGAAGGCAAGTTTGGCCTTTGCAGTTGTCACCCACCCACAGACTGAGGCAAATCTCTCAAAATCCTTGGGGTTCACAAGCAACGTGCCAAAGTCACACCTGACTCCTTTGCAGATGCTCCCCTTCATCTGAGCCACTCTGGACATGGCACACTTTTGCGCCTCCTGCTGGAGCAGAGA
The DNA here is from genome assembly GCF_964204655.1 of Triturus cristatus. Classification (NCBI taxonomy): domain Eukaryota; kingdom Metazoa; phylum Chordata; class Amphibia; order Caudata; family Salamandridae; genus Triturus; species Triturus cristatus. The sequence continues at coordinate 231,602,220 of NC_140589.1, read as the reverse complement.
GTCCAGAACATTCGGGCTATGACCCTAATGTTTCAGCCTTGGTCCTGGATCTCAGTGTGTATGACTCTGAGACCGTTGGGACTGGTGGCCTCTGGCATCCTGCTGGTCAAGCAATGTGCAAACTTTACAGTGGGATCTGAAGTCCCTCTGGGTACAGCATCAAGGTGACCTTTCCAGTTACGTCCAGATTTCATAGGAGACTCCAAAAGACCTGCTGTGGTGGCTGGCGGACTGCAATTGGGTCAGTGGTAGACCCCTCCCCTTACCCTGCCTGGAGCTGACAGTTGTGACTGATGACCGATACAGCACATCTGGGAAAGATGGAGATCAGAGGCATATGGTCTCCGGCCGAGGCCGAGCTCCACATCAGTCTATTGGAGTTGCAGGCCATCCGCTTAGCATTGAAAACCTTCCTGTCATCCATCAAAGGGAGACTAGTGCAGGTGCTCACGGACAAGACCTCCGCCATGTAGTGCTGCAACAAGCTGGGTGAGGTGGGTCTGTGGACCCTGTGTCAGGAGGTGGTAAGCCTCTGGAAGTGGCTGGAACACCATGGAAGCTTTCTGGTGCACACCACCTGGCAGGATCTTTAAGGGCCAGAGCAAATGAACTCCGCGGACGATGGCTGGCAGATTGAGAATGGCAGCTACACTTGGGGGTGGTAGAAGGTCTCTTGCACGCATGAGGAGAATCTTGGCTCAATATTTTTGCCACCATCGAGAATGGACAATGTCAGCAATTTTGCTCATTGCGTTCAAAAGACGGCTCTCTTTCTGAGATACAGTCCGCCTAGATTGCAGCTACACTGAGAGGTGGCACAAGGTCTCTTACGCAAAAGAGAAAAATCTTGGCTAAACCTCTTCTCCACCACCAACATTGCGCAGTGTCACCAATTTTGCGCTTTTGAGTTCCCAAGACGGCTCTCTCTTGGAGATGCAATCTGCTTAGATTGGAGCTCGGCACACCTGTATGCCTTTCCACCGCTACCTTTCTGTTGAAATGATAATCCTTCAAAAGTAGTATGATTAATAATTGTAGTTTATTGGCAGCACATTCAAAATCCATCCAGCAACAAAAGATAACTAACAGATCTGCCCTAACAGTTATTCTTCCAAACCCAGCTCTCTGACTAGAATGTGGAACCCTACTGAAAACATAACATGTCGCATGCTGTGGCATGCGACACAGAACCTGGCTTAAAGATACATACACCTAATCATACAGCATGTAACATATCTCCCTTATTAAACAAAAGAATGAAAACAGCATAACAACACATGATAATACCACAACAATAATTACACATAGTTTGCAAACCTTCCAGGTAATCTAATTACTCTTTTATAGTCTTTGACTTTGTGAGCAACGGAATCATCCTTGTTGTGATTATCACTCTTGTTGAATGAACAATCTTTTGAAACACTAGGTTTCATGCATTTCGCCAACTTTCCCACATTCCAGATTTTACCATCCTGTGTCATAACACTGTTCTCAAAAACTTTTTTAATTTGAATAGGATCACCAAACTTATTGTCACCTTTACAAATTAAACCCTGCTTTAATATCCTCACCCAATCTCCCTCATGAAATTCATGAGGCCTTGCTTTCCACTTCTCATCATACCGCCTTTTTGTCACACTCTGTTTAGCTTCCACACGTCTAGCAACCACTTCCAAATTCTCCTTATCAGAATCAAAATAATGAGACTTTTCTTTTAACCACCAAGGTAAAACAAATGAAGCCGGATCTCTTCCTTTAAAAAGTTTAAATGGACTAACTTCAGTAGTGGAATGTGGGGTAATTCTATAAGTCCATAAACGTTCCCTCAAAGCACTAATCCAATCTGTTCCAAACTTAACCGCTTCCGTGACAAAACCCTTCAGAACTCTATTAAAACGTTCTACCTGTCCATTTTCATGTGGTTCATATAAAGAAACAAATCTATGAGTGATATTGCACTTTTTTAAAAACTCATCCATTTCTCCTGAAGTTAACTGAACTCCATTATCAGTAATCAAACATGAAGGACACCCTTCTCTGGCAAAAACATCCTTGAAAAATCCAATGACAGCACTAGTGGTAGCCTTCGGGACAAATTTCACTTCAGGCCACTTTGAGTGATAATCGACTATCACTAAAGCATAACGTGCACTTTCTGGAAGAATGTGGAAAGGGCCTGAAATATCAAAAGCTATTTTCTTCCACGGTACAGACGGCCACTTTACAACCTTAAGCGGTGGAGTATAAACCTTAAGTGACCTTTCACTAGAAACACATTCAGAACATTCCCTGACTGTCTTATCAATAAATCTGTCAATCCCTGGCCACCAGAAAAACAATCTAATTAAACGCTTCATTGACGAAATGCCCGGGTGTGTCTTATGAGCAATTGCCAAGATCACTTCATACATACCTTCTGGTGGAATACACTTCCCTGATTTAAAGATAAAATCACCATCCAATTCCAATTCCTCCATGACTCTAAAAAATGGTATGAGCTCTGGACTAATTCTATCCTTTCTTGGCCAACCATGTTTGATGTAGTCCTTAAGCAATGACCATTTAGCATCCTTCTGCTCACAATCCTTCCAACAGATTTCAGAAATATCTTGAAAATCTCCTTGCAGTACATCACCAATAGTCATAACCACATCAAACTCACATACAGAATTGATTTCACTCTGTTTACACGGTAAGCGTGACAAACAATCAGCAGTAACATTCTTCTTGCCTGGAACATATACCGTACTGAAATTGTACTCTTGTAACTTTGACATGAGTCTGGCAATTCTGGCCGTGGAGTTCCACCCTCCACCAACCGATAAGATGTTTACTAATGGCTTATGATCCGTTCTTAAAACAAACTTAGAACCCCATACATATAACCTGAAATGCTCAATAGCCCAAACACCAGCCAACAACTCCCTCTCAATAACAGAATATTTACGTTCACACTCATTAAGAGTCCTTGACGCAAATGCCACATTCCATTCCTCCTTACCCTCTCTCTGTGACAACACTGCCCCTAAACCATAAAGACTTGCATCAACCGTGATGACACATTCAGATTTGATGCGAAAGGGTTTGAGTGTGGGTGCATTGACAATATCCCGTTTCATCTCTTCAAATGATCGTTGTTCAGACTCACCCCACTCATACTTCACACCTTGCCTCAAAAGTCTCCTCAAAGATTCCATCTTAGTGGCAAAATTAACAACAAACTTACTGTAATACTCACACATCCCTGCGAAAGAGAGTAATTGATCTCTATTCTCTGGGGACGGGGCTTTGGATATGGCTTCAACATTAGATTTCTTTGGCACCACACCCTCCCCTGACAGCGTATGTCCCAAATATTCTACAGATTCCTTGAATAACTTGCATTTATGTGCTTTAAGAGTCAATCCATTTTGTTCCAGTCTTTTACACACTTCTTGCAAATGAGTTTGATGCTCCTGTGTACTTTTAGAAAAGACCAAAATATCGTCTTGAAAACACTTGACATAGGAATCAATATCCCTGAAAATTTGGAACATGATTCTTTGAAATACGGAAGCTGCGGACGCCAAACCAAAAGGCATGCGAGTGTACTGAAATAAACCTTGTGGAGTGATGAACGCAGTGTATTTCCTAGAGTCTTCTGAAAGTTCGATTTGGTGATATGCTGATCTGAGATCGAGGGTAGAAAATATTTTAGCACCATGCAAAAATGATACGAGCTCATTGATGTTTGGCAAAGGGTGGCAGTCCACAATAATATTAGCATTTAACGCTCTCAAGTCCACACATACTCTCAGCTTTTTATCGGGTTTCCGCACCAAAACTATGGGAGAAACCCACTCAGATGACTCTATGGGTTCAATGATGCCCTCTCTAAGTAATTCATCTAACATTTCCTTTAGCTCATCCCTGATATTAATTGGTACATTTCTAAGTTTTTGCACAACAGGAATATTGTTACTTTTAAGTACTATTCTGTGTGAGAAATTCTTAAGCTTTCCCAACTTATCCATAAAAACCTTCCCAAAACAACTGATAAGTTTGCTTTCCTGATCCTTAACAACAACATTTGTTTCTTCTACTCTACTTTTCTCAACAGCTGACACAGAATTCATGAGATGATCCTCACATAAGGAAACTGGCTCTATAGATCTTGCATTCAGTATGATACCAAATTTCCATTGATCCAACCATCCCAACACATTTACCCCTTTTTTTGAAATATATAATTTGACATTTGCCACTCTGTGTTTGAAATGTAAGGAAACAGAAAAAAAACCAATAATGTCAATCCTTGTACCACAAAAACTCTCAGCAACAATGTCTGGCTCTTCCAACGTGTCTAACGGCAAAACATTAACCAATAATGACATGTAATATTCATGAGATATGATGGTCCACGGGGAACCTGAATCTACCATGAGCAAAATGTCTACCTCACAAACCTGAAAAGTACATTTAGGGGGACTAATGTGCTTTGGAACAACACCCATTATAGATACAACAAAACCATGCTCTTGAACTGTGTTAATACAGGTGTCATCTTCTTCTGAAATTGTTGACACTGGAACCTGCTTTTGAAATTGTGCACGCCTGTCTCTACACATATTGCTAAAATGTCCAATCCTATTGCAGATTTTACACTCTCTTTTCAATGCTGGGCAACCAGGATAAGAAGCAAAATGGTTTTTATTCCCACATCTGAAACACATTCCTTGGTTGGCAGCTCCTTCAAATTGTCTTGGAGCATATTGCTTGGTTTTAATAAAATTTGGCTTTCCCCAATTTTGTGTTGCGTTCTGTTTTGTAGCTTTATAACGGACTGCACATATTTCCTCTTCTGTCGTCTTTTTATCAGAGCATTTTTTAATGGTGTCCATCCATAAATCTGATTGTTCTTGCGCTTTAGCTGTAGCAATAGTTTCATTCAAATTTGGGTCACCCATAACCCATAACTTGTCTTGAGTTTTCTTACACTTGACATGAACTATTATTTGATCACGTATCATCTCATCTGACATGTTTCCAAAATTACAATGCATGCTCAAAGACCTTAATGAAGTAAGAAAATCATCAAACGATTCCTCCTCTTTCTGTTTCCTGGTGTAAAATTTAAATCGGTTTAGAGCTATGCTAATTGTTGGTTTGAATCTTTTCTCTAATCGTGCCAACGCTTCCGTGTAGACATTCATTGAATCACCACTTGCATTTGGAATATTAATCTGCGGGAGTGACCTAAAAATAACTTGCCCTTCTGAGCCCAAACAATGTAACAAAATGCTTTTTTTTCTTTCTGAACCCATCCTTTCACCGTCAATGGCTTTCATGTAGTTTAAAAACTCTTCTTTCCACCTTGGCCAAGGCATGGGTGGATCTCCTTTAACTTGTAGAAATTTTGCAGGTGGGTCAAATTGCATTTTAAAATATTGTTATAGCTTCCTTACTTGTAAATATACCATAAAAAAAATATATCCTGAATCAAAAAAAAAAAACAGTACTTACTTCCCCCAACACGCGCGTTACTTTCACCACGATATCTGGCTTAAAAGCGTTCATTTAATCCTCCACGCATTAACGCCTTGGTTGTTGTGGGCGTTGCTTAGCAACCGAACTGCGTGTGACATCACCAACGCGCATTCATCACTACGTTCGTGACGATCCTTGTTGTGAGCGTTGGTTAGCAACTAATTTGTGCGTGTGACCTCACCAAACGCGCATTCCTCGCTACGTGCGTGACGATCCTGGCAGGAATGGAAGTTTGAGGGAAACACTATGACGAAGTAAGGTTCTTTTCTTTTCTTTTCCTTTGAACGAAAACAACGATGAAAATATTTTTTTTATGACTACACTCGAATAACTTCAATTATAATGTCAGGCTAAGCGGCACAAATGCTCCTTCACTCCAACGATCACGGTTGGGAAACGTTGTACACTCAAAGCCTTCACCTGTACAGTACGCTTCTTTCTTTAAACGAAACACGATGAAATGTTCGAGATCTGCATCAAAATCCACCAAATCCCAAGAAAGGATAGATAAACACACGTAGTACATCCAAATTTGCCGGAATTAGCATAGATGTCACACTTCTCCCATTGTCTTTGCGTTGAAACTGTAAAGTCTTCTTAAAAACGCTGTAAATCGCCGAAAAATGGTCCAACCACTGAATTACCCTGTGCTGCTCAGTGGTTTCCCGTCGTCGCCAATGTTGAAATGATAATCCTTCAAAAGTAGTATGATTAATAATTGTAGTTTATTGGCAGCACATTCAAAATCCATCCAGCAACAAAAGATAACTAACAGATCTGCCCTAACAGTTATTCTTCCAAACCCAGCTCTCTGACTAGAATGTGGAACCCTACTGAAAACATAACATGTCGCATGCTGTGGCATGCGACACAGAACCTGGCTTAAAGATACATACACCTAATCATACAGCATGTAACACTTTCCTATCCCGATTTCAGAAGATCAGGAACAACTGAGTCCAAGTCCTCCTAGTGACATCTGACTGGGCAAGGAGATTGTGGTATCCAGAAATCCTGGGCCTGAGCATCTGTCCTGCAAGTCAGGCTGCCGCATCTGGAGGAACTTCTGTCACTGCAATAGGGCAGGTTTCTGCACCCGAGCAGGCACAACCTCCACTGCCATGTTTGAAGATTGAGTGGAGTTGACTGCATTCAACCTTCTTGTAGAGGTTGCTGACATTTTAACAGCCAGACGTCCCTCTACCAAATTGGTATATGCCTGTCATTGGGACAAGTCTGTAGATTTGTGCACTACTCAGGAGATTGACCCACTTCAAGCCTAACCTTCTGATGTGTTGCTTTTTGTGTGTTTTTCTAGCCCAACGAAAACTTGCTTTCAGCACAGTTAAGGGATACTCGTTGGCTCTTACAGGTTTTCTGCAGAAGCTGGATTAGTCCTCTTTGTTTAAATCACCCATTTTGATGTGTTTATTGAAATGTGACCATTGTGAATTTCTTCTCTCTCTCAGTGCCTTCATGTATGGGTGTAAGTGGACACTCAGCTTAGCACCAGGATGCTCGATTACGAGTGACAGTGCGCTCTATAAGTTCACAATTCATTCATTCATTCACCCTCAAGACATTTTTCCTCATCGCCATAACATCAGTGCGAGGGGTGAGTGAGCTACTAACCCTCTTTGTCAACCCACCCTACATCATATTCTTTCCAGATAAACTGGTTCAGAGAAACCGAGCCTCCTTTCTTCAGAAAGTAGGGACTCCTTTTCATGTCAGCCTCTTGGCATTCTTTGCTCCGCCTCACCCATTTAAAGAGGAGGGGAGACTCCATCGAAAGGATCCTAAAAGAGCTCATGGCTTTTATATCGATCATACCAGTGAACAATGTGTGGACAATCAGCTGTTCATTGGATTCAATGGAATGAAAGAAGGTAAGGCAGTCCGAAAGAGTTGGATCTTGTTGGATCGTGTGCTGCATCAAAATCTACTAGACATTGGCTAAGAAGCAACACTTGCAAAGTCTGCTGGCTCATTTCAACAAAGCCAAGGCTACAACCACTGTATTGGCACGCAGAGTGCCTGTTCTGGACATCTGCCAGGCTGTTATGTGGGTGTCACTCCACACTTTTTTTGGGAAGTTTTATATAGCGCGAACTAGACCCGATAAATCGGGTATCAGAGCGCTTTACATAGCACCAGTTTCGTTACACAAGGACATATTCATTTTTTCTTAGGCACGGGGAGATTAAGTGATTTGCCCAGAATCACAGGATGTTGAGCGTCGTAGCCGAGACTCGAACCCGGTTCCCCAGCTTTGATGTCGACCGCTCTAGCCGCAAGGCTACATCCTTCACCAAGCACTACTGTCAGGACAGCCAGGTCCATCGAGATTGGCCTTTTGTCCACTTAGTCCTGGAAGAGTTTTTGGTTTGAGCCAGTTCACAGACCCTCCGCCTGGGAGGTACAGCTTTGGTATCTGTTAAAAAGTGAATAATCAGTGGTTAAAAGTATCTATCGGACGAAAAAGTTACCTACCATCGGTAACACTCTTTCTGTTAAATACTCTATTTGCAGATTCCTCACGTACCCTCCCTCCTTCACGTTCTGTGAACTTGGCTCTTTTTTTCATATATCAAGGTTCCAAGTTTAGAGATCTGCACACTGGTCAAATCCAATTTGTTATTGGGCTCTGTGTCTGTGGGCACAGACTGCCTAGAAAGCTACTGACAATAGTGCACATGAATGGTGCCTATATCCGACTCTGCTCATCACTTTTGACGGGGAATGACGCCGGCGCTGAGCTGCATGATGCTGCCTAGCAGTGTGCAGGGCTGCTGCTAGAGGTTTTCCGGGTCCAGTGTGATGCCTGGTAATATTCAAAAGGCGAGGAACCTGCAGTTAGATAGAGTATCTACCAGAAAGAGAATTACTGAAGGTAAGTAACTTGTTCAATAAACACTCTGTTTGTGTACCTTTTTTTCAAATGTTATTTATCCCCACACAGGGAGTGTTTCATTGAAATTATCCCAAATAACCTGTTTTTATTCGCGGCCTTAGAATAGTGACTGTTGGAAGGGACCTTATCTGTGCAAAAGGACAACACGCACTTAAATGAAAGCCACATTAATAATTAAGATGGAAGGGTAATGAAAAGCCATCGCATCTCGTTTATTAAATTATTTAGTAATAATGTGGTTGTTTTGTAATATACTGCATCCTTTGTATTACGCGTTATGATTTATATAAAGTATTTGACGCAGTGTTTCATGCAACAGCAATGTGTAGTCACTTTTAAGCGGGTCATGATTACGCAGTGCAGTGTTTAAATATATGTCTGAAATCATTTATGCGTTGCATTTTTAGGCATGGCTATAGCAAGGCCTTTTGATGTAATTGAAACTATATAGGTAAATGTTTCTACGTACAGGGGCTTTCAGTCATCCCTCTTCATCGATTGGTCTGTTGCTGTGGCATTAACATTTTTCTTCTGCCCACTACAGCATACCACATGAGTTAGTGGGCCAGCCCCCTTCAGTCACTGGCTAACTTCACAGCAAGTGGCAGCATTCTGCTCTTTCATAAGAAGCACATCTGCACACAAAATAGTCCAGGGACTACAATGACAATGTGTGGTTTTAGACCAACAACTGTTTTTGCTTTTAGCCACTGTTTTATATAAACTACGGCCTGGTAGTCTAACCCTATAGTAAAGTTTTATGAAAGTCATGACAAAACAACCAAACACAAAAGACTTCCTACCAACACCAGACCTATTGGTTTTGCCAGTGTTTGTCTACTTAGCATTTATAATTACAGCAGCTGTGAATGCTAAGTTAACATATTTATGATTTATTCCTCTATCTTTTCATGTGTGTCTCTTATGTGCACCAAAAAATCATCAAGTAACGCAACATGTTAGAGTTTAAATGCATTTTACCTGAATTTTCAAGTGTTGCTCATCTGCTCAGAGAGTGGTATTTTGCAAGGGCAATTTTATATTTTTGAGACATTTTACTATTTGCAGATGCTTATTACATTTGTAATTCACAATTTGATCATCAGAATTTAAATTAATATATGCAGTTATGCACTTTTTGTTACTAAGTCAATTCTTTGTCCATTGCAACATGCTGTTTTGCAATTTACAAGCCAGTTTGCGACTGATTTGCAAATTGTAGAGTGTACATACTGCTGCTCGAGTGGGGATTACTGCAGAGTGACATTGGTGCAAGGGGAAGAGACTGACCCCGAGATCGCCGCGGGACTGCGAGGGCCAGCGTGCAGTGCGGCGCTCGATCTGCCGCAGCTGGTCCTCTTCCCGCCCCTATCTCCTCCTACTTAACCTGTATCTGATCCGTGCACGCGGGACGCGCGTGGGCGAAGCACGGGCAAAGGGCGGGCCGTCTACGGCCGTCCAAGGACGACCAAGGCCGGGCTGGGCCACCTTATTTGATTCTAAGTTTTAATACTACACGGTGTTACTATATTATATACAGTTACAGTTTATTCCCCTTACAATTGTTTATTGACTACTGTTGACCTGTCATTATGGCTTTACGTTCAGGGAAAAATAGATTGGTTACCTTGAATACAAACGCTGGTCTAGTTCCTGGCACATTGGATCAGTTCTTCACAAGGACTACCAGAATTTTAGCGAAGGAAATAGCTCTTACGGAAAAGCGCCTGTCGATTGATATTTTGACGGGCAAGCGGTCCTCTCTGGGTGCGATCGGGTCTGCTGTAACACCAGCCCATTGTAATGACTCGGCCCCTCTGGTAGCCACTAGCCCAATCCCTTGCTCATCAGAGGAGGGACCAGGTGGTTTAGCTACCGGCTCTATGTTGAGTTCAAACTCACTTAGTTCTCTTTCCAGTGGCTTGAGCTGCAGAACCTCCACACCAACGTCTTCTACTCCTGCCCCCTGGTTAGAACAAGAACAAGATCAGGTGACGGGGGGAGTAAATAAGAATTGTATTGTAACTTCTAAACTTGGAAAAAAGAAGAGAGAGGGAGGTCATAGGAAGGGTAGTGGCATGAGACTGACCAAACCCCAAAACCCCAGCGATTCCCCACGGGTTGTGGTCCAGTCTCCTATCCCAAATGGTGTTCTAACTAACACTGTTCTACCTCTGAACCAACAGAATCCCAATGACGATCTTCTTGTCAAAATGGAAACACTAGTAAGGTCATTAATATTGCCCCTGATCAATCGAACAAAAATTAATCAAAGAAAAATTAGATCAGTTAGAGTTAATGGCTAAAGGGAACACATCAAAACTCGACGCGCTGATTAAAAGCATAGAAAGCAAGGATGTTAGAGTCCCTCCCACTGTACCCTCAGGAAATGCTAGGACTGCTAAAGCTGCTCATTCTGTGACAAATGTAACTGCCGTAGTTCAGAATACTCAACCAGCCACAGGGGAAAAAGGTGTAGCAATTAGAAAAGCTCAACGCACTGAGGTAGCCATGGTGGTCGCCTCTAAACAGGCTCCTAATCCAAAACAAGTGGTTAGACAGTCTTTGAGAGATGCACCCCAGGGCAGAGAAGTGCCAAGAAAGAGGCTCCCATGTGTAAATCTCCCCCCGGAATCTATGCCTTTCACTATTATCTTAACAGGGGTACCAGAACTTAGCCCAGAATCCCACGAATCAGATAGGGAACTTAAGAATAAAGTCATTTTCTGGCTTAGTAAGAATAGGAGATTACCCCTGGGCTCTAATACAGAGATCTTAGGTGTGAGGAGAGTGACTTGGTTAGGCCATAGTACTAAGGATCTCGAGGGAGATTGTATAATTGTAACCTTAGAGATCCTTGGGCTGTAGACTATATATGTAGGGAACCAAGGTTTGGCAGATCAGGTGATATCCAGTCAATAGGCCTACATTATTTCTACCCCTATGTGAATCCTGGTTTGCCACGTTTGTCACAGAATTCTGGTAGGGGCAGACCTTTTGGTAACAACAGATTGGATTGGGTAGCTCAGTATCTACCGCTAAGAAATAGGTTCGACCCACTCATGGGATTGGAGGGGGTGGATTGACTCCGGAATGATTGCATCTCTAATAGCGGGGTTAAAGATACGGCTAGGGATATGGCTGTTAGCCCCAGGAGGAAAAACTCAGATGAAGCAGTTGGTTCTTCGGTAGAGACGGTTAGCAATATAAGTCCATCTTCTAATCTGTTTATTGTCCCCATAGTGGCGTACAAGGGAGGGAGAGGAGAGGTAGAACAAATAGCAACGGCACCTTTGGGCATAGAAAATACTTATATGGCAGTAAATCAGAGTGGGAGAGACAACACCAGACAGTTAAAATTGGCACCTCCTGATGCAGTAATTAATCCTGTAGGAATAATTCAGGGTGAGAGTGATGTGAACCAGCCAAAAGTAACAATATTCCTGGGGAAAGAAGATAGTCTAGCTGAGGGTTGCCCTTTCCGTTTGATCTCATGGAATATAGCTGGTTTTTCTCTGAGGCTGGAGGACCCGGTGTGGTTAAAATTAATCGAATCCTTTGATATAATTTGCCTTCAAGAAACCTGGAGTAGAGTGGACCATAGCTTGGACGGATATCAAATGTTTAATGTTCACGCTGAGCCCTCACATGCTGGAAGAGCTAAGGGTGGTCTCATGACAGCTATTTCTGTGAAGTATAATATGATAAAAACGGTTTCCTTGGTGGAATCTCCCTGGTACCAAATGCTTATGATCAAGGATTTATTTCCAGTACCCTTGCTTCTAATAAATTGGTACTACAATATATTTGATGCCCATGCTACATCGGTTATTGAAAAATTACAGGATGAGATTGTTAAAGTGACTAACATCGTATTTCCCCTTTTTATTATGTGGATAGGAGATTTTAATTGTGCTTTGTGCAAGTTTAGCGGGACTAGAGTCTGTGGCTTGGTAGACTTAAAGTGATCAGCCTTTGGCACATTTTAAGCACTCAAAACAAGGGCATGCTTTGAATAATATCATTACGATTAATGAACTTTGTGTCCTGGACACGCCTAGTTTTTCTAGACCATCGGGTATACCCACCTTTCAAGGTACAGGGGGCCAAATGAGCGTAATTGATTTCGCCATGGTCTCTAGCAGGTATACTCATCTTGTTAATGATTTTCAGATTGAAGTGAATCCTGCTAGCGACCATATCCCCTTAATCTTAAGTTTGAACCCTGTCCTTGAGAGAGTCCAGACCCCGGAACAGCCAATAAAATACAGCCAGAATCAAGGGGTCTCCTTAAAGTGGGATAAGGTGGATGCAAGGCAATTGGATGTGGAGATTTTTAAGACAAATAAGGTAGGGATAGATGCTTGCTTAACCCCCACCACTGAGCCAGATTTAATAATTAAGAACTTTGAGGCTCTTCTAGGCAATGCGGCATCCCACCTCATAAAAACCGTGGGGGGGGGGGAAGAAATTGGATACAAATGGTTTGATGCTGAATGTTCCGCAGCACAATCAAGATTAACGAAGGCATTACATCAAGTACCACGGGATAGGGAGCTTGTTAGAAATTCTAGGAAAATGTACAGAGATGTCATCAATAGGCGAAAATCAGATTTAAGGACAAAGGCAAAGGGAAGACTTAAGAAAAGCGTCAGAATTGAGGGATAGCAGGCTATTTTGGGAGGTAATAAACCGCCCATTTCTACAGAGTGAAGAAAAGGGCAATATGCTAGTGCATACACCGGGGGATACCTGGGAAGCACATTATGGAAGAATTTTTAATCCAAATGAGGTGACGTTGTCAACTCCTAATGAGGGGGTTGGCGATTTCCATTTGGAGTCAGCCCAAATGCTTAGCCTTTCACTCTCTCTTTCAGAGGTAGAGGCTGCTTTAAGGAAGGGCACCATACTAAAGGCCCCAGGGCCCGATGCAGTCCCTTTAATCTTTTTAAACACAACGTTGAGGTGTGGGCACCACTTTTATTAAAGGTATTTAGAGCAATTGTGGTAGGGCGTATTCCAACTTCTTGGCAAGAGGCGGTTGTAGTACCGATCTTTAAAAAGGGTGACAAGGGTGATCCGCGCTGCTACAGACCGATATCATTAATAGATGCGTCTTGTAAGTTGATGGGAAGAGTGATACTGGCACGCCTGGAAACATGGGCTGAGTCATCAGGTATTATCGTGGATTCCCAGTATGGGTTTAGGAGAGGCAAAGGAACCACAGAGCAGTGTCTTAATTTGGCTTTAATTATGGGTAAGTACATGAGGGCCAAGCATAGTTGTATTCACCTGGCCTTCATGGACTTATCCAGTGCCTTTGACATTGTATGTAGAGGTAAGTTGTGGCAAATGATGGAGACCATGGGGTTTGAAGAACCGTTGGTCATCCTGCTTCGCAGGCTGTATGCTGCCACAACAGTGAGGATTCGATTTGGACCAGGTGGTGAGAAGACAAAATCCATCCCATCTACTGAAGGTGTTCGCCAGGGATGTATCCTGGCTCCTTTTTTATTCTTGGTGTACACCAATGGTCTAGAAAGTTTTCTGTTGTATAGCGGTGCAGACTTCCCCCAGGTAAATGGTAAACGGATACCGATGTTATCTTATGCAGATGACACGGTGCTAATGGCCCTCACTGCCAACAGCATGCAAACTTGTCTGAATGCCTTTGATATTTTCATGGAAGGATTAGATCTTAGGGTCAACTTCACAAAGTCTTTTGCCATGGCCTGTGGTCCCAAAGGGGTAAAATCTCGCAGGTTTATGGTGAAAGACTCAATTATTGCAAAAGTTGACAATTTTAATTATCTGGGGAATTTATTTAATAAAACGTTGAGTTGGGACCTTTTAATATCAGCTTGCGCTCAAAAGGCTACACAATCTATAGAGGCCCTTTTTCGTTTTTCCAGTAAATTGGGTCAAAAGCCGATTGCAGAACTAAAAACTCTATATAAAGCAAAATGCCTTCCTGTTGCCACATACGGTGCAGGAGTGTGGGGGATACAAAATTGTGACAAGATCCAAGTTATGGAAAATACATTTATAAAACGCCTTTTATCTGTCCCATCTGGTGCCTCAAATAGTTTCTGCCATACCGAGGTGGGTATTGATTTCGTGAGTGATATTATCCATGTCTCTCCTCTGTTGCTATGGAGCAAGGTTTGGCGGTCTGAAGAATTGAAACTCACAAAGGAAATCTTACAAGACTGCCTTAAGCTTGATTATTTTATGGAGATCCCATGGCTGTTATATGTAAGGGAAACCCTTTACAAGATTGGGTTGGGACATATATTTCAAAATCCCTAAATGGTTGGCAAGGAATCTAAGTTAATGATTAAAAACGCTTATTGTACCAGGTTAGGTATGTTAAGAAATAGTGAGCATGCACTATATAATAGGGGCAAGCTGCAGCAGCAGTTTTACCTATCGAATATCATGCATACTCAATGGCGTTTTTACTTGACAAGGTTCCGTCTTAGCTCTCTGCACTTTCTTTTTGCTTTCCCAAAACAAGGGGGGTGGTGTGAGAGACTACCCCCTTGCCCTTGTAATGATAAGGTTTCACAAAGCACTGTGCACCTCATCCTCTTTTGTGCTTTGTATAAAGATCCAAGAAACCGGTTCATCAAGCCTGTTTTGTTAACCCTTGGATCCCGTTATTATAAAGAGGGTTATGAGTATTTACTGTCCTTGTCAACTCCAGCTATATGTAGTGCTGTGCTTAGTTTTATTAGATTGGCACTCAATATTAGAAATCGATATTGAACAGTATTATTATTGGAAACCTTCTGTAATAGACTACTGTGTGGATTTGTATTTAAATGGAACGCACAAGCACTTTACAATATGCTCATATATGTGACCCTTTTAGTCTAAATGTATTGCAAATTTAATATGGATATATAATATGTTTTTTAAATAATTTTATGTAATCTTTTAAATCTGTGTATACTTTTATGATTCTATTTATGAATCGAAATAAAGTTTATTGAATCGAATCGAATCAAGTGTACATACACGTGGACCTATACAAGTAAAAAATACAGGACCTTGTTCAGGATGAATGACTTTGTTACATGTCTGATGCGTGTGTTCTGTAAAAGCCACTTATTGTCTGCAACCACAACTTTGCGCATCTCTTCACCTTATTAAGTCCCATCCTTTTATTTCCCAGCAGCTGCCCTGTTTTTATTTGTATATAGTAATAGAATTCTTAATGTTGTGCTTGCCACAACAATGTTGCTGTTTGGTAGTGCATTAAATTAAAGGTGGTCCTTTGAGCCACTTTTAATGGTACTGGATTTATTTGTTGACTCTAGAAGCAGCAAGATCTGAGTGGGCCCTGCAAAGCTACGATTGCAGGTCACACAGCTATTGAGGGAGCAACAGCTAAGCTTGCAGAGCTACCTACTGGCTAGATCAACTGGTCACATGTCTGTCATCGACCCCTAGAGAGGTAAGATCCAATAACACCGGGGTCAGAGATCTGGACACACTTCAGTAAATCAATGGGTATAGATTGACCAGAATGGAGACAAGCGCAGCCCTAGCTCACTGCTACCCTAAATCCCTGTAATTCCTCCCCCTCTTGGTTTCAGAGAGAGCTCCCTTGTCCTGTACACAGTCTCCCAGTCAAACAAAACGGATTGGCCGGCTCTGCTCGCTGCCTTTGAAATCCTAACCACTGCTGTCCTGTCTCCCTTAATCTGCTTAGTTCTAGGATAAACTTAGCAAAACAGCTCGCCTTTCCGCATCACTCCTCTGACAACCTATCTGTCGTTCAGGCCTCTCCTGCAGTTTCCTTTCCTTCTCTTTATGAGAGCAGAACATCCCAAATACAGAAATGTTGCATGTGTTTAATTTGAGTTTTCCCATTGCGCGTCTCCTTCTGCCTCACAGTTCCATTAGATAAAGGCCCTTTCTTGGCCTGAATCTCCAGCCCATGGTGCGCTGCTTGTGAAATCCATTGTAGACAGCAGTGCGATGCCTGGCTGTGAATGTTTATGTTTAAGGGATTTATAGAGCGCGTAGCTGCTAAGGGCTTCCCAGCGCTGGAAGTCAGATATGACGCGGAAGCTAGAGGGAAGTTTGGTGGTCCTGATAGAAAAGCCAGGTCTTAAGCTTTTTTCAGGAAATTGATTCTATTTCCAGAAATCTGAGTTCATTTGGGAGAGACGTCCACACCCTGGGTGCCAGATGTGCAAAGGATCTACCATCCCATCTGGCTCTTTTGATTCTGGTCGTTTTTAATGACGGTTCATAACAAGCTCTAAGGCTTCCGTTAGGGACATATAGGCTCACCAAGTCCCTTGATTTTGCTAGGGCCCTTGTTGTGTATGGCTTTGTGTGTCAGGAAAAGTGCCTTGAGTTTAATTCTAGCCTCGATCGGGAGCCAGTGTAGAGCTTTCAGGGGCTTTCCAGCTGGTTCCTGTATTGAGACCTTGCGTATCAGTCTTACTGCAGCATTCTGGACCTCCTGAAGTTTTTTGAAGACATATTTTGGTACCCCCAGATAGAGGGAGTTTCCATAGTCGAGACATGATGTGACCAGGGCATGGATTACTGTCGTTCTAAGCTGCAAGGGGATCCGCTCCAGGATTTTACGTAGCATTCCGAGTAACCCGAAATAAGTACCAGCAAGTTTCTTAGCTTGGGTCTCCATTGTTAATTCCCTGTCGAGCTAAAAGCCAAGATTTTTGATAGTTTCGTTCGGGACTGGTGGAACACCTAGACAGTTAGGACAGCTGATCAGAGGCCTGGGGACCACATTGGTTCCGAGGACCATCAACTCAGTTTTGTCCCCATTCAGCTTTAGACAGCTGCTTGTCATCCATTCCACAGCTCTGTCCAGATATGGTGCTCAGAGTGTATTGTGAATGTATTTCATTAATTATGTATCTATAGATGTTAATGGCCCTTTTACCAGATGACATCTCTGGACAGGGCCTGAGGAAAGTGCACAAGAACAACTTGAAATATTTTCATTGCGGTAGTCGTGCAAACAGTTTGGGGAGAGAGATGTTGTGGGGAGACGTCGAAGGGTTAATTGTGTGGGTTCTTCGGAGCAATAAGATTGGGTTTTTGGTCTTTCCAGATAATTTTTAGGGATGCGGGCAGTGCTGATATGCTAGTGGTGGGCCACGGAGGTAAACGGCCAGAACCGGGTGGGGGGTGGGTGGAGGTTTGCAAATATACAAATGGAGGAGGGGTTTGGCAACGTTTGTGGGAGATGGGAGAAGTGGACTAGCAGCTAAGTGCAGCCACGTTGCTGATGTCATCTGAGGCAGGTGAGAGGCTGGGTTCTAATCCTGGCTTTGGCATTTGACCTACATCCAGGTGGTTCTGGACAAATCACTGTGTCTTCCTGTGTCTTAAATTACACAAAATGTTGAATGTAAAAATGTGGGCTGTAATAGGTACAATAGACTGTCCCATTCACCTCCGACCATCTTCGTTAATTTTTCAAGTCACTGTTCTGCCTCCAGTGACAGGCCACTAACACAGCGTTTCTGGCATAATACTTTATTTTTAATTATATCAAATGGAGGCATGTCAGGTGTTGAGCAGTTGGATCCTGGCAGCAGTAGTGATGGCGGTAACAAGGGAACAACAGAGAGCCATTGAGTGTCTGATGGCTGTGAGAAGAAATTTGACTTTAAAGACAGCGAAGAAGGTAGTTGTGCAGCTGGAGCATGGGTGAAAAGAAAAACTAATGCTTGCATAGAGGGAGAAGGGAGAAGGGAGGAAACCCCAGGATTATTCTCTAGGGCACATAAGGAGCTTGTTACACAAAAAGTTTTACTCTAACTGGCCATCCAGTGGTCGGTATCAAAGCACGTGAGTGGAATGATGTGCATTGTCTGGTGAGGGAGAAATAAACTTCACCAAGAGGTGAGCAAGGAAGCAATTCCTTTTGATTTAGGTACCCTCACACACCCTAGTGGTGTCATGCTTCATCATCGGGTCACCCCGACGCCTAAAAGTCGGGGTGGGCTCAACCACAATGTTGGGAGCTCTTTGAAGATATTGTTAGACCAGGGGGGGCTAGAAATTAAAAAACCTCAGGCAGACCCCCAGTTTCCCTTTATTATTGGGTCTGTCTGGGTTAATAACATTACTAAAAAATGGGGTCTTAATAGGAGTATTATGGTCCTAGGACCCTAGTGCCAACATGTTTCAGTCCAAGTGTGGCCGTAAAGGTCCAGGACTTTCTTCAGGGCAAAAAGTGGCCTCCCTGGATAATAGAAAGAAAATTCCCTATTCAATTTTTTGATGCAAGGGCAGAGTAGCTGCTCCTTGTTTGATCGACTGATTGATTAATCCGTCATGTGTGGTATTCCATCCGAACTTCGGACGAGTTCCGTATCTCAGGGGATCGTAGGGCTATTGGGGGTAGCTCTATAGTCAGACCTTCGTCAACAGTCCTGCCCCGCCACTCAACCTACTTGGTCCCGATCTCCGGCGAAAGGAAGGAGCATCAAGGAACCCAGAAGGAGCGGGTAATGATCCAGCAACAGACCTGCCCCACTGTGAGGGCCAGGTTAGTGAGGGCTGCCGACAGGAAGAGGTGAGTACGTGTAGAAGAAAGGTGGTTGTGCTGGACAGAGGTGAGACAGTTGCGTAAGTGCATTAGCGCAGTTTCAGTAGAATAACGTTAGTAAA
This sequence comes from Triturus cristatus, assembly GCF_964204655.1. Taxonomy (NCBI): domain Eukaryota; kingdom Metazoa; phylum Chordata; class Amphibia; order Caudata; family Salamandridae; genus Triturus; species Triturus cristatus. The sequence continues at coordinate 231,583,115 of NC_140589.1, read as the reverse complement.
ATCCAGTGCTCTAAGTGGGCAAAACCAAAAAAAGAAAATTGAACCACGGCCCTATGGGGGTGTCTATTTCTGTCCTTCACTGGCTGGAGAGAACAAGCATTTGCAATGCAATAGGTCTCGCATTTGAGAGAGTTTAAACTATTGGCATTGTAAATGACAAAGCCTTTTATTTATCTGCTTTGATAATGAATACATAAATAAAAGGCATTGTCATTTACAATGCCAATAGCTCAAACTCTTGTAAATGCGAGACCTATTTCATTTCAAAGAAGTGGCTGCCATTGTCCCAGGCTGCTTGGAAAGTGAAAGCGCGTATGGCGCGCTGAATGTTGCAGGAAAGCATGTCGTGCCTGCAGTAGGAGAAACTCATTAAAGAAAATAGTGCTTACATACAAAATAATACATATAGTGTAACAACCGAAGTAAAAGGGCCAGTCCTCATGGGAGGTTACAAATGAAGACAAGGCAGTACTAAGGAGGGACTTACAAGCCTATTAACGAATCAGAAGGCAGCATTTATGAAGGACAATGACACAAACCAATGACAAATATGGGCGGAGAGTGGGTGGGGCTTCAAGTCCATACTGGAATAAAGCATGCCTGGGAGAGCAGCGCAAGCGCAGCCCAGGCTCGACCTAAAAAAAACCTACTGTCCTACCTGTCACATGCTGGTGCTGCAACGCAATATCATCAGAAGTCCCTAAGTTCCCGGTGGCTTCTGTTCACCATTGACGTTTCAGGGCCTGAAGCATTATTTCATTTCAACCATATAACTAATGCTTTGCCTTTTACTTTTAAACTTACCTTGTCATTCTTTTAGCCCTGGATAAAGGTGATTATGGTTATACTTAGTCCAGGAAGGTCGCATTTGTGAATTTGTCAAACATAGGATGTTATTTTGCATGTATTCATTACATAGGCCACACCTCAGGTAAAGGCTTCTCAAGCCACACCTGTTTTAGGGCGCCACCTCCTTTTTCATCCCACTTAAAGCACTGGCGAAATCCAAATTTCTGTGAATTATGTAGATCTAATGAGGAGTGGAAAACTGTAATATTGTTGATATTTAGCCATTCCAAGGTTTTGGAGAAGCCAGAAAGGCGTAATGCAAGACTAAAGATATATGGAGAAGAAGAAGGCAGAGTGGAATGAAGACACTGAGTGCTCAAGCACCGTGACACCAAGACACTCAGGGCCTGATTCACAAAGGGCCTCCGCACTCACAAAGTCCTCAATCACAGTTATTGTTATTGTTAGTTTATATTTGTAAAGCGCCAAATCACCAACGGTCTCTAAGCGCTACAGACCATGAACCCAGGAGTGCCATAATGCTTGCAAACAGAACAGAGCTTGGGGTAAGCTTATCCAAACGCCTCAGTGAACAAGATAGTCTTAAGTTTCTTCCTGAATGGAAGGAGAGTCTCCTCACCACGCAAACTCTCTGGAAGCTTATTCCAAAGCTGGGGAATCACGACCGAGAAGGCACGTGCCCCTAGAGTTCTATTAAAACGTGGGCAAGCCAACCGATGTGCTTCTGAAGAGCGGAGACAGCGACCAGGCACATAAGGCATCAGACGGTCTTTAATGTAGCTGGGCACCGCTCCATACTTAGCTTCATGTGCAATGCACAGGCCCTTGAATCTGATCCTCTGCTTAATAGGGAGCCAGTGTAGCTGTTGTAGCAAGGCAGTGGCGTGAGATCTTCTCTGTAATTTGAGAATCAGTCGTGCTGCGTCATTTAGGACCACCTGGAGTCATATATATATACTGCATTGCCGTAATCCAAGCGTGGCAGGATCAAGGCCGCCACCACAGTACGCATAGTGGCAAAAGATAGCAAGGGTACAAGTTTCCGTAGTTGCCTCATTAATCCGACGCAACTTCCCACCACCGCAGCTACCTGCTTATCCATCATTAGCATGGAATCTAACCTAATACCCAGGCTCTTTACAGCTGGCACCGGTATCAGAGTGAATCCGAGCTCTTGTGGCCAGAAGAGGCTAGACCAGGGGTTAGCCCCTGTGGCAACAGCAAGGACCTCCGCTTTGTCCGGGTTTACTTTGAGTGAATTCAAGGTCATACAGTTCATGGTAAACCGAAGGACGTTTTGTACCTTAAGCTGTGCCTGGGGGGAATTATCAATGCGAATGATTAGCTGGGTGTCATCGGCATAGTTGTAAATCTGACAGTCCAATTTAGCCAATGCTCCTATCAGAGGCTGGAGATAGATATTAAAAAACAGGGGGGACAACGCACAGGCCTGCGGAACCCCACAAGGCAGGGCACCGCGCCTAGATGTACATTCCCCTATTTGGACTTTTTGGGACCGATCCTCCAGGAAGGAGACAATCCATTGGGGGACTGTCCCAGTGACTCCCAACCGACGGACGCGGGCCACCAATTGTGCATGGTTCACTGTGTAAAATGCGGCGGAGAGGTCCAATAGGATCACCACTGAGGGGTGCTTCTTATCAGCTGGTAGTCTTAGCTCATCCAGTACTGAGAGCATCACCAACTCTGTGCTGTTATGAGCTCTAAATCCCGCTTGCTTAGCGTGTAGCAGCTGATGTTCTTCCAGGAAGGTTGAAAGCAGTCTAAGCACAGGTTGCTCAAGCACCTTAGCCAGGTATGAAAATCTGGAGATCGGTCGAAAAATTTAAAGATTCTTAGGGTCCGCCACTGCTTTTTTTTAGCAGTGGGATTACCATGGCTTCATTACATTTGTGTGGAACTTTCCCTGTTGCTAGGGACAGGTTCAGAAGGGATAGTATCTCTGGCCCTACCACTGGGAGACCCATTTGAAACACCCTCGAAGGGCAGGGGTCTTCCGGTCACCCAGACTTTACTTTGGCCATGATATAAGCCAGACCATGCAGGGAACACGGAGAGTATGCCTCCCTGATAATCTGGTGGATCAAGCACTGGGAAGGGACACTTACTTATACAAGAAGTGCCTATTTCTCCAGTGATATCTCTGACCTTGGTAAGAAAGAAGTCCTGTATCTTGTCACAGTCCTCCTGATTAATGACCAACCTCAATTCCTTCTTTTTGCTCAGCTCTCTGAGTACTTTAAATGTTTCCTTTTGAGTGTCAGTGGCGTCCCTGATCTTCGAATCATAGTAAGCAGATTTTGCGGCTATCAATGAAGCTTTGTAGAAAGCTAATTTTGTTTTATCGTTTTCCCGAGCTGATGGCGCATATGATTTCCGCCAATGCTTTTCGCACTGGCGAAGGTCCTGTTTTTCCCTTCTAAGTGCTGCAGTATACCAAGGGGCACCCTTTGTTCTGTCCATTATCCTTTCCCATCGAGCGGGGGCCACAACATTAATGGCTGTCCTCAACCGATGAGTTATTTCTTCGTGCACTAGGTCCAGATCACCGGGCTGCATCTCACGGTGAGCAGTCTCATTTAATGCTAGCCTCAGACTAACACCCTCTATCTTACGCTAGTTCCGTACCAGCCGCCAAACTGGAGAGGGGTGATTTGATCGACAGCATGGTGGCAGTTCAAAGCTGATCAGTTGGTGATCTGACCAGCTACAAGGTCTACACTCTGTTGGTATCGTAGACGAGGAGGTAGTCCAAATGAGGTCCAAAGCGTGGCCTTTCTCGTGAGTAGGGGTGTCCACAATTTGTTTCAGCCCTTACATGGTCATATTGTCCCCAAACCCACTAGCCACACGGTCTCTTGGTATAGAGTCCCAATAATAATTGAAATCCCCTAAACCAAGGATCTGTTGGTATTTTGTACACAGATCACTGACTACTTCATGGAGCAAGTCATTAAACAGCGGGGTAGACCGCGGAGGACGGTATACCACCACTATTATCAAGCACGATGAAATTCAGCCCGAGCTTGATCCCTAGGACCTCTGCCCCATCAAGGCTCTCTTCCACTACCTTCTCAGTGGTCAACGTCCTTCCAAAAAACACTGCCACCCCACCCCCTCTCTTATTCCCCTGTCGGTTGAAAGTCAGAACGTCATACACCTGGGGGAGAGCAGCCACTATGTCAGGGCCGGAAGTATCATCAAACCAGGTTTCCGTTAAAGCGAGGATACCAAATTTTTCCTCTTGGAGTAGCGTAAAGATTTCTAAATTATGTTTTTGGAGGGACCGAGTGTTTAATAGAACGACCTTTAGACCGGGTGGCTCATTCGGGCCAACCGCTCTGCTCCTTTGCACCTGCGTGTCGCCCGTCTGAGTTTCCCCATTAACAACCACCAGGTTGTCCAGCATGAGTTTCTCATTTAAGGAATCTGGGAGAACCATCTTGTGCAATGTATTTTTAAAGTTGTGGAGGGCTTCCATGGAGTAAGTCCGCAGCGGACCAGGGTTCCTGGCCCCTGGACCCGGTCGGGCGCGGATGGGCGCAGACGGGCTTGCCTTAGGCGAACCCGCTGCGCGCGTCCGCTGATGGTCTGCGCAGCGCCCCGGTTTATATTCATGTGGCTTCCGGTCCCTAGAGCGCGTCAAAAGAGAAGTGACGTCACTCAGGGCGCCAAATGCGGAAGTAACAGTGACACAAAGACAGCCAGTGTAAAACAAGGTGACACATAGTTACTCAGTGCTCAAGCATGGTGACACCAAGACACTCGGTGCTCAAGCACACTGTCACCAAGACACTCAGTGCTCAAGCACAGTGACACGAAGACACTCAGTGCCCAATCATAGTGACATGAAGACACTCAGTGCTCAAGCACAGTGTCACCAAGGCACTCAGTGCTCAAGCACAGTGTCACCAAGACACTCAGTGTTCAAGCAGAGTGACACAAAGTCACTCAGTCCTCAAACAGTGTGACACAAAGACAGTCAGAGCTCAAGCACAGTCACACATAGACACTCAGAGCTCAAGCAGAGTGACACAAAGTTACTTAGTGCTCAAGCACAGTGACACGAAGAAACTCAATGCTGAAGCAGAGTGACACCAGACACCCAGTTCTCAAGCACAGTGACACCAGTACACTCAGTACTCAAGCAGAGTGACACAAAGACACTCAGTGCTCAATCACAGTGACATAAAGCCACTCAGTGCTCAAGCAGAGTGACATAAAGATACTCAGTGCTGGAGCACAGTGACACAAAGGCATTCAGTGCTCAAGGAGAGTGGCACGAAGACCCTCAGTGCTCAATCACAGTGACACAAAGACACTCAGTGGTCAGGCACAGTGACATTAAGACAGCCAGTGCTCAAGCACAGTGACATAAAGACACTCAATGCGGGAGAAGAGTGACATAAAGACACTCAAGGTCCAGGCACAGTGACATAAAGCCACTCAGTGCTTGAGCACAGTGACACGAAGACCCTCAGTGCTCAAGCAGAGTGACATAAGGACACTCAGTGCTCAAGCAGAGTGACATAAAGACCCTCAGTGCTCAAGCAGAGTGACATAAGGACACTCAGTGCTCAAGCAGAGTGACATAAAGACACTCAGTGCTCAAGCAGAGTGACATAAAGACCCTCAGTGCTCAAGCAGAGTGACATAAGGACACTCAGTGCTCAAGCAGAGTGACATAAAGACACTCAGTGCTCAAGCAGAGTGACATAAAGACACTCAGTGCTCAAGCAGAGTGACATAAAGACCCTCAGTGCTCAAGCAGAGTGACATAAGGACACTCAGTGCTCAAGCAGAGTGACATAAAGACTCTCAGTGCTCAAGCAGAGTGACATAAAGACCCTCAGTGCTCAAGCAGAGTGACATAAGGACACTCAGTGCTCAAGCAGAGTGACATAAAGACACTCAGTGCTCAAGCAGAGTGACATAAGGACACTCAGTGCTCAAGCAGAGTGACATAAAGACTCTCAGTGCTCAAGCAGAGTGACATAAAGACCCTCAGTGCTCAAGCAGAGTGACATAAGGACACTCAGTGCTCAGGTACAGTGCTCCTCTAGGTGAGAGGTTTAGCTGGAGTCTGGAAAGGAGAGCTTTGCTTCTGGAGAGGCCTGGTCCTGAGTAATGCTGAAGTGATTTATATTTCTCTAAACAGGGGAGGGTTGGGCCTAATGCCAGATACTTGAAGCAAGAGCTCTGAGTGTGGTGAAACCGGCTGCTCTCAGACCAGCAGCAAGGGACTGCGCGCGCTGCACGGAGTCCGTGTGAAGTCCTTCCGGTGCCGCAGACTCCTTCATTGCCTAATTTGCTTTTTTAAGTGTAGTCTCGAGGATTCATGTTCCCTTTATTTGTGCTATTGGCCGTTGAAACAGCTGTACTAGTTGTCAAAATGTGTTGTCTCCATTCCTCCAAACAACCTGCCAAAAAGCGCATTAAAGAGTCCCTGAGGTGTGTTTTCCTTGACAGTTCATCATCCGGTGAAACTCGCCTCGGCAGCTCTTTGGGCTGCAAGTCCAGCGCTCTGGAGTAACCGGAAACAGACCCGCAGCCAATATAAAATCGATAATTAGATAAATATGTCTGCGGCATAGCAGTTTTTTTCTGGCATAGAGGGCTTCACGAAACAGACCAATCCACCACCACTACCCCCTCCCCCCACCCTCAACCCCAGAGGTGGACTGAACCGTCCAGCTAATTGGAAGAAGTTTCTGGCTCTGCTCCGGGTATGTAACATGGAGGCGCCTTCAGTGGGGCAGGGTCCAGTCTACAGAGGGTCCCCGCTGCTCTTTGCACATTTGTGCACACAGACGACTTAAGCAAAACATTAGTGACCTGTGACCCTCGTCAAATTTTTGCAGAATGTCATTAAAGCACAGACTTTTCTGGGAACTTCTGAAGTTTACAAAAAGGCCAATCTACTCCCGATGGGAATCACAATCGACCAATTTCCAGGGGGTCCAGTTGGTTGCACACTGATTGTTGGAGATCTGCTGAATTACAACGAAGAACATCGCTGGTGGTTACTGTTGCATCTTGGGACTGTTTGTTAGTGTTTAATGGCGCCTGTGGGTTTCAGTTGATATTTCCTTCTTAGCAAGTGGCCTGTTGCTTGTTTTCCCTTCTGGGGACACCTGTCCCAGTGTTCAAGAACCCCTGTCCTGCAAATGGAGCAAGCAGAAGGCTGTTGAGACTGGTTAGTTGGAATTTCCATCAGGGTCTTTTGGTGCCCCTCGGGTCCCCTGACCCTGAGAAGGGGGTTCATTTGGGGCTCACTCAGCCATGCAGACAAAAACTATTTTCAGTGGCTTTTAGCTCCCAAGTAAAAATCCATCTATATTCAGAACAAGAGCAAAGCCACACAGAAGTGTAGGGTCATAGATGTATTTTATTCAGGAACATCAGCTGTGTCAACTAGACGGATCTTTGTAAAAGTGAAGAACGCCCAGACCTGAAAAAACACATTAATAAGAGGCTGTTGCCAAGAAGCCATTACCAGCATTGCTTAGTTATAATTGTCACTATTGGTAATCTTTTACGAGGAACCCAACTTCTCACCTAACCCCTCAACTACATGCATAACTCGCTCCAGGACCGCCCCTTAGACATGCGCACACCCCTATATTTGTGGTTATGATTTTTTCAAGATAATGGGCTTCTCCCTTGGGGTAGAAATGTTGACATAAGGCCAGCAAGGCATGCCCACTGTTTTAAATTTGAATTAGGATTGGAAACAATTCAGTGATGTACATACAGTGATTTTTCCTGTCCTTTGGTTTAAGTTGTGAGGATTTGCCTTTGGCACAGCTGCAGACCAGCTTTGAGCATCTTCCGCGCCTCTTTTCCAGCCGCACGAGTTTTCCCAGTCTGGCTTGTGCCCTGTTTCCCAACACCCAGTAGCTGCAGCTAGATAAGAGCTTGCTTGCGGTTCACAGCGCAACTATAGTTTCTAAAGCAGTTCTTCAGGTCAGAGCACTAACTCTGGAGGGTGGATAAAGCCGGAGCAGCTCGTTCAGGGCTTTTTTTAAACATTTAGAATCAACTCAGTAGCAGTTTCTCTTGGACTCGATAATTAATAATCACTACTTCTCACATTTATTAACTTCTGATCAGTGTAAAGTCATTATTATGTGGTCAATTAATACTCAATATCGTCTGTTATATTTTTGATTTAGAATATTGAAGTCAGCTTCAAAAACAGTGATACAAAGAGCATGAGATATGTGGGAAGTGCAGTGTTGTGGCTAGTCCCAAACATTGCAAAGAGCTGGGAGGTAAGCAGGGGTGTAGGCTGAGTGAGCTGAACCATTGCTAGAGATGTTCAGGCAGGTAAGCAGGGAGGATGGCTGAGTGATCTGAACCCTTGCAAAAGAGATATGTGCTAATAGACAGGTAAACAGGGAGGATGGCTGAGTGAGCTGAACCCTTGCCAAAGTGATATGTGCAGACAGGTAAGGAGGGGGATGGGTGAGTAAGCTGAACCCTTGTTAGAGATATGTTCAGGCAGGTAAGCAGGGAGAATGGGTGAGTGAGCTGAACCCTTGCTAGAGATAGGTGCAGGCAGGTAAGCAGAGGGATGGGTGAGCGAGCTGAACCCTTACCAAAGAGATATGTGCTAATAGGCAGGTAAGCAGGGAGGGTGACTGAGTGATCTGAACTCTTGCCAAAGAGATATGTGCAGACAGATAAGCAGGGGGATGGGTGGGTGAGCTGAACCCTAGCTAGAGATATGTTCAGGAAGGTTAGCAGGGAGGATGGGTGAGTGATCTGAACCCTTGCTAGAGATATGTGCAGGCAGGTAAGAAGGGGGATGGGTGAGTGAGCTGAACCCTTGCTAGAGATATGTGCAGACAGGTAAGCAGGGGGATGAGTGAGTGAGCTGAACCCTTGCTAGAGCTAGGTGCAGGCAGGTAAGCAGGGGGATGGGTGAGTGAGCTGAACCTTTGCTAGAGATAGGTGCAGGCAGGTAAGCAGGGGGATGGGCGAGCGAGCTGAACACTTGCTAGAGATAGATGCAGGCAGGTAAGCAGGGGGATGGGCGAGTGAGCTGAACACTTGCTAGAGATATGTGCAGGCAGGTAAGCAGCGAGGATGGCTGAGTGAGCTGAACCTTTGCTAGAGATATGTGCAGGCAGGTAAGCAAGGGGATGGGTGAGTGAGCTGAACCCTTGCTAAAGATATGTGCAGACAGGTAAGCAGGGGGATGGGCATGTGAGCTGAACACTTGCTAGAGATATGTGCAGGCAGGTAAGCATGGGGATGGGTGAGTGAGGTGAACCCTTGCTAGAGATATGTGCAGGCAGGTAAGCAGAGGTATGGGTGAGTGAGCTGAACCCTTGCTAGAGCTAGGTTCAGGCAGGTAAGCAGGGGGATGGGTGAGTGAGCTGAACCATTGCTAGAGATATGTGCAGGCAGGTAAGCAGGAGGACGGGCGAGTGAGCTGAACCTTTGCTAGAGATATGTGCAGGCAGGTAAGCAGCGAGGATGGCTGAGTGAGCTGAACCCTTGCCAAAGAGATATGTGCTAATATGCAGGTAACAAGTTCAAATCCTGGCATGGCTATTTCAGGCTAATACGTTCACAAGTTTGGTAACTTCAGTTCGGTTGTTACTTGTTCTCATCATCTCACTGGTGCATAATGTCGTGGAAGAATATAGTCCCACACCTACTCGAAGTCTGAACAATTTTATTAAAAATAAAAATCAATAATCTATCAGTCACATAATTGGGCAACAACAGGTCCTCCGACACACGTGAAGAAGATACAACAAATGTACAGCGTGTTCATACACAGGCACCAATGGACATCACATGGCTGAAGCCAAAACAACAAAAACGTTGCAGGTGTCGACTGGGCCCATGGAACAGAGAGCATTCAACCCACAAACTGATACAAAAATGTACACTTCCTGGATCTGAGCAAGCAACTCGAAAATTCTCGCTTACTATTGGAAAGATTGAAAGTCAGGCTTGATACATCTGAGAAAACACACCTTGGTGGAAGTGTTAGCGTGTGCAAATGAATGGAGTCAGTGATCACAGTGGCTCCGGGGCAAATCAGAAGAGTTTCACAATCGATAATCAAGTGCCAAGCACTTGAAGTTTCCTAGAAGTTGCCTGGCTGGGATCTTAGTTAGATGCTTTAAAGAACAGTTCGGTTTTTAATGTATCCTTGCAGGTAAAAAGAAGATCTACTGTGAAGAGACTCAGCTTGCAGTTTTCCAAATCTTGGGGGCGGAACATCTGCCAAGGGAGCAAAGGTGCTCCTGATTCACCAACCCTCCATGATTTCCACACAGCCTCATATAGGGGCTCATTCCTTGATGGTAGGTCAGTCATCAAGCATTCTTCAAGCACCAAATAGCTGATAAGCATATGCTCTATCCTTCCACTATCCGCGACCTCACAGCGTCCTACAACTGATCAGTGCACACTCTGTCAGCCTCCTTCCACTATCCAAGACCTGTCTCAACCAATATCTACCACAGATTTTGCAACCTAGTTCCGGATCTCTGCATTATCTTGTGTAAAACTTGACCTTTGGCAGAAGGTGGCTCTCCTATCACCTCCACTGTTTGTAACATTCTTGAAGGGCCTAGCAATGAGAAGTTAGACCACCTCCTTTGCAGATGGATCACCAGTCCAACTACATTTTTCATGTGCTCACTGGTCTACCACCCCCCAAGAAAAGCCTCTACATTGTGGTCGAACCATTCACAACACCTTCGACTTTGTCAAAATAGCTCCTCCTCCTGCGTGAAGTGAATATATGGGCCGATGAGCTTGCAAATGCACATGCCCTGGGAATAGTGCACCACAAGGAAAGCTTGGGCTTCCAACAAATAGCGAAAGACTTCATACACACTTGCAGTGGTGGCTCCTCTGAGGAGCGTCGCCCCACCTGCTGTGAATGCAGCAGGCAAACACACATAAATAAAATGGCATGATGCCATTTTGTTTTCCCAGCAGCTTGCGCTGTGTACAGCGCGAGCGTGAGACAGGGGGCGGGGCTAAATCCTGCTGTTGCAGGATTACTGCTGCCCCTTTCAGTGCACATGTCGGCTTGGCCGGCTGGCTACCTACAGCCAGCCCGACATGCGCAGTGCGCACCCAGCAATCCCCCTGGCTCAGGCCCCCAGCCTAAAAATGAGCGCTAGGTTAGCCTGCTCCCACCGATCCTGGAGCTGCTCACACGCTGATGAGAGCAGCTCCAGGATTGGTTGGATTCACATTCCACTGAGCAGGAAGGAAGTCCTTCCATTCCTGCTCGTGGAACGCCTGGGAGAAGGGCAGCATTTATGGTGAGTTTGGCGCCATTAGGCCCACCGTATTTTTAGGTCTCGCCTGAGCCAACGTATGCGCTGCGAGACGTTTAGTAAGCGGGTTTTTAAAGTGCTACCAAAGGCCACCAGCGTGCGGTTACGCGTGCGTGCACGCGCGCAGCCGCCATCTGCCTCCCTTCCAGCGTGATCACTGCTGCGCACGCACTACTCGCGAACACGATCACTTTCGCTTTCACCACGATTGCGATCACTTTCGCTTTCACGGCCGCGCAACCGTTACTTTTACAGCCGCATGGCCAATGTTTGTCTCTGCTTTTCTCATGTTTATAGCGCTTGCTTGCCGATATGCCCTAGCGCTGCTTCAGATTGGTCCGGCAGTGCCAGCAAGTGCCCTTTGCACTGGTGCTGCTCCCGTTTTGATTGTTTGCATTTTCTAAGCCGCCTCCTTTTCACGCTTTTGGTTCAGGCCGTTGTGTTCCCTAGGTCTTTATTAGGTCTTTCGTTTGACGTCTGACTGCCGTGTAAATTCCTGTCCGTTAGTATGTGTGATTCGGCTCCTTTTGTTTTCCCAGCCACAATTGCACTCTGACACACAGCTCAGCTGCCCCCGTCAATTCCCTGCTCAGTTTGTTGCGCTACCAGTTCCCGCAGCAGTGTGATGCCCGCTGGTGCCAGGGGCCCTCGGCCGCATTCACCGTGGCCACACTGCACGCTTCTCCGGCACGTCTTCTCCACATGAGCTTGCACAGAGTTGCATGCATTCCTGACTCACCGGGAATATCTTGTGTAGCAGAGAACTGACTCCAGTTATCAGCCTCCTCTCGCCATGTCTTTTCACCAACCTCCACCGCATCTCTTCACAGAGGCTCTGGCTACAGATGCAGGCTCTGGTCTTTTCCTTGACTCGTGGGTACCTTACGGCTACAGCTCGTGGTGTCACTATGCAGGCCCCCTCCGGCCCGCTCTTCACCCTGTACAGTGCGACCTGCGTTGCTGATCCGTGTGCGTTGCGGCGAGGCCAGGCCTGTCTCTCTTTGGATTCTGGTGCTGTGTTCTCTGGGCCTAATCACGCCTTTGATTTGATTTTCCAAATCTTCGGCTCAGGAGTCTTGTCTTAAGCGGAAGCTGATTAGATTCGAAGGTGAGTCAATTTAATTTATTGTCTTTGGTCAAACACGTTAAATTAGATTTTGGGCAGTCTGCAGCCATGAACAAAGCTTCCCATTCATCATTCAGATTCCGTGACTCTTCTAACAGTGCCCCTGGGATGATGTTAACTGCTATAAATCTTTGCAAATCGACTACTAGCTGGTCTGCATACTCTGTTCTTTGTGATTTAATGCTCAGTACTTCAGCCTTTAAAGCTCAGATTGTAAATATCTGTTTATAAAGCATACAAAATTCCATACCAAGTGAAGGAAGAATGTGAATACTTCGAACATTTATATATTTTTGTTATAGACTATTCGACTACATTCATTCATTGGCTTTCCTCTGGAAGAGCACAGGTGTGATGGATACATTTTCGTGATTTTTATATGTGGTGAAGAATGTTGTGTGCCCCAACCCTACCTCCAAGCAGTTACCAGGAAATATTTTTGTAAACACATTATTTTGCTCTGCCTATGCAAACTTAGTTCAATAAATCAAAGCGTTTTCCCAAGTTTCGTTCTGTAAGTCAAAGCGATTTCCTAAGTTTCATGTTCTTTTACATTCGGTATAGCTTAGGCTCTGTCGGAAAGGTGACATATGACAACAAAGGAAGTGGGAAGCACTTGCTGCATTCAAAGAGTACATACAATAAATATAAATAATTTCCGGCAAAACGTATCCCGTGGAGAATGAATATACCAAATGTATTTAAGGGGTATGTTTGGACAGGGAAATGGGGATAGTTGAAGCAAATTGCACCTGATATAGGATTAAGATTAAGACACTATCCCTTTCTTCTAGCCTATTCACTCATGTGCACAAAATTAGTTTTTCCCATTGATTGATTTTGGTCTAAGACTACCACATTCTTGTGTAAGCCCACACCGGAGAATCCGAATATAGAGGGAAACAACAAAGTCCGTAAGGGAAGATTCTTAGGAAACCATCGACGTTTATCTGCTATGCCAAAATGGTCAATGGATTTGAATGGATAGCCATTTCTGAAAAAGGTTAACTACCAATGCCTTCCTACGGGCGATTACAGAGCATAACATAGATGGAACATGAATAATTCATGTGGGACTGCAAGGGTAAAATAAAGCCAACTATGAATAGCAAGCAGCATCGCCAGTGACAATGCACAAATACCAGGCCACTGTTACAGGTTTTATAAGCTTGCACAAATGCACACATACCAGGCCACTGTTACAGGTTTTATAAGCTTGCACAAATGCACAAATACCAGGCCACTGTTACAGGTTTTATAAGCTTGCACAAATGCACAAATACCAGGCCACTGTTACAGGTTTTATAAGCTTGCACAAATGCACAAATACCAGGCCACTGTTACAGGTTTTATAAGCTTGCACAAATGCACAAATACCAGGCCACTGTTACAGGTTTTATAAGCTTGCACAAATGCACAAATACCAGGCCACTGTTACAGGTTTTATAAGCTTACACAAATGCACAAATACCAGGCCACTCTTACAGGTTTTATAAGCTTGCACAAATGCACACATACCAGGCCACTGTTACAGGTTTTATAAGCTTGCACAAATGCACAAATACCAGGCCACTGTTACAGGTTTTATAAGCTTGCACAAATGCACAAATACCAGGCCACTGTTACAGGTTTTATAAGCTTGCACAAATGCACAAATACCAGGCCACTGTTACAGGTTTTATAAGCTTGCACAAATGCACAAATACCAGGCCACTGTTACAGGTTTTATAAGCTTGCACAAATGCACAAATACCAGGCCACTGTTACAGGTTTTATAAGCTTGCACAAATGCACAAATACCAGGCCACTGTTACAGGTTTTATAAGCTTGCACAAATGCACAAATACCAGGCCACTGTTACAGGTTTTATAAGCTTGCACAAATGCACAAATACCAGGCCACTGTTACAGGTTTTATAAGCTTGCACAAATGCACAAATACCAGGCCACTGTTACAGGTTTTATAAGCTTGCACAAATGCACAAATACCAGGCCACTGTTACAGGTTTTATAAGCTTGCACAAATGCACAAATACCAGGCCACTGTTACAGGTTTTATAAGCTTGCACAAATGCACAAATACCAGGCCACTGTTACAGGTTTTATAAGCATGCACAAATGCACAAATACCAGGCCACTGTTACAGGTTTTATAAGCTTGCACAAATGCACAAATACCAGGCCACTCTTACAGGTTTTATAAGCCTGCTATTTGGAACCATGTGCAATCCTGTGATTTTTTTTCTTTTTCTGTGTGCAAGCATTTCTCTGCTTCCAGATCCGACCATTGAACATCCAGTTTTTCAAGACCTTACTTACACAGTGGTCTGTTGCATGACGTGGATAGGACGACTTCAGAGCTTTAATCTAGCCACTGATATGCATGCATCTCTCGGCTCCTCCCTCTTGCAGGATGGTGTATCGTCTGTGGGTGCAGGATGACCTCTTCGGGCTAATGGTTGGGTCTGCTTCCAAGGTTACCTTTTGCAGCCTGGAACAAGGTAAACGCTGGAGGGTGTGGGGGAGGGGGTGCACAGCTCCTCTTACCATCCATAAGCTACATAAACACTGTCCATAAAGTCAATAGATCTTCCTAAACACTTCTAATCCCCCCCCCCCCCCCCCAATGCATAGCCAGTAGGTCTCGCCTTTGGGACATTATAAGTGTTCAGTTACCCAGCACAATATCCTTCATTAAACAACATCAAATGTTGCATGGCTACTCACTTATAAGGTCCCAAAAGCGAGACTTATTGGCTATGCCAATGCTTGTTTAATGGGAGCCACCACTGCACACTTGAGCGGGTGGCCGTGATCTCCTGTTCTCCCTCATTTTCACCATCCATCACACTGCGAAACCAATTACATCCCGCTCAAATCCCAACTCATATCTGAACTTTACTGCCTGCCCTCAGCAACCAAAGAGTTGTGGAACTGTCCTCTACAGAGAAATCTTTCCAATTCCATCTGAGCGCCTTCCTGGAAGTGTTTCTGGCACTCACATCACTTTAATTCAAGTATACAACCAGTGGGTGGGGGGTAAATACCGCCATTAGTAATTACCAGCAGGAGTACTTTAATTCTAGCGTAGGTGGGGGCAAATACTGCCGGTGGTAAATATTACCAGCTGGAAAAAAGCAAGAATTAGTACAGCTGTTTCCATGAGTTTAGCAGGTAATCCAATACTGCTGGGGGCACAACTCACCACAGGCCAATAAAAATGTAGATGTCCTGAAAATAAATCCACAGGACAATAAAAAATGTAGCGGTTCGGAAAATAAATGTCATATTTGGGATCAGGAATACACTCTGTGCAAAAGAGAACATTCCTGCATCATTGAATCTCCAGTGACCAGGCACAGCCGATGAGTCACACTGAGCATCCCTGACATTTGTCTTACTCGTTTTAAGGTCAAGGCAGATCTCTTCTTCTTTTAAGTGGTAAAACCCATCAGTTTTGGGCAGTATTTCTTTCCGTAATGTGGACCGTCGGCGACCAAACAACCCCAGACCTCGGATCTTCCAGCATCTGGCTTCAACTCCAGCTCTAACCCATCTACGTGTTTTCCTGTGCTCTGAAGTGGCCTAAGTCACATATAGCGCTATATAAACACGTATAACGTAAAAAAAAATCTTAAATTAATAACGCTATTGCCACTGGTAACATTAACACCGGCGTTAATCCAGTAGAGATGTTACTGGTGTATAGGGATGTAGCCAGTGCCCAAGATTTTCAAGGGTCTTCTGCGCCCCCAAATTATGGATGTTTTTACCACCCAATAAGTGTCAGGGTCGCATTTTCTATGCACCCTTGCTACATAAACCACTGTGGACGGAAGTACTTCTAAGGGTTAGTTATTATTCTCAGTTGTATTATCAAATACCACCTTAAATATTACTACTGCCTTATAAGCAGGGCCACAGGAATTCTACAGCTGCGGCTTTTTTCGCATTATTATGGATTTGCCGCATTTGCCACATAATCCATCATCTGCATAATCTGCAGATATAACCAAGAATAAACATTTTGTTTCCAGCTCAAACCGATCAAAAGTTACTACAAATGTTGCGAGATATGTTCATGCGATATGTTCACGCTCGCTGGAAGGCCCTTCGTAAAGATTAACTGTTCATCTTTCAGTTTCTTATTTCTCTATGTGATTGTTAAACGGGTACTAATGAGGCGAACTCTTTGGCTAGACAGTCGTACCATATGTAAAAATTACAAAATAATCAAGTAGTACTATCAAAAACTGAGCTGCGTCATGCCGCATAATTTGGCTTTTCTTGGCGCATAATTTAGCCCAAATCTTGGTGTTCGACTGCCGCATAATTCCAGTGGTCCCGCTCATAAGCACCACCGTGGCCCAGTGTTGTCAAAATAAGAGTGTGGCAGATCGGTGCGTGGGATGGGTGACCGTCTGTGCTCGCCGGCCCAAGGTGAAGGCCAAGGTGATTTTACCAGAAGGGTGACCTGGGCGCCTGCCCTCGCGCCTTTGCAGCCCTCCCGAGAGCAGAGGCCCAATCACAACAAAAACACGAGCGCGTGCTCATCCGCAGGCTACTCGTTGCACGGTCCAGTTACATTATTAACCACTGTTGAGGGCGCCGCGGGGCGCGCGCTGGCCCGAGCTTTCTCACAAGAGGCCTATTTACGTCATCCGTCAGATGCAAAACAGCTTTTTGAAGTAAGAGTAATGCGGTAGAAGGCCGGCCCCAGGCCAGGGAGGGCTGAATGGTAAAAGCCTGAAATGTTTAGAGCTTTCCCAGCGTGTTTTATATTTAGAATGGTGACGCCGGATCGGGCGAACTTTTTCAACATTTGAAGTAATAAATAATCATCTTGGTATGATGAATGGCGCAGGGTAGGAGTTTTATTGAGTTTTTTTTATAACGAGCATGCTGATCCGATGTCACAGGTCATAGTGGAGTGGAGTGGCGGTGAGCTGCTCGGAAAGGCACGTACATAGTCAAGTAGGAGAGAGTTTGTAAGAGAAACCTACAGAGACAAGTCTTTTCAGGGGCTTAAACCGGGCCTCTGCAACCCCTGCGGTGGAATACATCTGGGTGGCCCAAAACCTTCTGGGTACCCCCATTCAGCAGGGGGGGGCATCATTTTGCGTTACACCACTGGGCCTCTTTGCCTGTAAACGCAAGCATCCCTTTTGCCATGTTTCTGTATTTTATTTCATTGCTTTGTAAAGCGCCTGCATGGGATAGATAGCGCTTCTTGGTGATGATGACAGCGCCGGTGGCAGTCAGATCGTTAGCTCCCTTGCTGGATGATGGGCAGATGATGAAGAGGATCGGAGCCCACATGCGAATTTAAAGTTCCGATCCGGGGTAGGCGACTGAGGGGGGGGGGTGGGGGGGGGAAACTGCAGTGGTGGGGAGGTAGTAGGAACATAAGAAGTCTTCTTTGAAGATGTTGGTTTTCGGTGTTTTTAGGTCTATTGATTGTACTAAAATTATAAATATAGTAGAATTATAGCAGCTTCCAAGCAGCCCTCTTCATCCATTGGTCTGCCGTTGCGTCATTCACATTTTTCTTCCACTCCCTACGCCATACAGCTTGGTACAGTGGGTCAGCCCACTTCAACCACTGGCTAACAACCTCTCTGTACATGATGGCATTCTGCTCTTTCACAAGGAGCACATCCGCAAACAAAATAGTTCCCTTCAGTGGCAGGCACTACTATGGCAATATATGTGCTTGCGCCAAAAATATTTTAGTTTTTAGGCAATTATTTATTGATATTGCCAGAGCCCAGCTGTTCGTTCCCCAGTAATAAAGTTTTACACAATCCATGACAAAACAAAACATTGACAAAGCCAAAAGGTTCAAAGCCAGTGTTTTTTCCATTTCTTGTTTATTGAATATGATCAAATCGGTTGAACCCTGACCGCTTCTGCTCTGCCGCTGGCATCTGCCCCCCCTATCTCTCTTTCTTACTCCTATTCCCTCTCTGTCAGTCTAGCCCCTCCTCACTTACCGAAAACCGTGACTCAAGAAATGGTTCTCACCCTCTCTTTCTTTCTGTCGTTCATTTGTTCCCCTGTGAAATGGATGCAAAAAAGAAAACAACTTTTGCTGGAAATGCCGTTTTGACAGTTTTCTATTCCAAAGTGCAGGCTTGGAAATAAAAGGTTCATAATATGAAAAATCAATAACTAAATAAAGCAAGACGGAGTGTTCTTAAAGTGGCCAGATTGGTTTTATTCAAACCCCAAAAACATTAGCGTCACTTTACCAAGTTTGCCAGTGAAGCGCTGTTCCCCCCCTGCCTCCCCCCCCCCAGAAGTGCACCATTCCTGGAGGTATTGCAATACCTGGTTGATGGGTGGATTGGAAAAGAAAATGTGTACAGTGGCTTTGTGTTCACGAATGTGGTCTTTTTAAAAAATACTGCTTACGTTTTGTAAGCATTGAAGCAGTGGACATTGAAATGGGTCCTTTCTGGGCCCTGTAGTTTTCAGGCAAAAATACTCGTTGATTTCTGAATAAATGTAAAAGCGTTAAGTTCACCATGTTGTTTCTGCTTACATTTCACATGCTTTATTTAATCTTTCATTCCCAATGAGTGTTTGCTTTTTCCAGGATGTTGTTACTTTTTCCTTTAGGCAGCATATTGCTCTTGCCGAGTGCGTAATTTGAATTGAGTCGCATCCAGTTGTTTATAGCCGGTCAAATTGTATTGTAGTTAAAGGCAGTGTGAATTTCTCTCAGTGGGGCAGTATGGTGTTCAGTGAGGGAGCGGATGTAGCTCTGGGGGCAGAGCTGCTGAATTTAGAACTAGGGAACCAGGTTCAGCCTTCATGAACAGTCCCCCAGACCACTCTCCTGAGGGAGCACATTCCCATGCTAGACCTTAGAAGGCCCCGCAAAACCGGAAAAGCCCTGGTGTCTTAGCACCAGCAGGTGGACCCTAGCAGTGGCAAGTGTGGGTTCACCTCAAATGCTTGCCCACCACAATCCATACTGAATTTCCCCTCCAGTCTTGTGGGCAGGCCTACGAAGTAGCAGACCCTAGAGCAACAGTGACTCTTTCACTGAGGTCACAGGACCCCTGAGAAGAGCTGGCTCTAGGGTGGTGCGACTGGTGTGACTGCAATGGGTGCTGACTTTGAATGGGGGCATTGTATATTATAGTTTTAAAAGCACTTGCTGCCTCCTTCCTGGGCTACAGCAATTTTCGGCAATAATAAAAATGTCATGATAACTCCGGTGAATAAACTTCTTCCTAGAGCGAGATCGAAATTTTGTCTAGTGGACGTTTTGACTCATGGAAAGATAGCGCAGAGGGTTAATGTGCCTGCTGCAAAGAAAATGTACCATGCCCATCACAAAGTGTACATATTTAAAATAGGTCGGTGGGTTACTGCTTTTGTCAGTAAGATCCTTTTGCTACTTGCAGTTTATAAGTTAAAATCCTAACAAAGAACAGTGAGCTATTAACTTTCATCTTAGAGCTGCATACAAACTGCAAGGTATAAACTAGAGCTTTATGTTTTTTTCCCTAAGCCTTTGATTATCCTAATGTTGCAAAAAGTGTTCATTTGTATAGAAATCAATAATGATTATTAAAGTAAACCCCCAATCATGGTATTAAGTTGTAAATTCTGAGTTTGTGTTTCTACAGATCAATCACTATTAAACTATACTGCCTACTAATATGGGTGACATGTGATTCCTACACCTTGTAGTCCTTTGTCTTATGTAACAATTCCTATACAGTGATTTACACACGTAAAATTGATTGTCTCTGTGTATATTGCGGACGACAGAAACTCCATGGCTCGGAAACAAATGGCTTGTGCTTCCACTTTTAAGCATATTTGGGACATTCTGTGATTAGAAACATATCCCACTTTGTGAATTTATTTTAATGTCAATAACTCATATTAATCGTTAAATAATCATGTGTATCCATTGGTTGTATTACATAACATAATAAGCTGTAACTGGTCAGTGAAATGCCAAACAAATACTAAAGATTGGGATGTTTTGCCAATCCTGGCCACACCTCTAACTCCGCCCACTGATCCAATCCTCAGGGTATTCCCGCCCTCTGATTCTCCGCCCACAGTTCCCCTACTTATTTCCCCCCACTTCGACCACTGAGTTGATCATCTGAGCTTGGAAGACAATGCCCAAAAGTTTCACCTTTTTTCTCTGTGCCATTGTGGGCCAATGTACTTCTGGGAGGACAAACGGGTCCCCGGCTGGTGTTAGGTGCATGTCAGTAGCTGTGTTATATATATATGGATGCAATAACAGTAAGCTCAGAGGAGCAACAAAATACCAGTCGAGTGGCACACTTTGGGAATCACAGAAATTTAGATAACGTGTTTAAGCCACGCATCTTTTAGAGACACCCCCCTCACCCCCACACATACTGTTTCATCACAGTTTAAGCCCCGTGTATGGTGGTGGAAGAAATGGGCCTGCGGTGAAGTCAAAAGTAACTTTCTGTTGCCCGAGTGGCTGTCCCATAAGAAAACTTTTGGACCCTGCACTTACTTTTTTATAAATAAAGTACAGCTTACATGGAGGACTGGCGATTTTCTTGCAGTCCAGCATGTCTAAAACATTAATTCAGTTAAATCTGACAGGGAAAACCTACTGGGTAAAGTGCGAGCAAGCTTCTAACAGACTCCGCCTCTAAAAAACAGAAGGACTGGAGCTGCATCAGTCACACACTTAAGGCTCATCAGACCTGTAACTGAATCTGGCCCGGTCAAACACAGTAGCGGCTTGTGTCCCGGCAGAGTGGCGGGGTTGGGGGAGCGCGACAGACGACTAACAACAAAGTAGACACACACAATAAAAAAACCTACCTGCCGCATCGCCGCTCTTCTGCTCCGTCCTCACCAGCACAGGTTCATAGAATCCCCTGCGGCCAATCCTGACGCTGCTCTCATGCTGCTGCAGCTTGTAAGCAACATCAGGATCGGCCTGAGCGCCAATGATTTGCACTCCCAGTGAGACTGGGAGCCTGTGCTTACTGTCTCCAAACCGGCAACACAGTTCGGGTTGGCGTCAGCTTCAGTGCGCATGTCGGTTTGGCCATCATGAGGTGGCTGGCCAAAATCACATGCGTACTGACAACGGTGCCCTGCCGACTCCCTCTCCATGATGGCCCTCAATTAGGCCCCGCCCCCAAGCCTTGGCTATTAAAAAAAAAAAATGATAAAACACTTTTATGTTATTGTTTTATTTTTAAAGTTTTGAGGCTGGTAGGGAGGGCGACGCTCCTCCGCCATATGGGAGGAGCCAGCACTGTGAAAACAGACTTTTAAAAGAACTAATGTGTCCTGAAATTAGTTGACTCTTTCAAAAGGCAGGCCAGTAAGGGCCAGGAGGCCCCAGCCACTTATCAGGCATATGAGATCTTGCAACTGTGAATGTGCCAGATAAGTAAAGTCCTGGCCTGAAGACTTTATTAAGGATGATAAAAATGTAAAACACACGTAAATGAAAAAAACATAAACAGCTCTGTGTGACGAGGTACAGGTATTTACAAGAGTTTTGATCCCCATTCACAGTCAGCTAGACATCGACGTCCTGACCAGTGAAGACCACTGGTTTCCTAAATGGTAAGGGGGACGGCAGGTCTGCCAGGCAGGTGGTTTCTCTGCTTGCCTGCCAACGTTGCATTAGCTGTTACCCTTAATTCATCAAATACAAACAGTTGACACAATGTTCTTGAATTGGATGGAAAAGAGATGGAGGAACAACAAAACACCGGAAACCCACGCAACCTTCAACGCAGTCGTCACCGCACACCACCTCCTCCTCAAAACCAAAAAGAAAAAGCCCCTCCGATACAGAATCAACACCAGCTCACACAACAGCAAAAAACTATTTACCGTCTCCAAGGAGTTTGCCAGGCCCAATGAAGGTCTCACCCTCCCAAGACCTCTGCAACAAACTCGGCACCTTCTTCCATCACAAGATTAGGCAGATCTACGACAGCTTCGACACCCAAGAACCTCCCACCAAGCCCGACACCACCGCACCCAACCACGCCACACCCCAATAGATCCTGCTCAACTGGACCCCGCTCACCACAGAGGACACACTAAGGACTATGAAGAGAATCCACTCCCGAGGCCCCTATGACCCGCACCAAATCTTTCATACAGCAGCTACCTCCATCACCCCCAAGCTTCACTGCACCATCAACTGCTCCCTCGAGACCGCCACCTTCCCCGATGACTGGACACACGCTGAGATCAACCCCCTGCTGAAGAAGCCATCCACCGACCCCACAGACCTCAAGAACTTCAGAACCATTTCCCTGCTATCCTTCCCAGTCAAGGTCATCGTGAAGGCCATCAACGCCCAACTCTCCGTGTTCATCGAAGCAAACCACGTCCTGGACACCTTCCAATACGGCTTCCGAAGCAACCACAGCACCAAGACTGCACTCCTCACCGCCGACGACATCCACTCCCTCTCCCTCCTCGACTGGGGCGAAACCGCAGCCCTCTTCCTTCTGGACTTCTCTACCGCCTTCGACACCATATCCACCACACCCTAATCATTACGCCAGCATCTGCGACAAGGCCCTGGACAGGACCCACTCCTCCCTCACCGGTCGAACATAGCGAGTCAGATTCTCTCAGTTTCTCTCAGAACCCACAGCGATCAGCTGCAGAGTGCCCCAGGGCTTCTCCCTTAACCCCCGCTCTTCAACGTCTACATGGTCCCACTCACAGCCATCATCAGGAACCACGGACTCAACAGCGTCTCCTACGCCGACGACACCCAGATGATCCTCTCCCTCACCAATAAACCCACAACTGCCAGAAACAACTTCCACAGCGGGATTGAGGCCGTTTCCACCATGATAAAAGGAAGTTGCCTCAAACTCAACTCGGACAAAACCGAAGTCCTCATCCTGAGACCTACCCCCTCAGTTTAGGATGACTCCTGGCGGCCCGCTACATTGGGAACCGCCCTCCCTCCCCATGGACCAGGCATAAAACCTCAGCATTCTTCTTGACTCCTCGCTCAGAATGAACCGCCAGATCAACGCTGTATACTCATCATGCTTCCACGCGCCTCGCCTGCTTCGAAAGACATTCAGATAGATCCCCACCTAATCCAGAGAGAGACGGTCACCCACGCACTCATCAGCAGCAGACTCGACTATGGCAACGCACTCTATGCCGGTGTCACCCTGAAACTCCTCAGGAAACTACAGAACGTTCAAAATGCCACAGCCAGACTAGCGCTCAACACCCCCCGCCACAGCCACATCACCAAATACCTTTGGGAAGTCTACTGGCTCCCATTCAACAAAAGAATCAATTACAAGCCCCTCACACACACCTACAAAGGGCTCCACGACGCAGGACCAGCATATCTGAACCATCGCCTCTCATTCCCCGTACCCACCAGACACCTCCGCTCTTCCCTACTGGCCGTGGCCACCGTCCCACGGACCCACAAGACCAGAACCGGAAAAAGATCCTTCTCCTACCTCGCCACCAGGACCTGGCACACCCTGCCTCTCCACCTCGGGCTATCCCCATCGCTGACCCAGTTCAGGAAGCATCTCAAGACCTGGCTCTTTGACTGAACCCCAGACGGATCAGCAGCTCCCCCTCACCTCACCCCAGCACCTTGAGACCCTCATGGTTGAGTAGCCATTCTTTACAAACCCTTGATTGATTGATTGATTGATTGAACCCCACCCTTCGACCTGCAAGTTGCATCCATATCATTGCATCAGCTGCTCAACCTACTGAACTATCCTGCCTCAGAAATGAATAATGCTCCCATTCCTGTCTAATTTAACTAGCCTTTAGGGTAATGTACAGCCGTGTAAATTCACGATAACATTAAAGCCTGAGGTCAGAAATCTGAGAAAATCGTAGATTTCTCTGTAGGCCTAAACACAAATAGGGAAATATTCCACTGGGAGAAGTCTGCCTCTGTAGTTTTTCACTTCCCATGAAAAATTGTTATTCCGGGTGGAAATTCCTCTTTTCTTACAGCCCTATTCAATATGTTTTGTTTATATTCTTTGACACCCTTTAAGGACCCTTTTAAGAAGCAGCTGTACGTGAGTGTTTCTAGGATTAAAGGGTCATGCAAAATATTTGGGAATCTCCACAAAGTTCTGATTTAGTGAGTGTGCCAAGCACTTTATTCTCCCTTAGCCTCTGTTTTTCCATGCAGCGACCCCAAAAATCATGAAAGTAGAAAACCTGATATACTTGCACC
Organism: Triturus cristatus; assembly: GCF_964204655.1. Classification (NCBI taxonomy): domain Eukaryota; kingdom Metazoa; phylum Chordata; class Amphibia; order Caudata; family Salamandridae; genus Triturus; species Triturus cristatus. The sequence goes on along the minus strand of NC_140589.1, from coordinate 231,558,609 downwards.
TTTCCCCACCCATACGTGGATTTTGTAGTCAGAAGACTTTGCAAATCTTGACTCTGGGTGTCAGGAATTGTGACTCTTATCTGTAAATTCAATGTTTTGCGCTCAAAAGTGACTGTTCCATCAAACATTTTACCATCAAGGTTGCAATAAACAAATGGTCCAATCACTTTGACACATTGAAAACAAATCTTTCATTCCAATCTGTAAGTATACAACTAAGGCAGGACAGCGACAAAACAGATATTACTGGAAAACATCACTATTGAGATGGTTTCAAAGGCAAACTACACCTCCTGACCTGGGGTCATTTTTTAAGTATTCAAAACGACTGTGCCATTTTCCCCAGCATGATCCGTCCCTGTGATATTTGTGGCATTATGTAAACGCATGGGAAAAAGGCACTCAATGTAAGGACATTCCACACATGGTGCAATGGCGCTAATCTGGATACAGAGAGCCAGCACCTCAGCACCGGGCAAGCTGATTGGTTAATCCAACATCGATCATGATGATTGGCTCCTCGGAATTCATTCGAGCTCAGTACTGAAGTCTTATATTTCATTGACTAATTGGGAATCAGCGCTTGTTAACTGTGAGACAGCTGATACCTAAAATCCTCACATTCAAGTCCCCCTTGAAGGTCAAGGAAGTGCTTTCAGGGTTCGGGGGTCGTGACCTCGGCTGACATCAAAGCGATTGGAGGACAGTGGCGGGATGACAGATCTTTGAAATACGTTTTGTATTCAGGGCTGTTTGGGCTTAGAGTAGCACACCCGATACCTCTATGTCATAACAACAATAGCTATTTTTGAGAAGGAATTTGTGCCTGGCGCTGTCAGGATACAAGAGGCTGTTTATCCGTTTAGCCCCCACCTCTGCTTCTTGGCACCAGGGATAAAAAATCAATACTAAAGGGATCGTCAGGAGGAAGGCTGGGAGGTGGAGTTTAAATGTCATGTTTGAGTGTATACCACGTACAATTTATAACTGAATTCAGAATTATAAATATTGAGTTTAAAAATAAAATGTGCGGCCAGTTTTAGACACACAGGTCTGGAAGGGACAGGTGCAGAGCGGGTGACTTAGGAAGTATTGCAGAAAATACTCGTCCACAGGCACACCAGTATTAAATGGGTATTCATTATATTTTCAAGATGGCGACGCTCTTTACACTGGGGAAATGAAATCTTATTGCAAACATGCCCAGTCTTCGTAACACGCAACCATCCATGAAGAAAATGTCTGCAAAGAAGTGCCTCACAATTTCTTGCCATTTTAAGATTTTTCCACATTCTGCATCTTAAAATGACATTCCCATGAAGGATAAACAAAGATTGTTTGAAACACTTCTCCAAATCTCCCACTTTTGAATTTAGGAGGGTATTTTACCGGTAGTCAGATTAACATAACATGACGCGGCCTACTTAACAGATTTTCCACCTTTTTAAATGTACTTAAGTCTTTTCAAAATTCCACTACTCATGACTTTGTGGTTCAGGAAGTGGAATTTTGATTGCAATTTTCTTTTTTTGCACCAATAAGTGAAATTCTAGTGCGCATGCCCTGTTGTGAATGGGCCTACCGAAGAAGAGTACGGTATCCTAGGAAGGGCAGGAGGGGTTCATGTTGCCAGTGTGCGCTACCACAGTGTTCCGGATGTGAAACCTGCCACGCCCCTCCGGAGGTCTTTCTTTCTCTAAGAGCACATCTTACATTTACACCAGCTCAAGTACAAGTGCCTGCACCCAGTGTAAGAGCTAATTCAAGTTTTAAGTAATTAACTAGGGAATTAAGTTGTATTTCAGTTTTTTGAAGTTTTTCGTATTAGAGACTGATATGTGTCCATGCAGGATTTATTTGTGTATTAGGGGCCATATGTATGAACACATTTTCCCATAGACACAGACTGGGTAAACCCCTTTGATACATCTGGCCCTATATGCGGTTCTAATGCTATGTCCTTCTTTAGACAGCGCATTATCCCATAAATTATCATTTTAAGATGATTTTTAAGCAGATCTTGCATTTGCGGGGCTTATGCTAGAGTGTTACCTTGGCCATGAGGTTTTCCGGGTGAAAATGAATTAATGGTGTTATAGTAACATTTGCAAAGTCTAACTTGAAACTCCACCCACTCTTGTCTCAAAAAACCTGCAGTCCTGCTTATGGGCCTTGACACTACTTTCTATGTTTTTGGGGTCACCTTGGAGAAGATACTTACCTTGGAAGCTGGTAGTTCCCTGCTGCCATCCCCAGCCACGCCTGCCCTCCCAGTTTCCCCAGTTGGCTGCTTACAGTAATGTCAAACACACATAGCAGTGCCTCTGTGTGTGTTTACGGTGCCGGAGGGGCATCAGTGCCAGGAAGTCTGGATGAAGGTTTGGAGAGTCTTCACTGGCAACTTCTGGGATAAGTAAGACCTCCATGGCACCTCAGAGCTCCCAGATGGTCCCAAGGGCGGCGTATTCATGATGTAGGGCCTGTTTTTCAGTTTTTTTTAATTTAGGTTCCTCTTTTAGCTGTGCTTCTTTATGCGGTTGCTTGTGCCTCCTTAGGTGTATATTATTTCCTTTTCATATTTGATTGCAAGAAAGGGCATCCTGAGGCTCAGGTGACTGAGACATGATTAGTTGTGTCGTGTTTTCGAGTTAGACATTAGCGTTCCGCATGACTACCAGGAAGTGGGTCCATTTTCCCAGACTCTGGTACAGACAGCACGTGTCTTGCACTGCATCACAATCAGTTGAGCTGGGATTACATTCACACGTATCATCATGTTGTAAAGCCTTGATAAAGGCTCAAGGGAAAACTCCCACTATTGAGCGAAACACGTGTCCACTATTGAGCGAAACATGTGTCAGCTACATGTTCTTCAAGTTTATTTGCCAGCCTCTAGATGAAGTAACTAAGATACATGGAACAATATCTAGTGACACCACACAGGGCGTAAATGATAAAAAATATTCCTTGTGAACCATAGTGAAGGATATTGATTTATACGCAACGTATTGAATACAAATATTGATTTTCTCTCTGTACGAGCAGCGCTTTGCTTCTTAAAGAAATAGTGTCCGCGCCGAAGCTCTGCTTAGAAGTAGGCAGCTGTTGCAATTAAACATCAGTCGGCGAATACCAAGGCCGGTAGTCTTTAATCCCCTACCACACAGTCCCTGCCCCGTTGTCTCGCACTTGTAGGTTCCTGCTTTCTCCATTTGTGGCGGTTTTGTGGTCGATCTCCGTCTTCCTGATCAGTGTATTTTTCCCTCTCTTGCACTTGGTAAATATCTGAAGTGGGGAAATAAGTGCTAGTTCCCAAAACTGAGTGCCGGTGCCCCCCACCGGCTCAAATTAAGCACCAAGTACAAGTGGACCGTACCACCTTAGCGAAGACCTTTGTGATATCTTATGAAGAGGAATACTTTTTAAGTGTTTGTTGAGAGATGGCAGCTACTCCTCTAGCCTTGTCCAAAAATATTGGGTTGCAGGGGTGGTTTTTGCAGGTGGTGCTCACTAATTTATTTAAATGAAGGCTAGCTAGCTGTCTGCCGGTTGTGATGGGTCAGTGAGGGTGGTGCTTGGTGTAGTGAGGGGGGCTGTGGTCCAAGTCCAGGTGACCAGTTATGTCTGAACTGTGAACAGAAAATGATCAGGGATTGACCTGGCCAGTAACATATATATTTTGTGTTATTATTGTTGTTTGAGTGTACTTTTATAGCTCCCTGCAAGCTCTTTGACACTATATCGAAGTCAAAAATGACCTACAAAAATATGGCATCAACTACTTCGCCTGTCACAACATTGTCATGGTAAGTATATAAATTATATTCTTAATGCCACATCTAAGTACCTACACTTACTCTACACATTAGTAGACAGGCCAGTTGAGTTCACATTTTTGTCATGATGTGTAACGCCTGCGATATAATGCGCCAATATACGTTGATACATCTGGCATTCAACTGTTCATTCAGTCTAATACAGCCAGTGCCGCTGTCACTAGTGATTGCACACATACTGCCGAGTTCACAGTATGGCTGCTTCGGGGCGCTTTGTTAATAAAGGTATCATTGGTGGGTGGGTGGCCTGTGCACGTGTTCATTGTGTCTGAGGTAAATACAGAATGAATCACACCACGCACACGAGCATGCGTGCGCATGCGCAAAGGTGCATGTGAAAAACACAGAAACACTGGGCCTGTAAAAACGGAGCGCCACTTAGGTGTCCCAGTCTCAATGGAACAGTTCCAAGGCCACAAGGAGCATTTTTTTCGTACACGTTTGAGATTTCTTGGAAAAGATTCTCTTAAATCCTTGTTTTCAAGATCTTCATGTGAAGAGTGATAATTTGCAGAATTGTGCTGACTCGGGCGAAGAAGTATGTAATTGTACACATATTACAGGGGCGAAAACAACAGTGCTCTGCTGTTACACAGAAATTACCTAAAAGGACTATGAAATGACAGAGATTAAACGCAAACACAGATCAACGCCCCTTGCTCGAGTTTATTAATTCCTTGATAGCACGAGACCGGGCCTGCCGGGTTGTTCGCAAGTATACCACTATTAAAAACGTGTTTGTAAAGGCAGCGCGCGGCGTAACCCAGCAGTTTAACAGGCTTCTAAAGTTTTAGATAACAATATGATGACATCCCTATCGACCTTGGGGAGATGAGACAGTGGCCGTCTCAATAAGGAATAAACACAAAGCTTTCACACGGATCTCTGCAGCAGGCGCATCAACCCGCTGAGATAGCTCACATCTGTTCATTGCCGGTGCAGCGTTAATATATTAGCTAGTGTACCTCCATGTCATTTCTGGTGCACTTTGAAGGGGAAACTGAGGGTGGTTGAAGGTTTTCCCTATTCTAGGGCAAAGCGACCGCTGGCTGCCTCGTTACAAGTCTTTTGGGATTGGCCACTCAGCGCCCTTGCATTTCCCAGGTGGGCTTCACGGGTCTGACTTCAGAGGGGGGGTGGGCTGACATGACCAAGACTTGGAAGCCCCTAAGACCCCATTTTAGTCGACACACCGTTGCTTAAAACGTGTGTCAAGGCTGGGTTTAATTTCCAATCTGGCCCTGACATTGTGGATGCAACCTGGGGGGTGCCCAGGAAACGTTGCCTGCACCACCCCCTCTGTGCGGAACCCAGGCCACGTTACTACCATCCCTCCCAGTGGCGTAACGATAATTGAGGGGGGCCCCCTGCAAGGTAGGAGGAGGGCCCCCTTGCGGACTCTATCAGGAGCTCCCGGTCGAAGTGCAGTGCTGAGGGGGCCCCCTAGAGCTTGGGGCCCCCCGCACCGCGGGGGATGCAGGGGCCTGTGTTACGCCCCTGATCCCTCCAGGCAGAGCACGCCCGGCGTCACCTATTCCAAACCCCATGAAGCCTATCCGTGTGCGCATTCATCTCTGCACCAGACCGGTCACACCTGTTTGAAGCCATATTACGGATGAATACATTGCTCTAAAAACAAACCGGTGCGGGTGAGAGGGCATGAATGAAGGCACAACCCCGTGTCTGACCTTCCCTGACTCCTCTGCCGACTGTACGGGCTGCCGAAGGTTGATTTTCAACACAACCAGAAACCTACGCTCGCATTCCAGTTTGAAAAGAAAACTGTGTGATCCTTGACACATTCCGTCGTCAACATCTGCCTTGGTTCCATTATCTGCCGTCGTGAGTTCTAAGAAAAGGGAGCAGAACGTGAGTAAAAATGTTACTTGTGGGTGGAGGAAATGTGGTAAACTGCGTTCTTAAAAACTATATTTGCATCCAGTGCCCATCGAAGCCTTGCAGCGCTACAGCCGTGCTCGTTGGTCCTTGCTAGCAGATGGCACGAGGGTTCGGTGGCTCAGAGAAGTCCTGTCCCCTCTAATGCCCCTGCTCTGAAAAGCCAAACTGCACTGGGGCGGAGGGGGTGGCTCTGGGGCTAGGGACCGGCCCCTCCAACGCTCCCAGTACGGGGTGGCTTCTCGCTGCTGTCTCTGCCTCCCGTGCGGTTTCCGCGGGGGGCGGCTCAGAGGAGGCGGGGAGAGGCGCCCGACAAGCGGACCAGGTCGGGACTGGCTCTCGGCGAGGGGCTGCATGTCATTTCCTGTTTCTGCCCAGTCCTACGCCGCCTTCTCCCCTCCCCTTTCTTTGCTGCCCTCCCCACCCTCCTCCCCGTGTGCCGGCAGGATCAGGCGCCGCTCCTGCGCTGCTGCTGGGGCTCTCGGAGGCGCACGGAGGGACCGTCCGCGGCTGCCACCCTCTGCCCTCTCCCAGCTGCCCACCGGGTGCCCATCACAGGTTTCGAGGTAAGACCACTTCACCTCGCAGCGCTATGTGCCCTCGCCAGAGTTATGCGGACTTGCGAAGTGTGTAAAAGTGCCCGAGTTTCATGTGCTGCTCAGCTTTTTGGGGTGACGTCGGCAGCGCTCTGCAGATCTATTTCATAGTTTTCCGTAGTTTTCCCAGTGTGTCTCCGGTGCTTAAGTTGTAGTGCGCGGAGAGCTAATGCATGTTACTGTTGCCGCACTTTATTTTCAGTTATTCCCATAAAGTGCACCAGTCCCTTGAGTATTTGAATGTTTAAGCTGGATGAAAGCGATGTTGGCATCTTTGTGCACATTTTATTTATGTAAAACATGGTACACGGCTCTTTCGGGCGAAGCATCCCTTGAGCCGCGTCCCCCCAACCCCTCTCTCCCCGGGTAGGATGCAGGGAGCACAGCTGGAGCTGGGAGGCATTCTGGAAAGTGCGAGCTCCCGAGTCAGAAGAATACCCCCATTCTCCCGGGCTCTGGTGCCACAGACCCCTCTCTGGACCGGAAAGTGCCATGTCCGCAGCCTGGGCAGGACGGGGGCTGCTCTCTGCCCGACCACGGACCACCCACCGCGCGGTGTTACTGTTTTTTTGTATTTATTGTGTCGCTCGGCCACGCCCCTTCTCATTAAAGTCATTATTTCATGTATGGCTTTCATTGAGCCTCCGGCCGTCGAGTTTCATTGGTGTCTACACGCAGTCTCGCGTGGACAAGTTTATTGGCTTTCACAGTGGATGCACACTTGGGTTTTCAGTATGGATGCACACTTGCTTTTCACTGCGGGTGCACACTTTTTTTTCGCTGTGATGAACACTTGAGTTTTCACTGTGGATGCACACTTCGTTTCATTGTGGATGCACACTTGGTTTTCACTATGATGCACACTTGGTTTTCACTGTGGATGCACACTTTTCTTCGCTGTGAAGCACACTTGGTTTTCACTGTGATGCATTCTTAGTTTCACTGTGGATGCACACTTTTTTTCGCTGTGATGCACACTTGTTTTTCACCATTGGTGCACACTTTTCTTCGCTGTGATGCACACTTGGTTTTCACTGTGATATACACTTAGTTTCACTGTGGATGCACACTTTTTTTCGCTGTGATGCACACTTGGTTTTCACCGTGGGTGCACACTTTGTTTTCATTGTGGATGCACACTTGGTTTTCACTGTGAATGCACACTTGGTTTTCACTGGATGCACACTTAGTTTCCCTGTGGATGCACATTTGTTTTTCACTGGATGCACACAGTTTCACTGTGGATGCACACTTTTTTTTCGCTGTGATGAACACTTTTTTTCGCTGTGAAGTACACTTGGTTTTCACCGTGATGCACACTTGTTTTTCACTGTGGATACACACTTGTTTTTCACTGGATGCACACAGTTTCACTGTGGATGCACACTTTTTTTCGCTGTGATGCAAACTTTTTTTCGCTGTGATGTACACTTGGTTTTCACTGTGATGCACACTTATTTTTCCACTGGATGCACACAGTTTCACTGTGGATGCACACTTTTTTCCGCTGTGATGCACACTTGGTTTTCACCGTGATGCACAGTTGTTTTTCACTGTGGATACACACTTGTTTTTCACTGGATGCACACAGTTTCACTGTGGATGCACACTTTTTTCCGCTGTGATGCACACTTTTTTCGCTGTGATGCACACTTGGTTTTCACTGTGATGCACACTTGTTTCTCACTGTGGATACACACTTGGATTTCACAGTAGATGCAGATTTGGTTCTTGTAGTGGATGCCCATTTCTGATTGTTAACACCGTTGCAGGGTGGTTACAATGCCTGGTGTTCTAAAGATAGCTCAGTTGGTTACACTGGTGGCAAGGCTGGCATCCGGATACAATGTTTGCACAGCAGGAAGCCGGACAGTGTGGCACAATTTGTGAATAAAGGCTCATCTTTCTTCGTTTCGGCCAATCTCCGTCACTCTCGCTTTCTCTCCCCCTGCGCTTTCTCTCCTTCGCTATCGTTTCCGTCTCTCTGTCTCTCTCTCCCTCTCCTTCTCTGTCTGTGCCCACCCCTCACCCTCAAGGAACGGCTAGAGGGAAAATACGAGCCTAGCGCACTCCCAGAGTGAGCACAGACCGGCCCCGGTGACGTCTGGACTTGCCTCGCTCCTCAAGCTTGTCGATGAGTGAGGGGGCGCAGACAAGACAGGGCTGATCAAGGAGAGCTCTACGTCACCTGACACCCCTCCCCCAAAAGTCTCCCTACAGCACAGAGCAGGCAGTTCAATGTATGGAATGAACCCTCAAGAAGGGTGAACGAGTTTCGTAGGCGAAGCGGAGACGGAGCTCACCTAATTTTCTGTTGTATTTGGAAGAAATATGGGCGACCCTCAGAAAATCGCCTACATTCCGAGACCCTGCGATTCTGAGGTTCAAACCTAGGCTTTGTAAAGGGCTGAGCACAGCTGGGAGGATACCCAGAGTGTGCAACGCTCAGCTGGGGCCACCCTGGGGAGCGGCCCGGGGGTTGGAGGGAGACGGGGGGTGGTAGTTAGCAGGCAGACGGCCCGGGGGTTTGAGGGAGACGGGGGTGGTAGTTAGCAGGCAGACTCCAAGGAGTTGATGCTGTACTTTCTGGCCCTCTGACACTTCAGAGTTTGAAGATGTCCTTGGTCCCCTGACAGACAAACTCTTCTTGCATTTTTGATCATTGGAGGCAGTTTTATTAAACCCTTATTTAGGGGGTTGGGAGCTATGCCCCACTTTCATGTTCCTCACAAAGTAGATGACGTCATCAAACTAGTTTCTGGTCGCTATTGCATGAAATATCTCCAGTAGATGTCAATAAATAAACCTTTTCAGTTTGCTGGTATTTTTTGCATCTTAGGCGGAAGGAGTTCCTGGTTGATGTGCATTTTGTGTTTGTTTCTGAAGTCAGTGTTTATTCCTCAAATGCTGTAAGATTGTTACGAAGCGTACCATTGGTTGTATAGAAGCTGATGTCATAAACCAACAATGGCCGTCTCATGAAATCCTTTTTTATGGGCACTTTGATTATGGCCAAGCGTCCTCAATTTAAAATCCCTCTATCCAGGCCGCTCTTTGCCATGAGCCCCCCTTACCTGGTACTGCCACATGAAGAGCAGCGCAGCGCACCATGTGCACTGTCATAGGGGTACAGGAGTGCATCTGCTTAGTCTCTTTTTGTTGCCTCTGTTGCAAAGGCAACTTATGAGCTAAAATGGGATCTTTTTGTATGTTTATCAGATGACTCCATATCACAGGGACACACTTTTTCTAGCCCAGGGTTTTCCTTTTACAAATCTAAATTTTCATCTTTGTTAGTAAAATTGATTTAGTTGAATTGAACCAGGACTAAAATTCCCATAATGCACTGATTTGCTAAATGCAAGACCATGGACTGGAAATAGGTTGTTGTGTCAGTGTGGTTTTGTAAAGTGCTGCATTCAGCCAGCGGTCTGTAGGTGCAGAGATGCAGCGGGCACTTAAACCAAGACGAACGGAAGAAAAGAGCCCCTGTACCAGAGTATGAAAAGGAGGGACCGCCCAAAGCCGATTTATGGATTCTTGGTACACTTAGCAAGAGCCAGGTTGCAGAACGGATGGTTCTGGTGGCAGCAGGATCATAAACTGAGGGGCGGGTGAGTGGATGTACTCAGTGGTCGAAGTGGGGGAAAAAAAGTAGGGGAACTGTGGGCGGAGACTCAGGGGGCGGGAATAACCCAAGGATTGGATTAGTGGGCGGAGTCGGAGGTGTGGCTAGAAATAGCAAAACATACCAATTTTTGAACGTTTGGCATTTCACTGACCAGTTACAGCTTATAACGTTATTTAATTCAAAGAATCAATAAACATGTTTATTTGAGGTTTAATATATAAGTTGTTTATATTTAATTCATTTACAATGTGGGACATGTTTCCAATCACAGAATATTCCAAATATGCTTATAAGTGGAATCATAAGCCATTTGTCTCCGAGCCATGCAGTTTCTTTCATCTGCACTTCTCCTCCCTTTTTCTAACCATTTCTGAACATAAAATTCAGGTTTAAATTCTATGACAGGTGGCCCCACGATATTTATAAACATTGTAGAAGACAGACGATTGATTGATATTCTGTTCAGCAGTGGTGTGAGCACATCATTCATTACACTAAAGCCCCGTTCACATTCAGCAGTTGAGGTACAAAAGGTGTTTATAATGTGCATTAATGGTTTCAGGCTTTCAGAGATGCAATTTTTATTTTGTTTGTACTCTCTGAAACCAAGGATGTACTGCCTGGTATCAAATACATGCAACCTGCTACAAAGGTTTTGTAATTCTCCCTCACCGTATAAGATGTCTACTGGATCTGGCCAATAAACTGGTTGTAGGAGTTTCATTCTATGTACTAACTCTTTGTATTCGATTTCATCATTGTTTGTGGTTGTGCATCTAGAAACATTTGATGCATTAGACATTGTCATCCTTTTTCGCAGGTTATTTGCTAAGCTCCTAAAGAACTGTGCTCTATTGATGCTAACACAGCCTTTGTTCTATTGCAGTCCTACACCAGCAAACTGCATCCGTTCAGCAGCATCTAATGCAGTTGTAGCAAACAAAGGGCCTAGGTGCATCAGCCATTGATTCAAACACTAAAATCTGCATCTGTATTGAACGATCGGCCTCATATATGGTCATATCACGCCGCTGCAGCCTTCTGGATAGGTCACCCAATTCTGTGAGAGCATCATATAAAATGCCCATATTTTCAACCAACACCAGGGAGGTTAATAAACGGTTTAAACCAGCATATTCCTTCTGCTCAATGTCACTCCTCGTTGAGTCTTCGGAAGATTCCATGAAATGTTTAATAAGTCCTTTGTAGTTATTCCAAACAGCTCTCACAGATCTTTCACTTGAGGACACCCAACGTACATCTAGCACCTTTCCAATTGCCAGAAGTCTTACTTCTACCTCCAGAGCACATTCCCCAAGCTCTCTCTGATTTTTCGGAGAGGCATGGTAGGTGGTATATAGTTTATAAAAAATTTTTTTTAGCTGATTAATGCCTGCGACTTCTTTACAAACAACACCCACAGCAAGCTCCAGCTTGTGGTTAGCACAGTGCCATACACTCAACTGTGGATATTTCAGTTTCAGAAGAGTTGCCACACCGGATTTCCTACCTATCATATTGGAAGCACCATCTGTTACAAGCTGAACCAAATGACTTTTTAAATACTCATCAGTAAAACCGTGTCTCTCTAAGCATGCAAGTAAGGTATCTAAGATTAGATCTGCTGCTGTGCTTGGCAACTCAACAAGGTCCAAGAAAAAGGTCAGTGGCTTATTGTGTTTATCAATACATGCTCTTACACAGATAATTAGTCTGGTCAATTTTCTATTTGTGAGCTTAGGGACATATTTATGGGAATGGTGGCGCAGGGCAGCACAGCAAGTTACTTTGCTGCGCTGCCCTGCATCACAGGGAAAGGGCGGGAATGTGCCGTATTTATCCAATATGGTGCATTCCGGTCTTTTCCCCCTGCACTGGTGCCATTTCGACAGCCTAGCTTCAACGCAGGCACACTTGCCCCATGGTGCAAGGGTGCCTCCTTTGCATGCAGGATTGTTTTTGTGCAGGAAGGGGCACCTTCCTGTACAAAAACAATCTTGAGAGGCTTTTTCATCTTTCTATGTGGGCTGCAGAATAAAGCACAGTTTGAAAGAGGAAAAAGCAAGGAGAAATAAAGATATTTCTCCTAGTTATGCCTCCTCTGGGGCAGCGCAAGATTTTGCCGCATTCCCAGGATTACAAGTCCTTGTAAATCTATGAATGCGTCAAAAAACGTGGGGGTTGTGTGGGAGACTTTTATTATTGCAGGAAAACTACTGCGTGACAAAGCCACTGCTGCTCTAGGGTGTGCTGCTTTGTAGACCTGCCCACAAGACTGGTGGTGAACCTGGGTATGAATTGTGGTGGACAGGGCTTCAAGTTTACCCAACTGGCCACCGGTAGGGTTCACCTGCTGGTGCTAAGAGACCAGGGCTTCTAAGGTCTAGTGGGGCCTTCTAAAGTCTATCATGGGTGCTCCCTCAGGAGTGGTCTGATGGACAAGGCATGAAGGCTGAACCAGGTTCCCCAGTTCCAAATTTGGTAGCTCTTGCCATAATGCCACATCCTATCCCCACCGAACACCCTTCTGCCCCACTGAGTGAAACTCGCACTGTCTTCACCTACAACCCAATTCTGCCCCATTATAAGCACCTGGATGTGACTCATTTCAAATTATGCAGTGCCTGAAAAAAAGTAACAACATTCTGGGAAAAGCAAATACTCATAGGGAATGCAGGATTATGTAAAGCATGCAAAATATAAGCAGGAACGACATGTTACCTTAACGCTTTTACTCTCGTTCAGAAATCAATGAGTATTTTTTGTCTCAAACATTGAGGACATGAATATAGGGCTCCTCCTGTACACATGTGTTAAGCACGGCTCAGAGACAAAGGAACTCTTCAAGAGAATCTGATCTGACTCACGGAAACCCACAAGGGCTCCTTCTTATCCACAAATTGTGCACTCTTGATTGTCAACGCCAGGATGCCTGTTAGGTGAGAGTGCGCTTTACAAGTGAGATAAATAAATAATTCTTATTCATGTCAGCCATCTAGCTGCTCAAACATAGTATAGCACATATGTATTCAAGTGTCCTGCAAAGAAGAATGAGTGCGAGTAAGTAAATGTGGGTGTGAATGATTGCGTGCCTGAATGTAACTGAGCATGAGTGAAAGAGTGTATGTCGATGAAAGTGAGAGAAAGTGAGTGAGAAGGAGTCACGTAGAGTAAGTGAAACTGTAAGTTAGAATGAGGTAATCAGAGTAGGAAAAAGTGGTGAGACTGATTGAGTGAGAATGTGATACCGAATGTTGAAGAGTGAGTGCCAAGTGAGCAATTTTGAGTAAAAGGGAAAGTGAATGAGAATGAATAATGGGGGTAGTGAGCCTGAGTGAGATAACATGTGAGCAAGCAGGACAAAACACAGGCCTTGGCAAAGTGGAGGTAAATATTTACTTATGGGAGGAACATATTGTGCATCTTGAAAAAGAAAGTGGTCAACTCCTGGGGATGTTGTCTTGGCACAGTAATGGCTTTTGAGAGAATTTGTGTAAAAAATGGGGTGTTGAAAATAAAATGCAGTATTTGACCCTATAGTTTTTTTTTCAAAATTATCTTGGGAGTAGCAACACCCAGACTGCAAATCCTCCGGGCCCTCCTTTATCTCTTCTTAGTCTTACAAGGCCCAGTAAATCGCACTCTTTTCCAAATCTCTTTCTAAATATTAAAACACTCTCAAAAACTGTTTTTTCTATGTAATTGTCCTTTGATGGGAAGAGGAGGTTTCTGAGGTGGTAGTATCAGGCAAGTGACACTACTTGGGCTCCCTCTGTTCGAGCCTTCATGGAGGATCCCTCTTCATTGCTACCTCCACCTGACCCCAGACTCCGCAACGCACTCCCTTACAGGCTCCCTCTGTGCGAGCCTTCAGGGAGAATCCCTCTTCATTACTACCTCCACCTGACCCCGGACTCTGCAGCGCACTCCCTTACAGGCTCCCTCTGTACGAGCCTTCATGGAGGATCCCTCTTCATTGCTACCTCCACCTGACCCCAGACTCCGCAACGCACTCCCTTACAGGCTCCCTCTGTGCGAGCCTTCAGGGAGAATCCCTCTTCATTACTACCTCCACCTGACCCGGACTCTGCAGCGCACTCCCTTACAGGCTCCCTCTGTGCGAGCCTTCAGGGAGAATCCCTCTTCATTACTGCCTCCACCTGACCCCGGACTCTGCAACGCACTCCCTTACAGGCTTGATTATCCACTACTCCTCTCCAGTGCACCTTATCTCACAGCTGACCTTGTGCCCCAGCCCCATATCAGGCACCATCGGGCTCCACTTTCATTTTTCCCGGTAAAAACATTAGTAAAATCACCTTCAAACTTAAAACATTGAATATAGCAGTAAATACAATTAGCACACACTTTAAAGTATGTTCCACAGTAGCCCTTATGACCCGACTGCTAATTAAATAAACAAAAACAGAAAGGCCATGACAAGGCCGGCTATAGCGCTGATGCGAAAGTCTTTTTTGGCACCACACCAATAATCACTGCCATACGCCACAAGTGCCCCTCAGCTCCCCATAGCCCCTCCCCCTCATGACCTCCTCCTCGGATTCCCTCACTGCCACCCTCCACCAGTGCCCCTCATTTCGCTGTAGCCCCTCCCCCTCATGACCTTCTCCTCAGAATCCCTCACTACCATCCTCCAGCAGTGCCCCTCATCTCTCCCTAGCTCCCCCTCATGACCTCTTCCTCGGATTCCCTCACTGCCACCCTCCAACAGTGCCCCTCATCGCTCCATAGCCACTCCCACTACCTCCTCCTCGGATTCCCTCACAGCCACCCTCCAACAGTGCCCCTCATCTTTATGTAGCCCCTCTCTCATATGCATTTCATTTGTTGTGTAGCGCTACTCATATCAGTATAGTGTGTGTCAGTACTTTACACCACGCACACATTATACAGAGACAACGAATCATACAAGTATGTAAATCAGCCTACAGGGAATGTCACATAAGCCAATGAGGATTACATGGTGTACGAATCACGTCATCCATACTGGTGGGCAGTTATTTTAAGAGGGTTTGGTCTGGAGAAGCACAAACTCAGGATTTAAAGAGTACTCCAGTGGTTAGGGGTTGGCTTTACTGATAAAAATGTATATCTGCCCAAAGATACTCATTTTAGCAACATTAGAATAATGAAAGACTGGGGAAGTTCTAACTATATCACAAAACAAAAAACGCGATGTTCTAACTATATCATTCAGGTTTGCATGCAGCTCTTTGATGACAGTTCATTGGTCACTGTCCTATGTTAGGATTGTAACTTCTGAACTGCAAGCAACACAAGGATCTCTGTCACAATGACAGTAACCCACTGAGCTACCCACATAAAATACAGTTCATCTGCACTTAACTACTAACAGAGAAATGATTGCTCTCCAGCAGGATCATTAATCCCCAGCGTTATCTGGGCATTTTTTTTATTGTCCTATTGTTGTCCTGCATCAGCCATGATAATGATAAAAACGGATTAAATGAAGCACACACGAAGTACATGTCCTGCTGCGCCTGTGCAGATTTTAAAAAGAAAAACAAATAGTGACACATTCTCCTACCTACTCCATTAGTCAATCTTAGTGTCGCAGCCTGAAGTGATAAGCAGCTGCAGGGGTTGGGAAAGGCGAATCAAAATAAACAAACTTCTTTTCTCCTGCGCTGCATAGAAAAAGAATATCCACGCAGCAGGACAGTGGGCAAAGGTTACCCCTGCCAAAAAAAGGATGTGTCGCCTTTCGCCATGCCCCTGTTGGAGATGAAGGGGTGAAAAAAATAAACAAAGCCTCGTTAACATGTAAATGGTCTTTTAAAGACCTGTGAAGTGCTCAGGTACGGCTGCGATAATCTCTGAAACTGTCTGTGTGTGAAGCACTTTGAGCCCCATGGCGCCTACCTTCAAGCCCTTACTAGAACCGGGTCTGAATTAGGGCAGTCCCGGGACGCGTTTTTTAAATCAAGAAGTAGGGGAACGGACTAGCATAATTTTTAAAAGTAGGGGCACGCCGTGCCCTTCCGTTCCCCCCCACTTCTAACACTGGATGTACTGGTAGATAATGCAGAGGACCTTCTACTGGGCTCTGGTGTGGAGCGGGGCTCTGATAAAACTGCGGCTGCTGGGGCAGGCAGTAAAAACAATATGGCAGCTTAGTTCTGATTGTGTGGCAACCAATGCAATTGGTTTTTGCCAAGATCAAGGTAAGGTGAGTGGCAATAAACCAACCTAGAGCTCTTGAGTGCGGTGGCAGCGGCTCCGCATCCTTCCTGAGAGAGGAAGGGGGCGATTGATCGTAAGTTGCATCGATGATAATAGCAGTTAGATGCCACTGCAGGCACCTGAACAGGCATGTTCGTCTTCTCATCTAATTTAACACCTAATCTTTTTACAATGGACAAAGTTGCAACAACTGGGGCGAGTTCGGTGAACTAAAGACTCAGACTGAGAAGTGTGGCCGACCACTGAAGTTTCAATCTTTCCTAGTTCAGTTTCAGTCAGTTTTGAGGCCTCCACAATTTGCTCTAACGGAGACAGTGTTGAAGGTCTCCTTCGCCTTGAAGGGGGCATTTAGGAAACAGAGCAGCAGTGTGTTGTCTGCATGCATGTACAATTTCAGCCTACAGGTTAGAATCACGGAAGCTTAATACACTGAGCAAGTAAAGGGGCAAGGCGGAGCCCTTTGGGATCACATAATCAATAGTGGAGACTTTGGAAGTTTACTGCCCAAAATGAATTATTTGTGTCCACTTCCTTAAGATGGAGGAAACTTGGTATCCTAGTGGCAGTGACATCTGGTAACCCTAAATTTGTGAGCAGATATTGTAGTGGGGGCCCACTGACATACCACCCCTCAAGATAACTTCTGGGTAATATGGGCTATTTGAACAAAGAATAATTCTGCGCTCTGGTTCTATCAGTTAAATGCTGAATCATGATTTGGGTACAGTGTTCAGCTGGAGCTATGGTAGTTGAAAGAAGACCTCCGCTGCTGGGAATCCGCACCTAGAGCGGGAACAGAGGGTAAGATGCTCTACTCAAGAATCCAGCTCTTTTATTGAGTTGTGGCCCTTAGAACTCAGCAAGTACCTAGGCTAGTCCTGGATTGCCCATATAGGACTTCGGCCCGCCTCTGCTTAAACTCCCTTCATTGGCTCCCAATAAGGAAACAAACCCTGTTTAAAATACTATGCTTAACTCATAAGCAAATGTATGGAAACGGTCCCAAGTATTGGCTGCCAAAGCTCCGTTGGTACCAACCCTATAGGGCCCTGCGATCCAGTGATGCTGCCCTGCTTATCCCCTGCAGGATTCACACTGCTAGGCAGGGAGGCCGTGCCTTCTCCTATTTGGCCCCCTCTTCATGGAACAAAATGCCTTATCATCTCCGTAACATGCCTGATCACGGTGACTTCCGTAAAAAGTTAAAGACCTGGCTTTTCGGCAATTAATCTGTGGCCCTCTTTTCTTTTCGGAGTTTCTGCAAGCGCCATGAGACTCTCTGAGTGATATGTGCGCGATATAAGTATCTCTGACTTGACTTACCTGGGCTGTAGAACAGGAAAAGCACAATGCTATGCCAACAACAAACACAGCGCTGTAAAGTGAAGTGGTCATAGCATAAGGTTCACTCATTTAGAATGTAAAGCTACCCACCAAGCAGTACACCTGAGGGATACGTTGGCACACCATGAGTCCCATTGGTTCACCTGTGACCAGGATTCACAGCGGCTCCAATTTAGCTTTACTTTGTAAATTCTCAGGCACGGGGTACTGTGCTCGGCCATGCTCTCTACCCTTTGTTATCGGTACAACTACAGAGCGGAGAAGCTAGCTGTGGCTTCTCAAAGATGCGCACAGTGTAACATCAGGCGGCAGCAAAAGCTGTTGTGCGTAGGGACGACGTTGCAAACAGTAGAATATCCTCTTTCCTTGCTACCTTTTTTCTTTACTTGAAGTCTGTGCACCACAGCTGCCAGTGCCACAATGCCACGCCTGCACCAGCACCAACACCCCACTCCTGCCACCATCCTTCCTCCAGCCTCTGCTGCCTGTAATGTGTCTGTGGGTTGTCTGTAGCCCAGCTGCTCGCACACAGGCACCTCCAGCACAGATGACCACACACACCACAACAATACATAAATATTTGCATATGTTTCATGAAGTTGCTGTTTACCGACGAGTGCTGCCAGTTGGCATTGTGGACCATTGAATCGATGCTCTTTTTGCTACTGATCTCTGCTGCACGCGAGTCTCCATCTGCCCGGGGCATGGCCAGGCTCAGTAGGGTTCATTCTGGAATCCCTGGGTTGCTGCACCTCTGCTCTCCGGAGTGTGCATTCACTTTCACTGTGTATGCAACAGGAAGCGCTGGTATCTGTTCTTATAGCAGGAAGAGCAGCGAGATATGGGTTTGTTGGTGTGGAAGCGGCTGGTTTTTGCACTGGTTGGCAGTGGCACTCAGAAAGCACTGTACAGAGTAAATTGACTCACAGTTGTACGTCTTTTGGCGCCGCCTGTGTCATTTGATTGCATAACACCTCTGATTTAATTAATAACTCGGGTCAAGAGGAAGGAAGAGCCGGAAGTGGGAGGATTTATTGAGTACGAACAAACAAGGCAGCAGGATATGTTTGCTGTCTTTAGCTTGTCGCATCCGGATTGTTAGTGGGAAACTGCGAGTCTTCATTTTTAATACCTGATTATGAAAGGTTGGGTGGTAAGGTGCTGGACCAAGAAAGAGCTGCACATTTGTGGTTTGTGCCACCTTTCATTAGACAAAAAAAGATTAAAAACCGAGGTCAGTATAACACGTCAAGGTGTGGCACTCTGTAGTCTGTGTGCCCTGATGCTGCTCAAGAGCTTTCCTGCCTGCATCACTATTGTAAAAATGTTTTTTTTAAACTGTTCTTTTCCTTGCTATGATTTAGTTTCAGCAACCTCTTGAAGTATACATAAGTAGGAACCGCCTTCATAGCAGTGGAGGAAAAGTTTGATGGATGGCACCAGCAAACATGACTGCTGTCCGTTAGAATTTTTTTAAAGTTTTTTATTTTTCAAAAACAAACTCCCAAAGTGGAAGTTTGTTTTTGAAGAAATTAAAAAAACGAATTCCAGAGGCCTCTACACCATGGGAGTTTTCCCCCATTGTTGGGGGGAGTTGGTAATTGTTCTTTTTTGACGGTTTCTCACCAACAGGATGTGCCTGGCGTTAATACACAGTCAATGAACACTTCTCAACTGTCCACTCTGAATAGGGTTTAGCTCTGCTTGCTCCTCCTCCATCAGGCCATCGGAGGAAGTTTTACACCGAACAAGTACATTTTACTCAGTCGGTGTAAAACTTGCGGTCTGCCTTACTCAACATGGGGCGGGTGGACCTTGAGTTTGGCGGACATGGCGCTTCGTCACCATACAATGGAGAGTACCTGTCTGTCAAACTTTAAATCAGCCCCGGAGTCCCACCTGATTCAAATCTGTACTAACCCTGCTTCTCCCTGGATCACTCCATCACCCTTTCGCCCTGCGGCCCACTGCTTTTTTAGTTGGGAAATTTGAGAGTCCCCCTCTGGAATCTCACTGACTTAAATATGCCCCTGAATGGACCAGCCAATCGCAAGAGTCTGAGAGGATGGCCCTATAGAAATCTTTTTAAACCAGAAAAAAGGAAGGTGCAAGAAGTCCAAACTTGACAGGAAGTCCTTTAAGTTTCTTTTATTCTTATAGATTATTTAAAAAAAAAGAGATCAGCCAACGCGTTTCATTCTTAACACAAGAACTTCTTCAGGGCTGAAACAAGTAACAAACAAATAAAAAGACATCACTACATGTAAATATTACATATACAAATAGCCTGGACATAACAACACAAAAGACCAAAGCATTAAAAAAATATACATATAAAAGATATAATATATGCAGAGGCAAGATGGCGGCTGTGATGTGGGCTGTGTGAACAGCTCTGCTCTCCGACTCCGCTTATTCTTCCAGAGAAACGTATGCTGATTAATGATTGAATCTTCGTGCGATATCGTGCCTCCTGTTCCTGACTAGAGTTGTTATTAAATATCGCATTCGAGGAACTCACCGTATTTCACCGTATCTCCGGTGCTTTTTGGCGGGCTGAATCTGGAGCCTGCCTGTTTGGACGATCCAAGGCTGTGGGTCCCGCCGGTCCGAGCACTCCGGCTCGGAGATTGCTGTTTGCTCGGCTTAGCTTCCGCGACGCTGCGTTCCAGTTCACCAACGGATGTTGCTCGATGTGCTCCGACCCCGTGAGCGCTTCTTTTTGTGGCGTTTTCGTGGATTTTCAGCAGGATTCCAGCATTTGGCTGTCTGTGGAAGTGGTGGATTTCGAGGAGGCGGAAGGATGCCGCAGAGAGCTCAGAAAGCCCAAATGAAAATTCAGACTCGCAGCGTGAAGGTAAAGCTGCCAGTGGAGGGGAAACTGCCCCAGGAATTTGCCGATGGAGCGGGTAATGGGTTGAGTGTTGAGACTTGTAAAAGAAAATTACCTGAATCCCTAAGTATTCTAAAGCCGGGTGTTCTCCCGCTCCATAGTTTTTTTGACAAAAAAACTTTGAAACACACTGATACTGTATCTTCAGCCTGTACTCTCACGGTGGTTGATCCGGTTGTTTCTGCAGATGGTAACACCGGTAACATTGTTGCTTTAATGGACGGGACAATTGTTGCTACAGATTCAACAGTAATAATTGCTGATCCGCAAAGGATCATGGTAGATGGAGTCCAAAATGATCTGTTACAGGATATAGTGGATGATGAATTTTTGGTTGCTACAGATATCAATCACTCAGAAGAAAGTTTACAGGTTCAAGAGGGCATGGAAAATTTCTTCTCTATGTCAGATCATTCGTCTGACGAGAGCTTAAATGACAGTAGGGATTGGGCGAATAACACTGCAGAAAATAGTTTTTCGGATGAAGATGAAGATGGTGGTCATTCGCATTTAATTTCACCCAACGACAGTGCCGCCACAGTAAAGAAACGCAAAGAGAGGGGCTCTCATAGTTGTGCTTCGAATAAAACTACTTCTAAAGTCGCTGAGAATACTTTGTTAGGCATTCCTGCTGAGAAAGATCTGGAAGCACAGGATGGGGCTACAAGGACAGAGATCCCTGCGAATATTTCAGATGGAAACAACCTGGCGGAAACCCCCACTGAAATCACGCTGACTACTATCTATGACACCATGATGGCTCACCGGGCTGAAAGTAAAATGGAAAATCTTCGTACTCAGGCCGTCTGCACCAAACTCAAAAATACCGTCCGTCGTGCAATTAAACTCTCCTCTGAAACAGCGGACAGAGTGACTGAAGCTGAGGCACGCATTCTGGTTTTGGAAGAGGAATCTAAATCCCAGAAGCAAGAACTTGAGACTATTAAAGGCCTTAGGGATGATCTCTCCTTTAAATTGTCGGATCTCGAAAATCAGACTCGTAGAAACAACCTACGATTTCTTGGGATTCCGGAAAAGAAAGAAGGAACCGACGTCAGACAATTTGTGATCGGACTTTTGAACGAGGCTTTTCCTGACTTAAAAGCTTGGGACTGGTCAAAAGAAGTTCAAAGGGCGCATCGTTTTCCTTTTTCCATTAGAAAGTTACGTCAGGGTGAGATAGAATATCCTCGTGCGATTTTGGTCTGTTTTAATAATTTTTTGGCAAGGGAGGAAATCTCAACCCTAGCTAGACCGGAAAAAAAAGCATTTGCTAAGGGATGTTCATTTTTTGTTAGGCCGGATTTCTGTCGGGCAACGGTGACCCAGCGGTGGCATCTTAGACAGCTAATTCCAGAATTTCAAAAAAAAGGAGTCACCGTTTACCTGCAGAACCCGGCTAAACTAAAAATTTTGTGGAAAGGGCAAACTAAATTCTTTTTTTCTGAGATTAAGGCCAAGGAATATTTGCATACACTTTAAATGCTGGCTGTGGTTGGGTACGATCTCATACTATTTTCTCATCATCTAAAACTCAATCTCTCAAGAAATTAGTATTATACATTTTTTTGTATTCTCTGTTTTTTTTTTTTTTCCCTTATTCTATATTAGTATGCGGAGTTCGGCGAACACAGTGCTCCATCTCACAGGAACTGGGAATTCCTGTGTCTCATGTGTTGGGGAGGGGGGTGGGTCGAAGGTCTAGGACCTGGGGGTGGGGGGGGGTGTCGGTGGTGGGGTTTGGGGTGTAAAGCAGTAAGAATTGTTGACCTAGGCACTTTTAACTTGAAAAGGCTGACTTTCACAATGCATTTGAGCAATAGGAGTATTATAATGCTGAGAAGTTTATTGTTTATTATCTTTATTAGGGTTGTAAGATGGGGAGAAAAATAAAAATTTGTTCGTTAAATATTAATGGCTTGAACGATCCTAGGAAAGTAGGGATTCTGCGACATTTGATTCAGCTGCTGAAAATTGATATTTTATGTCTTCAAGAGACACACATTTCTTGGTCTAAGAGAGACATATTGAAAAAGTTGGGCCTTGAACTTTTAGTCTGTTCTAAACAAATGGGAGTCACAAGAGGAGTTGCTGTCCTAATAAAGCAGGGGATTGGGAAATGCGGCAAAAAGCTAGGTGATAAATGGGGTAGATGGGGAATTGCGCAAATCATTATTGATGGGGCTGAATTTACAGTCTGCTCTTTATATGGTCCAAATTTAGATGACAAAGAAATGTTTAATTTTATTAATTCGGAATTAGCTAATTGGAAACAGTCTCTAATTATATGTGGAGATTTTAATATTAACATCGCAGCGAATTGTAATATAAGGGATACATGGAATTATCAAGGTCGGAAGATCCAAACCTATAGAGCTCTTAGGAACTTAATCATGGGGAACGGGCTGATCGATGTTTGGAATAAGCTTAGACCTACAGATCCAGGCTTTACCTATTTTTCTGCGCCACATCAAAAATTAGTTCGTCTAGATTATTTCTTTATTTCACCTAAATCTATTGAAGCTCTGAGTATAGATGTGGTACCACAAATTATCTCTGACCATAACCCTATTGTATTGGAATTTTCACTTCCCTCTACTGAGCATTATAAAAAAAAGCAATGGTCGTTTCAAAGCGACTTACTGCTGGACCAGGAATATCTATCTCATATGGACGGGACTATTAAAGAATTTTTTTCTAATAATAATGATTCTGCATCGATACAAATAGTCTGGGATGCTTTTAAATCGATTATTAGAGGTGAGACCTTGAGTTTTTCGCAACATCGCTTTAAAAAGAAACAAGCCGCATTCAAGGCTGCTTTGGACAAAATAACACAGGCAGAAACAAAATTAGCCCTTTGTATTGGAAATGATTCTGGTGTACAGGAAACCCAAAAAGCTGTATCTTTGGAGCGCTCGGCTGTTTACTCTTTTTTGGCGGATCATGTTGCTGCGAAGTATAAACTGTTTAAAAAAGAATGTTACGAATTAAGCGAACGGACGGGCAGAATTCTAGCTCAAAGGTTGAAACAGAAAGCAGCTACTACCGAAATTTTTAAAATAACTGATCAAAGCGGTGTTGCTCAAGAGTCTACGTCTGGCATATTAAGGGCATTTCGGGATTTTTATCAATCCCTATATAATAAATCGAATGATGGTACTAGTGTTAGGAACGATGTGTCTAATTATTTTTCAAATTTAGACAACTCTTTCTCCCTTACTGAAGTACAAAGTACAATACTATTTGCTCCAATTACTTGGGAGGAGATCGAGGAAGCTATACTCGGCTTAGCCCCCGGTAAAGCGATGGGTCCGGACAACATTCCGTTAGAATTTTACCGTACTTTTCGTAATGTGTTGAAATTAGAGCTATTAAAACTCTTTCAAGAAGCTTTTTCTGGCCGCTCTCCCCCCTCTTGGTCGCCAGCAACAATAGTTGTATTTAAAAAAAAAGGTAAAGATGCCATGGATTTAGGGTCTTATAGACCAATATCTCTATTAACTGCTGACAGTAAGATTTTTTCCAAAATCTTAGCAAACCGACTAAAAGATTTTATGCCTGATTTGGTAGCAAAATTTCAGCATGGTTTTATAAAAAAAAGAGATACGACGGACCATATAAGAAGAATTATTACCCTTCTTGACTGGGCGCAGGCTTCGGGATCCCCAGTCGGTGTGGCCCTATTGGACGCAGAAAAGGCGTTCGATAGGGTCGCCTGGGGATTCCTCTGGTCTGTGCTGACTTGGAAGAGATTCCCTGATGAATTTATAATAGCTTTGAAAGCTTTATATACTGACCCCAAAGCAATTATACGAATAGCTTCTGACACCTCTACTATTTTATCAATAACGAGGGGGACTAGGCAAGGGTGTCCTTGTTCTCCTCTGTTATTTGCGTTATATATAGAGCCGTATCTTCAAAAAATTATGCAAAATGACAACATTCCCCCCGTTATGATCCATCAAATAAGCTATAAAATTTTGGCTTATGCTGATGACGTAGCGATTGTGACTTCTGATATTAAACAGGCATTCCCTAAGATCATAGAAGCAGCTGCCGAATTTGGGTTATATTCTGGCTACAAACTTAACATTTAAAAAACACAGATAATTCATTCTACCGCTGGCTCACCAACTGGACTGACATTATCTAATACGGCCTTGTATTTAGGCGTGATATTGTCAGCGAAAGTAGAAAATATTGTGGGGCTTAATCTCGACCCTTTGCTTGAGTCTACGAATAGGTCCCTTGAGAGGTTAGATAATTTACATCTTTCTTTGTATGGCCGTTCTAATGTCATTAAGATGCTTTTTTTCCCAAATTCCTTTATTTTTTCCGGACTATACCTTTATTGTTTCCATCTAGTTTTTTTACTAAATTAGATAGGATAATTTCAAGATTTTTATGGGGATACAAACGAGCGAGGAGGTCCCTTACTTGGTGCACTCTACCTCCGCTTAGAGGTGGCTGGGGAATTCCGAAGTTTCGTTTATATTATTTGGCGGTATCACTTAGATTGATGAGTTTTTTAATTTTTCAAGGGATAGTCCTGGATGACTATTTATATCCATCAATATACACAATGATTCTTGGTAGCCAAGCACAAAGATGCTTAGTACGTTTTACAGAACCAAGCTATTACAAGAAGACAAGATTTAAAGTTATGGAAACAGCCCATCAGATATGGAAAATATGTAAACGAAGACTTCGTCTGGATAGCAATTTTAATTTTTACACGCCTTTATTTGATAATCTTATGTTGCCATCAATCTTTACGGATCATATTATGCAGCGCTGGCAAAGCCTTGATATTTGTCAGCTAGGGGATTTCTTTCCAAATGGGCAATTCGTAACATTTGCTTATCTTCAACAACAATATAATTTACCTAAGGGAGATTTTTTCAAATACCTTCAAGTACGCAGTTTTCTAAATTCTAAAAATTTAGTGAATTCTAACAAGATTAAGAAACATGAAGTATTAGAATGCTGTTGGAAACAAAATAGAATTGGGGTGATTTATCAGGTTTTGATTAATGGTTTAGAAGATAATCTTGAATCATATAATGCAAAATGGCAAAAAGAAATGGGTATTGAAAATATTAATATATTGGACGCTTTAGTTTTGTCGGATCAGATATTAAGTAATGGATCTCTAAAAAGCCAATGTTTCATGAGTATTTTTGATTTATACTATACCCCTGCCAAGTTATTAAAATGGAAAGGGAATGTAGGAGATAAGTGTAATCGTTGTGGCTGTTTAGGCGCAAACTCTACTCATATGTTTTTCTCCTGCCCTAAATTAAGTCTATATATTTTTGAAGTCCAAAAGTTTTTAAATCAAATTATGAACGTTCCTTTTGTACTTTCTGTTGATCTCGTAATACTTGGTGTCCAAGCAAACCCAGCTCGGCTGTATACACTGGCAGAAGAAGGTTTTTTATTTATATCGATGTCTATTTATAGATACTGTATCACTTCCCATTGGCTTGACGCTGATCCTCCATTATTCTCTCAATGGCAAACCAAACTGTTATATATTTATCAATTAGAGAAAACTGTCTATTGTCTAAAGGGGACGAAAAAGAAAAACTTTGGCTTAAAAATTTGGGCTCCAATTCATAATTGGATAGAATGTTAATTATACGAATTGTCTAAATTTGTTTAAAGTTGCTATTATTTATTCAAACAAAAAAAAAAGTCGCTCAGCTGTTTAACAATGTTATGCCTTGTGTAAATTATTGGATATATAATGCTCGGTCAACTATTTGTCTGCTGCCGTGAAAATCAATAAAAAAAAATTTAAAAAAAATAAAAAAAAATATAATATACATATATATCTATATTTATATATATAGATATATATGTATATATACAAAGACACAAAAAGTACAATATTTATATAGACACAAGACAATATAAATATATATGACAAGTACAACATATATACTTGTTAATATAAAAATACACATGATCTACATTCTTCTGAAGTTTGAAAACCAGATATAAAAGCAAGATTATACATCTATAGCTACGATTAATGCCAAAGGCTAGACCAGATATCACAAACTTAGCAAACAGTTTCCCTATAGAAGTCCTCTACTTTACAAGGCACGCTCCTGTACAGCAGCGTGGAGCGCTCTGCCCTCATGCCCGACTCTGACAACACTCGTGAGCTGTAGGGTTTCTCACAGCAAAGCTCCTGTGTTCAGTCGCACTCAAGCGGCGCCTCGCTCCGGGATCACTCACGGCTCGCTGAGCTCAGAATGGAGGTTTGCTTTTCTCATTTGAGCTTGAGGGGAGAGTTGGTCAACTTTTTTTGTTCCTCTGTGTCACGAGCCCTTTGTATCACCCTATTATTCATGTCCTGAAAAAATCCAGCTGATGAAATGAAAAGAAAAAACTTTTCCTTCTTGAACTTGTTGCTTGCCTCCTTCTGTGTTATGTCTGGATTCTGTCACAGATCCATTTAGCAAATAAAGATATGTAATGCATGTAAAATAGTCCCCACTTGGAGTGGATTTGCACCAATATTTTTCCTGTGAACAATCAATTAATATTCAAGGCATCACATTTCTCTTGAAATGCTCTTCATGCTCAAGACCCCAGGTTTATGTAGGAAAAGCCCACCCCTCGCTCCAGCTGTCACATTCAGTTGTTCCTATGACCTCAAACGCCTTTTGGGTCCCAAACTGGAATCTTACTGGTCCCAACTGTGCAAAGACTTGTGTACCAATGGTCATCGAGTTATAGCTGTTCGGGCATCCTGCTGCGCTGTGCGCTTTCCATCTGAGATTTAAGGTTCTTTAGCGCCCTGAGGCTTTGGAAGCGCCACATGTTTTTTTCACCAAACACATCAGCTTGAAAACCTATTCTGGGAGGGTGATGGGTATCAAAAACAAGGCCTTGAGTAGAAAGTAATAGGTGGTCCTATGTTTTTGGAAGGGACAGCTGACTTGTGGTTACACTTTCTTCCCACTGGTGCTTCCTGGGTTCTTTTAACTTGGGTGACCAGCACAGGCTGTGCATGGAGGAGCGGCGGAACAGCACCCTGATACAAACTTGACATTGGGGATTCCAGTCACCAACTTGCAAAGCTGATGATGGTGAGAAGGCGGCACGGAGGTGGGGTGGCCTTGTTTTTGATACCCATCACCCTCCCAGAATAGGGCCTTAAATAGCAAGCAGTAATTAATAAATACACGTAACCTACCTTTAACCTTTCGTTTCCTCACTGATGTGTATGTTGAGACCCCAAAACGGACTCTGCATCCGAGTGCCATACCATAGTGCCATGGTCTACTTGGCCACTAGTGGATATTGGTTCACTTTGAATGCTCATATGGCTGACGCCCCCCTAGGACCTGCGTGCGTGTCGCTGCGCAACAGGTCATTAGCGGTCACAGTTTCACCCTCAAGGGGCATAGGGCAGACGTCTCCTAGGACTCTAGTGTTACCGTACAGCAGGTTTTTTTAGCGGTTAGTGTTTCACCCTTGATGGCATATGGCAGATGTCTCCTAGGGCCTTAGTGTCTCCGTGCAACAGGGTCATTGTTTCAAAATTGATAGACATATAGCAGACCTTCCCTTGGAACCGTCGTGCCATCAAGCAATGTGTTGGTAGATTGCCCTTTGGCCTCCCGTGGCATTCCTTGCATTTGCCACCCCGCGGCATCCGCATTGTATGGGGGGTGCTGGCGACTGCCCCCGAAACAGCAGGTAAGCGCGGGAGGTGGCCGCCGCCCACAAAATTCGCACCGCCCTCTCACCCGTGCTATGCCACTATCACTGTTTCACCACTGATGGTCTTATGGCAGAACTCCCCTAGGACCTTAAAGTCACCCTACAATGGGTCATTAATGGTCACTTTTTCACTATTGTTGGGCATACGGCAGACCTCCTATAGGACCGTAGTGCCATCGAGCAACGGGTCATCAGCGGTCATTGTTTCACCATTGATGGGCATGTTGCAGATTGAAATGCATAATTTCCACAAGCGTGTGATCAGTAGAGAACTCTATTAGATGCAAACCATTTCTAGGGATATTGCCAAGGATACTGCATTCCAAGGATAGATCACTGAGGAGCTCAACGTTGGATCGCGATGCCTGGACCTGTGCTAGATTTTCACGATATCCACGCAAAATAGATACTGTTAGGACAAATGTAAATGGGAATCCTGTTACACAGCCAGTGATTATCCTCGAAATCTCCATGAGTGCAGGACTTGTGAACCAACAGTCCTAGGTTAGCACAATGCATAATTAACATGTGTTTTGTTGCCCTCCCTGCAAAGCAAGTGCCATCTTCCACTGACAGATGTGACCTGAACTCTGACAAGAAGATACTTTTGCACTTTACTGAGTCGTTTGTGGCCGCCCATGAACTTAGGCACAGATTCCCTGTCATGGCTCCCATCTAGAAAGTCAGAAATATACAGCGTACCCTATCGCTCCGTTGGATTTCCACAAGTTGATTTTGTTTTTCAAGTTTTGAGTTATTTTAAAACTCTTTATAATTGAAGTAATTAGTGCACTAGTGTCTGCACACTGCAATCAAATGCAAGGATTGTGCACAACAATAGTAAAACAAAACACATTAGGGCAGAATCACAAAGGCTTGTAGGAGTATTCAAAAGAGTGCACCTGTAGTACTATTTTATGTACTCCTACATGGCTTAGTGAATTGGTCCTAAAACATCTAAATGGAAACAATCAGGAAATATTCACATACAAGTAGCACAAGTAAACAAACATTGGCATAGCCAATAGGTCTCGCTTTTGGGACCGTATAAGTGTTTAGCCGTGCAACAGTTGCATAACTAAATACTTATAAGGTCCCAAAAGCGAGACCTATTGGCTATGCCAATGCTTGTTTCTGTTTATTACTGCTCTGTAGTAATGGCGGCACCCGTGCTTTAGCTTAAACATCTTAAGCTAAAGTCGGGTGCCGAGAATGCCTCAAAAATATAGAATTGTCAATTTCCATTCTTTTGTGAGTTGGCCCCAAGTGTTGAGTGGAACAGTAGCAGAAGAAAGGGAGAGGTGCTTGGTATAGTCGGCGTACTCGGGCAGAGACACATGTGAGACATTGGAAGGCTGCGTGATGTCACTGAACTGGCGTCTTGAACTATCTCAGTGGAAAGCCGTACTCTAATTCATGGCTTCAGATTGAGGGCAAATGTTCATGTTATATTCTGGGCCTCGAGGGTAATCTTTATCGTACTTGCATTCCTTTTATTAAGTCTTTTTTGTACCCGGGAATAGTTGCCCTTTACCCCCAGTGATGATGCTGGTCTTTGTGTCCGACCACTCTTGGATCTGAGGTCTCTGGAGCATTTTCAGGTCATACAGGGAGACTCTTGCCGCATCATCCATGTTCCTTCTGTCTGTCTTTGTTTCCTTCCCATTTACGTACGTATGTGTTTGTAATCACTATAGACTTGATTCCCAAATCATTTTTAGGTCTCGCCTGACCCAGCGCATGCGCTGGTCTGGCGAGACTTATTGAGAGGGCTCCAAAAAGTGCTACCAGGCCAGCCTAGAGCTACAGTGCATGTGCGCGGGCGCACGCGCCGCGCTTTACCGCGATTTACTTTCACTTTCGCGGCCACACGGCCGCTTTGATGTTTGATCGCAATCCCGATCACTTTCGCGGCCGCAAGGCCGCTTGGCATAGCCAATAGGTCTCGCTTTTGGGACCTTATAAGTATTTAGTTATGCAACTGTTGCATGGCTAAACACTTATAAGGTCCCAAAGGTGAGACCTATTGGCTATGCCAATGCTTGTTTTGTGAGTGTGTCTTAGTCTGAGACATTCGGGTCCTATTCTGGGGGGATTTGCACAACTAAGTGGAATTTAAATACCTGTATTCCTAAGTGTAAGATCACATTTGTCGTTCACAAAAGGGAATGTTACAACTGTGAATTGACTTGCACCCACATTGAATTATTTAAGTAGGGTGTAATTTTATGTGTGAGTAAATCTGGTCAAAGGAGCAGGTTGTGAGAGTCCGTCCCATGGCATCGATAACTAAGTAGCTGAGAAATAGGCAACAAACTTTCACTGTGGTATCATGCAAGCCAAATGTATTAATTATAGGACACATTTGTAGCCCAAATACACTCATTGCAAAAAGACAGTGCAGCATGAAACTGCAATTCCGTGCAACACACATATTTAATTCCGTACAATTTGTTAAAAACAAAGATGAAGAAAAATCGCCGGGGGCTAATGGTGAGCACACACTTAGAGATAGGACAGGTATTGTGTAGCTATGTGGCTGCTAGGCATGAGATAATTTAGAAACCAGTAACCAGCCCATGGAAACCAGAAAACAATCCTGTTCTAAATGCTGATAGTAACAAAAAAACTAAACAAAATAACAACCAGCCTGATCAACAAAATAAGCGGGATACCTCGCCAAAATTCTAAAGCGCTAAACCAGGGGTCTACAGCCATTTCTGTAATGAGAGCTACTTATGGTTAATGAAAATCATCCCAAGCTAGCAATATTATTAATGCAGACAGGATTATATTAGTGACCACCATATTCAAGATTACCAGCAATGGACACCTCTGTGCACCTGCCACCGTTGACAGCAGTAATGTAAACAAGATTTGTTGAGTTAGAATGCCTTTAGATGAGTAACACATTGCCGGTATAGCTTAGATGCTTTTGGCACCAAGGTAATAATACTAGTAATAAGTGCCCCAGTGCTGCATTATTTATCATTCAAATATCAACTTTAAATGTATTTTGGAAATGTAAAAATGGTCTCCAAATTTTGGTGTAAATATATTAGTGTAGCCAAGATAGGCTTCTAAATTAGTGGGCGGGGCTGCACACGGGAGAGCTACTCACAGGGAGCCGGAGAGCTGCCAGTAGCTCACGAGCTACTCGCTGGAGAAGCCTGCGCTAAACAGTCACAATAGAGCCTAGTGATGCAATACATAAACAGGACGAATCTCAAGTGATTTTATATTCAAGGACACAAATCTTTTTTATTCAAAATATTTGACATTTGGTATAGCATACAATATAAGGGCAATCATTGAATATATATAGTGTCCCTTGGGATCAAATACAAAGATTGGAAAACTAATACAAATGCACGCTCGCCCTGAAAAGACCCAACGAAAAGCCCCAGAGAACAGTCGTACCCTCAGTCAAACAACATATGTCACATTCAAACCACAGATGTAACTCATCCAGCAGCGCACAGACAAACTCAATAAAATCAGGAAACAGAATTTAAAGGATAACAAGGACCAACATCCAGTTCTATTATCTTATATACTTGTATATGTTTATCTGTTAGATGCAACACAAATATCATTAGATTCCATATTATCTTGTGGATCATTAGATTCCAACAGCTGTGTTGATCGAGTGTTCTGGTCCTTGTATTCCAGGCCTAGGTGAGCGCTGAGACGCGTTTCGGTGAAGACCCTAATTATGGACGCACCTTTTTAGGGGGGGCAAAATAGGTAAAACCAGCCGGGAGGGCGAGATCTCATGTAAGGCGATACAAGAGAATAACTATATATAATACGGGTCGAAAAACATGGCAAAAAGGTTTCTGCACAATAAGGGGGAAGTTACCTTTACAAGGACCACAATGCCTCAACCCCAAAAGAATTCATCAAAGGATTGATCAAGAGCGGGGGAGGGGAAATCCCCTATTCCATAGGTAAACTGGCGAAAACACTCTGCAGGCTTGATAATTCTGTCAAGAGCCCTCACATGCTACAACAAGGCACGATAAGCGCGTTCGAGCAAACATCCGCCTGCCTGTGTACTGTTGTATTCAGGGATCCTCTTTTCTCTTTTGCTAAATGCTGATAGTGTCAACAGTGTTTCGGCTTGCATGTTACTGATGGGCCATCATCAGGACATCTTGAATTCCCAGCACTTGAGCAGGGGTTGGAACATCGAGCCAATTAATGCCACAAGAATGATGCCCTCAGGGGTCAGGTACAGTTGAAGTTGCACAGGCCAGCCGGTCCTGTGTGTTCATCATCTACTGTATACCTAGTATGAAGTCACTTGAATTTACATTTGTATTAAAACAGCAATCAAGAATCAGAAGTCACAGTCTATCGATGGGCCAGCCAGTAAGTACCAAGTGTACCGATGGTATCCCATGCAACCACATAAATCGTTCATAAGGCATGTGTTGAAAGATCAACTTGTTCCAGTTAAAGGGGAAAAAATGCAGTATGATGACCTATACGAAAAATACGGCATTAACTATCTGGATCATTCCCCGTTCAGTTTTTCGCTGCCATTCCTCCCTCTTTCTCAAAAAGGATACATTGGTCGAAATAAGAGCAGCGTCTGTGTGTGAACACCGCGTGCCTGCGTGCGATCGGCTCTGTCAGAGCGCGCGCCTGTGTGTGAACACCGCGTGTCTGCGATCGGCTCTGTCAGAGCGCGCGCCGGTGTGTGAACACCGCGTGCCCGTGATCGGCTCTGTCAGAGCGCGCGCCTGTATGTGAACACCGCGTGCCCGTGATCGGCTCTGTCAGAGCGCGCGCCTGTGTGTCAACACCGCGTGCCTGTGATCGGCGCTGTCAGAGCGCGCGCCGTGGTGCCCACCCCCTTCCACCCGCCTTAATGTGGAAAACAGACCTGCAGTGCTCGGCATGTGAGGAAGCGACTCTCACTGGGGCTTATCAGAGCGAGCTCATTAAAAGTACATTAAGCTATAATAAAACACATTCTTCCTTTTCAGACGTCAACAAAGGAGAGAGTTTGCCGGCTAGAGTGAAAGGCTGACACCGCGGCATAATCACATCTAGTCCTCCCTGATAAATGCCCACACAGGTTAGCGGGCGTCTTTTTAAATAACCTTTGGACAGCACCAGCATGCTCCTAGAAGCCTTTTCCTGTACTGTACACAGCCGAAAAGGAACGGAGCCCTGATCATGCGAGCTGCAGTTTCTCAAGGGGGGGGGGGGGGGGGGGGGAGGGGAGTTGTAGAGTTTGTTTCTTTAGATTAATATGAGAAAGAAAAAAAATCTCTTCAAAAAATGTATTCAGGAATTAAAAGGGTACAGACGAACGTGAAAACATATGTACGATCTGCATTTGTATACTCAGGCCCTGATTAGGAGTGGCAGAATGTCAACCTAAGTAAAACCTCTGGGCGGAATACCCCACAGAATTACCAGGCCTGCAAACTCCAATGTTGCTCTATTCAGCCCCTCTCCCCCCACTCCCTCCCCTCCGCCAATGCCCTGACTTCCCGTTTCCAGCGAGACATACCCCCACTTCCCCCACCCCACACACAAACATGCTGAGCAAGCGGAAAATAGCAGTGACTTTTTCCCTGTCTCGGAGAAAACACAAGGAAAAAAACACAAAAAAACAATATATCTGGTTCCCTGTTTGGTTATTCCCCATTCTACGGAGATAACGTGCAATACACAGTGATATTCAGGCTGTGTTATGTTGACAAACTACCTATCACAAGGCAAATACTCACAACAGCAGTAGGACACAAATGGCTTCCAGATCTCAATATTTGCCCATAATTTTCTCAAACAGCAGGCATTCTGACTGTGCACTTCGTGGCAGCTTCTCTTGCCCATTTTTCTGAAGATGCACGATTTATGTCTCCTTCGCAGCCTGAAGTTATTTGTGAAAATGAGTTTTATCTGTAACACATTGTTAAATCCTCATTTAAGCAAGATTATTCTTAAGAAACAACTCATTGGAAACACGATTCCGGTCTGGAGAAATCGTGTATAGTTACAACACTTCTTTAAAGGCTGCTTAGCATTAACCGCAAGTAGATAAGATACGTTTCAACGAACTGCGGTCAGCGCCAACGTTAGGAAAGAGCGAAACTAATACACGAAGGATAAAAAAACAGGAGAATTGAAGGAGGCGGGATGGGACTGGCGGAGCCAGAAGCTGTGGATTCGATCCTGGGGATACCCTAATGTGGGATCGCTGTTACAGCAGATTAGTACAGGTTTCAACAACCGAAAACATTGTAACTGCCTTCATTTCATCGCATACCATTACATGTAAAGTGAAGTTCACAACACTTCCAAGGGCTTTTATGTTAATGTCGGGGTTAAGTAGCTAAAACGCCCCGCCCCCTCCTTCCGATAAATCACGATTCACAGATCTGCTTGGCTGCCTTTCTTGTTTGTAGCCGGTCTGGGGAAACAAGTTAGAATTACGAAGCTAGGGAAAAAAAGTATAACAAATATTAGACAAGTTAGAGAGGACCCTGAATGCTGACCCAGGTCTGGTAACAGAGTCCCGCCTTAAATTCCCTCCAGGTCCTGTTGTGGTAGCCCCAGAGCCCTGATTGTATGTTTGCAAGGGTGGAGCTAAGGGTCTCTCCCCACTCATTTCCACCACAGATTCACTACACCAGCATCGGCTTTTCACCTGAGCCCACTTCTGTTTTTCAAGATCCAGACAGTAGATCAGACCAGGAAGGACCAAGCAGAGCCGCCTGACTCCACTGTGTGTTTGATGTACCTTTCAGGGCCGGCTTTAGGGCGATGCTAGCAGTGCGGCCGCACTGGGTGCTGACCTGGGGGTGCTGGCCTCAGGGGAGCACTGTGTTTATCAATAACTTATGATATGAAAGCACCTACTGCAGAGTTCCTTGTGCCTCCAGCTTTCAGGCAGCAATAAAAATGTGAAGTTAACTTTTGTGATTAATGTTCCTGCTACAGAGAGAGATCGGAGTTTTGCCTAGTGGCAGTTTTGACTCACCATAAAGTAGTGCAGAGGATTAACATGCCTGCTGCAAAGAACGCGTACCGTGCAGATCACAGGTCCGTATTTTATGTGGCTAGCTGAGTGGATTAGTAAAGTCAGCCTTTACCAGTGCTTTAAAACAAATGAAATGTTTGTGAGAGACGGCCTGAGGAGGGATGAGGGGCACTTATGCACGATAGAAGTTAGGGAATTCAAGGAGGAGGTCATTGGGGTGAGGGATACCAAAAAAGATTGTCGCATCAGGCGCCACCAGTGCTAAAGCCAGCCCTGGTACCATTGATAATCCAATAACACAGCAAATTTCCACCCACTTACTTATAGCCCTAAAGATTTACCATAAAATAATTGTGAGTATTGTAAGCCACCTTCTAAGGCACTACACCTAACCAAACTCAACATTGGTACCGGAAATGCAGGTAGACATACCCAGAATATGTCTCCTTTCAGTAAATCTAACAAAACTCCTTACTTGATTTCTAAATGTTGTATTTTGTCACTTTGGGGGAGTTGGAGGTCGAATCATTGCACATCCTCCAAAAATGAAATCATAATCCCCAAAGAGACGATATACAGGACTATAGATTGATCGGGCAACAACCTGGTAACCTATGTTATGCAGTATACGTTGGATGGGAAAGGCTCACCAACACTTTTGTGGCATGCTTCATCATAGGTTGTCTATGATGACGCATGCCACTAAAGGTTTGTCATTCTACTATACACTGTATAATATAGGTTCCTAGGTTGTTGCCTGATCAATCTATAGTCCTGCATGCCACTGCATCTTTATAAATTGTGTATCTGAATGTTAGGCCTGATTCAGTTCACCTAGCTGACATCTGTGACCTAATATAGCAGCATGCAGGCTCGTGAGAAGCTTTTGTGGGGCCTGGGTCAGTAACATCATGCGCGCCCCTGCCTGGTGCTTGACCATTTCGTTTAAAGGAAAACAGTGCTCTGGCACGCGTTTCCAGCTAGCTCCAGTATATAGTGCCACCTAGTTGAAGCGGACGATACCTTTTTCATGGATATATCACTACAGCGACTATCCCTACGTTTGTGCTATATAAATTCAAGGAGTGTCATGAGATGTCTAAAGGCTGGGTGGATACTTGCCAGCGGGGTTTGAAGAGCAGCAAACACAGGGTCAATGCAGGGCAGCCAGGTGGATCGGCCGGTACTCCTCGAATGCCTGTGGTACTTGTGGAATGCCTTTGCTGTCCCTGGTCTCAGGAGTCAAGAAGAAAGCATCAATAACAGGAAGTTAACAGGGCTCTTGAAGTCCTCTTTACTTGCTGTAAATCCCCAGTAGATGTTTTCCGCAGTCTTGTCAGTGGCAAACAGGAGGTTGTCGGGCGGGGCTATAGGAGGGACTACATGGCAACCCTGTGACATCATCACGGGTTGACAGAGTTTGTGACGTCACTTCTGCTGGTCCCACCCTTATGGTGAATCGAAGCCAATGAATGTGACTACACTCAGTATGGAGCACTGTAGATGGTCAGTAATGCTATGTTGTCCGGGGAAAAGTGGCCACCATTTCTGCTCAATGGACATTGGCGAACTGAAATGTCCTGTATTTAATGAGCAAAAAGAAAAGAGTGTTAGCAAAAGATTCTAGGTGCAGCGTATGGAACACAAGTTGATTTGGGAATTGCATATACATTCCTTGTACTATTGCAGCGCCACTCAGTTGCCCCCAAGATAATACTTAAAATGATACATATAAACTATTTGACCTCAAAATCTGAATTATCAACGTTTGCTGTGTGCCCTCTGAGATTGGTTAGTGGTCATTTTTCTCCACATCCAGAGTCAAAGACATATTCAAATTGGGTAATTGTAAGAAAATGTGGTATTAGGTGGAGGGGGTGAGTACCCACCTCAAGTTATAACTAAACAACCAGAACTTTTGTCAGGGTGAACCACTAAAGTCACTAAATAGACCTGAGCTTAACCCCCTAGCAGCTATGGCACAGAACAAACAGGCTTAACTTAGAGGCAACGTGTATATTATCTATGCACTATGCAACAGTAATATAGTCAAAACACAACACAAGAAAATTCACAAACCAATTTAGAACAATTGAGCATGTTTTAATAAATACAATTGCAAAAAGAAGAATTGATGGACAGAATTCACCCCAGTACAAAGAGATGGGCCTAAATCATCGTTTTTTGTGTTCACTATGCCATTCCAGTTTGGACCCAGCCATATGCAAATCAGTCTTGACCCTGCGCCCAATGGGAACAGTCCAGCCCGAACTGCCAGGCCAGGTGCTCCCTGGACTGGAAACAAGCATCCTAGGACCAGTTTCGGGTATTCACCCCTCTTCAGCCACGATAGCTTGATTCCAGTGGCATGGAGAGCACGGGACCCACGTCTGGGCATACCGTCCCACTCGGGGTGACAAATGCAAAAAGAACAATTGATGGACAGAATGCAGAACAATGTCATACATCAATAAATACAATGACACCAAAATGACAAAAATCCAATAAGGGAAAACTGAGTTAAGAATTGTTAAAGTTTACATTTCAAAATAGCACCAGAAAGCGTTATGTGCCAACTGCTTTCATCTGGAGGCATTTGACTGGTACCTTGGACGAAGTTAAGGCTGACCTCGGTTGAGTGTGGGTCCAATACAGAGGACCTGGTAAAATGAAAGTCTCAATTCTTCAGCAGGGTAAGACAGCAGGCTCCGGCCGAAGAGGGCTTCACTGGACAATGTTCCAGTGAAGCTGTTTACTTTTGATTGGAAACCTCAGAGTGGGAGAAATTTGAATTTGGTGCCCAAAACAGGTCTCTGGTCGGCTAGATATTTTTGGCGCTTGCACCCGGTGAAGATTTCTACCTTCTGACTTAAGTCACTTTTTTGAGGCCTGGATTCTTCCACTGGGACAAGGATCTAGCTAAAGAGGGCTACACGAGGCGGGATACCTTCCCCGCAAGGTCCTCCTGAATTGGATTTGCTACTACGGAAAAGTTCAAAGCAGGAACACACTGAATCTTGGCCCGGTCATTCCTGGCAAAAGAACAGAATCAGAAGAGCTGACCAAAATGTCTCGAGTGGTCTGTTTTTTGCCGGTTAGGGTTTGCTTTCTGGCCTGTGTGGTCTGTTTTCATAAAGGTCAGTGGATTACTATGAGATGCAATAGGTGCGCAGAACAGCAGCAGGGGCTGAAGGGCCAGAGGGCCAGTTTGTAGGGACGCAATCTGTAGGAAAGTCTCCCATGCATTCTAAACCTGCCCCGCTGCCACCTGCCGCTGCATGCTTTATATGCACTTGCTGCCAGGAATTCACCCCTAAATTTCTTAAGGGAATATAATATGCCCGGTAACCTTTATAACAATGCGTTAAAAATCTGTCCTGCTTGGCACCACATTACAGTCTCAATGTGCCTGAAAAATGTACCGCTTGCTACAATTTCTCACGAAAGTGCATACATACCACTTGGCACGTCAGGAAAAGTCTCCAATCACCGTTCGTGAATAGAGGGTGCTTTTCTTTTTGGTGCCTGAGCCGGTTATGTCCTAGTAGTCCAACCCAGAGCTTAGAAACTGCATACATACGTTCTTTAGCGCTATATAAAGAAATATACAGCGCGTTATTGTTCTCTTTATTACTTTGGGTGGAGGCGTCTTTCTGTAAAGTTACTACGAACCGGTGCGGTTATTGGGGCTTGGCGACGCGCAGCGCCCACTCGCCTTCTCAGCACTTGCAGCACACGGTCAGGGTGTGAGAAGGACAGACGCTGGCCCCGAAGGTGGGAGCTGGCGCAGACTTCACACGCCGGGTCACCGAGGCCCAGCTGCCACCAGCCCTCCCATCCTTGCATTCCTCGGGACAGAAGACACCGCCAGGGGCCCCTGGAGCGTGTATTTCTGGAATAAGGCGAAAAGCTGTTGACCTCCGCAGTTGCTGATGCTGCTGGACTATCAGTCAAAGTTTGTCAGAGGTGCAGGAAGGACATGCTCCAATCAGACGTGATTAACGGACTGGGAGGAAGAGGCGGTGCTTTAGTCAGTGATGCACTCTTGAGTGATGGCGAATCAAGCCAATAAACTTTTGATAACGTGAACCAGAGGGCCGAGGGCGCCTCACTCAGCTAGTACTGCAGAAAACCTCTCCTGCCACAGGCATGGAGCACTGTGTGAAACGCAAAAGTCATTGCTTGAGTCACAAGTTACTCCACAACACCACTCTTCTTACCTCGGTGGTAGGGTAAAAGCTCATGTATTCATCCGCGGCTCTTAAGTCCACATCGGAAGGTCTGCTACTGTATACCAGTGAGTAACTAACCATCGGGAGAGGGATGTCATATGACGGCAACCCGTAGGGACCAAAATGTGAGTGACGATTTGAGGGCATGGGCATGTAATTTTAAACATTGTTCCTAAATTGTATTGCAAACGAATGTCATAAGCACCCTGATTTAGGAATTAACCTCAGGGGCACCCCTATTTTTTTCAAACTATGGGCAGCAATGTAGGCGGAGCTGCTAACACCACCGGATGAGCTACCCCTGTAGATTATTGTGGACTAGTGCAGATCTGAGCCATAAGACATGGTTATATCGCATTGGGGGACTTGGGCAGACAGGTGGCACAAAGTGCTTGATTCCCACATGAGGGGACACAGATGGGGGAGGTGGTCCCCAAAGGATTCTCCTCAGATCCAAAGTAGTCTGTAGTCACCTGCACGAGTTATAGGTTCAATCTCACGGAGCCATCTCCCCAGCATATGCCCTGAGGGCAACCAACCTCTCAGTCCATAGGAGTGTGTAACCCGGAGTACATTACAGTAGGGTGAACGATTCATCAATCAAAATATTACTTCTGTCCA
The DNA here is from genome assembly GCF_964204655.1 of Triturus cristatus. NCBI lineage: Eukaryota > Metazoa > Chordata > Amphibia > Caudata > Salamandridae > Triturus > Triturus cristatus. Next base: position 231,518,592 of record NC_140589.1, on the reverse strand, counting down.
CTTCATCAGTTCAGATGACATGCCCCTATGGGTAACACATGCCATAAAGGTTGTGTTTCGCCTGCCTCACAGTATGGACAGAAGGCAAAAGTTCCCCTCGATGCTAAAGAATGGATAGTGGCTGGATTTATGTAGCAGCTGGTAGAAGATGAGCCCAGTGTCTATGTGTGCATCTACTTTACATTCAGGCAGAGCACAGTTTTTAGGTCGAGCCTGGGCAGCGCATGCGCTGCTCTGCCAGGCATGCTGTATTCGAGTGTGGACTTGAAGCCCCACCCACTCTCCGTCCATATTTGGCTTGTGTCATTGTCCTTCGTAAATGCTGGCTTCTGATTCAGTAAGAGGCTTGCTAGTCCCTCATTGGCACTGCCTTGTCTACATTTGTAACCCCCCATGAAGACTGGTCCTTTTACTTCTGTTGTTACACAGTATGTCTTATTTACTCTGTAAGCACTATTTTCTTTAATGAGTTTCTCCTACTGCAGGCACGACATGCTTTCCTGCAACATTCAGCGCGCCATGCGCGCTTTCACTTTCCAAGCAGCCCGGGACAATGGCGTTCGCTTCTTTGAAGTGCAATAGGTTTTGTATTTACAAGAGTTTGAGCTGTTGGCATTGTAAATGACAATACCTTTTATTTATGTGTTAATTATCAAAACAGATAAATAAAAGGCATTGTCATTTACAATGCCAATAGCTTGAACTCTCGCAAATGCAAGATCTATTGCATTGCAAATGCTTGTTATAATTGATTATTCAATAGTGTTCAGTGTTTTGGTTTATGAGATATGCTGCCTCAGCTCTAACCATGTTTATGGGCTGCTTTAACATGGTGTGAGCCACTTAAGGTGCGTATTTACTCTGTATGAATCAGTGCTGAATGTGTTCTAAGGTAAGTGCCAGGGTCCAAGGTATTTCATGAGAGGCTATTGCAGCTTTCACCACCCCCTGTCGCTGTCAACGCTGCCACATGCCAGTACCACTGCAACTACTAACCACCACACTCTTACAGTTTGGCCCAGATGCACTGGTATTACACATTTTTCCTGTACTTGTATTGTTAAAAATGCTGCTAATATGTTCACTTCAAACTTAGACAAACAGCGCCACTATATGGTGAACTGTCATAAGAACTGATGTTGAGCCGGAAATCACCGGCTCAAATTAAGCACTGGTATGGCTCCATGTTTTAAATACCTGCTTACAAATGTGCTTCCATTTAGTCTGTGTACTTTAGACACTAGTAAATGTGATATTTCTTGTGTCTACTGTAGACACTACGAAACGTGATAACATTTCTTGTGTCTATTTTTATTTATTTATTTATGCGATTTATAAAGTGCACAAATACCCTTGGGGGTCTCGGCGCCCAAGTACTTTTCAACATAGAAAATGTGCTAACATTTCTTGCATCTACAGTACTCATGTACATAGCAAATGTGATAAAATGTATTATGTCTACAGTGCTCACCTAAGCAGGGAAAGTTTGTTCCACATTTTACAGTACTGTCTGTGGTGATTGAAATTACAATTGAACTGAAGACTGATGTTTTGCTGTGCTCTGTTGTATACCGGCCGTCCATGATACACTTAGCTTTAGGATGGGACTTTGGTTGCTACTAAATAGGTCCAAAGAAAGCCAAGTTAGTGTCTGTTGTACTATGGTTTGGTATTCTATATCTCTCGACATGCAGATCTTTTAACGAGAACCCTTTCTAATGCACGTACCCCACCTTTAAAATCCCTTTTGAAATATATTCCATAAGATCATTTCTACAGAGCGAGTGTAAGAACCAAGAAGGCTGAGGTAAAAGGAAGCTGCCTCATTTCATCAGTATCACATGTGGGACGGATTCTCGCTTATAAAATGAAAGAGGCCGCCTCTGATTACGGACGATAAAGGCGAAGAGGTGATGGAGGCTGTATTAGTGGCCTGTTTCAGATCCTTAACTAGTCCTTGTATCATGTATATATGCTAGCATAGAACAAGACTTCGATATTTTTCTTCATACAGTTCTCAGAAAAGTGTAGCTCCAGAAGAGGTCCCCCTTCCGAAGCCCCAAGCACAGTAGAGAAAATTAGAACCACTATATTTAGTCTATCTACCGGTAAAGCTTCTGGGAAGGATTGCATTCCAGCAGAGTTTACAATTCATTAATGCTTTATTTGAAAGAAGTAAAAAACTGGCTTTTTGAAATTGTATATAAATATTTGTTTTTCCAAACAAGGGGTGAGTCAAAGGCTGTTGGGGAATTATATCAGCCATTTCTTCTCTTAGCTTAGATGCAAAAATGTATTCAAAAACTCTTGCAAGCCATCTTGGCGGGATGATATTAATGATTTTAAGAGTCGCTCCCTGGTGATGTTGATTGATTGGCTGCCTCGTGGACCAAGAAAATGAATAAAGAGATTTTGGAGGATTTGCTCAGACGAAGAATTATTAGAAGCACAAAAACTTTATCAGTAGCATATCTGGACTTACAATACTATTGAACATTATATATGTTGTATTATAACCTTATTGGGTTATTGCTCCGAGGATGTCGGTGGATTCGAATTGTCCTAGATGAGGTGCAGAATTATGCAGATGATCTGCGCATGCTCATCAGCTGTCAGACACTTGGACGGTTCTGGGATATCATGTTGTATAATTTAAGTGACACCAATCTTGTTGTGGACACTAAAACTATAACTTTTGGTATCAATGAGAATCGAGATAGAAGCAGTGCTGTGTGTATTAATTTATTGCTATGATTGTAACTCAGTTATGCATCGCCAGACACTGGATGAAACAAGATCCTCCAAGTTTTGAAGAGTGGTGGACATCACTGTGCAATATTTATGAAATTGAAATTTCGTGTTATGGGAAGATGGGTCAGGCGGTAGATGAAAGGAGGTTGCTATATGCAGACCACTGGCAGAATGGCTGAGTTGTGAAGTCTAATCTAAGCAATGTAATACAACATGAAAAGGTCTATTCCTTTCTGCTTGGAATGTTTGGTTGTTTAAATATATTTTCTTTGTTTCTAACACGAATAAAAAGAATGAAGGAGAAATTCTGTAGAGGGTCACAGGCCAAAACTCTACAACGAGAGACCACAAACTATGTGCAGCCTGTATAGGGTAGGGATACCCAAGTGTACTGCTACAATCGATATCATTTTTGATTTATGGGCTCCTTAAACAATGACAAAAGAGGTATAGCAGTAAACAAGTTTGAAGTTGGTCATGTAGGGTTGGGCTTATGTCGCCCCCAAATGGTACAATCCAGTTAGTTGTCAGGATAACCACTATGAAGATCCACGGCGAAAATTTAGAGGGTGAATTTCGATTGATTTTTGTAGTACTATGAAAGAGTTCTGAAAACTTCACTGGATTTAAGTATTTGGGTGTTCAGTGAGGCAAGACACTCAAGTCAAAAAATATAGGAAATAAATAAGTGTTACTTGACAGGAATCTGTGCTCAAATTTAATATCTGAAGTGTTTTTAGTTTTTAAGAATCACAATAATACCAAAAACAACAAAAATAATAATTCTTTCAGCTGGACGAGTGCATATTTTTCCAGGCCCTGTGGTGCAGCTAGCATGTGGTTCCCTCTGGGACTTAGACATCGTATCTGGCCGTGATGCAATTTCCTCTGTCTCGTGCTGGTGGCCTGAGGAGCTGTCAACACTTCCGGCTTCCTTTGTCGACGACATATGGCGGCCGGAGTGAGTGACTTGTTAATATCCGATGACTTCCTGCAGTCGGCGGATGGCGCAGTATAATAACGGCGTAATATTACATAACGTGATTTTGGCATTGACGCAAGAAGCTCTAATTGTCTCAATTCTCATCTTGCCTCTGAAGGGCTGAAAGATGAGGAGACGTGGGCTCCTTCGCTCTGACACGCCTGCCTGGGCTGCCTGCCCTCACAGAGAGAGGATGCGGGGTGTTGATAGGTCTTCAACGAGCAAGAGGATATGAGCCCTATGGGTGAGGGGGGTGGGGGGGTTAAGGGATTCGCAAAAATCCCCAGTAATAACGCAGTTTTTATGGTGCAAGTCTTTTTAATAAAATTTGATTGTGAAAAGGTGCCCTCAACGACATCCAACAGGCAGGAGGGGCAAGTGAGGTAAACTTGAGGGAGGAAGGGGGAGGGGATAGTAGAAAGAGAGGAGAGGTGGGGTTAGCTCAGTGCAATAGTGTCTCTAAGGAGTGTGAGTCCACTGAGGAGGGCGAGAGGTAGCCACCTGCAAACAATAGCATGCAGGCCCATCTTCTAGGTGGTAGATGAAGATTCAGCGTCCGTGAGCCAGTGGACACGTAAATATCTGGGGCAGGTGAGTTCTCTGAATTCCTGCGCAGTAGCGACTCACACAGGTAAGAGCGGTGGGGCGGGGTGGAGGAATTCGACAGATGACTGGATACGTAATATTAAATAAATAAAACCACGTACTTTGCGCTCGCCGCATCGGTGATGCGGCGAGCGCGAAGTACTTGGTTTTATTTATTTATTTACTATTACTTATCCCGTCGTCTGTCGTATTCCACCACTCCCTACTCCGCCCACCGCACTTATCTGTGCGAGCCACTACTGTTTCTGCGCTAATATTTGTATGCAGAGTTCCCACAGTTTATGAAATTGCTGCAGGATATTCTCCACATCTACTGTCATCTTTTTTATCCCAGCTAGGTCACAAAGTTTGTGCATCCAGTCAGAGTGGGTTGGCGTTTCATCTGTGACCCAATTAGCTAGGACAACTTGCTTTGTTGTGAAGAGGGCGAGTGCCACCACTCTTCGCTTGCGGGGCCGCATGGAGTATGGCAGTACATTGGGTAAACCCAATAAAATGTAGCAGGGGAAGGGAAGCGTGGAAGTTTCGTGTCGAAGATTCTGTCGATATCATGCAGGACTTCTTCCCAGTATCTATGCATTTTGGGGCAGCGCCAGAGAAGGTGGCTGAGGGTGCCTGTCGCTCCGCAGGAGCGCCAGCATTTATCTGAAGTGCCCGGTTTCCATGCCGCTACTCCAGCTGGGGTGTAATACCAGTAGTGAGTAATCTTGAATAGGGTTTCTATTCCTGCCGTGCAGGTGGCAGAGGAGCGGGTTCTATGCAGAATATCTGCCCAATGACACCATTATTCATATAGTGTACCATTACCGCTCTTCTGCTGTTTCCAAGTGCTGTACATAAAATATGTGTTATTTCCTCATTTAATGGTGCTCAATTTACCAACCTCAAAAGCATAGAAGTCAAAGTATGCACAGGGGCATAATGCAGGACCCTACTGTAGAGTGGGGCTATCAGCCCTCCAGGGCCCCTTACCCCAACCCTGCCAGGGGCCCCTGTTCATCCCAAGGCCAATGAATATCAGTAAAATATAGGAGACTGGGGGCCCCTCATCACATTCTGCAAATGGGTCCATTAGTTTCCGTTATGCCACTGAGTATGTCTTTCCAGGATTCAGACTTGTGGAAGACAAATCACTACAAAAGTCAGTGTCTGTTAGCTCACTGAGCTGTCTTGCAGGGTAAGAGTGATAAGGGAATCTGCCAAATTCATATATTTCTACTGCTCTGGGAATGTTCATTAGAATATCGTTTTTTTCTTTTTTTTGTCGACCAGAAACATATTTTTCCCTGATGAAGTATCTCTACTCTACAAACACAAGGAGATGATGGACAGAGCACTGAAACTTTTCAGACACTCACCCCCAGTCGCAGATCTGGGGTGAATTCATCATCGTTCTTTAGCTCACTTCGCCACCCCAGTTTAGACCTGGCTATATGCAAATCTGTCTTGACCCTGTGCCTCATGGGAACAGTCCAGCCCGAACTGCCAAGCCATGCCTTCCCTGGACCGGAAACAAGCATCCTGGGACCGGATTTCAGGCTAACAGCCCTCATCAACCAGGCTGCTTGAATCCAGTGGCAAAGTGAGCAAGGGACCCACGTCTGGGCATACCTTGCCAACTTAGTATCTCTACTCTGCCAGCCCCTTATGAAATATGTGAATGTGTTGCTATTTTTCATGCCAACTTTACACTCTCACTGCAGCCTTTTTTTAGCATGCTATGTGGGCACAAATTAGGTGTCCCAAAAAATTGACAAAGATTGTGAATAGCCAAAAATGTATGACTTTTTGATTGTTCACTACCTTTTCAATGGCAACATCCTTACCCTTTACTAAAGGAACACACTTGTTCCGAACCTTACCCCTAAAGTTGGTGAAAAATCTGCAGCACGGGCTCATTTTCCATGGTACTAAGGTCCATCATTGAGGAAAACATAAAAGTGATGATTGCATTGCTGGAAGTAATTCAGCCACTGATAATTCCTCGTGGCCGCATCCTAGTCCATCGTTCTCTTTGCTCACCATGCACCTCCGACATGAACCAGCCAGGTGCCAATCAGCCTTGGCCCTGCTCCAATATAGGAACCGTCCATCCTGAACTGACCGGCTCCGTACCCTCTGAAATCAATCAATCGAGGAGTATTTATAAAGCGCCGCTTATCACCTGAGAGGGTATCCAGGTGCTTGCTGAAGGTCTCAGTCGAAAAGCCAGGTCTTGAGCCCCTCCCTGAAGTTGGTCAGCGTAAGGTGCTGGTTTTGGCCCAGTGAGGCCTCGTTAGAGAGTTGTACCTTGAATCCGGTGGCGCGGTGAGCGCGGGACCCAAGTCTTGGCAGGGCATCGTAGGCCATGGCTTTTTTCCACAAAACGCCACCGAGATCGGAACCAGACATGCAGATCAGCCTGGGGCCTGGCCCCCGCAGGGACAGGCCAGTCCAGAGGCGAACTGTCCGGTAATGCATAGCACACGCTATCTAAACGCCAAGAGATGGTTCAGTGGATCGTGGCTTGTATCAAATGGTGAATGTCGTTATGTTCTGCATCTGACACGGTTCGCCGTTTGCGCTTAGCTCCCAGCGGGGGTGCGCCATCGCCGCCCCCCCCCCCCCCCCATCAAAGAACTCTCTAGCTGAGAGATTGCAGTGTTCTCTGCTCTCCTTCCAGTGACGTATTTCCCTGCACTAGCGCCTCTCATGAAGATGTAAGGTTCACAAATGACGACAGCACGGCAGCCTCTCTGTCTCTCTGTTTCCCGGAGTCCGCTCTGACGTGGACTGAAGATGGCTCACCCATGTGGAACATTTTCTCCCGAGGCCTCCGTTTTCTGGGAGCAAACACGCTCTAAGCACCAGACATTTTCGTCTTGTCGTTGCAGTTTCTTTTTTATTTGCTCCAGAGAGGTATGGGGCATGGATTCTCCTGCCTGCAGTCTTCCTAAGGACACGCTCCAGAAAGATGCATCACTCCCTCTTGAGGCAGCAGTCTCTTTCAGGGACTGGCGCATTTGCTTCTGATATTTGAGACAGTTCCTCTTGAGGGAGCCGAACAGCATATTTTAGTTTACTCTCCGATCTGCGCTGCTGTTGCCCGAACCCTCTCAGCTACTTTCTGGGATTATTCTGCAGAAGCAGGACATAGGTTGGGGCCAGCACCCTCTGCCCTCGTCTGCCGCCTATGCCCCCTTGCCCTGCACCCTGCCCGTCTGCTTAGCTGTCTCCCCTCTGTCGTGACAGGCTGATTCCGTACCAAAGTCTCCTTATCACAGTACCCACGACAGTGGGGCTGTGGAACGGTGGGGGTTTCATATCACATCCGCCTTCTCTCTCTTTTTTTTTTTTTTGCAGTTTTATATAGCGCAATTACGACCCGAAGATATCACAACATTTTACATGAGCACCGGTTTCATTACAGACAGACGACACATTTACTTCTAGGGACGGGAATATTAAGAGGTGTGCCCAGGATCACAGGATGCGTGAGCCTCTTGCCAGACTCGAACTCGGTTCCCCAGCTTCGAGGTCGACCGCTCTAACCTGCATGTGTGAGGCTCACGAACGCATCCTGCTCATTAATCCATTTTAACATTGGCATGTTTGAACATCTTATTCATTGCCACCCCTACCGAATTAATCTGCCTAATGCAAAACCGGAAACGCGTCCTGGCCCAAACTGCACATCTATTTGACTTTCAACACTAGGAAGTTCTGCACACGCACCACCGACATAAAGAAAACAGCCCACCGTGGAGTGTTGGCACACTTTACATCCCCCACTGTTGTTTCAGGCCTGCTCTGGACAAGTCATTTCCAGCTGCCCTGTGTTCTTGCCCCTCTGACCCGGTGGCCCGGTTCCCAGGGTGCAAATGTTGACATAAGTGAGACCACTTGTCCCCCTTGATGTCACCGTCTCCAGGGGGGGGCATGAATTACAAGGCCCTGGGACATGCCTGCACCCCCTCGCGTTGATATGCACACCTGGGCTATGCCCCGGAGGAGGTGGGGCAGTCAATTCTTGAACAAGCATTGGCAAAGCTCATAGGTCTGGTGTTGACTGCCAACCTTTAGAGTTGGTCAATGTTTGTTTTGTGATGGTTTTTGCAAAACCTTATTGTTGGGTGGCAGTCAGGCCCTTGAAACATTGAAACACGCTGTATGGTGTGATGGGTGAAAAAAAATGGCACGATGTTTGGCTCGCTCTAATGATATCTGCTAATGCATCCATTTTCTAGTCCTGCTGATTTTGAGTTTTGAAACTACTTTACATATATAAAAGGTAAATGACAGGTCTAAACATTGTGCCGGCCTACCCACCGAATGCTTGGGTAATTAGAGATTGTGGCAGGTCCCTTCAAGACACAGTAAAGAACGTAAATCCTTTATCAATGACCTTAACAGAAGATGAACACTGAACAATCAGAATTTTTAGGTCTGGCATCGGCAAGGACATTTAGATTTTACTAAACCTTATTGGAGCTGTCAGGCAGCCCTCTTCACCCACTGGTCTGTTATTGTGTCAGTCACATACGGCATACTATGGTCCTATGATTCCACTGAGTGGCTCTGGTGACATTATAATAGACCACAAATCTAAACCCTGATGATTTTGAAAATACCACCAGAACCCAAAGATGGAGTAAGTGTTCCATAATGCACATTACTCTCTTTATAAGGTTTATATCACGTGTGTTCTTCAATCAGGAGACTGCGAACCGTAGAACTAAAGAACTGTGGCGTATTATAATGTACTATTAGAAATTATAGTTAACTGACATCACGGTTAACCACTAAAGTTAGTAAATATTGAACAATATAAAAACATTTTTAAAGAATTTCAATAATTTAAAAATAACTTCAAAATAACTTGCTCATCAGCATTCAAACGTTTTCCTTAGGATCCCCTTGACACAGCTGCCGAATGCCGGGGATGTCTAGCCTAGATTCGACCTCATGCCTCCCCACCGCCCGATACCTTCCTGTTTCTTTACCTCACTCTTGCAGACTATTTTTCATTCCTGCGCTCTCTCTCTCTCCGTCGCTGTTTTCTCATCTTTCTTTTCTTCATTTTCCCTTTTCAGCGTTTATCTCTCTCTTCTTATGGGTCATAGTCATGAAAAACCAGCCCCTGTCCCTAAAAATGGGCACCGGTTCCCATCACCTGGACCACCTGCACAAATTAAGCACTAGAAACCACACAGTGCTGCTGGAGTAAAGTTGTAAAGATAGTGTTTTGTTTTTATGTCCGAGTGGAAAAGCATATTCAGTGAAACATCATTAGCTCATAAGGACGTCACCAGAGAGAGTACTGCCTGTGCCCGGAGGAGGGGTGGTTAGTGCATTACAGAAGTTCACGCCGTAGCCACCTGTTCCTCAACCCAAGAACACAGACTTTAACAATGTGATTTCATCATTTGTTTTCCTGCTCTCTGTTCACTGTACCTGAAATAAACAATGATTTCATATCTAGTGATGCCCAATATTCTGGGCGTGGGCTGTTTGTAGGTATGTTGCTTGCCATACCTATTAGGCTGTGCAGGGTTGTGCTGGCCTATTGAGCAATCTGGTAGTGAGGGACAGGTTTTTGGCTGTTGGTGGACCTGTTTTATGGTCTGGTGGGCCGGTTTGTATGTTTGATTCGCCTGATATTAGCACAAATGCTGCTCGCAGCAAGTGCAAATTCATGCAGTCTCCCATACATTGCTAAATGCCTATATTGCATGCCTTTACAAGTTAGTTCAAACCGCCACTATTTTCAAATATGGCCCATTTCTCACCTATAATTCCGACAATTTTCTATTTTTGCGTGCAGGCCAATTTTCTGTCCCAGTTTCACCCTGGGGGTGTTGAAACTGTAGCGCTTCAAACCAAAGAAAGACCCAAACCACAACTCCTGTGCAAAAAATGTGGGTCGAATTTTATTACACGCAGAAAATGAACAGGAAAGAAAAAAGGAGAAAAAATAGAATAATTTTATCTTTGCTGTTTCATAAAAAGAAGAAAATCTTCCCCTAAAGTTTAAGGCCATCTCTATCAAAAGCTGGTGTGCACAGACTGACCTTACACAACCATTTGTGAGGGGGCCAACACACCTGGCGGGGCACACCTTAGATGGTGTATGTTCTAATCTGGCCTGGTTATTGGCTGATACCCCGTCTCCTCGGGTATGGTCTGACCATTTCTTCGTCCCCCTCACGCTCAGGATTCCCCAGAAGTCTCATCTGGATAAGTCCCCTAATGAACTCCATCAGGGGCCTAATTGGGCACTTATAGCCGGAAATCCTAATTTAGCTACCTTGGCTCAGGCCCATACTCCTGTTTTGACAAGTAATACAGAGCTAGACTCACGCCTATTTCAGTCCTGGATATCTAAAGTATGTAATATACTGTCTCCTCAGGAGAAGCAGAATAAGCATGTGAGACCAAAAATTTCAAAAACCCCATGGTTTACGCCCGTACTGGCACAAGTGCACTTGCTTTGTAAACAACATGAGCGGCAATGGAGAAAGTTTTATAATGATGAACAAAAAATAGTGTTTAAAAAGAGTAGAAAGTCTTACTTTCGCCAGATTAAATAGGCTAAAAAATAATATTTTACTAATAAAATAAATGAAGCTAAGCAAGATCAGAAAACTATTTTCTCAATAGTGAAGTCATATACAAATCCTAAAGCGCAACAGAATGCTTGCTGCCTCGCAGAAATTATGTGATTGAATTTTTTCCTCAAAGAATAGTGAAAATACTAAGAGATTTTCCGGTCTCTCCCATCTACAATCAGGATTTTATTTTTGATCCTGTTCTGGTGAAAATCTCTGATTCTATTGGTACCTTTGAACCAGTCCCATTGGAGCTAACTCTTGCGGTGATAGAAAGGTGTAAATCAGGCTCGCCGTTGGATGCCTGCCCCCGACGTTCCTTCATAAAATCCTAGATATAGTGAATCCTATCATTAATCATATAGTTAATTCTTCCTTAAGGACAGGCATTGTACCAGACAAGTGGAAGCTCGCGCTGGTAAAACCGTTAAAAAAGAAACAAAATATTGACCCATCTGTACTTTCGAACCTTCGTCCGATTTCTCTTCTTCCTCTGCTAGGAAAAATAACAGAGAAATGTGTTCATAAGGAACTAACTAAGTTCATTGAAGAGCATCAAATCCTTCATCCACAACAATCTGGATTTCGTCCAAAGCACTCTACAGAATCGGCTCTCTTGGAAATATCCAATATTCTTAAAATGATCGCCGATAAAGGCAGGAAAGCGGTCCTGATCCTTTTGGATTTGTCGGCTGCATTCGACACCATTTCCCACAATGTCCTTCTGAAGCGTCTCAAATGCAGCAGCATCTCCGCTACGGTATTGGAATGGATTAAGTCATTCCTCTCTAACTGGAGACAAGCAGTTACCCTGGGTACGTTCCTTTCTACAGAACGTAACCTAACGGCAGGGGTCCCTCAAGGGTCTTCATTAAGCCCCTTATTATTTAATATATACATGACCCCACTTATCTCTTTGATTGGATCGTTTGGGATAGAGGTCACCTCATATGCAGACGACACCCAGATGATACTCTCAATAGATAATGTTACCGTTGACGCTGAGACTAATTTTAAAAGTTGACTGACTGCTGTCCTTCGGTGGATAAGGAACAATCAGCTAAAATGCAACACGGACAAAACAGAAATTCTCCCGATAGGGAAAGATGTCCTCTTCCAGCCTTCCAAATGGTGGCCTGAAGGCGCGACTCCTCCGCCAGATATGGTAGAAGTTGCTAAGAACTTGGGGGTACAATTTGACACCTCACTCTCTTTCTTACCTCATGCTAAGGCAGTGGCAGGAACATGCTTCAGCCTGATTAAATCACTAAAAAAGTTCTTCAAATTTCTCCCTTTGGCAGCAAGGAAATCTGTGGCAGTGGCTTTGATACTCTCACGCCTAGATTATTGCAATAATCTCCTTGCGGGAGCTAATAAAGCCATCTTAAAGAAGTTACAGGTTGTGCAGCATGCAGCAGCACGGTTAGTGCTTAAACTTCCAAGAAGATCTTCAGCCTCTGCAGCTTTGAATAGTCTGCATTGGCTCCCGGTGCATAAGAGAATCCTTTTTAAGATTCTCCTGATCACTCTTGGGGCTAAGCTTAATGTGGGACCCAAATACTTGGCGGCACGTTTTGCTCCATACACTACAATAAGACCTCTTAGGTCTTCCTCAGCAAATTTGCTTAAACTTCCCAGCTTTAGATACAGATTGAAAGGAGGTAAGACCGTGACCTACCTGGGTGCCAAAGCCTGGAATTTGCTCCCTCCTCATCTTAGGCTATGCAATTCAGAATCTGTATTTAGGAAGGCCTTGAAAACTTGGTTTTTTAGTGCCTCTGATGAATCTTGTCTAGCTCTTATCTAATTTTCATACGGCTCATTCTCACCTCCAATCCAGTGCCAGGATGCTCCTTGCGGAGTGACAGTCACGCTTTACAAGTACTCATTCAAATCAAATCAAATCAAATCAAATTTAGGAAACGCTCTGGGACATTCAAAGGGGCCATAGCCCAGATCACTAACCCTGCCTTCACCTGCCCTCTGGACAAAACAACACCTCTAAAACACGGAACTGGAACTATTTACATCCACATCTGCAAGCTTCTTAAAATAAAACGATTAAATGTGGCAGATTTTCTCTAACACTAACGTGACTGTATAACCACATTGTTATTATTTTTTTTTTAAATCCCCATCAAAACAAGCTGTTGACCCCTCACCAACCAACTAAACAAAAGACTAGATGGGTAGGAAAATGGATGGGAGCAGTGCTAAAAACGGTGACCTCTTCTGGACTAGACATGAAACAGCCAACGGGGTGCAATTACCATTCTGATGATGACATTTCCGGCCTACGACAGGTGTGTGCCCCGGAATCAGTTTCATTTGGGTCGCAGGGGCTAGAAGCGACTGCAACTTTCCAGGAAGGATACTTTCTGCGGTGTCCCCCACTTTCACGTCCAGTTCATGTCCAGCCTTATCTTCCTGCACCCCATCCGGAGGGTGCGTTTTTATTTTTTGAGCAACCTCTACATCTCTGTCATCTGTTTCCCATCAAAAACATGCCCAAAATGTTATTGTCCAAGTTAAGTAAAATAAACACCCGCTGTATTCTGTAGTCGAACAAAAACATTCCCTACCTCCAACTGCACACCATGCATGCTGGGTAGCCCATAATCAACGTTTTTTGCCCAGAATCAGGCCACAAACTGGAAGGGAAAAGGGTTGTGCAAGGGAATATTTATCATTTCAATTATTTTAAACATGGCTGCTAATTGGGCAAGGTAGGATTCTGTGGTAGTCAGGGGCTCCACCAGCAGGGGTCGCTGCCCTAGCCAAAGAAGCTGCAAAACTTGGCTTGGTCAGCAAAATGTCCCTTTACTTTGTGACATAAAACACAGGAGCCTTTTTTATTAAAACAATTACATCTCGAAGAAGTCAGATTCCGTATCTTTGAAGAGCTCGAGAGTTCTTTTTTGGCTTTCCAGAGCCATGCAATATTCGGGCTTTTCTTGAGCGGTTTTTGGTTGCCGAGCAGTGCCTGTTCCAGAGCCCTGCCCTCTGACCCCGCCCCGAGCGCGGGAAGTCTGCCTGGGCTGGTTGCGATCATTGTGTTCGAGGTGCCCTCAGAATGCGTTTCGCACATGTTTCCCAGGGCCGGGCCTAGATGAAAGGCGCCCTCGTCACCTTACTTCCGCTCAGCCTGGCTGATCCCAGGCATCGGCGGGAGGGCAGGGAACGGCATGCTGTGGAAACAGAAAAATCCCACTCGGCCGGTTTCGGGGACACAAACATTTTTTTTTTAAGGAGCATACATTTTTAGACTTCTGTACTTTTAAAAGATTCAGGCTTAAGGAGTCGAGTATCTGCATAAACTTGCATTCCATTCCATCATATTTCCATATAGCTTCATCGTGTGAATATATTTTGAGAACAGGATCGCAGTTAGCCCAGGAATCCATCTTGTGGTATACGTTTTTATAGCACCCCATGGCTTTAAGTGGGATGAAAAAAACTGTGTGGTCTCTCAAAGGGGCGTGGCCAATGTAATTAAGGGCGTGGCTTTAAAACCCTAAACTACAAATCTTTGTTAAGCATAGTGTGCCGCCCGACTTGTATTTTGCTGTTTCTGTCATTGCATCTAGATATGATACAACAAGTAACATCATACCTACAACAAGTCAGGACTATTGGCTTTGTCAATGGTTGTTAGTTGCATAAGATAAATTAGCAGCAACTATGGCTTGTTCTATACAATATTGAAAAAGCTTCCACTTAAAGCCCTGGTGACACCACGACAATGTGTCTGCGCCTGAATTTCGAAGAGAGAAGGGAAATCTAGAGAGAAAATGACTCTTTAAAGGATCTCCCTCCCCTGCAACGCTCACCTGGCATGACGTCATGTAGTAACGTCTCCACTAGTGAGAAGTGAGCAGTGTGAGCAGGCGCACATTAATGTGGCCTGCTGTCACTGCAGTCCGGAAAAAAAACGGACCGCCTGTGCCAGGGCACAAAACAGAGCCGGATAAACACCCGTTTCGAGGCCCCCAGTAAAGAACTACAGGTGCTCAGCACCGGTGAGACCCGGCCCACTTAAAGTCCTGTAGCACCCAATATGAAATTTTGCTTAAATATTACACTTCATGCATGTATCCAATAGGCGCATGCGCAATAATGTATAAAAGAGGTTTAGGTGTGTTCATCTTTATAAATGGAAAACCTTAAAATGGGGTAACCATCTACGTGACCTGGACGCATGGTGGGGTGGGCGATGCAGTGCTCATGTGCACAGGGTTTTTGGACCCCGTGGCACTTTAGTATTACAGAAATGGCCACAGACACCTTTCCAGCCCTTACCGTTGCACAGATTGTGCTGGTGTTAAATGTGCATTTGTGTGATTTCAAGGAGGTGTTCCCTCGCTTGCATGGGCTTGTGACCCTCTGCAGATGAGGGAACATCTTTTCTCTGGACGCGCACCGTATAAATAGCCTTGTGCGAAGAGGCGGTCAGGAGGTGCATTGATTGTGCTGGTGTTAAATGTGCATTTGTGTGATTTCAAGGAGGTGTTCCCTCGCTTGCATGGGCTTGTGACCCTCTGCAGATGAGGGAACATCTTTTCTCTGGACGCGCACCGTATAAATAGCCTTGTGCGAAGAGGCGGTCAGGAGGTGCATTGATTGTGCTGGTGTTAAATGTGCATTTGTGTGATTTCAAGGAGGTGTTCCCTCGCTTGCATGGGCTTGTGACCCTCTGCAGATGAGGGAACATCTTGTCTCTGGACGCGCACCGTATAAATAGCCTTGTGCGAAGAGGCGGTCAGGAGGTGCATTGATTGTGCACCACAAAGAGGTGGTGCGCATTCAGTGTTGCACCACTGGTAAAGAGGAAAGGGGCTCAGCGGTACCTAACCGAACCCCTGCAGGCAGGTGCAGCTACTCACCGCACCCGTTTGCAGGGGGGTCTCTGGTCCCCCATTTGAAAGTTAGTCCAATTCTCCCCTCCTAGTGAAAGGCTCCTTCAAACAGCTGGTCTACCTTTCACTAATGCAATGCTCCCGATGTGGGTTCAGACTGTGCTGGCGGCTGCGCATTCATTGGGATAGGGTGTACTGTGTCGTGTGCATCCATCGCACCCTAAAAAAAGGTGCTATATGGCGAAGACCAGGAAAGGGGACTATCTGTCATAAATGGTCGCGGTACACAACTGTCTCCTCAGATTGTTAGAAGATTGAAGGACCGTAAACTGGCCTTAAAAGGGGAAAAACAGAAATACTGCAATAGGGGACAAGGGACGTCGGTTTCTTTAACCCTCCGTTAGCTGGCCAGAAATACTAGGACCATCTACCGTGCCTCAGAATACTGAGAGAAATATCGGCATTCTCCCAGATCCTATCATCAGACAAACCTATCGACTCTATTCCTGACGCATTTGACAGCGTGGTCTTGATGGTGGCATTCCCTGTATCAAGTCTTGGTCAATTAAGCTCGGCCGTTTCAGCATTTTCTATGCACAGACTACCACAAGTTGGAACCTCAGTCATGGCACTGTTCATATTAAGCAGAGAAGATTAGCCTGAACCAACTCTTCTTACAGCCCATTGACTTCCATTGGTGTTGTGCTCAGAAGTCTGTGCCAGAGTGCCACTGTGTGTGTCATCAAGAACCTTTTCCTCATGCACACCTTTCAGGTGGGAGAGAGCCAGTCTGGGCGTAATATTGGTTCTGCCAGAATTACAAAGGACTGTGGGTAATGGCAGAATGCCAGCATGCCTGGGGGCAATATTCTGGACCATTATTCCAAGAGAACTCCCAATATTTGGAAAAATATTGGAGCATCTTCCAGAAACCTAAAAAAACCTATTCTACAGAAAGACATATCGAGAATGTAATACTGTTCAAGTACTTACTACCAATTGGTGGACTTGTGTGGAGTCAAGCCCGCACTTTATTATTAAATGGGTGCGGGATGGTAGTAGGATTGGAGCAAGGTTTAGAATAAGGGTGAGGAGAAGAGTTTGGGTTACATGTTGGGGTAAGACTATGGTTAGTGTTAGGGTGAGGGCTAGGTTTAGGGTTATTGGTATTCTTAGTTATCATTGTTGCTTTGGTATTTATCTTGAGTCTTTCTTCATTATTTCCCATGAAATGAAAAAGTGTTTTTTCATATGTATCCCTTGCTATTGTGTTTATTTCTGAAGGCATTCTTTATTTTCACGTGGATCTGCGAATACAATTGCCCTGCCTATTTGATCTCTATTCTCTAGCCAAGCCCTGCAGACATATGCAACATAAAAACACTGGAAAAATAGATTCTTGTCCAATACAGTGAGATTGAGCAAAGCAGTTGTATTTTTCGTGGGACCTCCCTTGAAAGACATGAGGTGAGGAAGAGGGTAATAACTTATCGGTCTGTCCCCACGATGGAGTCGGTCATTACCCAGATTGGTGTGGTGTTTGGGTAGAGTCCCTCCTCTAGCAATGGCATGTAGAAAGTGAGGATCCTTAACCATTACCATCTGAGCCCAGCTAGGTAGCCAATTGTTGGGCTCCGCTGGCCTGAGGCCCTTACCTCGCTCTTGACGATCCCATCAGGGCTCTCTGTTCAGATGCCCAAGCAGGGCCCAGTTTATGAAAACATCAAAAGAATGTTTATTAAATAGGAAAACCTGAACAGAAGCAGTTGGTTAAATCTGTGCAGCGAGATAAAAATTCACTGCATAAACATTTTCATATTATATAGATACAATGGTTCTGTCGGGGAATTTTCAATTCCTTTGGAGTGTTCACAGTATATATACATTACATGTAACACATATCAATGAATCAGGAAAGAGGAAATAAATTAAACACACCCAAGCAAAATTTCAATCAATATTTTTAAGGGAATAACGAATAAACTAGGCTACAGTGATACAAATGAAAGACTTGTGAAGAAGGAGTGACATGTAGTGGTAAATACAGACGATACACTTAGTATATGACAGAGAGAGAAATCAAAAGAAAATTGGGAGGGTACAATCTTTGATTTTGTCCATGTGATTGTTTACATACGCTTCATGATCCTGTGTAAATTAATTTGTGAACAGAAACTTTGTGTAGACATATAGTATGCGTCGACGTTTCGACCCAGTGTAAAGCGCAATTTTTAATAAGCGTCACGGCGGGTCTTCCTCAGGACAGTGGGGTAGGTATGCAGCCCTGCGCAGATTGTCAAGAATCACTGCAGGTGCGTGGGGCGTCTTAGTCCAGGAGATATCGATATGATTTGACCTCAAATGATACAAGATTCGTCGAGGTATTGGAATATTTTCTCACAAAGGTTAATCCTTGTGGGCCAGTCGGGTGATTTACACGATCTGGTGTATGCACGTCTCTCCAGCTCTAAGTCCGATGCAATTTCAAAATAGGCTCTGTGTTCAAACCAGTGTTGCCGGAGAGAGTAGCTTGTTTGCAGGATACACACGCAGCACATCCTCCAGGTCAGTAGATTATAGACAGTCCTTACTATGTGCTTGAACACACTTCCGATATCCCATGATCTGGACTTCATCAGAAATCCAACAACACTCTCCACTTGACAATACCACACACCATCGTTCCAGACACAGCTATTAATGATTGTATTCAGTCAGGACATGCTAAGCTAAACCGTTACATCCTCATGCGCACAACACAGAAGTAAAGTCAACATAGTTGGCAAAGCACTGCAATCAATCAATCAGGAACTTATCAATTGCGACTACTCACCCTCGAGGGTCTCAAGGTGCTGGTGGGACGGGCTGGGTCTGCGGCTTAGTCGAATAGCCAGGTCTTAAGGTCCTTTCTGAATTGCAGAAGCAATGATGATTGCCTGAGGTGCAGAGGCATAGAGTTCCAGGTCTTTGCAGCGAGGTAGGAGAAGGATCTTCCTCCAGCCGTGGTCTTGCAGATCCGTGTGATGGTGGCCAGAGCCAGTTGGGCGGAGCGGAGATGTCTGGTGGGGGTTTCGAAGGAGAGGCGGTGTTTGAGGTATGCAGGTCCTGGGTTGTGAAGGGCTTTGTAGGAGTGCGTCAGAAGCTTGAAGATGATTCTGTTGTTGACAGGTAGCAAGTGAAGGTCTCTCAGGTGGCCGGTGATGTGATTGCAGTGTGGGATGTTCAGGATGAGTCTGACAGAGGTGTTCTGGATGGTCTGCTGTTTCTTTTGGAGTTTCTGGGTGGTGCTGGCGTAGAGTGTGCTGCCGTAGTCGAGTCTGCTGCTGACGAGTGCATGGGTGACCGTTTTCCTGGACTCAGTGGGGATCCACTTGAAAATCTTACGAAGGAGGTGGAGCGTGTGCAAGCAGGCGAACGTGACGGCGTTGATTTAGAGGTTTATTGAGAGCTAGGAGTTCAGGACGATGCAGAGTTTTCGTGCGTGGTCCATGGGTGTGGGGGGGATTCCGAGCGCTGTGGGCCACCAAGAGCTGTCCCAGGCGAAGGGGGTGGAGCCCAGGATGAAGACTTTGGTCTTGTCTAGGTTAAGCTTGAGGCAGCTGTCCTTCATCCAGGCGGTGACTACCTCCATCCTGTTGTGGAAGTTGCTCTTGGCTGTGGGTTCATCTGTTCCTGGAACAAGAAGCCTGCATCCTCCTACCCCTCCCTTAAGCCAATCACAACGCTGCAATGGCAGCGTTGTGAATGGTGGGGACAGCGCCCAGCCGGGCACCTGTAGGGAGGCCATTTTCTCTATGTAGGCTGCATGCAGCCTACATAGAGAAAATGTAGAGTGCATATGACTGGTATGAGCGGCCCCAGTGGGCCGACCAAACAGTCAGGGCAAGCCACTCTTCCCCGACCCGTCCACCCGCCCGCCCCCAACCAGGCATACCGTCCCGCCCTGGGACAATCCCAAAGTATGATGCCTCTTTGCAGGGATGTTCTGAATTCCCTCAGTGTATTCATAGCTCACTGTCGGCTGTTATACCAATGTTCTGGAGTGTGTTAGACAATAGGACCCTGACCTGCCTTGCACATGCAGATAAGATAACAGATCATTGTGATGAGGCTGGCTGGACCTCATTTCTCAAACCACTTCTTCCTGTGTGAACAGGAATGTTTCATGACAGCAGGTTGAAGAACTTGTTTGGAGTGTCACTCATGTGTGATTTACTTTTTTTTCTTCTTAAAACTTTGTTTTTAGCTAATTGGCCAATATGTCCAGTTATTGGAATGTCTGCTATGTTATTCTTCCACAGTTTCTCTTCTCTGATCTTTTTAAAAAGGCCTATTCATACGGGCATTTTGGAGTTGAAAAGTAACACTCATCTTGTAGTCTTTTACACGCTCCTGTCTTTGAATCAATCCCAAGACATCTAAAATGGGAATAAAAAGGGGACAATTCAGGGAAAATTCAAATCCAATTAGCACAAATAGAAAGGACTGTGCCCTCTTTGTACTTTTACTAGCAGGGAGTTGGACACTTCTGGGACAATTCACAAAGCCATGTTAGACTTTCTAAAAGAGTACTCCTGTAGAATTACTTCCCATATTCATACATTATTTTTGGGAATTTTCCCAGTCTGTCTTGTTTGTGCTAAGTGGGTTGACCACTGGCTTCTTTTAATAGATTGGGGAAAGACCCTCTACTCGTCTGTAGAAATAGAGTAAAAGAGATGGACCAATATTAAGACACTATGCCTTAAAATATGCCCTGTTGTTACATTTTACTTAAAGGAATGATTTTATGGGCCTGTTCTCCTTTTGAATAATCAGAACCTGCCTCAACCTTAATTCTTCGGGTCAAGTCCATTAAATAGAAGCGTCTTTTTAGTTGTACCCTTTTATGGGGAAGTAACAAAACATTTCCAAAAACTTGATCATGAAAACAAACTATGAAATAATTAAACCATATATTTAACAGGGAGTATTAAGACTGCGGGGAGTAAAATCTAATAAGATTAACTTTGAAGGATTGGTGCAGAGATAGGTAAAACTGTTTCAACAAGTGATAAAACTATTAGAATAGTTACCCTGGAGAACTTGTCTTAATCACTGACTCCTCATTTAGAGTGGAGATGGACTTTGCTTTTCCTACTTGAGTTCTAATACCAAATGGTCCACACACTTATTTAGAAGTGGTAAAGAAAAAGGAATTAGATACCTCTGTGATGTCGGTCTCAACTATGCAGTGCAAACATAGCTGATACATGTTTCCATCGGACTGTGGAGATCAGGTCGAGGAAAGAAAATGACAGTCTTGAAGAGAGACAGAAACAAAGTGTAAAAGTGTGAGGGATACTGTGCCTGTCCATGAAGAGTTTCATGATACTAAATCTTATCCCTTTCTGTCCATTCATGTAATCTGAAGTTGGCACTGACACGTGGGATGTTGTGGAGCCCTGCCAGTGCCATAAAGGTGTTTCATTACAGATAATACCAGTTAGATGCCCATAACCTCAAGATACCTTTTAACAAAAATAAATTAACTTTTCTCCTCAATCGTCATGTGACAAGTTGCGCACAAAATGTAAATAAATAACCACTCAAGAAGTCAAACTACTTTAACAGGGAAGTGTCTATTTTCTTTCATAGCTCAGGCTGAGGTGAGAACACTTTTGCCCTTAGGTGGCTAAAATAAAACACAGATTATGTAAAATGCCCTTTGGATTAAATTGGACAATTACCCTTTAAAAAAAGATATTCCTATATGTAGATAAAGAAATAAAAAATGAAATAAGCCATTGTTGGTTGTTTATTGTTGGTTGCCTCTTATAAGATTAACAAAGCAGAACACTGTGGCTATATTCACAGTTGAATCGATAGAGGACAATTGATTCCCTAATTAAGTGGAAATAACTGAAAATGCATTATTAGAAAATTCGCATAGAAAATTGAACAGAACAATTTAAGAATGGTATAAACTGTCATTAACAGGAGGAGAATAATTAGCATGCATGCATGGAAAAGTTTCGGAGTTCATATATAGACATAGAAGAGATAGTACTTGAATTCTGACAGGCACACTGGTTGTAGTTGAAACATCCTCATAAAATGTTGCCTGGTTAAAAATGTTATGTGAAGAAAGTAGTGAAATCTACATAGATCACCACATGGGGGTGACAGAAGGATTACAACATACGTGATACAAACGCTGAAAGAGTAACAATCCTACGAAAGTTTCTTTGTGCTCGGTATTCACTTTCCCATGGTGTGATGCAAATGTGTCATAGGTACATGTATTTGCCATTTAAATCTAATTTGGCGGGATTCTCAAAATTACCTTTTGTGGTATTGCAATTACTGTGACCTGCCTGAGACTCTGTAGATAAGGGCGTTTGTGTTAAAATAGTCCTACTTAGATGTTCACTAGGAGAAACTGCAGCTTCACATGAGAGGTTAACGCTTTGATATTCTTATGTGAAGACTAAATGCAACCTATAATCGCTGTTATTTCTTGGTTAAGTTAAGAGTGGGCATACTTCTAAAAACTGTACATTGAGAGGGCGTCTGAAGTTACACTTGTTTACTTGAGTGACAACAAGGGGAAGGGAGCACACTGCTTAGCAAACCAGCACTCAGTTCGCCCAGATGCATTGTGGTAAATGTAGTGCATGATAAAACTCACTTTAGCTGAACGACTTTCGTATTCACAGTTGTTTTTTGCAGTCAGTACTGTGTACCTCTAGACATATGTTTCAGGATTTTTGTTCTGGTAACTTGACCTAAGTGAGTATAGTTGTTATGGCATGATATCCTGGAGTGGTTCTGGAGTTCCCCACTTAGTCTTCAGATTGAGCCATTTCATATAGCTTCTACAGAATCCTTCTTCGGTGAATTGACATGCAGTGTCCCTATCATTCCACGGTCCCCTTGCTCCTATTCAATGGTCACTCGTGGCTCCGGTCTCAACTACTTTGTTAAATACAAGGTTCGCTTCCAAATCTACGCTGTTGACAAACACATGTACGTCTACCTGGAGAACAACTTAGAGGTCCACCAGATGCCAGTCGTCTCAAACACGTGAATAATGGGTGAGAGAAAGTTTCCTTTGCTAAAATGGCCAAAAAAGAAGTCTTCTCATTTGGAGGGCAAGACAACTACCTGTCTACCATTTCTTTGGCCTTCCACCCTGGAGCAAGCCATCACCACTCAGAAAGCGAACAGCCTGGACATAATCTTTCAATTAATACTTTCTTTTTAAAAAAACAACTCCGCAATCAAGTTGGTAAGTGTGCGACTCACCTTACTCTCCAATAGCCTCCCTTTTCTGCAAACCCTTGGTTGAACTTGAACTGAGAATGTGCCATACTTTTGAGAAGTTTAATTATAGTGATGAAACCTATAAAGGCTCGCCAAAGAATGTAACCGGTAGACTCCAGAACTACTAACATCAAGCTCCCAAGATTTACCCAAACCCTAGACAATGTCAGCATGCCAAGGTAGCTCCGAGTGCGCTCCACGTGTACCCAGTGGGTGTGAGGATTAAATACAAGCCATTCCACATCATCTACAAGGACTTCTGGAACAAATGCCCAGCATCCTTACAAAAAGATAGGCCTTCCTTGCAGCCCTACTGCTGGGAACCTTAGGCCAGCAGCTTTACGCCTGATTACTCGCTGTCCCTTCAACCATCAGAAGCGATCCTTGGGGTTGCTGGGTTCAAAACCCTGGAGGGCCCTGGACCCAAAACTCAAATTTGAACCTAACTACCTCTTATTCAGCAAACTCCTCAAAACTGAGCCAGATTTCTAGTTTGGTGCATGAGTCCCCCATCACATAGTGGTGTAATATTAGCCCCGGCAGTGGGCGGGGGGGGGGGGGTGCCTCGGAGCTCCAGGAGGCCTCTTCCGGCACTGTGCATGGGCAGCGGACCCTTGGCCTGCGAGCTCCTGACTGGGTCCGGAGGGCCCTCCATGTACTTTGCAAGGGGGTCCCCTTAAGTTACATTATGCCGCTGCTGTCATAAACGTGCATTTGGATATAATGCACTTGTAATAAAGCGGACAGGAGATGCGTCTGTGATGGAGTAACCCGTCCGCCAAGCTCTAAATCAGGCCCTTTGTCTAAGATGATGAGGGTCCATGAGGTAAGAGTCGCAGTAAAGATGCCATCACACCAGACGAGACTCTTGACTTACCAGCGGACCTGTTGCATGGAATAGGAAAATAAGTTTCCCCTCTGTGATCTGTAATGTTAGCGCCCCGAAGTTATAATACATAATTATTATTCCCCATTTGTAAAGTGCAAACTTATCACCCCTAAGGGTATCCAGGCGCTGTCCGGGGAGATTAATTGACCTATTGCCCAGAGTCACATGATGCTGCGCTGAGCTGCTGCCAGCGCCGGGATCGAACAGTGAGCCCCACGCTCCGAGTCCGCCGCTCTGGCCAAAACGCCACACCTCTCCTTTAACCTATGGAAAGAGGACAATCGGCCCTTTACAAAACATCTAAATATATAAATGAATAATTCAACGCTCTCTGGAGTCTACCGAGGAGGCAGTTCGGGCTTCCTGAAGGGCTCGTGGCTCCTGCCAGGACATCTCACAAGTCAGCGAGGTGGATGAAGCCACCGACAGTCACCGTCCCACGTGCCCGGGACTGCCAGGGAGGAATGTGGAGCCGGAGCTGGGCCGGGACGGAGAAGGGATGGCCCGGCCCCTCTTCAGGGGGGCCATCCCAGCTCGGGATGCCCGGCCCGGCTCGGGTGCCTCTCGCGGTCGTGTCAGTGCCTGTCGGTGCCTTTCTGCTCAGGATTGTGGGGGTGGACGGTTTAATGGCGTGGGGAAGGGAGAGCGAACATTATACACGGAAACGAGAGATGCTTCTTCCATGCCATAACTCATCTTACCCTCCAAGCATTTCAGCAATGCTGTGTATACATTGTGCTGTGCACTGAGCTCTCGCGTGCTCAGGTATAAAAGGGGGAGAATCATTAATCAAAACAGAAACACAAAACCGCGCGGATACATTAAGATGGGCCCTGCCCAGTGCTCTACGTTGTACATTGAGCTGGCCACCAGGTGCTTCTAGCAGAGCAGCATGTTTTTGTGAGCGTATGTGTTGGATGCAAGAGTATTTTTTGGAGTAGTCTGGAGTAGGTCAGGGCGTGCGTGTGTGGATAGCTGTATGCATGCATCGCGTGTATGAAGGGGTGTAAATTTGCGCTTGTGTACACTTTTGCCTGCGTGAGTTTTTGCGGTGCGGCAAGGCCCAGACACAAGCGGGTGTTTTGACAGTAAGTGTAAGCATGTGTGCTTTTGTGTGTATGTGTGTGGGAGCGCGTTGTATTCCTTGCACGGGGAGGGCAGATGACGTCGCCGTGTGTGCGTGGGACTGTTTTCCCTGGCCGCGTTCTTCAGGCAGGGCAGCGGCTCGGTTTCTTTCATTCACGGGAGGCCGACGCTGGAATAACACGGATAATGGGGTTAGCTCTTTCAACTCACAAAGCAGATGTGCGGGTCCCTGCGCCTGCTGCCTGGGGGTGAAGTCTCTGCTTTGTCCGGCTGCTCACACTTTTGTCCCTGGCCTCGGCAGACAGCCCCTCTGGCGGGTCTGCCGGCTCTCTTTTAGGGTGTGCAGCCGAAGAGGACCCATCCCACCCCCCACCCCCCTCAACCAGCATTGTCGATCTCCCCTCCTTGCTCTCCACGTGGGACCCACGTCCTCGAGAGCACGCTGCATGGATTAAAGGGACGGCGTCGCATTTAACTTGCTGCTCTAAAGGTAAGATACTGGAGAGGAACAGCAGGAAGCACTGGTTTTCAGGCTCAATGCACTGCTGTTCTGGCAGATAAATGAAGCATTGCGCAGGGGGGTGATGTGCTGCCCAGGAGCACACAAGTTTATCAGTCGAGGCTGCCGGGATTAGAAGCCTGGTCTGCGTGTTCAGACGTCAGCAACAAGTCACCCAGAGATGGTCGCAGTGCATGTCTAGGTACAGACGCGCTCTTGTGACTAAGGGCCGGATGTACAAATGTTTTTTGTTGTTGCAACTTTATATAGCGCGTACTCGACCCGATGGTATCAGAGCGCTTAACTGAGCACCAGTTGCGTTACAGTTGGACACATTCACTTCTAGGCACGGGGAGTTTAAGTGATTTGCCCAGAATCACAGGATGCTTGAGTCTCCTCCCAGACTTGAGCCTGATCCCCAGCTTCAAAGTCCACCGCTCTAACCTAGCCCTTAAGCCACATCCTCTCCCCTCCGAATATCCGGTCACAAAATACTGGGTGCAAATTGTGACCAGTATTTTTGCGACCAGTAAAGATTTTTACAACTTCCCCAGATTACTAATAGAACAGTTCTTAGAACACCCGAACTACCTCATGAATATTAATGTGCTAGGCTGCAAATTGCGGAGCGCTATAATGGGAGGCTATCGCAGGGATGGTTGCCTGGTGGGAAAAGCAGAACACCACGTCTGTTATTGACTTGCAGTAAAATATACTTGTTTTACTGTAGTCTGATTTACTTAAAAGAAATAGGACTGTGTTTAAAAGGAAACGTTTACTTTTGTTTGTTTGGTTAGTGGGTTTGCGGACCACTGCCTACCCTTCAAGACATTTTTCTATTGCCCCCCTCTCCTTGCTGCCTCCCTCACCTACTCTTATAAAAAGCTTTTGCAAGTTATTTTATTTGTGTACTTACCAATCCAACTTGAAGTGCTAAATAAGACAAAAGGTGCCGGCATAATTTTTAGGACCATGCATGTGTGGTGCACATGCCTACAAAACAACGTAGCAGTTGCATCATAAGCTATTTTTTATTCCTTTTTTTTGCCATGCTGCACAGCATTACCAAAACCATTGACCATCCAAGAAGTTCGATGTCGAGTTCAAGTGGCTTGGCCGCCAATGCTTGTTCTTTCATCTGGTTGCAGATGGAGCCCCGAGAATTTGCACCAGACAAATCTGCATCATCCACTGCCGGTGATCTGCTCCTTGGACTACCCCTTGCTGCTCTCTCCCGCCCATCCCCCCTTGGGATCACACACATTCTGTCATATTGAAGTGATTTGCTGGTCTCAGCTGGGAACAACACCATCACCTGTGTCTGCTGGAGCATGTGGGAAATGGTTCTGCCCCCTGTTAGGCTGGCCCTGTGTAGGCTAGGACTGCCAGCCAAACACATGTGGCAATTACTCAAGGTGTAAGAGGCATTGCCACCATCAAAGGGCAGAATGATTGGCAGAAAGGTATCTGCTTCTGTTTTTTGTGTTTGGAGCAACAGCACACATTCTGCTATTGGTAGGGCCTCTCGGCGCTTCCACTATTTCAGACATGCTGCACATGGTTCCAGGGTTATCATAACAGACTATAGAGTTTTCAGTCATCTTGTGCAGATGTGTCACGGGTATTGTGTCCTGGTTGCATTCTTTGTTAGGCGGGTGTGTCTCATTTCTTCAGCTGTGGGCGTGTGGCTTTGATAAGATATGCTTGTTTTAATCTTCAAACGAACCCAACGCCATTCCACTTTTCCTAGGATGCATTAGATATTTATGAGGTCTTGCATACAAACAGCTATTTAGGTGTTGCGGAAACACCTATTGTGCACAATACCAATACTTACAATGGGGTTTGGTCAGCTCATTGCTTATTATTTCATGGATTTGGAGTCACAAGTCATCTGCTTGCTTTTATTCAATGGCATTTGTTTCCTCGTCTTGTATTTGTCCAATGTGGAGGGTGGCTTCTTTGCCAGCCTTTGGATGACTTGTATCCTTCCACTGCTTATACTCTGGGAACCGCTGTTTTTTTCTTCTGTTGGCACTCCATGGGAGTGCATGCGCTTTCTTGTTCTCTGCCCGCTCCCCTGTGTGCTGCTTCCCCTTTCACATCTCTTACCTCTGCTCTCTGAATTGTTCTCCCAGGCCCCAGATTGGCTGTTGCTTCTTCCACCCCAGCCCATCCTTTTTTTTTTGCATCCCTCTCGGCCCCTCCATTGCTCCTGCACCCCTACCTGCTCACTGCATTATCTTGCTCGCCCCTCCTTCCACTCTTTCGTAGCTTCCCTGCCCCTCTGATCCAGACTTATTTTCTTTCTTCTTTTTTTTTCTTCAGTTTTTAGAAAGACCCTGCAGCTACTGCGCCTCTCCTATCTTTAGATGTACTTTCCCACACCTGGTATTTTTGTACTTTACCGCCCTAAGCTGGGCACATCACCACTGTAGTAGACCTCTCAGTGCAACATCACCCAAACTCTTCCCCCTGGCAGCATGCACTGCGGAGAGCCTCACTAGGCCTGCCCTGCATCTTGGATCCTTGAAAAGGTCTGAGGGTGAGTAGAGGCTTCCGTGTGATGCTGACAGACTTCGAACGTATCATGTATTCATCACTATAGAACTTGAAGGGTCCGCCGGACAGCTGATCCAGCCATACTAAGATGAGATCGGCAAGTGGCGGCTCAGCTAGAGGACGCATCACCAGAAGGACGGTCTCGGGCAGGTCAGACATGGGCTGCTGAAGCGCTGCGGGCCGTGCTTTTGTAAAAAAACATGAGTGTCGGTGCCTTTCCCAGGAGGCCACCAGAGCTTCCACCAGCCACTGCCAGCACTGCCAAGGACAGCACCAGCA
The DNA here is from genome assembly GCF_964204655.1 of Triturus cristatus. Taxonomy (NCBI): domain Eukaryota; kingdom Metazoa; phylum Chordata; class Amphibia; order Caudata; family Salamandridae; genus Triturus; species Triturus cristatus. The sequence goes on along the minus strand of NC_140589.1, from coordinate 231,490,190 downwards.
CAAGTAATAACCATCACCCTCCTACAAGTGCGACAGTTCAGACTATCCCAGGCCCCCAAAGCTATAAGTATGTCTTGGGCGAGAGGTACTAGTTGTTGGAAATGTATATTGAATAAATAAACAACTGTTGTTCTGCTCATCTCTAAATTCCACAAACACTGACACCATGTGTCAGTTCTCATAAGTGCTGGTGCCGAGCACCGGAAACCACCGGCTCAACTTAAGCAATGCTGCGTGGACTGAGGCACGTGTCCTCCAAAGGGAGTATCGAGAACACAGTGAAAGAGGGGAGATCCAGGCAGATGACAGAACTATTCACGTTCAAGGGGAAAATCATAATACAATTTTCCAGTGAAAGGTAGGGTGTCCAACGCAGCTCCAGAAGGGCTGGATCCAGGCCAGATTTATTTAGATAACCACTGACGACGTGAAACAGTTCCATTAAGATCCATTGTATGAAATTGTATCTTATGTGGATAGCCTGAAAATCTGACGTAGATCAATTTTTCCTAGATCCACTTTGAGTACCTGTGGCACACTCATGTTAGTCATGTAAAATGATTAGTGAGGGCATCAGAGTGTAATGAGGAAATCTATATGCACAGATGAAGTAGTTTGTTCTTTGAGCAGCTTTCATCTGGAGTGCATTTCTATCACCAGTGCACGTTCATTTATTATGACAAAGAATTCAGAATGATGCGGTCTCGCTGCTAAATATAATTTTGGAACATGGTGACCCGAGCTCTAAATCTGGTCTCCATGCCTGACTAAATTATCTTGTGATTCTTTGAAAAGCACTGGCTCGCCATTTGCCTAAAAATTGTCACAAATATGTGACTAGCATGGTATTTAAAATCTGTGTATATCAAAAAGAAGGGGGAAAAAAAAGAGAGGTTTTTAACGGTTAGGTAAAATCTGTGTCAATTCCCATTCGATGTATAAATGAGCTTAATTTGCCTCGCAATAACCCCCATTAATTAAGATAGATCTGTTGCTCTACCACGAAGTTTGCAAATTGTTGGCAGGGCCATTGGAATTATTTGATTTTGCGGCCGTGGCATTTTACGGATAATTAGGAATTTGCTGCATTTGTCATGTAATCCATCATTTTCTGCATAGTCTGCAGATTTCACCCCCCAAAAATGTTTCTAGCTCAAAAAGATCAAAAGTTACTAAAAACGCAGCAACGTGTTGCCATGTAATGGAAGGCCCTTCGCAAAGTTTCACTGGTCACCCTTCTGTTACATATTTCTATATATACCTGGCTGTGAAAGTGGTTCTAATGAGGGGGGAACCCTTGCCCAGAAAGTAATAAGATGTGTATAAACGCCCAAATAATGAGGTAGTACTAAAACAAAATGTGCTGCATTATGCCGCATAATTTGCCTTTTCCTGTCGCATAATTTAGTCAACTCTAACATATAATCTGGTCATCTCCTGCCACATAATTTGAGTGGCCCTGACTACAGGAGTATTAAAACGTACATACACATAATAGAAGAGGCCTACCTCCACACTATATGAGAGTCACACTGCTCAGTATGTACACCTCGCAAAGGCCAAGCAATGCACACATTGACATAGAGTGGTACCTAGTCAGTGTGGCAGAGTTTTGTTGCTGATCATGTGACACTTGCATAAATGACTCATGAGGAAGTTCTCACTCTTAAGCGCTCCAAATGATATCTCCTTCCTGCAACTTTGAGCTTCTGTGGGAATGACATTCACAGGGAGAAGACATGCCATAGTCAGGCACACACTGAATACAATTACTGAGACCATGCCAGTTTTTGGTTTCTGAAAACTTTGTTGCAGGTTTTTTTAGACAAGGTGATGAGTTGATTTACGAGCGATCCAAGAGCAAGCGGTTATGATAAGACCTAAGCAGTCTGCCTGCCTGATTAGCCAATAAACACCATGCCTGCACAAAGCCTGGTCCCAAATCTGTGGGTATGCCTCCATTGAAACCTCATAGGCCAGGAAAATTAGCTCTGGTGCAGGGAAGAGCAGTACGAGGCAGGCCTTAGTTTCTCAGGTTTCAAATGCTCTTAGGAATAATGTGTCTGCTGCTTTCACCCCGACGCTCTGCTGTAAGGACTCCTGGGTTCATGGCATGTAGCACCCCTTTGGGCTCTTTCTTGAGGCTGCTCTCTGCGACCAAAGTCCTTGCGATTGCCCTGCAGTTCCACCAAGCCTCCATTGTTTGTTCCATTCTGTGGGAGACAGAAATGACATACATTTAGGGACTCTGTGTTGCTGCGGCCAATTTAGGCAAAACGTGATACCGAGTAGAGGATCGTCGCCCCACTGCTTTTTAGCAGTATAAAAAAGGAAAAATAAAATGATAATAACACAAGGTTATTATCATATTATTTTTCCCTGCTGAAGCAGTTTTGCGGGGCTTCACTGCTCACAGAGCCCTTTGTAAGTGCGCATGACTTTTTTGCCGACCGTCTTTGGCCAGCCAAACAGTCATGCGCACTTTGCATGTTCTCCACAGGCTGTTTTGCAGCCTGGGTGGGGATCATGCCCAGGCTCCCTGGCCCCGTCTTTTTGGTGCTCAGACCAATCATAACGCTGCATTGCGATTGGCTCTGGGGAGCCTGGGTGCTGTCTGTTTGGTTCCGGCCGGAATAGACGCCGAGAGATGACTGAGGAGGGACGCAGGGAAAAGGTAAGTGCATTTTTTTTATTTTTCTACATCCCCACACCCACCACCCATGATCCCTGCCAGCCGCCACTGTTGATAACACATGTAAAGTAAGTAGGTAAAGTATGTAAAGTGCTTGTCTCTATGTTAGAACATGCATTTGTAATGGGCACCTTCACTCCTTCCCTTGGAGCTCAATATCAGACGTACATTGGTATCCATGAGCTGAAGCGGTCCCTTTGGGACTGGATGCATCAGTTCACATACCAACAGATACAGCTCTATCCTTTACTGGTTGCTACGTTATAAATCTGCATTTGTGAGGTGCTGCCCTGCCATTTGCATGGAGCCGTCATTCTCGTGGAGTCTGGTCGCTCTTTCCGCACAGTCTGGGTTTTTAACCAAACAACCGGTTGGATTTGGTTAGTGAATATTTGTTTGTCCAATGCAGTGTTAATGGTTCATAGTAATTCATGTGAAAAATGAAATGTGTCTGATATTGTCAGTTACATGTAAATTAACCATATGTATCTGACAAAGAATTGGTAGTGCCTAGAGGTGATTCCGTTTAGTGTCCTATAGTCATGTAATGATTCACTTCACTAGGAGTGTCCTCTTCTGCTTCCCAAACAGCACACAGAGCACAGGTACACAAAAAACGACTTCATTTTTTGTGAAAGAGGTGCACTTTTCACAAAACTTCACTACTTCAAAATGTTGTAAAGTTTTATGCTTTTACACATTTGTGTTGAAATTGAAACGTGTCCATTGTGTATCTTGGCAGGGTTTGATTTGATAAATAATTATTTCGCAATGTCATCGAAGTTCGCGAGCAATGGGCAGGAACATTTTGCAAGAGTAAAGGCGAGCTAAAAACTGGACTCTGCAAACCCCGCGGATGAAACTTTGCAAGAGTAAAGGCGAGCTAAAAACTGGACTCTGCAAACCCCGCGGATGAAACTTTGCAAGAGTAAAGGCGAGCTAAAAACTGGACTCTGCAAACCCCGCGGATGAAACTTTGCAAGAGTAAAGGCGAGCTAAAAACTGGACTCTGCAAACCCCGCGGATGAAACTTTGCAAGAGTAAAGGCGAGCTAAAAACTGGACTCTGCAAACCCCGCGGATGAAACTTTGCAAGAGTAAAGGCGAGCTAAAAACTGGACTCTGCAAACCCCGCGGATGAAACTTTGCAAGAGTAAAGGCGAGCTAAAAACTGGACTCTGCAAACCCCGCGGATGAAACTTTGCAAGAGTAAAGGCGAGCTAAAAACTGGACTCTGCAAACCCCGCGGATGAAACTTTGCAAGAGTAAAGGCGAGCTAAAAACTGGACTCTGCAAACCCCGCGGATGAAACTTTGCAAGAGTAAAGGCGAGCTAAAAACTGGACTCTGCAAACCCCGCGGATGAAACTTTGCAAGAGTAAAGGCGAGCTAAAAACTGGACTCTGCAAACCCCGCGGATGAAACTTTGCAAGAGTAAAGGCGAGCTAAAAACTGGACTCTGCAAACCCCGCGGATGAAACTTTGCAAGAGTAAAGGCGAGCTAAAAACTGGACTCTGCAAACCCCGCGGATGAAACTTTGCAAGAGTAAAGGCGAGCTAAAAACTGGACTCTGCAAACCCCGCGGATGAAACTTTGCAAGAGTAAAGGCGAGCTAAAAACTGGACCGCGCAAACCCCGCAGATGAAACTTTGCAAGAGTAAAGGCGAGCTAAAAACTGGACACTGCAAACCCCGCGGATGAAACTTTGCAAGAGTAAAGGCGAGCTAAAAACTGGACTCTGCAAACCCCGCGGATGAAACTTTGCAAGAGTAAAGGCGAGCTAAAAACTGGACTCTGCAAACCCCGCGGATGAAACTTTGCAAGAGTAAAGGCGAGCTAAAAACTGGACTCTGCAAACCCCGCGGATGAAACTTTGCAAGAGTAAAGGCGAGCTAAAAACTGGACTCTGCAAACCCCGCGGATGAAACTTTGCAAGAGTAAAGGCGAGCTAAAAACTGGACTCTGCAAACCCCGCGGATGAAACTTTGCAAGAGTAAAGGCGAGCTAAAAACTGGACTCTGCAAACCCCGCGGATGAAACTTTGCAAGAGTAAAGGCGAGCTAAAAACTGGACTCTGCAAACCCCGCGGATGAAACTTTGCAAGAGTAAAGGCGAGCTAAAAACTGGACCGCGCAAACCCCGCAGATGAAACTTTGCAAGAGTAAAGGCGAGCTAAAAACTGGACACTGCAAACCCCGCAGATGATGAAAATCTGAAATATTGCCTGCGGAAAAACCTTTGCACGCTACGACATAACAAGAGGCAGTAGTTTATTTTAAACTCCGAACTTTTCCAAGTCCACTCTTCTTTCACTCTTAATCTTATTCCTGTTGACCCCCATGCAGAGGCTTAACCCTGTGGGGTACACCTCCTCCCCCTCCATCAACCCCTTCACAAAACAGGTCATGGAGTACTGTAAAAAAGGGATGGCTCCATGTTTTGTCTTTTTGTAAATGCCCTGCAGCGTAGACGTGGGTAGAAAGTACTCGGCATTCATAAGAGAGCGACTCCAGCTGCCACACTTCCTAGGCTGACACAAGGCTGCCCGGTGATACTGGCCCAGTGTGCGTCACTCGGAGCCACAGCTGATACAAGCCCCATCGCCTGCCGACACGTTTCAGCCAGTGTTTGTTCCTGATGGAGTTAAAGACATCACACGTGTGTAGGCTAGGGTCTCTTGCAGCCAATTTAGCAACTTTGAAACATTCTTTGCAGCCAACTTGGAAACATTTTTCACCGCTTGTGTGGAGTTGGGGGCATCTGAGGGTGTGGGGCCTGGAAATGGGTCGGGGCTTTTAAGTTACCGCAGCCTGAGCTGGTATGGAGGGATGTTGGAAGGGGTTAAGGTGCTTGGAGATGGGGTTACTAAAGCCCCTTCCTTGCCATGTGTGACCTGGGGCGGTTTTAAAATCCTTAGCGGATCTCTTGGTGCTCACCATGTGATGTTGACTCTTCACCAGATGACCGTGTGAAGAGAGACGATATTGTGTGACACACGGTGGCACTGTGTGGGTGGCAGTTCTGCCACTTCATGGCTAATGGCGCAGCTGAACAGCCGTGCAAGAGTGCACTCTCCCAGGAGTTACAGACAGTGATGGTCTCTGTGAGCAGTGTAGACCACAGGCCAAATTACTTATGCTTGCACTCTCCCAGGAGTTACAGACAGTGATGGTCTCTGTGAGCAGTGTAGACCACAGGCCAAATTACTTATGCTTGCACCGGTGCAGAGCAATTTTGCACCGATGTGTACAGTGACCAACCAGTGCAAAAAATGACATTTTCACAGACCAACAAGAAATATCACTTACTTTGATGATCAGTAAGAAACAACATTTTTGGATAGGTTAGTTAATGCAAATGCTGTTTTTGCACTGCTCTCTGTTGGTACATATTTATGTCCAAAACTTTATTGCGCTGAGCAAATTTATGGAATTGGCCTCATACGTAGGGTGTCTGAGTGACTTTGTATGCACCTAATGGGGCAATTCAATCAGAGGTGAGATGCGCTGAGTGCCAACAGTGTTTCTCAAATCCTGGACCTGCCTGATCTGAGATTTTTTTCTGGACTGTTGTCCCTGAAAGACTTCTGACAGTTTGTACAGTTTTAAATGTCATCCATTCCTCCCCCAAGAGGCAGCAGATATCTTTCAGGGCAAAGGTGCTATGACCTGACCAACCACAGTTCTGCAATTAATCAGCGATTGAATCTGGATCCTTTTGGAACATTTGCACCTGTCATTTGGTGCTCTTGTGTAGGCTCGGTTGTGGTAGCCGGATATAGACAACATTTGTACCAGCTGGGTCCATTCTTGCCGCGGCTGTAAAAGCCATGGGACCCTCCTGTGCAAAACCAGCTGATGTTCAGACTTCACCGAACGGCAGACATTGGCCATCATCGCTTGTGAGGGGTCAGATGAGTTTTTTGATTCCGATGCCTCGGTTCTTTGCACAGGTGTAGGTGCTGTGCCCAGCTCCTGTGTCTGTGGTAAGTTGGTGACCTTGCTGTCACTGAGATCTCAGTCTCAGACACATGGTGGCAACAACAACAACAAAAACTCTCCCTCACCCTGTTCCAATAACATGTTATGTTAGCGGCATTTGTATAGTGCTTTTATACAGTTTGTATGGTCCTATTACATTTGTGAGTCTGGGACTCCACGACACTTCTGTGCTACTCGTTGGGCCAAGTTGGAGTAGTTTGTTTAACTTTTATTTGGTTCTGCTTCCTATTTAGAGGTGAGATGCATTAGATTGTGGCCGGCGAGGTTAGAACTGACCAGCGTGCTGTTGAGTGATGGATTGCAATGGACTGTGTTGAGTTGGCCCCTGGTGCATGTGTTGAAGTCGATATGTGGCTGCCTTGTTCCTATCTGAACCGTTTTTTTTAATTTATGCAAAAATGTCCCAATTGATACAAGACCAGCAGATTGTTAACAAGCACTTACAACTGTAACTGTTGTTGCACAGTTATTTCTGCCAGTGTGTGGTCTCGTGAGCACCTAAAATAGAGTTGTGTTATAAATCGCTTTCTGTAATATTTTTTGAGTTTGACACCTTACTCCAGGCAAAGAACAACTTCAGAGCCATGCTTTTATGTGTTTGGAGTCATCAGATTTTTATGTGAGGGAAGTCTTTTTTCTCTATTGTGTACAGGGCTGTGAGTACGTAATTATATGACGAGCAACCGGTAATTTGCTGTAATGACTCTGCCCCTCCTCCATCACTTTTGGAACCTGCCTCCTTTAACACACTTACTTTTATACCTCCAGTGCTTGGAATGGTGAAGGAGCACGCACAGGTCGGGGCTTGCTTCTGAAAGTGCCAAGACAGCCTCATTAGAGGTAACGAGGCCCTGTTGCGAAAAGCCAGCGCCCTGCCTTCGTATTACATGATGTGATTTGTATAGCGGAGTGTGTTCCCTCTTGGGGCTTCTCTGCACTAGATCTGCTCATCTGACAGACATAACCCAGCTCTTCACAGGAGCCAGCTTGGACCTCACACTGGAACAAGACCGGTCTTTAGTGATTTATGAAACCGGAGGTGTGTACCCCTCGCCCAGGCTTTCGGGGAGGTCCTTCTGTGCCTTCGTGCACACACTCGAAAGGCCACAACCACCACATCTACAGTTACTGCTACTAGGATCTGATCACATTAACTCTAAATCTTCTTGGACGTACCATCTAACATTTTTTGCAAAATAGCCAGGAAACCTTCCTAAATCATATCCCAGTGAACAATGCACAGAGACATGAAAAGGATTTATTTTGTAATCATTTTAACCACACCATAGCCCGAGCTGCAGCATACAGTAACCTCTTAAGCCTGACCCATGGGTAATCCCAGGTAGATAACATTTGAGAAATCCACCCAGAATAAAACCAATACAAAGTATTAATGGCTGGGCACCTCCGTAGATGCCCTCGTAGGCTATGGAACCACCCAAATTCCCGCCACGCAGTCTACCGGCTGAGATTCAGTGGTCCATTATTGTGGCCAGAAAGCGCTATTGTACCACAGTGCAAAAGAAATGAAGTAAAAAAACTTCATGCAAAGGGACACAACATCCTCTCTCCAGCTAAATACTCGTTCTCAAACGTAACCCCAGAAAGACTAGTGAATTTACTAACTTTGTGTGCTGGAAACCATTAAGTAGTTTGCGCTGCCTCTCCATGCAGCAAAATAATAACAAGTGCTGGCAAAGACAATAGGTCATGCCTCTGAAAGGCATGAATTAGCCTTGGCAATAGAACTTTTGGCCTATCCAGGTATTGTTGTCGATGCTAAACAGCACTGGCAAAAAGAGAAAAAAAACAGAAGGTCGCCAATGCTGAATAATATCGGCAACAAAATAAAGTCAAAATGGCCACCCCTGTATGAGTCTGTATTTGTACATGCGCCACCATTCATGCTCGTAGTGTCATGATGCGACTTATTTGTTTATTTTAATTTCCTGTTCTAAGATTGCAGGCATCTCTCTTGCAGCTATGAATTTTACAAAAAAGTTCATAAAAGTGCATAATAGTTGCACATAAGAAACTTTATTGTTTGATTAATTAAAATCTTTACAGTAAGAAAACATTCTGATAAAAACAAGTTAAAAAAAGAGATTCGGTAATACAAAAATTAAAATGTTTGACGGAGCATAATTACATAGAGCCAAGAGGGTACCGGATTTAAGTTTTCATAATTTTTATGACGACATGTGATTTCAGTAAAAGAAGATGTGCCATGAGGGGCAGATTAACTTCATTGGTAAAGAGGAGCCATACCGTTAAAACACAGGAAAAAAAAAATGGGCAAGGCACAGTCCAGAAAAGTCCAACTGTCCGATCCGCTCACTTTAAGGCTCTATCTAAAAAGGAGGATGGTCCCAGCAAGAAGAAAGGAAGAGACTCTGGAGTCTTGGCTAAAAAAACTCGGGCCATAGTGTTTAAATTAGTGAGGTAGATAGTGTTTCGATTTCCTTCTTGGTGTGAGATACTTAGTGAGGAAGCTAGAGAAGTTAATAATGGTTTAACCTCGACTTCCACCGCAAATTAGACAACCTGATCTCTAAATTCCTCTGGCGAGGAAAGAAAGCACGGATAAGTATCAAAAAATTAAGACTGGGTAAAAATCAAGAAGGGGTTAACCTAGCGGATTTCCGAATATATCGGTTAGCTTTTCTGGCAAAGCAAGGCTCATATTGGATATCCCCCCCACCGGCTACACCCCGGTCTGGCTGGAGGTAGAGAGGGCCATCCTGAATAACCTAACCCCCCTGGCTCTACTAACATCGAATAGACTATACCCCCACACCCCAAGTCCATTTTTAAAAACACAAAAATCGCTCTGCTAAGGGTAGACAAGAAGCTGGAGATAAGCATAAACAAGCATTGGCATAGCCAATAGGTCTTGCCTTTGGGACCTTATAAGTGTTTAGCCATGCAACAGTTGCATAACTAAATACTTATAAGGTCCCAAAAGCGAGACCTATTGGCTATGCAAAGCGGCCGTGCGGCCGCGAAAGTTAAAGTGATCGCGATCGGGATCACGATCAAACATCAAAGCGGCCACGAAAGTGAAAGTAATTGCGGTAAAGCGCGGCACATGCACTGTAGCTCTAGGCTGGCCTAGTAGCACCTTTTGGAGCCCTCTCAATAAGTCGCGCCAGACCAGCGCATGCGCTGGGTCAGGCGAGACCTAAAAAACTCGGGCCATGAAGTGAAGTGGGCAGCCATGTTGATCCGGAGAAAAAGGTGGCGTCTGACTTCATTAATAAGTGGGAGCCGACCCAGTCCAATAAGATGGAGGTTTGGTTACTGGCACCCCCACTGCAATCAACCTAAAGTGCACAATAGAGTAAACAGTGCCTTGGTTGCAGATTGCCCTTGCTTGCCTCCCACCGCCCACCGCCTCCCCCTCAAAAAAAGAGAAGTTTGGCAGGGGGCAGAGGGGAAGCAAGTCACCACTGTTAAACAGCAGGAAACAAGTAGGTGGTGGGTAGGAGAGCAATCCAAGCTGTACAGGATGATGTGGGAAAAGCAAGGGACAAGCTATGGGGCAACAGAGAGCAAGGGAGAGAAGGGAAGCAGCACACGGGAGAGAGAACAAGAAAACACTTGCTCTCAGATGGAGTGTGGAAACAAAAAGAAAAAAGTAGTTCCCCGATTTAGCCAGGAAAGGATACAAGTCATTCATTCAAAAAGATGTAAAGAAGCTATGCTCTTGGGGAGGAATAAACACCGGAAGAGTGAGAAAAACCATTGAATAGAACCATTGAGTAGGCTGGCCCAAATCCTACTCTAAGTATTGAGATCTTGAAAAATACTCCTTTAAATTCACTCCTGCATTTGGAGTAAATTTATGATTTTTAGCAGCAGCAGTACTCTTGGGAAGCTATGGCAGTCACCATGTTCAAGTTCTCACCACTTTAAGCATTTACACAAGCCTGTGTTTGCATGATGAACATTTGATGCCTCTATGAATGCATAACAAGAGTGCATTTGCCTTTGTAATTTTTTCTCCCCTTTAATGTATGGAAAAACTCCTTACTCTGCACCACCGCCAATTATGGGAGGTGTTCTGTCCCCGTTCCCAACCAGGATAGTGATTTGCGCCTTCCTTTGCCAGGAGTAAACCTCTGTCCATAGTCACAGTCCACGGCATCTCCACCCCGGCACACCCGCTGCCTGCTTCTGGGAGTAGAATAAATCCCACATCACATTACACATTGATGGTGTAATTGTATGCCTCAGTAATTCAGTGTATGAGAGTGAATTCACCTTTTGGTAGTTTGCACCTTAAATGTACTCCATTAACCATGTCCTTTGCGTACATTAGCTGAATCTAGGTGCGCAAATGTGTGTTTAGATCAAGCAGGCAGTGCTAAATCTGTTGGCAGAGTGTGCCTTCTCCTTTCACCTGGACCATCCACAGATGCAAATACCTTCTCAAATGCATAATTCTTTTTTGGGGGGGGGGGGTTTATATAGTGAACTCGACCTGAAGGTATCAGAGCGCCCTACATGAGCACCAGTTGCGTTACAGACGGACACATTCATTTTGTTAGACGCAGGGAAATGAAGAGATTTGTCCAGAATCACAGGATGTTGAGCGACCTCGCCGAGACTCTTCAGCTTCGAGCTCGACCGCTCTAGCCGTTAGGCCACATGGCATTCCCAAGGCAGGGAGGTTGCACAAAAAATCTGCCAGGGCAGGGGATGGGGCGGGAAAGAGGAAAGCCTTGCCTCCCAAACCACAGGCAGGCCGCTCCAGAGCAGCAGATATATTGTAATTAGTATCCCAGCAGACTGCAGCGCGCTAATCCGGCCACTAAACTGCAAATTGCCGCTCTGCTTACTTTGTCAGACAGATTGCTACACCAGGGCTGACGGAAGGCGTCCTGGGGCGCGCGCTGCACGCAGCAGAGGTCCTGCTGACGCTCGACTCCGCCAATCAGCAGCCAGCCCCGGGGCACGGCGGCCATTCGTCATTAGTGTGCCCTCAGGTTTCAAGGCTGGAGGTACGCGTCTAAAACTGCACAGATCTGTTTCCTAGGAAATTACTTCTCATAATGATAGGGCTTGCAGGACTTTGCAGGCAGCACCGGTTGTTAATGTCTAGGGGTGGACGTTTAGTTAAGTGGCTTCTGATGGGTTACTGTTTTTTTAAATATATATATACTAGGGCTGTAGTTGTGTGTTAAAAAAAAACAATATTTCAATGTGGTGAAATAAAACAAATCAACTGTGGGACACCAGTAACTAGTCCCAGGATGAAACAGTAGCCAACTGCAGTGTTTTACACTTTTTGGAACTCTATCTGTCTCAACATAAAGGACTGTTCACTTGGCGAAAAAGGTATTGGAGCTAATAAGAACTCTGGAAGTTATTCTGATCGACTCGCAAAGTTTGGGAAGTCGATGTATTTTTGGAAAGACATTCAGCTGAGGTACGTTTTGTTCGTGAAAGTAGAATCTTCAGATTAGAGTAATTCAAACCCTATAGTGCCTTGTCTTTGCACTAGGTTAAATCATATTTTCTGAGATGTACATTAAAACTAAAAAAGATTTGTATGTCTGTTCCAGATACAGTATCTGTTAGGAAGCACCCAGTATATTGTGCACTATATTTAATAAAAAGAAACTTTAATTGAATGCATATGGCTGACACACTTAGGAGGCGGCATGTGTTCTTATTTTAATTGTTTTTATTGTTGTGGCATATACTTGCAGGGGGTTTAAAAAATCCCACTAATTTGCTACAGCCAGACCTACATAGACTTTGACAATGCTCGTTGTTTTAGAAACCAGAGTCTGTACCCCCGAGCAGCTCAGCCAGCCGCCCCGCCACACTCCCTGTATTTGACGGTAGCGTGCTGCTCGCCCTCTGAGCGCCCACTTGTGCTGCTAGCTTTGGGCTGCCCTAAGCGGGCTGCTCTCCTCTGAGGAATGCGAGCCTCCAGTGGGGCGGGGAGGGGTGGATTTGGAGCACAGTGGTGGGGGTGGGGAGGGGGACTTTTGAACTGGCAGGAGCTCTAAGCATCAAAGAGGGAGAAAAAGAAAGTTTAAAAAGTAATTGGACCAAACACAGAACAATGAGAGGCACAGAGTGAGTTGGACACAAACCAGCCGCCCCCGCAAGGGCCTTTTCTTTGCCCCTCCCCCATTGCCTGGGGAGTCTGTGATGCTCTGCTCTCCGTACCAGCTCCCGGAGAGCTTTGGTAACCCACCTCCACCGGCTTCTGCCTGCTCCGCCCCTGCAAGTCTAGGGAGTCCCTTTCTTCACCACCCCCCAGCGCGGGGGAAGGGGGGTGGGGGGTCCAGAGGGTATCATCACACAGTAGAAGCGGGTGGGTCACTTTCTCCCGGCTTATAAATGGCATATGTGGGAAGTGTTGTGGTATCAGTTGTGATGAGTAGCAGATTACATTTCTTATTCTACTGCAATGGTCTCGCTACACATCTGTCTACAGTAGAACGAAATGGAGGGAGAGGTAGTTGCCCGTGTGATTGTGTGGGGCAAATGTGTCAGGTTCTTTGGAGGGTTTGATCTCCAGTCATCTGATGTCTACACTTTCCTTACAAGGGCGATTATTGGGTAGTATAAACCTCCATAATCTGTTTGGGAACATCCAGATGTTTACCTCCTTTCTGAATTCAAAGTGATCTTGGATATTCTTGTGTTTGCTGGAAGGGAATTCTATAATTTTGCTCACCTGGGTAATTCCAGGGGGGAGGGAGGGGCTAATGGGTATTATGAGATTTTGGGAGAAGAACATGCGGGGATCAGACATAGCATGTCTTGTCCTCTCTATTTTTACCTTGTATGGTGGAATCTCCAGGTTAAATAGCGCCAATCCCAATGGGGCCGATAACTTCGGTTGTTAGCTCCATTGGAATTACTTGTCTACTCATAAATAGAGTCTAGGAGATGTATTGCACTGGTTTTCAGGCTCGATGCACTGCTATTCTGGCAGATAAATGAAGCATTGTGCAGGGGGGTGATGTCCTGCCCAGGAGCGCACAGGTTTATCAGTCGAGGCTGCCGGGATTAGACGCCTGGTCTGCGTGTTCAGACGTCAGCAACAAGTCACTCCAGAGATGGTCGGAGTGCATGTCTAGGTAAAGACGCGCTCATGTGACTAAGGGCCGGATGTACACTTTTTTTTGGGTTGCAATTTTATGTAGCGCGTACTCGACCCGAAGGTATCAGAGCGCTATACATGAGCACCGGTTGCGTTACAGTCAGACACATTAACTTCTAGGCACGGGGAGATTAAGTGATTTGCCCAGAATCACAGGAGCCTCCGGCCAGACTCGAACCTGTTCACCAGCTTCCCCTAGCCGTTAAGCCACATCTTCTCCCCTCCGAGTAACCAGTATTTTTGCGACCTGCAAAGATGTTTATGACCTCACCAATGTACTAATAGATCGGTTCTTAAAAATCTAATTCGCAATCCAAACTACCTCATGAATATTAATGTGGCAGGATGCAAATTGCGGAGCACTTTAATTGGAGGGTATCACAGGGGTGGTGGCCTGGTGGGAAAAGCAGAACGCCATGTCTGTGATTGACCTTCAATAAAGTAGACTTGTTTTACTGTAGCCTGATTTACTGAATAGAAATAAAACTGCGTTTAAAAAGAAAAGTTTACCTTTTATTGTTTTTGTTTAGTGGTTTTGTGGACCACTGTCTACCCTTGAAGAGTTTTTTTATAGTCCACTCCCAAAGCTTTTTCACGTTATTTTTTTATTTGTTTACCAATCCAACTTTGAGTGCTAAATAAAATAAAAAAAACTGCCAGAATGATATATAGGAACAAAACGACGTTGCATCATAGGCTATTTTTTATTCCTTTTGGTTGCCATGCTGCACAGCATCCAATAAGTCCGATGTCGAGTTCAAGTGGCTTGGTCGCCAATGCTTGTTCTTTCATCTGGTTGCAGATGGAGCCCCGAGAATTTGCACCAGACAAATCTGCAGCATCCACTGCCGGTGATCTGCTCCTTGGACTACCTACCCCTTGCTGCTCTCTCCCGCCCATCCCCCCTTGGGATCACACACATTCTGCCATATTGAAGTGATTTGCTGGTCTCAGCTGGGAACAACACCATCACCTGTGTCTGCTTGAGCATGTGGGAAATGGTTCTGCCCCCTGTTAGGCTGGCCCTGTGTAGGCTAGGACTGCCAGCCAAACACATGTGGCAATTAATCAAGGTGTAAGAGGCATTTCCACCATCAAAGGACAGAATGATTGGCAGAAAGGTATCTGCTTCTGTTTTTTTGTATTCGGAGCAACAGCACACATTCTGCTATTGGTATGGCCTTTTAGCGCTTCCACTATTTCAGACATTTCCTCCGAAACTGAAAAAGAAAACCACACAATACCGATCGTTCTGTGGCAACGCTCCCAGGATGTGGAATGCTCTCCCTAGAGTCCTCAGATGCAACCCCTCCTTCTCCTGTTTCAAAAGGGACCTGAAAATCCATCTCCTTAACAAATACTTTCCTGACCAATGTCAACTAACCTAGACTTCAATATCCGTGTTTACTCCTCTCTCTTGACATTCAAGGATAGTTGGTGACCGGACTGTGTTAACCACCTTATCTTCCATGCTGTATTTTTTTTATCCCTGGTTTTGCTTCCTTACTGCCTGCCTACTATGTAATGCAATTTCCGTCGGTTTTTCTTTACAGTATGTATGTAAAGCGCTCTGATACCTACGGGTCAAGCTAGCGCTATATAAAACTTTAAAAATAAAATAAATAAATAAATTGTGTTTGGTAGTTACTTACAGTAAACTATGTCATTGATGGTGGGGGGTTGGTTAACAAGTAATTACCTAATTAGCATGTACTTTTCAGAATATCCTTTGTATTGCTGTTCTTGGCTGCAGCTATAGTAAATAGATGGCTAAAATGAAAGTGGTTTACTTTGGGGTTGGCACGGGGCACATATTTGTGTGACTATGGTGTTGGTAAGTGTATTAGCAAGTAGATAGAACAATACATGGAGGTATTGCCTGAAGGCACCACCTATCACGCAAGCAAGCTCAGACTGTGCATCATCATGGAGGGGGGGCAGTAAAGGTGGCCAGGAGCAACACGATGGTGGAAACAACATGAGGCGGGTATGAGACGTAACGTACCAGGCAGCAACGTGGCACAGACGAGGGAGAGACAAATGGGCAAGTAGGCAATGTGGGCAAAGTATGAGGGTGGGGACGAGAATGGGCAAAGTGGAGGGCTTGGTTGAAGATGAGAAGCAATGGACGAAAGAGGAACATGAAGCGGTGGGGGTGAAGTGACAAGCTGGGACGCGAATAAGAAGCACCCAAATGAGAGTGATAGAAAAACCAACCAATGATAAGCAGTGGGTGGGCTTCAAGCCTTGTCTGTCTTGGGATGCACACAATCTGTCTCGTAGCAGACAGCGCATGTGTTATCCAGTAGGCAAGACCTAAAAATCGTTTTTTTAAACTATGCATTGCGTTTATCATATTTATGTATGGGGTGAAAACAAGTAATTTATAGCTAGTACAACTATTTAGAACTATTTGTTCCAAATAGCAAAACTGTTTTCTTTTATTTACATTAGTATACATGTGGTTCTACAATGAGTTGTGAAAACAGTGGGATCCGCTTACATAAGCAATGCTTATATAATATGTGCATCAAGCACACTGTTCCATGACATGTTTTGACCCGCACTTTCGTCCCAGTTCTGAAAGGCTTTGTGTCAGACTGAGCCTCTCGTGAAGCCGGCGGGTCTCTTTACCCCTTCTCCTTTGTGACTTTCATAACTCTGGACTAATCGCTTGTGGGCACAAGTTACATGCATGGCTGCATGTGAAGAAAGACTTACACAATACGATTTCCATATTCAGCGGCTCCATCCGCTAGCCCGTTCTCAGAGTGCCATGGCCATCCACGTTTCACGTTCTAATGATGGTCCTTTGCCGTCACTGTGTTGAGCCAGTGTCAACTTCAAATTAACTGGCCATGGTGATGTGAACATCTGCATCGCAGTTATTGTATTCCTTCTCTTTCCATCTTTATCCTCCTCGCTTACCGATTCTCTCGCGCACAAGGCGCTAAGAATAGGATCCTGAACAAATACACTGCACTTGATGTTTCCTTTCCAAGTATCTGCAACTGTTCCTCTAACGGAAGCCTCCTTCCTTCCATATCTAGACGCTGACCGATAAGGAAAATCACTGAATTTCCTAGTGCTTTTTTTCTCCCTAGATTGTGCTAATGGTACTTGTACAAAGCATCACTTGGGACAGTTTCAGGATGCAGCCATCACACCTCATTAGTTGTTTTCTCCTGTAGTTTCAGTAATGGAGGGAAGTAAGTGCACAATGAAGAAGCAAGAATCTGTGAGCGTGGAGGCAGACAGACAGAGGCCTCGCTTGAGACTTATATGTTGGGGTGAATGGAGGAAGTGGGATAACACCTCTATATTTTACGTCACCTCTGACCCCCAGACCAGCCCGAATTCTGAAGCCACTGACAGAGAACTGCAGAGAGCAATGGACGATTAATAATTCAATTCATACAGCAATGAATGCATTATAGACTACTCGGCCATCGCCTCATAGCCCTGGAGTCACTCCCTTAAGGAGACATAGAAAAAGGACTTTCCTTTCGACAGCTTTCACACTGCCAGCACCACCAGTCCCACTGAGCCTGGGCAGAGGTGGCGGTAGCTACTATTTCAACAAGCATTTACAATGCAATGGTCTCGGCAATATTATAGGTAGAGCTATTGGTATTGCTCATTATTTTTTTTATCATTATTGTATCTCTAAATAAATGGCATTGTCATTTATATTGGCATTAGCTTTTTTTTGTTGCATATGTGATACCTATTGCATTAGCAGAGAGAGAGTGAGGTAGTGAGATAGAGAGATTGAGGTATTGAAATAGAGAGTGAGGTAGTGAGAGAGAGTGAGGTAGATAGAGAGTGAGGTAGTGAGATAGAGAGTGAGGTAGTGAGATAGAGAGAGTGAGGTAGTGAAAGAGTGAGGTAGTGAGGGAGAGGGATGTTGTGAGGTAGTGATATATAAGCATAGAGTGATGTTGTGATGTAGTGAGAGAGAGAGAGGTAGTGAAAGAGAGAGTGAAAGTGAGTTAGTGAGATAGAAAGAGTGAGGTAGTGAGCTAGAGAGTGATTGAGGTAGTGTGTGAGAGAGAGTGAAGTTGTGAGGTTGTGAGCTAGAGAGTGAGGTAGTGATGTTTTGAGAGAGAGAAGTTGTGAGATAGTGAGGTAGTGAGATAGAGTGGAGTAGTGAGGTAGAGAGAGTTATGTAGTGAGAGAGTGAGGTAGTGAAACAGTGATGTAGTGAGGGAGAGGGATGTTGTGAGGTAGTGAGATGTAAGCAGAGTGGTGTTGTGATGTAGTGAGATAGAGAGAGGTAGTGAAAGAGACAGTGAAAGTGAGTTAGTGAGATAGAAAGAGTGAGGTAGAGAGATAGAGAGTGAGCGATGTAGTGAGTTAGAGTGAAGTTGTGATATAGAGTGAGGTAGTGAGAGAGTGAGGTAGTGATCTTTTTAGAGAGAAGTAGTGAGATAGTGATATAGAGGGGAGTAGTGATGTATAGAGAGTTATGTAGTGAGAGAGTGAGGTAGATAGAGAGTGAGGTAGTGAAAGAGTGAGTTAGTGAGTGAGAGGTATTTTCTGACGTAGTGAGATAGAAACAGTGAGTGATGTTGTGAGATAGAGAAAGATTGAGGTAGTGAAAGAGAGAGTGAGGTAGTGAGGGATGTTGTGAGGTATTAAGATAGAAACAGAGTGATGTAGTGAAGTAGTGAGATAGAGTGAGGTAGTGAAAGAGTGAGTGTAAGTGACTTAGTGTATTTGAGAGAGAGAGAGAGAGTGAGGTAGTGAGATAGAGAGAGTGAATTAGTGAGTTAGAAAGAGAGTGAAGTTGTGAGGTAGTGAGAGAGTGATGTAGTGAAGTTTTGAGTGTGTTGTGATATAGTGAGGTAGTGAGAGTGAGATAGAAATAGATAGTGATGTAGTGATAGAGAGTGAGGTAGTGAGATAGAGAGAGAGTGAAGTTTTTAAGTAGTGTGTTAGAGTGAGAGATAGTTACTGTGGTAACTATGGAACTGTGGAAAACAACACTGCGACAAAAAGATGTACTTACTACAAGACAGGCCCACTAGAGAATATAGCTGTGAGTTTGAGGTCAAAGAGAGTGTGCCTGCCTCCGCTGTGAGAAGAGTAGGTGATGGCGTAGTGGCGCTGGAGATCACCTGTTGCCGAGTTTGAGGCATGCATGCCTCCATAGGAAGCCATTCCCCTAGCCCCTTTGTTTTTGTGTGGGATGGGCCAGTGCTTGTTGTCCTGTCTTTGTCCTCAACCCGAAGCGAACCTGGGAGCCAGGCTGCTTCAGCTTGTGCCCTCACCCCAGCGGCCACTTTCCGAAAGGATAGTAAGTCAACTGGAGAAATGGAGCGCACAGGACTAACAGGGAAACAAGAGAGCACACCGGGCTGAGAGGGGAGCAAGAGAGCACACATGACTGACAGGGAAACAAGAGAGCACACCGCGCTGAGAGGGGAGCAAGAGAGCACACAGAGCTGAGAGGGGAGCAAGAGAGCACACCGGGCTGAGAGGGGAGCAAGAGAGCACACCGGGCTGAGAGGGGAGCAAGAGAGCACACATGACTGACAGGGAAACAAGAGAGCACACCGCGCTGAGAGGGGAGCAAGAGAGCACACATGACTGACAGGGAAACAAGAGAGCACACCGCGCTGAGAGGGTAGCAAGAGAGCACACATGACTGACATGGAAACAAGAGAGCACACCGCGCTGAGAGGGGAGCAAGAGAGCACACAGAGCTGAGAGGGGAGCAAGAGAGCACACCGGGCTGAGAGGGGAGCAAGAGAGCACACGGGGCTGAGAGGGGAGCAAGAGAGCACACATGACTGACAGGGAAACAAGAGAGCACACCGGGCAGAGAGGGGAGCAGGAGAGCACACGGGTCTGAGAGGGGAGCAAGAGAGCACATGGGGCTGAGAGGGCAGCAAGAGAGCGTACAGTACTGACAGGGTACGCAAGAGATCGCACATGTCAGAGGGGTGCAAGACTGCACATAGGTCTGAGAGGGAAGGAAGAGAGCACAGAGGACTGACAGAGAAGCAAGAGAGTGCACAGGTCTGAGAGGGGTGCAAGAGAGCGCACAGGTCTGAGAGGGGAGCAAGAGAGTGCACGGGTCGGACAGGGGAGCAAGAGCGCCTTGGACTGGCAGTGGAGCAAGAGATCGCAGGGTAGGATGGGGAGCATTGGAGAGCGCACAGGTCTGTCAGGGGAGCAAGAGAGCACACCGGACTGACATGAGCAAGAGAGCACACAGGGCTGGCAGTGGAGCAAGAGAGCACACGGGTCGGACAGGGGAGCAAGAGAGCACACGGGTCGGACAGGGGAGCAAGAGAGCACACGGGTCGGACAGGGGAGCACGAGAGCACACGGGTCGGACAGAGGAGCACGAGAGCACACGGGTCGGACAGAGGAGCACAAGAGCACACGGGTCAGACAGAGGAGCACGAGAGCACACAAGGCTGGCAGTGGAGCAAGAGAGCGCACAGGGCTGTCAGGGGAGCAAGAGAGCACACGGGACTGACATGAACAAGAGAGCACACAGGGCTGACAGGTGAGCAAGAGAGCACACGGGGCTGATAGGTGAGCAAGGGAGCACATAGGTTTGACAGGGGAGAAAGACAGCGCACAGAACTGAAGTAAATAGAAGACACACAGGACTGTCTGGGGATCACAGAAGCACACGGGACGTGCAGGTGAACAATGGAGCACACAGGACTGGCAGAAGAACAAGGGAGCACGCATAGCTGGCAGGGGGAACAAGGAAGCACTTAAGACTGGCGGGGGGTAATGGAAGCACGGAGAACTGGCACGGGTCAAGGGAGCACGCGGAACACGAATGGAAATCTTGCAAGCGAGAACGGGCAGTGGAGCAAAATAGCACGTGTTGCACGTGAACGCCGGTTCTGTGGCACCTCCTGTCGCATCTAAAAGGGGTGTCCCACTGTACCTCGTCTCCCAACTCAGTGACGTAGGCGGAAATGATTTGTAGTGTCTGCCTTGCTTCCCAAGTACACCACTGAAACGCAGCGGCGGTATCAAGTGCAAAATAGAGTGCCATATAAACAAGGGGTTGCTGCCTCTGCCTCACATTTGAAAACAGTGATTTAACCGGTAATAACCCAAACAGCACTCTGGCAGTCCGATCGGACACACATACAGAGGAAAAAGCAAGCCGCCCCTTGCACCAAGAAGTCGGATAGAAAGAACACACTGCAACATGTAAGACTTGGAGAAGGAACATTAAAAACCCAAAGAATGCAGCCCAGTCACCCTCCCTCTGGGCCTAGAGTTAGGAACAGCAGATAAGAGCCAAGGCTAAGCTAAGATGGTGCGTTGCTGGCAAGTAAATGAGACGAGAAGTTTCACCCCCTCCCACGCCGCTGAGAACTCGAGTGCGGAGCAGCCGAGAACTCCCAAAGTGCGCCTACGAGTCCCAGCGCTTTACTCGAGTGTAAACTTTCGACTGACCTGCCCGCCGCCGGCTCCTCTGGAGGCACGGAGTAGAGACACCCCATGGCTTGCAAGTATAGACCCGAGTATGTGAGTGTCCCGGGCCTGGACTCGCTGCTCCGCAGAACAGCTTTCTGTAACTTTAGCTGTACGGAAACGTGCCCCAGGCCTTTCCATTCTTCGGCGCTCACTGCTCGGCGCACAACTCATTAGCTTCCTTCCTTTTGTGAGGGGAAGAGGCGTCTGCGAGCCAAGACCATGGACCAAGTCATAACAGCAGCTGCAGTGGCAATGGGGACGGAGGCTCGGTCCTGCGGGGCTCCCACGTTCTCACACCGACCGAAGCACTGGCGGAAAGACGGGCGTGCACAGAGGCAAGTGCGCACGTACACGGAGACTAACAGAAAGTCAAGCTTATACAGTCAGATACACTCAGAGACAGACACCAGCACAACAACACGGCGCCGAACGGATAGATCGTCACAGGCAGACGACAGTAAAAAATTGCGGATCGAAGCTTCGAAACTTTTTCGGATTCGGGGGCGTGTTCCTGCTGTTCTAAAAGGGCGTGGCTACAAAGTGGAAAGAACAGCAAGGAACACGCCCCCGAATCTGAAAAAGATGGAGCCTATTTGGAGGGACGGCTCTCTCCTCCAATGGCTGGCCTCCGTTTAGGAAGCCAGCCAATGGAGGAGAAGCAAAAAGAGAGGCGGGCTAAATAGCCACTCTAGAAAACATTAAATCTTCCGACTTCCGGTTCTGCCTTCGGCAGACCGGTAGTCCTCGACCTAAAAAGGGGCGCCCTTTGGGTGCCCCTCTCAATCAATTTATTTAAAGGGGAAAAACACAAACCCCAGAAACTTTACAGGAAAGATACCATGATTCTTCAGAGCCATACAAGAGACTTTTCGTCCCAGCACAACTGTAAATAAATAAATAGCCTGGGATTTTTATCTAATTGGGCTATGGCTGTAAGTAGGACAATAGAGGTCGAAGGCGTGGTGGTTTGGATGGATAGGATTTAAAAGCAACTTTAGAGGGACTGTCATTTCTGCATGGTGTTGGGTATGTTGGTGGTGAATGGGACAGTGAAGGGCAGATTGGGTCGGTCCCATTGGTTAAAACTGGATAGGCATTAATAACAAACCTAAAAGGAGGGTTGGGGCGGGTCTCCCCCATTGAATGATTGGGAAATGTGCTGTCATGGAGTAGCTCTTGTGAAAACTAGAATTGGAAACACATTTTCTAGAGTGGGGGTGGGCTTCGGGAATTTGGAGTACTGTCCCAATGTGCTTCGTTGGGCATTTGAAATGACATTAGTGAAAAATCCACATAATTCGAAAAAAGTTTTACATTTTAATGAGCCCTTATTAGTTTTAGCAAACGGCAAACTGTACAATGTTGGACAAAAACGAGGAGCCACAAGCAAAATTCTATACATAGACGTAAAACAAATTTATATGGGGAATTTTAGGTAATCAGTCTGCAGCTTTGTATTTTAAAAAAACAATATACTAATTTTAAGTCCCAAAATGTTTATAGGTTTTATACATTGGGACTAGTTTTCCGTCTTTACACACATATTAATAGAGCATTTTAGATTTAGTATGGAAAATACTCAATGACAGATCAATACAGGAAACACGTAGCTGCACATTACTGCTTTGAGGAAATAGGTTTGTTCAGAAAAAATGTGTTTAGACAGCGACACTTATGATATTATGAAATAGGCCACCAGTAGATGCCCTAATTGCAGTAAAAGATAATGTTTTACCAATTGGAGCATATGATATTGGTCAGCAAAATATTTTACAAGTGACCCGTTAGGATCTGGTTGCTAAATTTATAGAGTAGAAATATGTTTTGCTCATTTAAAATAAGAATGGGTTATTTCCAATTGGGTGTATTATTCTGCTTTCCATCGGCTATTTCTATGCCTCCTTAATTACAATAAAGATGTGCACCAGTGTTGAGCTACGGTGACATCAACATATCTACAAATACCAATGGGACACGTTTGGTCCCTTACAGAACGTGAAAAGAAGGCACCGTAAGCGGAGGTCTCCAGCTGTCCCAAGTGTTAGTGCATCATCCACACCTCGTATTTGTGGTCCTGGGAAGTAGAATGGAGAAACCAAACTACAAGTACCAGCATGCAAAGT
Source organism: Triturus cristatus (assembly GCF_964204655.1). Classification (NCBI taxonomy): domain Eukaryota; kingdom Metazoa; phylum Chordata; class Amphibia; order Caudata; family Salamandridae; genus Triturus; species Triturus cristatus. The sequence continues at coordinate 231,466,791 of NC_140589.1, read as the reverse complement.
GTGTTATTGCCAAGAGGCCTGCAGCTGCAGTGTTGTGCTGAGGTAGGAGAGAGATTTAAGTGAGTGAGGAACGCTAGAGGAAAGGAAATAAGAACCTAGACATAGACAGTTTAGGTGTAGTGAGATAAACATAGATCAAACCGAAAGTTGCTTTGATAGTAAATGATGCAAGAAAAAATACAGTCAAAGTGTTGAAAGGGAGGTAAAGTGGGCATTGTTAGATTTTCTTCTTATTTTCCGGTTGTCCCAAAGTGGCCCACATTCCAGTATCGTCATGATGCCTTCTTCCTGTCTTGGTTTTGTATCTGCTTGCCTCAATTTGAATGACCCTAGTCCAGGTGTTTTATTAATGCATATGTGGGCTACTTGTGATCGGGCCACGGGAAATTCCTAGTGGCTGTTTGATAATGCTACTTCATACATGCCAACATTTTAGAAGAGGAAACTAGGCGAATTAAAAAAACAATCAGAGGAACATGCTTCCCCTATTGACTTCTATTGAAGCAGAGGCAATTTCAGGTGGAAAACAGTCAAAATGAAGCAATATTTGGCATAGAAAAACTCGGGACTCTCCCGCCCGAACCGGGTCTGTTGGCATGTATGCTACTTGTACAAAGCCACTAATGTTTTACATAGAGAAGGCTCTGATTTAGGTGGCAGTACTGCACCAGGTGAATTGTGAGGTATTTACCTGGCGCGTATGACCCATCCAGCTCTGCGGATCAGAATGAAACATGCCACGCACTATTGGAGCTCGTGCACCCAATTACTGAATTGTGTCTGTTTCCAAACAGTTTTCCTCTGACAAATTATGGCAAAATGTTTCTATCAATTGCAAATGTGTTGTTACTACTGCCAAATTCAGAATCCTGTTTCGGGTGCAAACTGTGGGAGTTGGGATTTACACCATGCATGTCAATTCACCAAAATGCCAGGGGTAGCGGAAGTGACATCACATGCCCTTTAACCTTCAATTTCACTCTCACACACATGCTTGCATATACCCACATTCACATGTACCCACACTCTCACATAATCACATTGTAGCTTGCAAGCATGCACACAACATATATTTAAAAGCATTTTTAAAATACCTCAGCTGCCATAGAGGGTTATAACTGACGTCCATAAGAACGAGCTGCTGCTGTGTTCCTAGCACTGATTTTGCCACCTCTGAGGCCAGGGGTTTCAGGGGCAGTGACAGGGACAGCAAGGGGCAAGCCAGGGGTCGCAGCAGACCCCTAAATTACCTCCATGACTGTTATTCTGCACTATTGACAAAAAAAGAGAACCATCAAAACTTGAGGACTAGGCAGCGCTATCCGAAGTATTCAATACAGTACATTACAGACATCCATAGATTACGGATATTCAGTCTCTTAATAATAATTTGAAATATTCTTGATAGCCACATTATCTCTGAATATACTTTACCTGTATTATTACGGTCTTGTTTCCCTATTTTTTTTTTTTTCATACAACCTGAAAAGGGCCGTTTTCTATTACTGTAGCTTCCCTCTGGGACGATTCGTGCCTTTTAAATAAATGTGGAAAAATAATGCTTGCAACTTTTTCGTGGAACAAGAAACGTGGCCATGAACTTTGCAAATTATTAAAAAATAAATATGGGTAATGTAGATGGCAAAGTCGTAAAAAGCCTTAAGTATTAATCATATAGCCATGGGAAAGATGGGAGACGAGGCCTCTCGTTAGCTCTTGCTTATTAATGCCGGAGTTCGTGTAACTTTCGCCTTGGAGTTGACTGTTCGTGCTTTTCGCACTGTAGCGGAACACCTCGTATAGATTTTGGGGCTGTTTCAATACACCCCTGACACGCCGTTCGAGGGCGTGAAAGGATAAAGTTCACGCGCACAGACTCGGCATTGTGCCCGGGTCTCGCTACACCTGAAGTGTGCAATGCAGGCCTTCAGCGCAGCAGCGTCGAAGAATGCGGGGAGCCAATCGGCCGGCTTTGATCCGGCTCGCGCTGCTCGCTCATTGGCCGGGCTACTTCCGCCTCCATTGTTCTGCTGTCTCACCTGAAACTCGGTGACAGATGTCATACACGCCTCTAAAGTGAAATCAAGTTAAAAGCATTCCACAAAATAATGGCGAAAAAAAGTCTGAGGGGAATAAAAGGCACCTTGTAGTCAGTCGTGTGGGAGGAAACACACTGATTATCGATCTTTCCGTCTGCTTACTTTTTTACTTTAACTAAACTTTGTTTGAGTTGTCATAATGGGTTACCAGTGAGGCTGCTGTAAAAGTAAAATTCCTGAGTAATTTGAGAGGATGGCACAGTTTTTGGCAATGTGCAATGCCAGGTGTGCATTCTTTTTTTCCTCTGACCTGTAAGCGTCATATTTGAGCGAGAGAGTTTAAAATCTAGGACTCCGCTCCTACCACTTGGTAGACTAGTGTTCTGTAACTGGAGCAGTGCGATTAGAGCACCCAGTTTTGTTCTGTTTCTGAGGGCTTGGCTTGACTTATTGAAAAGGCATATCCAGTGGCGTTTCAGAGAGATGAACAAATATGTCACTGTCTCCACTCTGCATCTGTAAATCTAGCTTACAAATAATCTTTGCTGTTATACTGAAAACATGGCTTGATTTTAAGGCATGAGTCTGGCAATAGATTGTGGGCAAACACCCACAATATATGCCTAACTCAAAAAGTGATTTCTGAACCCCATCCCTGAGGAATTGTAAGCCTCGAGTGAAAGAGGCAGGAGAAAATTTGACCATGGATTCAAAACTCAGTCTCATCAGTTTGCACAGGTGTTCCACCTAGTTGTCATTTAAAGTTACGCAACAGAAGATCCAGCTTTCTCTAAAAAACAAAGATAGTCACACAGTCAAAAAGGTGCACATTCAAGGACACCTCAGACCTTCATACTCCTACCACTTTTTCGGACAATTAGGTCAAATATGTAGGTGTGCACAGGACTCACAGTTTATTTTGCATGTCATGTGGAGCTGGCGGTATTTACAATGATTGTTTTAAAAACATTTTATTCGTATTATAGTAGTATACAGCAATATACCTTACGAAAACAACATGCAGATAACTTTGTGGTAAAAAGTGCCAGGAACACAACCTCATCCATTAGCAGCCTTTGTTGAGTTATCGGGCCAGATAAGACTGCAAGTCTGGTGGGCCAGGGTGCCTCCACCTAGCTGGCATTTATACAGGGGCAGCCATCAGGATTCCTTCCATGGGCCCCATATTTTGTCAAATTTTCTCAATTACCCATTGTTAGAAATGGTGTTTCTGGTTGGCTAGGGTATGCAACTAAACCAGGCAGAACCCACCACTCTAGTCAGGGTAAGTAATTTACACACCAAAGATAACCAGTTCTCACCCTTTGGTAGTTTGGTGCACAGCAGGCAGGCTTATCATCTGAGGCAATGTGTAAAGTGTTTGTGCAACACACACACCAGCAACACAGTGATCACTGTGGATACTATGCAGTCAAGTGAAATCATACTCGTCATCCGGAACAGTGCAAGGTGTAAAACTACATAATAATCCTTAGGGCACGTAATGCAACAGGTAATGAGCAAAGCACATCAATTACCAATGACCATTATAAGTATGTAAGTCACTGTAACATATTAGGGCGTAGCACACCTGCACTCCTATAAAATGCGATACAGAACTCGGGCTGAAATCGTAGACTGCAGGAACACCTGCGCGCCTTCTATATCTTTCACAGTAATTTCTTAGTGGAAAACCTCCACAGCGCCTTCCTGAATGCGGCAAGGGTTTGAAAAGTAATTGGGACCTCTGCCTAGGTTCCTCCTTGTCACCTGGCGGAGAGGGATGCCCCCACGGTATGTCAACATGGAGGGGGTGGCATGCAGACAGACGATTGTAGCGGGGAGACCCTCTTCATGGCCCACGTGTGCAAAAACATCGTCCAGGGCAATTGCTGGTGTCTTGAAGGTGGCGGATACATCTGAGCTAAACAAATATCCTCAGCGGTGTGAGCTCCAGCAGCAGGCCTGCGTCCTCAAAACGGGGCCTGCGTCATCCAAACTCAGCCTCGCCCTGTGAGGCAGGATATAACGTTCTGCCAGCATCTCCTAGGGTCATCTGGTGCCACGTCCAGGGAAGTGCTGCTCGGCGATTCAGCACGCCTAGTGCAGCACGAATCGTAAAAGGGACACAACAGTCCCAGGGGCTGCAATCAGTTCACATAACACTGAGGGTGCGCCAGGCAGGTCAGGACAGACCAGGTAGGTCCTCAGTTAGGTGCTTGGCCTGGCCATGCAGAGAGCAGGTAGCAAGCAGCAAGGGAAGCACCAGTGGTTCAGCCCTGTATTAATCGAGTCAACGCCCGCTGCTGGACTCACCAGGTATCGAGTCCTACAGCAGTATCCAGTTAGACCAGAGTCAGGGAGCAGCTGGCTGGCAGCAGGGCAACACAGAAAAGCAATCCAGTTAGTCCTTTAGGCCACCCAGCCAGTAACAGGCAGCAGGGCAACAGCAGAAGAGCTGTCCAGATGAGTCCTTTAAGCAGCACAGCAGTCTTTCTGACAGAGATTCAGATCCAGATCCAAAAGTGCTCTGTTCAAAGGGTGACTTCAAAATAACTCTTAGAAGTGCACAACAGCCCCTTTTTAACCCAACCCTTAATGAAGACATCAGTAGGGGGTAAATCAGCCCTTTGTGTGAGGGCAGGACACATCTTATACAAATGTAAGTGTACCCCGTCTCACTCTCTCACAGCCCAGGAAAACTATCAGTATGCAGATGCAACCCTGTCACACCCAACCATTCTTGCTTTGTGATGGCTGTCTGGGAAGTATGCACAAAGTGTAGCTGTCACCAAGGCCCAGACGTGGATTGGAGTCAGGCTGCAAAGCACGAAGAGTCATAAGCACAGTTTCAAGTTTACTTTTTATTAGCGTAGTTACTTAAAACCATTGCTACAAAATGTATTGATAAAAACTTTCATTATGAATTACGACTTTAAGAGAAAAGTCATGAGTCATAAGCACAGAAAAATGCCCACGTTCTAAATTTGTAATGTAAAATCCACCTACACATGTAAGCAGGATTTAGCACCACTATTCAAAACATGCTAAACATGAAAACGCTACTCATTTCTGATTAGAAATTACCACTTAAACATATATAAGGGAACTCCCAATGCTATCCCTATGAGAGGAGTAGGCCTCACAGTATTGAGAAACAAAGTATTCTGTTTGTCACTACCAGGACATGCCACACAATAAAGGCACATGTCCTACCTATCACTTACACTACCCTGCCTATAGGGCTACCTAGGGCTTACCTTAGGGGTAACCTATATGTAGTAAAAGGGGAGTTTAAGGCTTGGCAAGTATTTTTAAATGCCAAGTTAAAGTGGCAGTAACATGCGCACACAAGCCCTACAGAGGCCGGAAGCAGGTTTGAAAGGCTACTTCAGTGGGTGGAGCAAGCATTGCTGTTGGTCCTCTAGTGGCATTTAATTTACAGGCCCTGGGTATATGGTACACCACTTTACAGGGGACTTATAAGCAAATTAAATATGCCACATAGGTGCAAACGAATCATACCATGTTTTAGGGGAGGTAGCACATACTCTTTAGAACTGTTTATCAGTGGTAAAGTGCAGAGTCTAAAAGTCATCAAAAGAGGGGCAGAAAAAAGAGGGAAGAAGGCAAAAAGTTTGGTGATAACCCTGCAAAAAAAGGGCCATAGTCAACACCTATGTGCTTAGTTACAGTGTATTTTCTGCTAACATTCACCAATCCGTGTTCCAAGCCCACTGAGTTGTCCTTGTTACAGTCCCGCTTCCCCACAATTGTATAATGTCCCTTCTGGCCACCATTAATGCTATATTACAAAACAGACAGGAGTGTTGGCGCATTGTATGCTCTCTCCACATTCCTAGACGTATCACCTGAGCTGTTAGATCAAACAGCCGTCTCGCTACCCTCTCCGAATGGAAGTTCCAATGATCGAGTGATTCTTAAACAGGAAATAATCACATTTCATTATAAATGGTAGTAGTGCAATGCAGAATTGTGATTTACAAACAAGAAACATAATCCAGTCAGGCCCAGAATTCAAACAGACCCTGCAATGCCAATAGGTCTGGCATTGGTTGGGAACTTTGCTTGGTTTGTTATGTTTTTTCGAAATTTTATTGTTGGGAAAGCTGCTGGGCCCTCGTAAGTCTGAAATAAATGGCTAAAAGTAAAAATGATTTTGTTTTGGTTAAAAAAAAATCAGATTGCCTTAGCAGACCATAGCACTGAAAGGAATAACTCCTTTGTGTGGAAAAGCTCAATGAGAGAAGCCCCTCTGTGTATCTATTTAATGTATCATTATTTTTAGGTAAAATAATGAAGGTGTTTGCAAAGGCCATACCTGAAAATGGGCCATTGCTGGATTCAATTGGTATACGTTTCTGCATGGCTATCTTACTGCTGTGCATAGTCACGTGCTCTGAACTTATTCAGAGCAGTTAACACCTGGAAATACTTCACAATGGTTAAATGACATTGTATCGTTGGCCTTCAGATCAAGTAGATTTGCCTGTAACCTGCGACAGAACACCTGGGCGAGACGCAGACGTACCATGCTGTACAATGGACTGGAATGCCATGCATAGGTAAACTCTGTTCCATTTGTGAGAAAACAGCACCTGTATTCAAGCAGTCTTCCAACTCGATCAGTCTTCGGTAGAAATAGGACCACGCATTGAGTTATACCAGAAGGCAGCTTCCTAAATGATGGGTTGCTGACAAGGCTGGCTGTCTGCAGGCATTTGGGCCCAGCGAGGCATGCTCTCATGCTAAATGGAGCGCGAGGGTCAGAGCATGTGATATCAGATGTCCTTGCTGGTTATGTTTCAGCTTCATTTCTCTGATACATTGCTTGTGACATTTCTGTGGGCCTGACGTTTCCTTAGTTGTGAAACAAGAAGCATTTGATACAGCGCTAAACCACTTCATTTATTTGTATTCTTTCCCTTCACACTGCTCAACTGCAGGGTCACTGTAAATAGTGCATTTTGCTCAGACAAGTCCTGTTTGCAATATCTGTGGTCAATGCAAACAGGAGGATTGTATCAGGCCAACTCATACTCTCCTTTTCAGGCCAGACTCCCATGACCAAGACCAACTTCAACACCTGCATGACCGCAGTAGCCACATGGAGGAGGGCCAACTGCCTCAAACTTAACACGACAAAACTGAAGTGGTGATCTTCGGAAACAGAACTTCCCCATGGGACTCCACCTAGTGACTGGCAGACCTCGGACCTGCCTCAAACCTTTACCACCCATGCCAGAACCCTGGGACTCATCTTGGATGAAAAACTGAACATGACAGCACAGGTCAGCGTAGTTACATCCACCTGCTTCAACTTGCCGAAGGTGCTACAAAAAATCTTCAAGTGGATACAGGAAAACACCAGAAACAGGTAACATAAGCCCTCATAACAACCAAACTGGACTACAGCAACACATTCTACACCAGAATCAGCAAACAGCTCCTGAACAGACTCCAAGCTATCCAGAACGCCGCAGCAAGGCTCGTCCCCAACCTCCCGATACACACCCGTACCTCTTCAGACCTCAATGAAAACCACTGTCTCCCATACACAAATGCATCTACTTCAAACTCCGTACGCACACCTAAAAGGTTCTGCACAACATAGGCCCTACTTCCTTCAACACACACATCCCCTTCCACCAGCGGCGTCACTAGGGTTGGTGTCACCCAGTGCGGTAACTCATGGTGACGTGCGGTCCGCACCCCCCTAGTGACGCCACTGGACGCAGAGTGTGCGCAGGTACAGGTGAGTGCGGAGGTATGTGGCACAGGGAAAATGTGGAGGTACGGGGCACGGAGGAGTGCGTAGCTGGAGTTTATACAGAAAAGGTAAAAGAAGGCTAGGACTTGATGAGGTTTTATAGGAGTAAACTCCGAGTATGGCGAAGGAGGAAAGGGAACGAGAGCGAGGGAGAGAAGGGAGCAGATGCTCTGAGGGTAAGGAGCGGCAGCTGACATGACAGCTTGACACGGAGCTCCCTGCCTGGGCTCCGGGCGCGGGGCTCCCCCGTGCAGGCTGGTCCGCGGGCGGGGGGGGGGTTCCCTTTTATTTTGCATTTTGGTGTTACGTGTCACCCCATGTGATGGTGTCACCCGGTGCGGTCCGCACCCCCTAGTGACTCCACTGCCTTCCACCAACCCACCGGGCACCACTGCTCATTCGGTCTCTCACTTGTGCACATCCCCCACATACACAAGATTAGAGCTGGAGGTCACACCTTCTCACAAAGCTTGGAATGACCTCCCGTACCACATCAGGTCCTCTGTGTCACTCATTGAAATCCACAAGCTGAAGACCTGGCTCTTCGATAAACTCCAGGCAAGATTATTTTGCGTCAAAAGCACACTTAAAATACCCCACAAAAAACATGGGGTGGGGTTACAGAGGACCTAATGGTGGAGTGGATGGGAGCTCGGATAGGAAGAGCATTGCATGAGGGAGAAAGCAACATGGGGGCAGGAGGAGAAGCACTCATGGAGAGAATAATACAGCGCAATGAAGAGAAGAACACAAAGTGTGGGTCTGGGCAAAGGAGAAGGGGAGAAGCACCAGACAACAGCAAAAACACAAAAGTGACAGTAACATAGACAGCAAGCATGGAGTCTCAGGGGACAGGGGACAGGGATAAATACATGAGAAAGACACAGAGTGCAAGAGGGGTTTTGTGTTTAGCACACAAGAGTGAGAGAAGTACAGAGCTGAACAACCATGCACTTTCCGGGAGTGTTTAACCAAAAAGAAAAAAAAGTTCCCTAAAAGTGAGCAGTGGAAGGATATAAGCCAGCCAATCAGAGAGATGTTAAAGAGGCTATGCTCCGGGGGAGGGACAAAAAAGATGGACAAGTTGGGACAAGGAAAGTGTAAGGAAATGCCCCTTTTGTATGGTCACCCCCAAGTTTTTGAATTGATGCTGCTGGTTTTTTGACTACGAGAGTGCATTAATGCTAGCTAACCAGACATCAGTGCCTGTGCCCTTACCCTGATATGTCGAATCTGCTTTCATCAAATTGACTGAGCTAGCTTACATACAAGTCCCTCGTAATCGGACTTGTAAGTTAGAGGGTCCCCCCCAAGGATTGAAGCACTGGTTGTGCCATCCTGGGGGGACACAAGTAAAAGAAGACTCCCAGCCTGCAATTTTCAGGCTGGAAGTGCACTTAAACTGCTGGCCTGACTTTTGCCATTTAAAGTAATGGCAAAGTCAGACTTCTCCTGAGTATATGTGTAAGTCACCCCTATGGCAGGCCTATCAAGTCCTGAGGTAGGGTGCAACATATTTCAAAGGCAGAACATTTAACTTTACATGTTTTCACAATACAAATGTAGATCTGTCGTTTTTACTGTGGAAAAGCTTGGTCACCCAATTGGTGAGTTCAGGATTACAGGTTGAACCCTCTGCTGTCCTAACTCTGGAACTGTGCGGCCAATGAGGCTTATCCAAGGTATCAAACGACTCGTTCAAGTCAAATTCAATGTACCAAGTGCAGTGTGCAACTTTAGCAAGTTGCCACTTTGTTGCCTTCGGTACCCTGTGCACATACTGGTTGCACATGGGGTCTTGTAGCCGAAACAGCTTTCTGCCCTCCTGGGCTCAAATGGGTAACACATGGGAGAGGGGCAGCTCCAATGTTCAGGCGGACGGGATGGCTCTTGGGGCCGGGATGTGTAGTGCCACTTGGTAGCCACACCCCTGGGTTGGGCTAGGGAGCTCGAAATGCCGAGAGAGGGGTCCTGCCAAATTGGAAGTGGGCAAAATGGTGTATCCTGGGATGCCAAGATACCACACTTCGCATGAAATGGTCACCAGGTGGAAGGGAACCTGAAAGCCCATTGGCTACCAACTGGCTCCTCTCCTGAGGGTATTTCTGAGCATAAGTAGGGCCCCCCAGCACCCTGCCCTCAAATCGCAACTGGACTGAAAGAGAACCGTAGGAGCACTGCTCTGCTGCACGGTGGAACTAACAAAGAGAGGCTGCACTGGCATGGACTGCACCTGCTGAACCTCGTGACTAGCACAGGAGAGGGATTGTGCCTGCTGTGTCCTGCTCGAGGAGAAGCTGTCCCTAGAGCCCAGCCAAAGTCAAGAGACTCCAAGGATCAGTGAGCTGGCCTCCTGTTCACAACACAGGGACACAATAGCTGAGAAGCCTGCTGGGGCAAGTTGGTAGCCCAAAGTCTTTAACCCGCCACCAATCGCTACTGTGCAGCACCACGGACCAGGACCCAAGGCACCCGAGCTCGCTGAGCCCAGGAGTTTTGTTGGAGTACCGCTGGGACCCCCAGAGGACGAGTTATCAACACAGGAAGGATAGGACCTTTGACTGCGATACTGAGCTACCGGTAGTCCAGTGGCGACAAGACTTCTGCCAACACAGAGAAGACTTCAAGGGACATCGACCCTCTGACTAGGACCACCTCACCACATTCGTTGACATGGGAGTAGACCCCTGTTAATAGCAACGCATCCTCAGCATCCTCCATTCCTTGCATCAGGACCACTTCCATAGCAAAGACCGCTCTCCAAAGGATAAAAGTGTCTGAAACTGACTGAAGACTGCTTCACCTGCTGAGGTAACAGCTTCTGAGGAACTTGACTGGCTCCATACTGGAGTTGGTCACCTAAAGTGACTCAAAGGGACCGTATTCCCAAACGTTTTGGTGAAAAAGTTTCTAAGTGTCAGATTCATTGAATTTGCCAATGGTTGTTCACCGTTGAGTGAAATAACCCGATTTACTATACTTTGTAAATTTTACATCCCTATAACCCTTCATTGGATCTCTTTCAGTTTGGTATTTAATAATACATCAAAATACGATCTAGGTTTATAAATTGGTATCAGATTTCATAGGTATCTTGCCTACATCTTCAGTTGTTTTGATGCTGTTAAAAAGCTTGTTCCTTTCAGTTGCTCAGAGCCATAGCTACCCAGGGTTCAGCTGAAGGTTGGAGAAACGAAACCTAAGGGTCTTAAAGGGGTTGATAAGCGTATTACATGGTGAGGTTACGCAACCACACTGTCTAATATATCCCATTTTTCTCACAGACCGCCATCAAATGGGAGGCGCCAAACAAACGAGGCTGGCAATAAAGCAATGGACGAGCTGTAACCCTTTGTAAATTCTTCTTAAGCCCACAATAGGTCTTTTGCAACCAGACAGCTGTTGCTGTCTGGTAGGATTGACCTCAAATATAGTTACTTCCACTTCATTTTATCTTATTTTCAATTTTGCTCAGAAAATAAATGTGTGCGCTTGTTAATGAACTCCCAGCTGCATGTGTTACATACATCCTGTTCGCTGAGATGCCGGTTCAGGGCAGAAAAAAATGCCCAGCTGAAACAAGGATGACATCTGTGTAATAAAGTTAATTGAAGACAGAAAAACGCAATTTGGGAATTCTTTTTTTGGATCATTATGTTCTTTCACATCGTTTCCCTCTCCCCCCACCCCCGTTTCATGTTCTCCCACTGCCTCATTTGCTTCATCCATGACTTTTTATTATTCATTGTTCTTCTCCCATTTATTTTTGTCTTTTCTAGTGATAGTCTTTTTTGCACACTCTTAGCAGATTGAAACCCGTGGGTTTAGGTATTGAATAAATCCACCTGACATAATGCTTTACTTTTCTTACCACCCGTACCTTCCAAAAGTTCTTGTTCTCTGATTGTACTGGGATGTGTCCCTTCCAACTTTCTCACATGCACATTTTGACTTTATTATTATTATTATGCTTATTTTGTAAAGTGCATGGCTGCCTAAAAAAGGTTTCCAAGCACTAAGGTTTCCCTTACTGAACTGCGTTGAGCGCTGAGATACCTCATGGAACTCTCAACCAGTGCCATGTGTGGTTTCTCCTTTTCCTTCCTATTCCAGTAACTTCATGTTGTCCCCTGGCTCCTCTCCAAGCCATATCCTCATCCTGCCCTTCTGTGAGCTCCTTCTATAGGCATCTTTAAGTGGGCCAGATTCCCCCAGTATCCATATTTAGGGTGCAAGAGAGGAGACCAGGGTTGATACAGTAATGGGTGGCCTTTCACGTTCTTACTTCTGGACTGTCTTACCACAAATTCTGGGGAGCAGAGGAAGAACCAAGACAAGTCTCACCTGTGTATTTGTTCAGCGATGGTCTGATCGGCTTTCTGTTGTCACGGTCAAGCTCTTTTGGGGTTCGTTTCTCTTACCAGAACTATAAATGTCTTTCCATAAGACATGAACATGTGAAGTTTTTTTCAGTCGGTAAGATGTATTAAATCTTAACTTTAACAGACTTAGTATTGAGTTGACAACAACTGTGCTATTGTTTTTCATATTTCCACTGGTATGATTCAATTGCAGTTATCTAGAAACATCTATTGTGTTTGCACATTTTTTGTTGTCCCACATCTTTTTTGCCATTTTCTTTACATATATGATTAGATGTACGGTCAGTGCATTTACATTCACGCAGAGGTACGCGCATTCAGGAGCTTACAGAGAAGTAAATAAAAATGTTTATCTTTATCCAGAATGGCCACAAAGATGGCACGCCTCGTTGGCCATCTTTGGTTTCCTTCCAAAGGTTGGTTGGTGGGTGCAGGACTCAGGAGTGAGTGGTAATGCCTGAATAATTTCCTTGGTGTATTCAGTGCACGGATCGGCATATTCCAGCAAGCCACACGTGGCAGTGGGACTTCGTGGAACCATCTGCTAACTATGCTTCCATAGTTCTTCCCATAAGGGCTGATTACAGGCATATACATCTATAGGCATTTGACATCTTCTGTGTATGGGTGGGGATGGGAGACTGATTACAGGCATACGTCCTCTATTTAAGATGCCAATTACTGGCATAAGGTCTCTACTGAAGTTGCGAATTACAGGCACATATCTTCTGCTGAACTGTTCTGTTTACTAGCAAATGATGTCCTCAGAGAGGATGGAACTGATTGCATAGATACAGCGTCGGCTAAAGGAGCTGATTACAGACATCTGATTATAGACCTGTACCTAATACCGAGAGGGCTAATTGGAGACATATTACATCGGCTAGAGAAGGGGGTAATTACATCTATATACCAAGCAGACAGTGGTACACTTCATTTACAAGTAGCAGTATAACAAATATTTATTTTGTAAGAAAAACAGTAGAGTGGTAGTCTTAAAATAGAGAGCCAATGTAACCGAAATAACCCTTGAAAAGGTTAGTGTAATTAACCTTCTTTCCTAAAAATCCTGATTGTAGGTTATCCTTCTTGTAATTATATAGTGCTTATTACCCTAGAGGGCTCTTCTAGCCTCCTCATCCAGGTCATCCCTGCCCCTTGATGGTAAGTCATCAATGTCGCCATGTCCCATTCTGAGCTCAAGCACACTTATTTGTCAAAAGTAGCAAATGTAGGCATACTAAGCAGGAATGTAATCCTATAAAAATCATAAGAGACTTTGCCATTTAAACTGAAGGATGGACATACAATGACAAGAGTGTATCTCACTTTTTTATTAGATTTAGTATAGCGCTGCTTTATAAACACTGGAGTCAAACTATTGCGTTAGTATTGTACATAAACAACCCCAGACTGGTTTTGGTGTATTTGGGCCTCATCAGTAGGCAGTTGGGCGCAGCTTGAGTTCTATGGCACAGTGAACATGGGCCCTATGCCACCTATGCCTGGGCATACCCGTCTCACTGAGGAAAACAGTAAAGTGATGGGTGGAATTCTGAATTAATCTCAGCGACTGTTAATACTTTGGGCCGCAATTCATTCCATCATTTTTCTTTGCCCACTATGATGGCCAGCCATATGCAAATCACCCGTGGCCCTGCTCTAATAGGCACAGTCTAGCATAAACTACCAGGTCAGGCCCCCACTGCCCTGAAGAACAATCAACCGCAGACTAGTTTTGGCCTATTTGGGCCTTGTCAATAGGGTGCAGCTTGAGACATTTTCGATTTTTTTTTTTTTGACATTTAATAGTGTTGCATGCTATTAAGGTGAAGCCTAACATTTGATTTTTAGTAAGGAACAAAATAGGGTTTGTTTGAACCCCATGAAAACGTGTTCATCATAGACATAAAGAGATTACTTTTCGAATTGATCAAACTAAGTATGTTAATGAAATATTCTCTGCAACCCATTGTGACCTGCATTGCAACGCCAACTTGCCAACTTGCCAATGAGGCAGAACGCCTCACGCGCATTAGTACATCCTACCTGCAAAGTCAATCCTCATACAAAGGAGCATTGATGGAGTGCGCACATGAGCTCTCTTGGGAGCTGGGAAGCGGTGCAAATATGTCCTTGGTGGCAGGAGTGGTGGAGTCTTCAAAGGGGCAGTGATGCCAGGCGAGGTGTGATCGAGCGCTGTACATGAGCATATTTATATTACATATTCAGGCACGGGGAGATTAAGTGATTTGCCCAGAATGAATCACAGGATGTGGACGCGACCCCGAGGCTCGAACCCTGGTTTCCAGCACCAAAGTCGGCAGTCTAGCCGACGGACCACATCCTCTCCCATTACGAGCCCGAGGCCTGTAACTCAAAGGTTAGAGTACTCGCTCAGGTGCTTATTAACTTGTAAAAGAACCTTACGCCATACATTGTTGTAATTAATGCCAAGGAGTGACAAGCACCCATAAAAACTCTCCCTTATGGTTCTGACTCCTTTCAGTAAAGGGAAAGCTAGCTTCCTGTAGGACCATCTCATAGTTAGTCTCTGAAACGTGTTAGCTGGCACAATGGGCAGGGGGCGTTGCGTGGTCAGTAAGATTGGGGGGGGTTTGAGCTTCAGATTTTCCGATAATCACGCTGCCATATAATGTTTAAATACATTATACAACCAGCAGGGTGCATGAGAGGGGCCTAAGGGGCAGGGGAAAGGGAGACGAGTGTGGATTGGTAGGAATACTAAGAGAAAAAACACAATATTTTGTAAAATAACCAATATTTTTTAGGTAAAAATTCCTGTTGAAATCCGACTGACATCTCACAATACCCAACTGAAAGCATCTGTACCCAACTATTTATCAAAAATACATTTATTAGGGGGATGTTACACCCCAAACACCCCCACTGAAGCTATGTCCCTGACAGTAGGCCTCCGCTTGAAAGGGGCGCTGGAGTACCCCAATATGAAACAGATGCAGAGAAAAAACAGACAAGAGACATTTTTACTGAAAAATATCCCAACTTAAGAAAGTCTTGTTTGTGATTGACCAGTCCAGAGAATGTCTGTTAGCTGCAGAAAATAGATGGCAAAGGAGGAGATTGTTTTGGAATGGGATGAAGGTCGACTGTGAAAGATTTATGTATAGCTTTGTGGGCTTGCTCTTTATTGACAATTCATGAACTTGCCGTTCAACTGACATTTCCTGGCATGTATCCATGCAGTCATCGAGACAGGCAGGATGCAAGCAAGCGCACATGCTGCGGGGTAGATAGTGAATCTTGCGCGCCATGGAGTGGCTGCGGTCAGGTGCATTAAATTAGCGCTTGGGTAAGCTTTTCAGAGGTAAGTGGATTGCTTATGCCAACTGGTTATGCTCCCACAGGACATGCACAAGTAGAAGTGTAGCAGTCTAGCATAACCTCATTGTTGCCCAAGGGTTGTGGCTCTTAACCAGTGAGGCCTGGTCTAGAAAAGAGTCCCAACTACTGTACAGAGAGGTAAAGGAATTGTACATCTACAAGAGACAACAAGCATTGGCAAAGCTAAGAGATCTGTTTTTTTTAAGGGCGTCAGCCGGCCTTTTGGCTTTGTCGTTGTTGCTGATGCTAAATGGAAATGACGAAAAAAAATGTTTGTTGCCAACGTGGGTCAGCATCAGCAAAAGAAAAAAGAAAATCATTCTAAAGCTGCTCCCAGCATGGTGGTGTGAACGCGCATACATCATGATGCAGTGCTCATTTTGGCTTTTGGCCCCAGTGTGAATGTATGCATGCACGTGTCACAACACATGAGCACACATAATGTATGATGAGACTGGCATTTGTTTTATTTAATTTACAGTTCGAAGATGATGTACGGCCTTTCGATGTGCTAAAATAAGAAAATATAAAAAGTGCACAAAAGTGCATTAATTGAAAGGAGTGTCTTGGTAGCAATTTGAACCTCCTAACAAGTAGAACAAAGTTGTTATAAAAACAAAATAGGATGGAGAAAGGTGGAGGGAGCAATGAAGGAGTGGGGGTTGGCGGGAGCAAGTCAAGATGCCCAACAAGTGGCAGTAAGCAAGGCGTGGCGGGTGAAAAGTAGAGGATCCTGGATGTGGCAGAGTATACATTAATAGCCGATCCAGATGTTGAGATGTGGGGCAAACAGTGGACAAGTTGGTGGAAGAGGAGCAGCACACAGAAGAGAGAAGGACAGGGGGCAAAAGCGAGAAGAAACATACGCTCACCTGGAGTGCTGGAAGCAAAAGAAAAAAAGTCGTGCCCTAAATGCAAGCAGTAGAATAATATGGTAAAGAAGCTATGTTCTGTGGGAGTGACGAACACAACAAGAGTGAAGAAAGCCATCAAAAAAGAAGAAAGAAAAACAGATTGACAAACAAGCCAAACAGTGTTTAGCAATGGGCTGACCCAAAGCCCACTGTAAGTATTGCTATTGTCCATAATGGGTCTTTCAACAAGTCTGTAGGGGAGATCTAGACAGAAGGAGGTTAGTGCTTTGAATTTTCTGAGTGCATTTCTAAATATTGTGAGTCCAGAGAGAATATTCCTTTGCATGCGTGGGCCCCTGCCATTAAAGCGGTGGTACCTCAGTCGTAACAGAAATGCACATGGCTAGCACAAATTTGATTGTCAGCATATCCATTTCGAGGGTCCTGCTTTCATTTATTACCCAAGACCATGTGTACTGTGACCTTCAAAACATTAACCTTGCCCAATCTAAAATTCTGGAGCCAGCTTTGGCGCCCACAAGAGTTAAAGGTGGGAGGGGTTGACTGAGCGTGCAAACACGCGTGCATCTCTGTGTAAGTGTGGGTTTGCGTAGCAAGGGTGCCATGGGCCCAGGTGTAAGCAAGGAAAATGGCCCCTTTGACTGCTGCTGGGGTAATAAAATTATCAGAGTTCAATGGACCCATCGGGACTATGGGCCTTGGTGCCACTGCACCTGCTGCACCAGTGTTAGCTACACCCCTGTGACTGAACCACCTAGTCCCATGTCTGACCCCAAAATAAGCATGGGCAAACAGAAGGTTGTGAAATAGGGAGCTGTGCACCAAGACTGGACTGGCCATCCCGGGCATTTCTCTTGGAGGCTGGAAGGGTGGGGAGCCGTTTTTGTTACTGAGGGGCGGTTTTGTAGCAGTACAGCAGTTTCAAAAGCACTGCAGAGTTCCTTATATATCCACCAGTTTTCAGGTAACAATAAAAGTGCCAAGATAACTCTGCTGATTAATGTACCTGTTGGAGAGGGATCGGAGTTTTGTCTAAGGCAGTTTTGATTCATCTATGGTGGCGCAGAGGGTTAATATAACTGCTGCAAAGAGAGTATACTATGCAGCTCACAAAACAGTATTTTATGTGAGTAGGTCAGTGCGTTACTGCATTTGTTAGAGATCATCTGTAACATCATGGAACGTGCCAACTGCCGAGCATTCAAACAGATTTTCCATATACCCGTCCATGCCGGGAACATTTTGGTACGATTTGAATTCGGGCTAAACAAACAATGCTGCGAACATTGGGCATCGATTGTTCGGTATTTTCTAGGGTTCTTTGCCGCTTCACTGAACACAATGAAGGCAATCCTGAAGGAAATCTTTGTGAAAGGCAACAATTCGTGGGCCAACTGCCTCCTTACTGCTTGCACTGAATTGCACCTTGACTTGTCCAATTGGCAGGATTTTATCTACCAACCTTGAATTTTAAAATCCATTTAAAAAATAAAAAATCAGACTATTATCTAAGGAAGATGACATGAAGGAATTAGAGTCTCCCAGTAGCAACATCAGGTTATTAGCTAATTCCTTTTATGACAAACTGAGACAGCCATACCTTGACTCTGCCTTGAACAAGACAATCTTAAAGCAAATTTTGTCAGTGAGACTGAAGGTAATGCTGATAATAGATATTAACACTCACTGGAAAACATTAGAGGCGGTCACTACTTGTAGAATGTGCCACCAGCATGAGGAATCCATTGCTCACTTGGTTTGCATATGCCACCGTTTGAATTATGCACGTCGCACTTTATTGAAACCTCCGTTTTTAAAAAACGGCATACGCACCTGCACAGATGCCATGAAATTTCTCTTCAATTTGGAGACTCAAATGGAACTGGCCAGATTAGCGAAATTTGCACGTCAGGTGAAAAAACTTCTAAGTAAAGACTCAGTCAAGGACTAGAGGCAGATTATAGTCTTGATCAAGTGTTTTCACTTTTTTACTTGTTGCTCACTGCCTAGTGCTGCGACTATTAGATTTGTTTTAACAAAATGATTACGTTTTAGACATAATTAATAGACTGGTTAAATTAAATGATTATGTTTTATCCATGATTGAAAAAGCGCGCGAGCGGAGAGATTCCCGCCCAGTCACTTTTGTAACAATTTTAATTAATTGAAACAATAAATAAATACAAATACAGAGATCATTTTGTTACTGTGCAATACATAAGTTACAATCGTCATTTATGTTAGAAAGTTATGTTTTTTCATCCTAGTCTTTCATTATCCTATTTTTGCTGAAAGGGGTTTGTGTGGGTAGAAATAAATTCTTATTTGTATAGTCTACCCTAACCACTGTGTTACGTTCTGAATCCTGAGTTTGTTCTTCCCCAGACCAAGAATTTTTTTAAACAAATATATGATGTTACAACGCAAACAATTATAACGCATGCTTTTACAACGTGGGTTTTACATCGCAGCTACCTTTACAACGCATGATTTTACAACGTATGCCATTACAGCTCATTTTTAGAAACTACCTTTACAACACATTCCATTACAACGCATACCAATGCATAATACTTTTAGGGTTACAGTGGGGTAAGTGTTGGATAGCGTAGGGGTAAAAATTACTATTCCCATTCCAGTGAGTGCAACAATAGGGTAAGTGTTGGATAGTGTTGGGGTAAAAATTACTATTCCCACTCAAGTGAGTGCAATAGTAGGGTAAGTGTTGGATAATGTAGGGGTAAACATTACTATTCCCATGTACCTCAAAACCCATACCCACCCTGAAACCAAAAAAATCTCCATTACTTACCTTATAATGCGTTGTAATGGCATGCGTTGTAATGGCATGTGTTGTAGTGACATGCGTTGTAATGTCTGCGTTGTAATGTCATGAGATGTAAATGCAGTCACGTTGTAACAGCAGCGTTGTAAAGGTAGTGCATTGTAATGACTGTGTTGTAATGGTTGTTTCCCCTTTAAAACATGCCTATTAGTATAGATACCATGTGAATTCTACACCTTGTAGCCCTCTGTCTTATGTAACATTTTCCTATACACTGATTGACACAAGTATGATTCATTGTCTCTGTATGTGATGTAAAATGCTCCGACCCCCCACACTTGTATGAGAGGCGCTATAAAACAAATGAAATACATGACAGAAATGCGAGGCACTGTTAGAGGGTGATAGGGAGGGAATCATTGAAGAGCCCCTATAAAGATTGCTGCATCCTGGTGCACTGGAAGGTCCTCATTTACTATGCTTTAAAAACGAATACAGTTGAATATGTAATGAAGTAATGAAAATTGTGTTGGAGAATGCACCATTTCCACCAAAACTTTCTTGGGGTCAGAACCCCTCTCTCGCGCATCCCCCCCCCCCAACCCTCCGTGTAGCTTGCTGCACTCACTCGTTATGCACTGTATGGGGGCTGGTCTGACAGAATTTCCCAGTGCCTGTAAAGCGCTCCTTTACTCGTAAGGACCTTGTTCCGGCTATATAAAACTCTAAAAATATGCTTTGGGTGCCCCGTCCGGCCCTGCAGTGCACAGAGGTTCAAACAGACTGCGGCGAGTTATTGCCCTCATTACAGCCCAAATTGTAGTGCTGCTTAACTGCGAGGAGCTGCGGTTTCATTGTCCCTCGTCCAGTTCCCCCAGATTCCTCCTGAGCCATGCATGCTCTTCACCCTGGGCGGTTTGCTTCAGGGCTAATGTCTCCCCTCACTCGGTGTCTGGCAGCTCGCGGCCTGCTGAATTTCATCAATCGGCGCTTGTCAAGGTTGGCTGGAGAAGGAGGAAGTCGCGGCACGCGGGCGCCGGAAGTCAGTGGAAGGCCGGCTCAATGAGGGATCCATTGTGTCGCAGCCAAGGACAAAGAGGGCAAGCAGCCGCGGGGCCAGCAGGACAAGTTCATTTATGACCCAGCTTCCCGCGGGATGGGTGAAAGGCAGTTTCCGAGCCAGTGCCATACTAAACATTGATTTGTGGATGTTTCATGTTGTCTTTATCGGAGGAGTGAGGACGTCTCTCTTCTTGGCCTGTGATGCCGCCTTCCTCCGCCCCTCAGAGGTTTGGGGACTGGTGACCTTTTCTCAGTGAAATAAGCCACTCGGTATCGTGGTAAGTCCTCAAAGGTTTATTTAGTTTACAGAAAACACTCCACCCGTGACATGAGCGCCCGCTCACATAGACGTCCAGACGGCAACTGACCTAACACCATCGGAACGCCCGTGAGCCGAACGCCATGCCCCGAGCCGTATTCAAAAGTACACTTAATACATTATCCACATCACCTAGCAGCATCGCGCGCCTAACACTCTACCCGGCGCGCGATACTGAAAGTCCCATACTACATCACCTTCCCCCTTTTACAAAACAAAGAAAGTAAAACATACAAAAACTAAATCTCTACAGTACAAATAACATTTCAAACATCCTATTTTCCCTTTTTTTTCAAAACAAAAAAAAAAAACTTGGCAACTCATATCTAACACATATATTATTTAACAAAATCCATAAGTCTCCTGGGAATCCTAGAAACGCGACCCCTAGAAGTATGGACACTGCTCATGCCCCCATAAGACTGCGTTGAACTCTTATAGCCACTAGAGCGCAAATCCTGCCCAATGGACCCCGAAGCCGTGTCGTGAGAATTATGAACAACATCAGACGAGGCACATGCACCAGACTGGGGCTTACCCGGCTCTAACCAATGCTCCCAATGGAGCCCATCACCCTCGTTATCCTGTCTCTTCAACAAGATATTGGCTTGTACATCAGAAATCTTTACGAGCTGCCTTTTGTTCCACCACCCTTTATTTCCCACAAAAGCGGCCCCCTTACTTACATTGCACACTCTTTCAGGTCTCAAAAACTTTGATTCCCCTTTCCTCACTCTAGTTGGTTTCCTGATCAGGACCCAATCTCCCACAACTACGTCTTCCGCTATAGGGTGTTCCCTTTTTTCAAAATTTTCCTTCATCAGTAACTGCTTAGAGTAAACCCTCTTTGCAACCTCCTCAATATCTATTCTTTTTTCAACAGACCTTTCCTTTAACCAAGACGGAAACAGAGACGTGTGAGCTTCTCTACCCCTTAACAACGAAAAAGGTGAAACTCCGGTCGTACAATGAGGAGAGGTATTATAGCTCCATAATTTTTCCACTAAAAATGCATTAACATCCAACCCTGCCGCCAAAGCAGTCTGAATGCCCTCTTTCACAATCTTATTCCCCCTTTCAACCAATCCGTTGGAAGTTGGGGAATACAGTGCCACCCTAAGATGTTTCACATCAAGCTGTTTCAAAAATTCACACATTTTTTCCGACACAAAATGTGTACCATTATCAGTGACAATAACCTTTGGGGCACCCTCGATTGAAAAAATGTCCCTTAAAAACGTCAAAGTTGACTCCGTATCAGGAGACTCAATGAAACTATAGTACATCCATTTCGAAAAATAATCCACTGCCAATAAAATGAATTTTTTATCCTGATTAAGCACAGAATAGGGCCCAGAAAAATCCAGACCAATTTTTTCCCAAGGAGCACCCGGGAATTCAGTAGGATGGAGCGGGGTTTTCAACGTACGCCAATGTTTATCTGACAATAAGCACTCAGGGCAGTTGTCAATAGCAGATTTCACCTGTGCGTCAATAGCAGGCCACCAATAATGCTGCTTAATCTTCATAGCAGTTTTAGTGGACCCTAAATGACCAGCGTGGGCATTATTAATAATCGTAGGACGCAAGCCACACGGAGGGACAAACTTGTCCCCCCGCAGAACAACCCCGTTTTCAACTGACAATTCACTTGCCACCTGGGCGAAAACCCTAAGATCTCCGGCTAGATTTCTTGAGTCAGGCCATGTACTAGATGAATACTCAACCACCTTCCTAAGGGTTGCATCCGAGTCACACGCGTCTTTCCACGCACTCTCAGACAAAACCGAATCACACACCTGAATCGCATCCACCACCGCCACACATTCCACATCATCCAACATAACATCATCTACATCGTCCTTCTCCATAGACAGCCTAGACAAACAGTCCGCTCTAAAATTCTTCCCACCTGGAATATGTCTAACCGAAAAATTAAATTCTTGGACTTTGGAAACTAACCGCATCAACCTAGCTGACATGCTGGACGAATTGATATTGTTAAAAATATACACCAAAGGCTTATGGTCCGTAATCAATTCAAACTTCCGTCCCCAAATATACATTCTGAACTTATGAATGGCCCACGCACACGCAAGCGCTTCCCTCTCAATCGTGCTGTACAACCTTTCGCACTGTTTCAACGACCGGGAAGCAAATGCCACAGTCTGTTCATGTCCGTTTACCCTCTGACTCAACACCGCTCCTAACCCGGACATACTGGCATCTACGGTTATAAGGGACACGCAATCGTCCCTAAAGGCAAACAAAGCCTGAGCAGATACAATCAGCTTTTTAACATTTTTAAACGCCGATTCCAAGTCATCGTTCCATTTGAAACTGCGTCCCTTTTTAAGCAACTCACGCATTGGCTCAACCGACTGCGCGTAATTAGGCACAAACCTAGCATAGTATTCTGCCAACCCCAGAAATGAACGCAAAGCCTGCTGCACCAGTGTTAGCTACACCCCTGTGACTGAACCACCTAGTCCCATGTCTGACCCCAAAATAAGCATGGGCAAACAGAAGGTTGTGAAATAGGGAGCTGTGCACCAAGACTGGACTGGCCATCCCGGGCATTTCTCTTGGAGGCTGGAAGGGTGGGGAGCCGTTTTTGTTACTGAGGGGCGGTTTTGTAGCAGTACAGCAGTTTCAAAAGCACTGCAGAGTTCCTTATATATCCACCAGTTTTCAGGTAACAATAAAAGTGCCAAGATAACTCTGCTGATTAATGTACCTGTTGGAGAGGGATCGGAGTTTTGTCTAAGGCAGTTTTGATTCATCTATGGTGGCGCAGAGGGTTAATATAACTGCTGCAAAGAGAGTATACTATGCAGCTCACAAAACAGTATTTTATGTGAGTAGGTCAGTGCGTTACTGCATTTGTTAGAGATCATCTGTAACATCATGGAACGTGCCAACTGCCGAGCATTCAAACAGATTTTCCATATACCCGTCCATGCCGGGAACATTTTGGTACGATTTGAATTCGGGCTAAACAAACAATGCTGCGAACATTGGGCATCGATTGTTCGGTATTTTCTAGGGTTCTTTGCCGCTTCACTGAACACAATGAAGGCAATCCTGAAGGAAATCTTTGTGAAAGGCAACAATTCGTGGGCCAACTGCCTCCTTACTGCTTGCACTGAATTGCACCTTGACTTGTCCAATTGGCAGGATTTTATCTACCAACCTTGAATTTTAAAATCCATTTAAAAAATAAAAAATCAGACTATTATCTAAGGAAGATGACATGAAGGAATTAGAGTCTCCCAGTAGCAACATCAGGTTATTAGCTAATTCCTTTTATGACAAACTGAGACAGCCATACCTTGACTCTGCCTTGAACAAGACAATCTTAAAGCAAATTTTGTCAGTGAGACTGAAGGTAATGCTGATAATAGATATTAACACTCACTGGAAAACATTAGAGGCGGTCACTACTTGTAGAATGTGCCACCAGCATGAGGAATCCATTGCTCACTTGGTTTGCATATGCCACCGTTTGAATTATGCACGTCGCACTTTATTGAAACCTCCGTTTTTAAAAAACGGCATACGCACCTGCACAGATGCCATGAAATTTCTCTTCAATTTGGAGACTCAAATGGAACTGGCCAGATTAGCGAAATTTGCACGTCAGGTGAAAAAACTTCTAAGTAAAGACTCAGTCAAGGACTAGAGGCAGATTATAGTCTTGATCAAGTGTTTTCACTTTTTTACTTGTTGCTCACTGCCTAGTGCTGCGACTATTAGATTTGTTTTAACAAAATGATTACGTTTTAGACATAATTAATAGACTGGTTAAATTAAATGATTATGTTTTATCCATGATTGAAAAAGCGCGCGAGCGGAGAGATTCCCGCCCAGTCACTTTTGTAACAATTTTAATTAATTGAAACAATAAATAAATACAAATACAGAGATCATTTTGTTACTGTGCAATACATAAGTTACAATCGTCATTTATGTTAGAAAGTTATGTTTTTTCATCCTAGTCTTTCATTATCCTATTTTTGCTGAAAGGGGTTTGTGTGGGTAGAAATAAATTCTTATTTGTATAGTCTACCCTAACCACTGTGTTACGTTCTGAATCCTGAGTTTGTTCTTCCCCAGACCAAGAATTTTTTTAAACAAATATATGATGTTACAACGCAAACAATTATAACGCATGCTTTTACAACGTGGGTTTTACATCGCAGCTACCTTTACAACGCATGATTTTACAACGTATGCCATTACAGCTCATTTTTAGAAACTACCTTTACAACACATTCCATTACAACGCATACCAATGCATAATACTTTTAGGGTTACAGTGGGGTAAGTGTTGGATAGCGTAGGGGTAAAAATTACTATTCCCATTCCAGTGAGTGCAACAATAGGGTAAGTGTTGGATAGTGTTGGGGTAAAAATTACTATTCCCACTCAAGTGAGTGCAATAGTAGGGTAAGTGTTGGATAATGTAGGGGTAAACATTACTATTCCCATGTACCTCAAAACCCATACCCACCCTGAAACCAAAAAAATCTCCATTACTTACCTTATAATGCGTTGTAATGGCATGCGTTGTAATGGCATGTGTTGTAGTGACATGCGTTGTAATGTCTGCGTTGTAATGTCATGAGATGTAAATGCAGTCACGTTGTAACAGCAGCGTTGTAAAGGTAGTGCATTGTAATGACTGTGTTGTAATGGTTGTTTCCCCTTTAAAACATGCCTATTAGTATAGATACCATGTGAATTCTACACCTTGTAGCCCTCTGTCTTATGTAACATTTTCCTATACACTGATTGACACAAGTATGATTCATTGTCTCTGTATGTGATGTAAAATGCTCCGACCCCCCACACTTGTATGAGAGGCGCTATAAAACAAATGAAATACATGAGAGAAATGCGAGGCACTGTTAGAGGGTGATAGGGAGGGAATCATTGAAGAGCCCCTATAAAGATTGCTGCATCCTGGTGCACTGGAAGGTCCTCATTTACTATGCTTTAAAAACGAATACAGTTGAATATGTAATGAAGTAATGAAAATTGTGTTGGAGAATGCACCATTTCCACCAAAACTTTCTTGGGGTCAGAACCCCTCTCTCGCGCATCCCCCCCCCCCAACCCTCCGTGTAGCTTGCTGCACTCACTCGTTATGCACTGTATGGGGGCTGGTCTGACAGAATTTCCCAGTGCCTGTAAAGCGCTCCTTTACTCGTAAGGACCTTGTTCCGGCTATATAAAACTCTAAAAATATGCTTTGGGTGCCCCGTCCGGCCCTGCAGTGCACAGAGGTTCAAACAGACTGCGGCGAGTTATTGCCCTCATTACAGCCCAAATTGTAGTGCTGCTTAACTGCGAGGAGCTGCGGTTTCATTGTCCCTCGTCCAGTTCCCCCAGATTCCTCCTGAGCCATGCATGCTCTTCACCCTGGGCGGTTTGCTTCAGGGCTAATGTCTCCCCTCACTCGGTGTCTGGCAGCTCGCGGCCTGCTGAATTTCATCAATCGGCGCTTGTCAAGGTTGGCTGGAGAAGGAGGAAGTCGCGGCACGCGGGCGCCGGAAGTCAGTGGAAGGCCGGCTCAATGAGGGATCCATTGTGTCGCAGCCAAGGACAAAGAGGGCAAGCAGCCGCGGGGCCAGCAGGACAAGTTCATTTATGACCCAGCTTCCCGCGGGATGGGTGAAAGGCAGTTTCCGAGCCAGTGCCATACTAAACATTGATTTGTGGATGTTTCATGTTGTCTTTATCGGAGGAGTGAGGACGTCTCTCTTCTTGGCCTGTGATGCCGCCTTCCTCCGCCCCTCAGAGGTTTGGGGACTGGTGACCTTTTCTCAGTGAAATAAGCCACTCGGTATCGTGGTAAGTCCTCAAAGGTTTATTTAGTTTACAGAAAACACTCCACCCGTGACATGAGCGCCCGCTCACATAGACGTCCAGACGGCAACTGACCTAACACCATCGGAACGCCCGTGAGCCGAACGCCATGCCCCGAGCCGTATTCAAAAGTACACTTAATACATTATCCACATCACCTAGCAGCATCGCGCGCCTAACACTCTACCCGGCGCGCGATACTGAAAGTCCCATACTACATCACCTTCCCCCTTTTACAAAACAAAGAAAGTAAAACATACAAAAACTAAATCTCTACAGTACAAATAACATTTCAAACATCCTATTTTCCCTTTTTTTTCAAAACAAAAAAAAAAAACTTGGCAACTCATATCTAACACATATATTATTTAACAAAATCCATAAGTCTCCTGGGAATCCTAGAAACGCGACCCCTAGAAGTATGGACACTGCTCATGCCCCCATAAGACTGCGTTGAACTCTTATAGCCACTAGAGCGCAAATCCTGCCCAATGGACCCCGAAGCCGTGTCGTGAGAATTATGAACAACATCAGACGAGGCACATGCACCAGACTGGGGCTTACCCGGCTCTAACCAATGCTCCCAATGGAGCCCATCACCCTCGTTATCCTGTCTCTTCAACAAGATATTGGCTTGTACATCAGAAATTTTTACGAGCTGCCTTTTGTTCCACCACCCTTTATTTCCCACAAAAGCGGCCCCCTTACTTACATTGCACACTCTTTCAGGTCTCAAAAACTTTGATTCCCCTTTCCTCACTCTAGTTGGTTTCCTGATCAGGACCCAATCTCCCACAACTACGTCTTCCGCTATAGGGTGTTCCCTTTTTTCAAAATTTTCCTTCATCAGTAACTGCTTAGAGTAAACCCTCTTTGCAACCTCCTCAATATCTATTCTTTTTTCAACAGACCTTTCCTTTAACCAAGACGGAAACAGAGACGTGTGAGCTTCTCTACCCCTTAACAACGAAAAAGGTGAAACTCCGGTCGTACAATGAGGAGAGGTATTATAGCTCCATAATTTTTCCACTAAAAATGCATTAACATCCAACCCTGCCGCCAAAGCAGTCTGAATGCCCTCTTTCACAATCTTATTCCCCCTTTCAACCAATCCGTTGGAAGTTGGGGAATACAGTGCCACCCTAAGATGTTTCACATCAAGCTGTTTCAAAAATTCACACATTTTTTCCGACACAAAATGTGTACCATTATCAGTGACAATAACCTTTGGGGCACCCTCGATTGAAAAAATGTCCCTTAAAAACGTCAAAGTTGACTCCGTATCAGGAGACTCAATGAAACTATAGTACATCCATTTCGAAAAATAATCCACTGCCAATAAAATGAATTTTTTATCCTGATTAAGCACAGAATAGGGCCCAGAAAAATCCAGACCAATTTTTTCCCAAGGAGCACCCGGGAATTCAGTAGGATGGAGCGGGGTTTTCAACGTACGCCAATGTTTATCTGACAATAAGCACTCAGGGCAGTTGTCAATAGCAGATTTCACCTGTGCGTCAATAGCAGGCCACCAATAATGCTGCTTAATCTTCATAGCAGTTTTAGTGGACCCTAAATGACCAGCGTGGGCATTATTAATAATCGTAGGACGCAAGCCACACGGAGGGACAAACTTGTCCCCCCGCAGAACAACCCCGTTTTCAACTGACAATTCACTTGCCACCTGGGCGAAAACCCTAAGATCTCCGGCTAGATTTCTTGAGTCAGGCCATGTACTAGATGAATACTCAACCACCTTCCTAAGGGTTGCATCCGAGTCACACGCGTCTTTCCACGCACTCTCAGACAAAACCGAATCACACACCTGAATCGCATCCACCACCGCCACACATTCCACATCATCCAACATAACATCATCTACATCGTCCTTCTCCATAGACAGCCTAGACAAACAGTCCGCTCTAAAATTCTTCCCACCTGGAATATGTCTAACCGAAAAATTAAATTCTTGGACTTTGGAAACTAACCGCATCAACCTAGCTGACATGCTGGACGAATTGATATTGTTAAAAATATACACCAAAGGCTTATGGTCCGTAATCAATTCAAACTTCCGTCCCCAAATATACATTCTGAACTTATGAATGGCCCACGCACACGCAAGCGCTTCCCTCTCAATCGTGCTGTACAACCTTTCGCACTGTTTCAACGACCGGGAAGCAAATGCCACAGTCTGTTCATGTCCGTTTACCCTCTGACTCAACACCGCTCCTAACCCGGACATACTGGCATCTACGGTTATAAGGGACACGCAATCGTCCCTAAAGGCAAACAAAGCCTGAGCAGATACAATCAGCTTTTTAACATTTTTAAACGCCGATTCCAAGTCATCGTTCCATTTGAAACTGCGTCCCTTTTTAAGCAACTCACGCATTGGCTCAACCGACTGCGCGTAATTAGGCACAAACCTAGCATAGTATTCTGCCAACCCCAGAAATGAACGCAAAGCGTCCTTGTCGCTTGGAGCTCTAGCTTCCTCTATCGCTCTAATCACAGAGAACTTGGGTTTAATTCCATTCTCAGATACTAAGTGTCCTAAATATTCCACCTCTTGTACTGCGAACTTGCATTTGTCTGCCCTTACAGTCATTTCCCTGGACTCAAGAACGGTCAGGACTTCCCTCAATATTTTATCGTGTTCTACGCGAGACCTGGCATAAATTAAAATATCATCCAAGTACGCCTGGACCCCCACAATCCCCCCGAACAGGGTATCCATTAACTTTTGAAACACGCTCCCTGCAGATGCCAATCCAAACGGAAGCCGAAGAAACTTATACGCCCCAAATGGTGTCACAAAGGTGGTAAGCTCTTGAGATTCCTCTGACAATGGCACTTGGTGGTACGCAGATCTAAGATCGATTAATGAAAACCACTTTGCGCCACCTAGATTCGCTAGTAACTCATGAATTCTGGGCAGTGGGTGGCAGTCCACCACAATATTTTTATTGAGGGTGCGCAAGTCAGCGCAAAGCCTAATCTCGCCCGATTTTTTCCGAGCGACCACGATGGGAGCCACCCACTGAGAAGAATCCGTAGGAGTTATAATATTCTGCTCACATAAGTTTTTCAGCATAAGTTTAAGGTCCTCACGAACGCTCATAGGAACCGAGCGAACCTTGTGAGAAACGGGTTGTGCCCCCGGAACAAGCTTAATGTGGTGCACCACCCCCTTAACTTTCCCAACTACCTCTCTAAAAACCAGTTTAAATTCCTTGAGCAACTCTTGTACCTCATTGTTACAATCAGTCTCTATCATCTTGATATCCGACATGGGCATCTTTCCCACTTTAATCGGGTTCTCATCACCCGGAACCAAATACAACCCCATTCGGGCTAAATCCTTCCACCCGATTAGGTTCTTGCCCTTTATTGCCACATAAATTTTTGTGATGGTTTCTCTACCTAGACATTTTACCATGCCCGTGAAATACCCCAACATATCTATGTCCTTTTCCCCGAAGGCTTTGGGGTGTACATCAGATACAAGTAGTTCTTTGTTCTTCCAACATTCATAAAAAGTTGTGTCTCTCAAAGTTGTTATGGGCGACCCTGAATCCGCCATAACCTGTAAAGAAACATTATCAATGTCCGCTGAACATAACGGACCTTTTATACAACACGTTCCACATTCTAAAGTTACAATAACATTGTTTAACGAACTTGTACACTCATCAACTTCAGACTGTAAGTACCGAATGCTCATTGGCTTCTTAACGTTTCTGCAAACCCCTTGAAAATGGCCCACTTTTTTGCAAATTACACAACGCCTTGAAATTGCTGGACATCCTGGAAAATTACCGATGTGATTTCTAGATCCACACCTGTAACAAAATATGTTTTGTTTTTTCTGTACAAATTTTGCTCCCTTAGGCTTAACATTAACTAACGCTAAAGAACTTTCTTGATCAGGTTCAATCGAGTCCATAGCGTTAATACCTGGTTTTGCGTCAGCTTGCATAACCTTACTTGTGATTGTTGACCGCTCAATGCTAAGAGCCAGCTCAATAACCTCAGACAAAGGAGGATTTTTACAACTCAAAATCCTTTGTCTAATTTTATAAGATACGCAATTAAAAACAAATTGATCTCTAATATAATCATCGGAAAGGGGACCAAAACCACAGGTGGTAGCCAAGACTCTAAGAGCGGAGAGGTACTCCTCCACCTTTTCTTCCTCCTTTTGCTTACGAGCATAAAAGTTATGCCGCTCCAACATAATATTAGGCTCGTCATCAAATTGCTTTTTGAGTCTAGCGACAGCCTCCACATACACATTCCATCGGTTATCCCCAGACTGAGCGGCTGGTGGAGGAATAGGAACAATACTATGGAAAATTCTCTGTGCCGCTTGACCCAGGCAACCAAAAAGAATAGCGAACTTTCGTGCGGGAGAATAACTGTCAGCATCTATGGCCACCAAATGGTTCTCGAACAGTCTAAACCATTCCAACCAGATGATGGGTGGGCTACCAGGTTTGCTTAGAAAAGGTGGTGGTTGAGTAAAACTGAGGTTACTTTGTTGGTTGCTTGTAGCCATTCTTTCCCTTTTTTTTTTTAAACTTTAAAAATAAATAAATGAATAAATGCCAAGAAAAATAAATTTATGCCTCTCCAATATCCTCAAGCACGTTGAAAAATAAAATAGTACAGTCTCCTTGAATGTATGGTGGATTTAAAGCAAAATCCCCAGTTATGACGTGTGTATCGTCGAATCCGACACACACACAGGCAGTAAATGGCCGGTTTCCCCTTTTGTACCGGCGGAGTTGCAACTTTTCGATCCCAATCCAAAATGGCGTCGCGCTAATCACGCGCTGACGTCACCCAGAGGGTATGAAGTCCGGCGAAAAGCTATGCGCATGCGTGGAGACTTCGATACTCCCACTTCGTCATGCGCGAGGAGCGCTCAAACACTTTACCTCCTCTGAAAGCCAGAACCTCCGTATGCCTGCACCTCACCACAGGAATCCTTGAAGAAACGGCAATGTCGAAGGAACAGCAGACGTCGAAATCAAGTGATGGACGAGGTTTCAACGTTCCTCCAACTTCCGAAGTCGTGTTGACTTTCATGAAACGCCCTCAAAGTCTGCGTGGTCCGACGGGTGGAGCAAATCCCAATCGTCGCCAGATGAAATAAGCCACTCGGTATCGTGGTAAGTCCTCAAAGGTTTATTTAGTTTACAGAAAACACTCCACCCGTGACATGAGCGCCCGCTCACATAGACGTCCAGACGGCAACTGACCTAACACCATCGGAACGCCCGTGAGCCGAACGCCATGCCCCGAGCCGTATTCAAAAGTACACTTAATACATTATCCACATCACCTAGCAGCATCGCGCGCCTAACACTCTACCCGGCGCGCGATACTGAAAGTCCCATACTACACTCAGCACGCTTGTGAGAATTGCCATTGCATTTAAGCTCTGGGTCTCTTCTCAGCACTTGAGTTAGTGCCTCGGTGGCATACTCGCTCCATGCAACTCTTCAAGATAGCTCCATAAAACATATTTATATACGATAGGTCTAAATGGAAACCAGCTAGTCAGTGGTTACCCTGTAAATCTGGAATGTATTCGGCTCACTTAGAGCTATAAAGCTTTGGTGGGACCGGGGACCATGCTTCAAGGCACTGTGAAATGAATGCAGCTAACGCATTTGAATCCGCTACAATCTCAATAATCCTGGAACTTTAGCCTACAGTGGACCACGCGGGCTCCCTTTAAGCAGGCAGAGCTTGTGAAGTTCAGAGCTGTCAGAAAGTCCAATGTCCTTGCAGATCAGAAAGTCTGTTCCTTTAGGGTAATTTCGTTACCTGTGTAATGAACAGGTACTGCTCACCACCAGGAGTGAAGATGTTTGCTCAGCCCAGTCTACGCCCAGGCTCCCAGCACACTCTGGTGACATTCTGTCTGGCTTTTCTGTGGCATTATGGTAAAGTCACAGTCATGAGTGAAAAAGCAACTTGGATTTTCACTGAACAGAAGTCAGAGCAACGAATAAGTGGATTTTGACAACTCTGTGGTGATAAACGGCATATGTGAGAGCCATATATTTTGCAACCTACACATGCACAGGTCTTTGTATGTCTTTTCAATTGAGAGTGCATGTAAAGCATGGCTATGCCATTACCATCACCAACTGTGTAGTATCTATTCCCAGAAACTGAAGATTCAGACTTGCTGCCGTTAGCATCAGTATAAATGTATTTAGATTTAGTGGTTTTCGCCTAAAGTCATTTGTTAACTTAATTTATATTAAAAGATAACTTCTCACTTTTCAAGTTTTTGTTGTGGGGTGTACCATGTGCCTGGCGCTTAGGAGTCTGATGACCTAGTTTGCATGGCTAATATATCATAAGGTTACCAGGTGACTCCATATCACCAAGGAAGCCGTGCTGAAATCCTGGGCGTTCGGCTATCAGTGTAATGCATTCTGGGAGTTGTAGTCCGAGTTCACTTCATTTGATCCAAGTAAACTGACTGGCTAGTTCCTCTGATTAAACTGATAATGTTTGTGGATGAGGACTAACCGCAGAGGACTGAGAGCGATCTAAACCGGAAATGCTAGACTTTTGGTGAGAGGAAGGCATCAGTGCGAAGGAGGTTTTGCTGTATATACATAGTCCAGCAGCGCCTGTCAGCCAGGAGAAGTGCAGGGAGGTTTGTTTTCTAGTGTAAAAACAGTTCTGTTTATGATTAGTACAGTCAGACGTCATAGCAGTGGTCATAGAACCTTTATGATGTAATAATGAAGCTCTAAGTTGAAATATATAAAAAATAAAAAGAACACTCATTGTAGCATCATGTAAGCTGGAATTCCTGTAACTACCGAAGTGCTCTGTGACATCCTGGTAGACTAGGATACAGGTTAACTGATTGTGTGATGTCACGAATCTCAGAGGGACTGGATACAACGCGATTCCATAGAGATACAGGCAGAGTTTATCCCAAATAAATGACAGATATGTATAGAGCAAGAACTGTATATTACCCCAGTCTCAGCCTGATTTCAGAACTGTACTGACATCAGTTTGTATGAGATATCAGCTGTAAACATGTGCATCACAGTGGTATTAGTATGTATGCAGTAGGTACCTGATTCAATTTCTACAATTTACAACTTTTGTTATGTGACCAGCTAAACTTAGACCATGGTGCTCACTGTTGCTGTAGGCCTGTCTTGCAAAGTTATATCTACTAGTTTAGTTTACTGGCAGGATGTTTTTGCTTTGTCTGGTACAGGCATCTATGAAAAGCTACCCTAACACTTAAAACAACAAAAATATACTTTCCTGCTCAAAAAGAAAAAAAAACATTCGCCTTTTCTCAAGAATTTACTATAATACCATGTGTTGTTTTTTTTTCATCACTTGTTGGATCTAGGCTGGGTTTGGATTGGCCGATGTTCTGTCACCCCGACTGCATCCTCTTGGTGCTCAGAATAGGTTTCCGGTGGATTATTTGCTCTGCTTTATTGGCATGCCTTCAGTAATTTATCATATACTTTTTCAGGCTACTCTTATTTCATTTCACTTGTACTGATGTTTGAGTTGGATGTCTCTTTCTTTATTTATCACTCATATGTTGTATTTTTAGGTCAACTTTGTACTTGGCTTCAAGGGAAAATTACTGGCACTTCTGTCCATGGCTGGAATTCTTTTCAATGAGAATAATCTATTTTAGAAATACGGCAGTAATTATTAGTAACTTTTGATCTGTTTGACCTAGAAACAGTTTTTCAAATTAAAATCTGCTGATTTTGCAGTAGATGTGGCCAGTGTGACAGATCCTTAACTATGCGGAAAAGACGGTGGCCACAGAATCGCAAAATTCCATTGGCCCTGCTCAAGGAGACAGAATGCATTTCTATAATACGGAATGTGTGTCTATCCTGTGCTAGGGTCGCCACCTTGCCCAGAGAAACATACTAGCCATTTATTAATGTTTTACATTTCTGCATTGGCCCGGACATGATGCTTAAATAGAACTTTAAATAGAAGTGCCTGTTTTCATTTTTAAATTGCCCTTTCTGTCTTTGAGTACTTCAATTATCAGTCAGGGGACACTTAAGTAGCTCTGAAAAACACTGTAAAGTGCTTTGTTCTTAGATTTACTCTTTTAAATGTGTACTGATAAGTGAAAAAATAAAGGCTTTCAGTGAATTTTCAAATTTTTGTACCGACGGGGCATAAAAAATCCTGGCCATGATTGTAAAAATCTGGCTAGGTGGGACCCTACCTGTGGAAGAAATGTAGTTGCGTGTGTGTGTTACCTCATCTACAAATGGAGGAATCCCTGTTCATTCACATTCTGTTGTTATGGGAGCACGCGTACAGACAGAGGATATGGACAGAAAATATGCTATCCTTGACCCAGAAGTTCTTCTCTGGTTGGATGCTGTCTGGGACTCCACTATTGTTTAGGGTGGCCAGGCCGAGTTTCCTAAGCATCTCAATTCTCCAGTCTCTCTCTATGATACCTCACAAAGGGAATTCACCTCCTTCTTTGACTATTGCTTCCAAACCACCATGAATTTATGGTCCGCCAACCAGAACTTGCTGGTCACATCCAAACCTCTATTGCAGAGCCCAGATTCTGAACTCTCTACCGCAGTGGTCGAAGTGGGGGGGGGGGGATATGAGGGGCACGACGTGGCAATACATTTTTAATTTTCAAAAACAGTTCCTCTACTTTTGTGAAAAGACAACTGTCCCTTATTGGTTATATGACAGTTAAAATGCTTCAGCTGGCATGTAAGGCAGGGAGTCTCCTGTGCTGTGAAACCGAGGGAGGGGCAGACAGCTAAATAAGCCTTCTTGCCAGGGTGCATGCTACCTGAAAGAAATGTAAACATGCATAACTGGCCAATCTGCAAATGTAAAGGGTGCTTGAAAGCCGGTATTGGCTTTAATTGATGGAATCACTTGAAGCTTCTTGATGATGCACATTTATTCTTTTTAAGAGATATTGTAAGGGAGCTACCAGCTAAGCTGAGCAGTGTGCGTTTTAAAAAAACAGTTATAAAAAAAATTGCACTACGTCCAGTCTAGGTATTACTAAATTCTATATTTTAGAAGCAGTTTTTTTTACCTTAAACCTTTTTGTGCATTTTGTAGCAACCTATCTTATACCGTGTGTAATGCAAGTTCAAAGTAATGTCTTTACATGTTCACAGTGCTTTCTCTCGCATACTGGGACCTTAAAGCAATAAACATCGACAAGTCACTATTTTCCACTGTGCCAACCATGATTCAGTTCTGTGGCTCTCTGGTGCAGTGCATTAAATAATTGCGGTTTCATAATATATGATAGTAAATTTCCCACTGATTAACATAACTTGCATTTAATTTTCATTTGGTATGTGTGTTATTTTATATATCGTTACCTGAATATAAAAAAACAAAAAAAGTTACAGAATATTTAGTTTTTTTAGCCAGATCTTTGAGAATGCCCCCAAGCTCACCCCCACCCCATTGCAAGCAGCATCACAGTTCCCATATGTTTTTAGGTCAAACCTGGGCTGCGCCTGCGCTGCTCTGCAAGGCATGCTGTATTGAGGTAGGGACTTGAAGCTCCGCCCAGTCTCCACCCACATTTTGCATTTGCTTGTGTCATTGTCCACAGTAAACTGTGGCTGTTCATTGGTCAAAAGGCTTAGTAGTCCCTCCTGAGTACCGCCTTGTCTCATTTTGTAACCTCCCATGGCGACCCCCCCTTTTACGTGTGTTGTTGCCCGGTAGGTTTTAATTAAAGCCTCTGAGGACTATTTTCTCAAATAGCTTTGTCCTGCCTGGACACGCGCTCTCCTAACGCTTTAAGTTAATTTTTGTAGCACGCATTTACAATGCAGTAGGTCTTGCATTTGCTAGAGTTTAAGCTATTGGCATTGTTTTAAAAACACCACATAAATAAAAGCATTGTTGTTTACAATGCCAATAGCTCAAACTCTCATAAATGCGAGACCTATTGCATTGCAAATGCTGGTTTTAAATGCACTTCGACCCCTGCTCCACCATCTAGGTCTCACTTCATTGGAACTCACTACCTCCTAGGATCCGGGCTTGTCCTTCACTAAGTAAGTTTAAAACAACACTGAAATTTCATTGAATGTGGTCACAACTAAAGACACACGTTGTCGCTTTGTTCTGATTTGCTATTGATCCATCACAAGCATCATTGGCCCACCACCCTGCTTTAGGGTATCCATCTTACCTGCCCTTCTAGTTATGTGCAGTTGTTGTCCTTTTGTAGAACATTTTTGTCAGAAGTTTTACTACTAAATAAATAAAAGTGTATCTTTTTCATAAATTCACTGAGACAAAAGCAAATTCAGGTATAGCAGAGAAGTTTCAAGGCACGGGCAAAGTGGGCTGTAGCCTAGGGCCCCAGCCTTTCATGGGGCCCCTGATAGAGCCGGCTCTGTTCTGTCAAGAGTCTTGCCTTCATTCCCCTTAATAATTGTTAATAAATGTGAGTGGTGTGTGAGAGTCTGTTAATACAGACATTTTTCAGATAAATGTGTTCTTTATGTTGCATGCAGCATCATTAAAAAGGTTTCTTTTAGATCAATCAGTACAGGACCACACATGTGAGAAATGACAGTGGAGTCACAGAGATTATTTGCAGTAATATTAGTGAGCTGCTGTCGTGTTACAATAATAAAAACAAATGTCACTATCTCTAAATATTAGATGTAAACACATTTGGTATCTGGACAAGTGTTTCCCTGCACTGTCACTGACCTGACCAAAGAGGGCATGAAAGAGCTGAAATTGCATCATAAATTCAAAGCTGTTCCGAAAAGGGCCCCCCAAACTACGTTTGGACCTGGGCCCCCCCCCCATATCCTTAAGATGTCCCTGATATCAAGCATTTATTCCACCGTTATTTGAAAATAAAGGCAGTCCTGGTGCAGGGAATTTCCGGTCACGGACTAAGGAAGGGACAAGGTCTTTGAAGTCACTGGATAAAATGGCTGCGGTAGACCTATCCCGGAACATCTGACGTAGATGTGCGGCGATGGATAAGGTTAGGCAAGACTTGAAAGCACGTGGGAGGCTCACATTATTTCCCAGAAATTAAACATCCCTTCAAATCGGATTCTCACTCGGTGCTTGGAGTGTGTCTTATTTGCGTCAGTTGCCACGTCTTCTGAAATTCTGTACTTTTCTATGTAAACACGTCTGCCTGAGGTTAGCCGTCTCCGGTCATCCTTCGGTATTTAGTTTCAGAATGACTAGTCGAGGCGAAATCTCTTAATGTGGGTGATTTTGCAAGCAGTTAAACATATGACCTCATTTGAACTATAAAATATGTGATTTTAACTGTTCTCTTTTTCGATTTCAAAACAACAGCATCACAGTGACGTGTAAACAACATTGTATGGGTGTTCAGCCCGTTTACAAGCCTCTCATTCACTGAGGTGGTACAGGCTGACTGCACGAGATCAGATAAAATTGATAGAAAAAAAACAAACCTCAATGCAAAGTTTTACAAACCCTCCTCTGACAATTAAGAAATAATGGTATAAAGGTGAATGTGACGTCGCTGGGGTGGTTCACTTTCAGTGAGTTCGTCCCACATTTGTTGACAAGCTGTAGATATCCTGGCCTTGCAGGTCAGAACGTAGAACATTTAAGTAAAGCATTGGGAAATCCAACAGGTCTAGCCTACGTGAGAGCTATTTGATTTGCCAATGTGTTTCAGCCATGTTGTACACCAGTGTGGCTGCTGTTCAGCATGGCTAAAAGTGATGTGCAGGAGAGTGGCGTGGAGGAGCCTTGAGTAGAATGGCGTAGAGTGGAGTGGCATACATTGTGTATTGGAATGAGTGGCATAGAGTGGAGTCGCGTAGAGTGGCATACAGTGGAGTAGAGTAGAGAGAACTGGTGTAGTGAGCATTGGCGTAGAGTGTTGCAGAGTAAAGCGGCGTAGGCTGCAGTAGGGTAGAGGGGAGCGGCATAGAAGTCAGCGGCATACAATGCAGCATCGTATAATACAGTGGCATAGATTAGAGTGTTGCATAGAGTGCAGTGGAATAGAGCGGTGTAGCGTATAGTGCTGTAGAGTGCAGTGGCATACAGTAGCGTAGAATGGAGTACTGCAGAGTGAAGCAGCATAGAGTGGAGTGATGCATAGTAGAGTGGCATACAGTACAGTGGCGTAAAGTGCATTGTTGCAGACTATAGTGGTGCAGAGTAGAATGGCGTTGAGTTCAGTGGCGTAGACTGCAGTGTTGCATAGTATAATGCCGTAGAGTGCAGTGGCATGCAGTGAAGTGGCGTGGAGTACTGCAGAGTGAAGTGGTGTTGAGTTGAGTGATGCAGAGTAGAGTGACGTAGAGTGCAGTGGCAAAGAATGCAGCAGTGCAGAGTAGAGTCACGTAGACTTCAATGGCGTAGAGTGCAATGTTGCAGAGTAGATTGTCATAGAGTGCAGTGGTGTAGATTGGCGAATAATGCAGTGGCATAGAGTAGAGTGGCTTTAAGAGTAGAGTAGAGTGCAATGGTATAGTGGCTAACAGTGGAGTGGATTGGTATAGACTGCAGTGGCGTACAGTGTTGCAGACTAGAGTGGTGCAGAGTGCAGCGGCATAGAATTCAGTGGTGTACAATGCTGAGTCGTGGAATGCAATGGCATAGATTAGAGTGGCGTATGTATAGTAGACTGCAGTTGCGTAGAGTGCAGTGGTGCAGAATAGAGTGGCATAGAGTGCAGTGGCATGGAATACAGTGGCAATGAGTGCAGTGTTGCAGAATAGAGGGACGTAGAGTAGAGTGGCATAAAGTTGCAGTAGAGTAGAGTGGCATAGAGTTCAGTGGTGGAGAGTACAGTGTTGCAGAGTAGAATGTCATAGAGTGAAGTGGGGTAGAGTGCAGAGCTGTAGAGTAGAATGGCATAGTGATGTAGACTACAGGGGTGCAGAGTAGGGTGCAGTGGCATAAAGTGCAGTGAACAAGTGGATTGTTTCAGAGTAGAGTAAAATGGTGTAGAGTGAAGTGGTGCAAAGTAGAGTGAGGTTGCATAGCGTGGAGTGGTGCAGAGTAGAGTGAGGTGGCATAGAGGAAAGTGGCGCAGAGTAGAGTGAGGTGGCATAAAGTGGAGTGGTGCAGAGTAGAGTGCAGAGGCATAGAGTGCTAT
Source organism: Triturus cristatus (assembly GCF_964204655.1). Lineage (NCBI taxonomy): Eukaryota > Metazoa > Chordata > Amphibia > Caudata > Salamandridae > Triturus > Triturus cristatus. Next base: position 231,427,136 of record NC_140589.1, on the reverse strand, counting down.
GGAATAATGGTGTAAAGTGGTGTAGAGTGCAGCGACATAGAGTGCAGTTATGTAGAGTAGATTAGAATGGCGTGCAGAGGATTGGCATAGAGTGCAGGGGCATATACTGCAATGGTACAGAGTGGAGTGTATTGGTGTAGAGTGTTTTGGCTTAGAGTGCAGTGGCATAGAGTGAAGTGTTGTAGAGTGGTGTAGAGTAGAGTTGGGCATAGTTGAGTGGAGTGGCATAGGCTGGAGTGGTGTGGAGTTCAGTGGCGAAGAGTGCAGTGGTGTAGAGTAGAGTGGGGTATAGTGCCTTGGCATAGAGTGGAGTAGAGCAGAGACATAGAGTGAAGTGGCGTAGAGTGGAGTAGAGTGCAGTGGTGTGGAGTGGTCCTGAGTAGAATATGCATGATGTGGTAGCACACTTCCATTACAGACAACACATCTTCAATTGAAATCACCATTACATATGCAGACATACAGTTTCACTGATAAAAGCATACAGCGCAGAAATAATAATGTGTGGAAATGCAAAATGTAAATCCAATATTTGTAAAGTGCACAGCTACCCGTAGGCATCCCGGCGCTGGGGGCTGTCGCGAAGATTAAGCGAGCTATTGCCCAGAGTCACATGGTGTTGGGCTGACCTGCCGCCGGTGCCGGGGATCGAACTGTGATCCCCAGCTTCCGGTGTCAGTTGCCCTGGCCGCTGCGCCACACTTTTTCACAGTGTATTGATTTGTTGTGATTATTTTAAAATATTTGATTAAACGTGCTTTACTTGGGCTTTTCAAATTCTGAAATATCTGCACAGTTCATTTACAGACATTTACATTTTGTTGAGGCGCTAGAAAAGAAAAATATAGTGCAGCCTTTATAAAGCACTCTCCCAGAGCCAGCATGATTGTCACATTCATTCTCTCACTTTGAAGTCCAAGAAAGAAAAGTAAACAAGGAGCTCCCTGGAAGAGAGAACCTGACATTGACCCCTGTTTTTGAATGAAAAGCAAATGTGACCAGATAAGAAGAAGATTTAAAGTCCTGTTTACAGAAATCAAGCACTGGTGGACGAATAAATTAGGTTTGGGCAAGGAAAGGGATGAACTCTAGCTGGACAGCCTAAAACAAATAGAGCCAGCAAATATAAAGCAAGCAAATGTGAATTACAAACCACAAAGCCCATGGTAAACAACGGGAGGAATGCATTCCCAGGGAAGCTTTCCGAATGTCCCCAATATGCTGTTGGCAAACCAGACAGTCGTGCTGTCTGGTAGGCTTCGATCTAAAAAAAATAAATAAAAAAAAGCCTCTTTGTAAACACCACCTACCACCTTCAATGCAGTTTTTTTTAGGTCTGATACTAGCCAAGACCTTTTGATTTCACTAAAATTATATGAGTAGTATAGTTGTATAGTTACTTATATGAGTGTTCAGCCAGACCTCTTCATCCACGTGTCTGTTGCTTCATTGACATTTTACTTCCCTCTGTTAAATTAAGCATGGGTAATGAGCCAGTCCACTCAAGCCATTGGCTAAATCCACTGTGAGCATCAACATTCCATCCTTTTACTAAGTAGTTTGCTTCAGTGCCAGAGACTACTATGAACATATTTGGTTCTTGAGCCCCAAAAATATTTTTGCTTTTAGCCAATGTTTTTTTTAATTTTATTTAGATTGATGAGGACCCTGCAGCTTCCACAACATTAAAGTTTTTTAAACACCATGACAAAGCAAAACAAGCATTGACAAAGGCTGGAAGTCGACACCAGACTGTTCGCTTTACCAGTGCTTTTATTACAATTTTGATTAAAAACAACCTGGTCTGCCCAACATTATGTGGCTTGTTTTCAACTCCAGGTGACGCCAGCAGCAGGGTGAGAAATTCCTCCCACTCTGCCCACTGTCAACCAGCACTTTCCAATCCGGGGGTGACATCAGAGCTCATTGGAGTTAACCATGTTCTTTTGGAGGGAGGCGTTGTATCTGGATATTTCCTTCTCATAACATATTTTCTCTGTAGAGAAAACCTTAGAATGATCTTTCCTCCAACTGCTTTGTGCTTCTTGACTGTAACTCTGCTCCTCAGAAGGGGCCCAGGTGTAGTCCATGCAGTCTGGTTTGGAATGAGGTTGATCCTTTCCAGAAAATTGAGAGAGTAAAGGAAAATAAGCTGGAGATGTTGCTGAACTTCTTAACGTGTGTTCTGTAGACCCGCTGAACCTCAAATAGAAGCATCCACGCGAGAAGCGAGAGCCCATCAGGACAAAGAGTAGCCTCACACTATTTAGTTCATCTCCTCATCATACTAAATGTGATCCTTCTTTTCTTGTCAAAGCATGCCCAGATGTGGTAAAGTGTCCCATGTCATTCAACGGATGCTGGCTGTACGCTCAGCCTTCAGTCATGTTCGCCTTCGATGTATAATGCATTAAACACTGTATATATATTTTAAGCTAACAAATTGATCTAATATGCTATGGAAAATGGAGCAGGGCGGCACGCCTGTGTGAAATTCTCCTGATCCCTCTGAGGTACACCTTTGCAACAGAAGCATCTAAAGATGAGATGATGGGCGCAGAGCCAAGGGGTGGGGGTTCATCTGGAGGTGGAAAGCACTGGTGTCTCGAAGAGAAGAGTGTAGGGGGGCAGATGGGGCCCGTGCCCCAACAAAATTTGTCCTTGCTCTTCCTTCGGACCCACCTTCACAGTTGTTAAATGTATAAGGAGATGGCACAGAAAAACAGGCACTGCACTGTGCCACACACAGTAATTTACCAAAATACATTTATTTGCTTTAAATGTTTAAATCTGATTTTTTTTATGCATGTGTATATCTTTATATCTAGATATAAAGATATAGATATATACTCATAGAAAGTCATATTTAAGCAAGTCTATATTTGTATATGACCTTTGTAAGTAGCCCCTGCACTTTTATCTTTGGCTTAATGTGTGCCCCCTTAAAAATCACTTCCAGAGACGCCACTGGTGGAAAGAGTCCCCCAAGTGGACAATTTGGCCATTTGGGGCTGAGAAGCTGCTAATATGATGATGTCAGAAAGGGGGGAGAGAGTAGCACACCAATTTGCAAAGTTTTTATTGGAGAAGCGAGACCCAGGAAAGCCTCTTCAACTTGACCTTTGAACACACTTCTGGCTTTAGCCAGGGCCCTTCAGGGACAGGGCTGTATTTGTTGTAAATTTTCAGTATTGTTATTTTGCAGTCATCGGTATGTACTTATGTCAGCAGCTCTAAGACGGAATGGGCATCCTCAAATTCCTTACCATGCTAGGCCGGTGCCATGTATGCTAGGCTTGGTTGGTACGGCTTCTTGAATGCCTTATAGCAGGTAGAGTAACATATGTATAGAGAAGATACTCAAACATCAGAAAAACTTAGGGGCACAATACCTGAGGATGTAGGGTCCATTAATACATGGTGGAGCTGTCCTACAAGAATTAGGACATATTAATTGTAAAGTGCAATTAATTTGTTGCAGTAAGTTTGATCCAAGGGTGTCATGGCGTGCTGTGCTGCATACATTTGAAAGTTTGTTACAAAGGTGGCCTATATTTGCTGTGGAAAGGAAGTTTCTCTTGAACTATATTTCTAATATACTGCAGAAACATTTCTGCTTGCTCAACAGAGTAATTCCTAATCTAGAGCATTTATTACTTCTATTTCAATAGAAAGTGATGCAGGTGGCAAAAATAACACCCAATCTGCCTTTTATCAAAACTATCTTTGCATTTGTAGGTCTCGCCTGCAGACAGCTTTTAGCTGTTGTTGAAAGAGCACCGATACATTACATGGGGAATGGTTAAACCCATGCATCATCATTGGTTAGTTCAGTTATCAACTTCATTTGCATACTTCTTTTTCAATGCTTTTTCATCCTCTCTTTGTGTTTGTCCCTCCCCTGGAGCATAGACCGGTATTTTGATTGAATGACTTGTATCCATCCACTTCTTTCATTGAGGGAACTACTTTTTTATTTTGCTTTCAGCACTTTATGAGAGTAGATATGTTTTCTTGCCCCCTCCCTCTTCCCACCGTGCTGCTTCCCACATCACAGTCCAGTACCCGCGCTCTCCGTGTTGCTTTCTCATCCTCATCCACCACCTTCTCCTTTGTTTCTTTCACCCTTCCCCATCACGCTCCACTTTTTACTATTCCCCTCACTCAAACTTCTCTTTTGCTCCCTACCCCCTTCCTGCCACTGGCAGTATTGACTTATTCCACCACCACAACCACACCAGTCCTCCATTATAACAAAACTTTTTAGGAGGGTCCTGCGGCCACAAATTGCTATCGGGTCGCTGCTAGCTAAATGTGCTCTAGGGCAACTTTTTTTTTAAATCTTATCTACTGGTTCAAGATGGACGTCCTGTATGTGGGAATGGTAAATTAAAATCTCACAAATGCGAGACCTTTTGTGTTGGAAATATTTTGTTGTTTACCAGCGCCTATGCAACGCTTTCACATTCATGGAAGCTGCGCCCCTTTCTTTAGACAAGCCGTGTCTAAAGAAAGGGGCGTGGCCGACATTAAAGTGAAACTGCAGCATGGGGCACTTTGACAAAAACAGATTTTTTTTTTGTAAAGGCGCCCATGCCGCGCGTTCACTTTAATAGTGGCTGCGCTCCCTTCTTTAGACACTGCTTGTCTAAAGAAAGGGGCGCAGCCTCCATGAATGTGAAAGCGCTTCATGAATGCTAGTAAACAAAATAAATAAATAAAGCATGCGCGGCTGCTATACTTGAAGTGGACCACGATGCTAAAGTAAATAAATAAAGAAACGTGGCTGCTATAGTTAAAGCAGACCGCCATTAGTAAGTAAAATAAAAGCGGGAGGCGTGCTATGACCTAGTGGCTCGAATAGGGGCAAATCATTAAACAAAATAGTGCTCACAGCCAGGATAAGGCAGACCATGTAACAAGACAAGTAAAAGGTCCAGTCGTTATGGGAGGTAACCAATGCAGACGAGGCGGTACCAAGGAGGTACTAACAAGCCTAATAACAATTTGGAAGCCAGCGTTTATGAAGGACAATGACACTAGCCAAATGAAAATATGGGCGTAGAGTGGGCGGGGCTTCAAAGCCATACTCTAATACTGCATGTCTTGCAGCAGCGCATACGCTGCCCAGGCTTGACCTAAAAACACGGACGCTGCTTCATGAAGTATGTGCATGAATGTGCGGTCATGCATACGTCATCCTGCTGGGGCCAAAAGGAAACAAATCGCTGATGTGCCATGTCTTATGCTTGGGCTCATGTGTGCATGCATAACTTCACAAACTGCAGCTGGAGTTTGGCTTTTTTTGGGCAATGTTTTTCAGCATCAGCAACAAGGATATTCTTTTTGCCGATGCAGTTTGGCAAAGCTAAAGTTTGACAAACGCCTTTCAATTGGGCTTTTACACATTTTTGCTTTGTCTGCTTTTGTACACCGCTTCTAAATGTATTAAGAATCTTCTTTTAAGACATTCCATAATTAAAATAATCGCATGTGGTTTGTTAAGCGCACATTTTATAAGACTTCAGAGATAGAAAATACTTTTAATCTGCCCAGTTTAGTTTAATAAAAAGAGAAATAAAAACAAATGTAATTGCCTTTTTGCATTTTTATGCGCCCTCTTTCTGTAAAAGCGGCTAAATAAAAATAAAGAATTGTCGAACAAAATACAAATAAGACAGAATGATATAAAAGCGAACATGTTATTTATCCATAACAAGACCTAATATACTTATTGAGCCTCAAAAATAAAATTGAAAAAAGCTATTGAACTTGTTTTTCAATTGGGGAGTGTTTGGCGCATAGCTACTTGTGAGACTTAGGGTCCCTAGCCTGCAGAGAAGCACTAGATGAGTTAGGCTCACTGTAAATAATGGCTGTGCCCGTGGCATCTGAATTTCGAAAGAGCTCCTAGCCATCCTTTGCAACTTCTTTATCACATTTTTCATGTGCGTGGACGGTGCATAACAGTGTTATAGCCGGTTCCTTGCGCAGGATATAGAGTTACAGCTGAAGCAGGAAATGAGACCTGAAAAAGCAGACACTCTTTGTGCCAAAACTTTAGAAACATAATTGGGAATTAGCCCTTATATCTTTATTTTAGAGTTTCTTTCAACCATTACAGAATTGCAATGTGTTAGTTACAAACCTTGGAATCCAGCACAGAGCTCCTGAAATCTAATTTACTAGGCCCAGTCATGGGCTGGGCGTTTCACGCTATTCTCAGAAAGATGGTGCTTTGCACAATCCTACAAAATAAGCTACAATTGTTGTAAGGGACATGCTATTATTATGGGATTACTCCGGAGGCTCACGGGATAGACAGTGTGATGAAGTCAAGAGAAATCAAGAGATGTTGTAATGTTAAAAATACCTACTCAGGAGGTGGATCACACCGTAGCTTCAGAAAAAAACAACTGCCGCGTTATTAGATTTTTAGACTTCGCTGCAAGAGCAATGCATTTTCCTTGGTCAGTACATAGACACAACGGCACTGCTAGGCAAAAAGTAGAAAATACAAAAACAGCTTATGAAGTGAAGTTGGAGGAGACTCCTTGTTTTTCCAGATTTTGCATAATTTTGAATAAATTATCGGGTGATTAACACACCAGATTTAATGGATATCAAAGGGCTTGCCATTATTTTGAGAGAACTGTCCCTTGGCCAATAGGATGTTTCCTTGAGCTGATGGGTCTGCTGCCGCCATCTGTGTCCGAGTACAAACAAACTGGTTTATACCCCAATGGGTTTGACTCGGCATTTCATCTTCCAGAGGTTGAGAACATCTCTTTTCTACGTGGTGGTGCCACAGGACTTGACCACCGTCCCACGGACAGCCAGTTTTAGAGTTAGGGTGAGAACGTATCCACATTCAACCCTGTGGTTCACTCGCCGACATAAAGACAACCTATCTAAAAGTGGACATTCCTTTAACATATCAAGAATCATCCCTACAACCATCAAAATACAGATTGTACACCGCACACACCAGCATACCTTGATACCATAACTATGGTCTGTGAGAAACTATGCAAATGCTTGCCCAGAGTGCTATGGGGCCATTGAAACAGCAGAAGTGCGCTATAACACAGAGTTACACCTCTCTCAATGCACACATTGAGTTTAATTTAATGTTAAAGCAAGCACAGTCATTGGTAAGCTGCCAGGTCAGCAAATGTGAAAAGGTCTTTGCCACCGAAGTTGCCTGACTCTAAAGTTGTACCACTCAGGCTGGACTATTATTACGCCTCATGCCAAATTGTGTTTGTCGTTGAACATGAAACGCTAACCCACATTTTACTTCCTCGTTCAGGTCTGTGCTCAGTGAGGCTCCACCTCCTAATGTTTCCATCTGCATGCTCCTTTTGTTTCAGTGCCTAAGAAACTCCTCCATGAATCCCAGCCAAAGCCAACCAACTACCAAGGACCCCAGAGATCCCATTTCCCACAGCTGCCAAGAGCCTACGATCCCAACGTGATAGGCGATGGTGCCTTCTTCCCCGACGTCTCTCATTTCATAACGCAGCACCGCCAACCAGGTATGGTAGCCGCAAGCCGAGGTTTTACAAATTGTTTCTGGGTTATTTTTCATTGTTGGGCGTCAGTTGCGTCACCCTCCTTAATCGTGGCTTGCCCGAGGCCGAAACTGATGCAAAGAGCATTTTTAGGTATTGGTTTTTATAGCCCAGCTGTCAAACAGACCTATTTCTAGTAGTATTCAGAGTGGGTTTTCAATCTGTCCCCTTCAACCATTGGCTTTCTTCGACCAGCCCCTTCAGCCACTGACTTGAGACTTTGTCAATTGCATCTTGACTGAGCCTAATGGAGTTTTCATCTCTTACTTAATGCTGTTGGCTGTTTGGGTGTATACTACCACCTCTGCTCAAATGCTTCCACTGAACTACATAAGGGACTACTTTACAACCATATCTCTCCCTCTTCGCTTCTGCCGCCTCCCTCCTGTGTGTGTTACTGATGAATGTGTTAGCACCCTACACCAGACCTATTAGCTTTGGCAGTCCTTGTTGGTGGGTGGCTTTGTCCTGCACTAAGGCTGGTAGTTATTGCACCGTGCTAGTTGTTGAGAGGATGAAGTGGCTGAGTACAAGAAAGAGCAGGATCTCTGTTTAATCACAATGGTCTATACAAGAGTCTTTAATTCAGCCCTACAATGCAGGCCTGTCTCACTGAAACCCCCCATCTCCAATCCAGTACTTAAATCCATCCTTGTTTACATGAAGACAAAATATGCGTTTTTAAGGGTCGCCTTAGTCAAGCGAGTAGATGAGCAGTCACTGCTGTGGAACTGGGGTGGTCCACATGGCTGCTTGTGACACAGAGTTATGTTGTCTGTAAGTTCCTGAATGGGCCTGCTAGTGAAGCCTTGGTTATGTCACAGATAAACAGATGTCCTCCACTTCTTGTCTGATCCAAGTTTTTTGAGTATTGTTTCACTTTAATTTATAGCACTTGTACTGCTCACATCAAAAATTCGAATGTCTGAGGGTAGAACATGGATGACTGCATCGAACACAGACGGTGCGAGAGGCTCCCCAGTCCTGCTGCTGGTGGCTGCTTGGTGGGGTGTTTTTAATCATGTTTCTGGAGGAGGTGGGAAGAAGCAGGTCCTGATCTCTGGAGGAAGACTGTTGAAGGGCTTGGAGCTTGAAAAAAGTTGAATGGGTCACCTCTTCCTGTTTACCTGGAGTCATGCTTAGGCAGTTGTGCTTCTCTGGCATCCTTGGTAGTCCATGGCATATCTTGATATATTTTCACAGAAGTAGGTGAGCATTTTTTCAGGTATTTGTGAGCTAAGCAAAGAATTCAAGACTTGACCCTGCCCCTTGTCGGGACAGGAGTTTGGCAAGAACTGGATGATGTGATCGGCTTTCTTAAAGAAGGGTGGAAAGCATATTGACTGTTAGTTCAACTTTTTGGAGTTTGTTCATTTGACATACTGTGAGAGGCCAGGTGCATTGCCTTAGTCCACTTTGGCACCCGTGATCCCACCATTGACAAGCAACATGGAAGACCAGGTTGATGTTGAGTAAAGCCTCTTTAAGGTAGTGCATATATCTATGTGGCCATACTCACGTCACCTCATTGAGGAATCACTACCCTTTTTACTAGGTTAGTAGAGGTGAGGGGGGGATTGAAGAAGGCAGGGTGCAGGCCTTGCGGTCAACTATTGAGGTCATTCCATTGTGTTTGGGGCTTCCAGCAAGTATTATCCTCAAGTCCTCCATATACACGGCTTCCTTGCTGAGCCAGGCCTAGCTAAATTCACTCATTTCCAATTTCCCCTTCTCCCATCCATCCTCTTATGCTGGAGACAAGGCTAAGTTGCAAGGAGGAGGAACATTCCCAGAGGCTCTGCTGGACATCCCTCGTGCATCCTCGGATAGTACTTAAAGGTATTATCCCATCTGTCACCTGTTTTCTCTGTAACTGCTGACAGCACTCTTAGTGTTAGTAGTGTTTGGACTGAATTATGTTAATGCGCATAGTTTGCAAGGAGGCAGCCAGTCATGTCTCTCTACCTTCCTGTGATGCATAGGGGGAAATTGATGAATCAATCTACACTTCATGTTACAATGGTTATAACTAAAACTTCGCATTGCCACCTCGCATGAGAGACAATGCTAGTCCTCAACTCATGCCTTGTATGTTTTCCCCAGTACCTACCCTAAATTCACTATGTCATTATGTTAACCTTTTCACCACCATTATTTTAACCATTTTACTGTTGGGGTGTTCATGCACTTGTGTGTGAGCTTCTTTAAAAATAAAAAAATAGTGTTAGGTTGTACAAATACCACATGTACGTTTTTGGGCTCTATGTGCACCCTATACAAAAATATATGTTTATTTTTGTCACATTCAGAATGATGTAGTTGTGTAATCTTTGCAGCCCGGAGATATAAGGAATAATAAAAATACATCTTGAGTTTTTAACAATTTGTCTCACTTCTTTGTTACAAACCTTAATCCCGGAATGCTAGCCAGGGGAATTATGCCAAAACGTCTAGAGCCAGGCAATGCTAAATATGTGGGTTTTCCTAGGAATGTTCTGCACAATCAATTACGAAATATAAGCACACATCACTAAAGTGAAGCAGAACAACTGCTTATGGCGCACTGTTCTTTTAATGTCTGATATTAAAATCAGGACTATATGCAAAGTACGACAATTATATATTTTCTAATAGTGCATAACCTAAGGAATCTAGTGATGCAAGTCAGACCTCCCTTGCTTTGTACCAGACATGTATAGGGATGCAGGGTTCTGTGCCCCAGCAAAAAGAAACCATTCTTGCAAAGTCTGTCTCAGGTCTGGGGCACAGACACACAATTCGCAATTTTTCTTTGGCAAAGGAAAATCTCCCAGCAGAGCCTAGACTCCTGCCTGAGGCACAGCATTGTGCGTCTGAGTCCCACAAAAGAGGCAAGCTCTGCTTTATGTTTTTTCTTATTCTTAGAAAAAACGCTACATACTGCCTAACGTTTTGTTGGGAGCATTGGCACACAGGTCCCTTCTTTCAAAATGCTTCTTGTAGATAGAGGAGCATTGTGACAGCTGCAAAAAACAGTGTAACTATTGCCCAAAAAGGAGCCAGGCGCCATTCGCATTTTTTTCCTAACGCTAAGAAAAAACCCAAGCCGCATGTAGCTCCTCGCATGGCATAGAAGGGCATGCCTGTGTGACAGCCCTCTACTGCAGCACACTTTCTCTTCATTAACAAAGGTGAACCTGCACACGTGAGCAGTTGCCGTGCACAAAAAGGAAAAACAAAATGTGCAGCTTAGCCTAGACCCTGGCAGGCAATGCCAGCTTGGTGCTGCAATTCTACGGTATTCTGGAATTTTCCCTAAGCTGAAGGCTGGCACCTGTGAACATGCCAGAAGTGATGCCAAGCATTCCTCGGTGTTCCATTTTGAGCCAGGCACACATAACATCAGTCCGCTGAGCCATGAAGGGCACAGTGCTGAACGCCTATTGTGCATGACTTCTCTCTGCTTTGATTGTACATAACCACGTAAATGCTGCACTACAAATTCTACTCTGGCCTTGGCCCCCACTATCCATAATGATGCTCTGTTATCAATAAGAAACACAACCAATGCAGTGTCAACAGACCACTTTGTCTCCAGCCAATGAGAATCCTAGATCTGGTAAGGGTACCAAGATTGCAAGTGGTAAGGACCATAGTGATGCTAGGGTTGCGCCTATACACATGTAGGTAACAACACAATAATGTATTTTGTGGCATGTGATGTGTCAGCATCAGATGAACCTGTGCCACCAGTTACAGTATAAAAGAGGAAAGAGCCTCTCTCCTCCCGCAGTCACCCCTTCCAGGCAGAAGTCAAAAATCAAATCATTAGCCAGCAATCCCCACCCTGCCAAGGGAAACTTGTGCTCTGGAAAAACTCAATGACAACGTACTTTGAAAGAAGCAAGGAGGCGAGGCCCACCCTGTTATTAATACAGCGCCGGGCATGGCCTTCCCTTGTCCATTGCTATAGAATGTGGATAAAGTCGTGCGCACGTGGAGGCGCGAGCCTGCCCTGGGCTGTCTGAAGCACTCCAGCCTGTGTTTACTGCTGTTACAAAGCACTTTAGGATGGCGCTCATAACGCCCCTTTGATTTTCCCCAACACAGATTACATGTTAGCTTTAAAGCTACTAATTTCCTCGTGTGGGTGTGTTCAGTGTGCACCAAAGTAGGGAGGCGATGCAGAACAGGAGAGGACACTGGGGCAGCACGCGCTGAGCAGGTAGGAGCTGCCGAGGCGGACAGGAAGAGAGGGAGAGAAGGACAAGAGAGGGAGGGCGAGGAGAGGAAAGGGTGAGGGGAGTAAAAGAGGGGACTGAAAGGTGTGGAGTGGTACAAAGAAGTCGATGGGATCAGAGAGGAAGGAGCAGGAAGATACTGAGAAGGTTGGGTTGGGGTACGTGACGATGGTGTTAAAAGATAGTGAGGTGGGTGAGGAAAAGGGTATGGCTGTAGGATGGAGGGATACAGAAGACCTGGGTAAAGAGAAATCTGTAGATAGTGGTAGACTCAGTGCTTTAAATGGGCCGGTACTGTCAGGTACTGAGTAACTGCACTTCTCAGCAGAGCTCCAATATTTTTAGTTGGAGAGTACCTGCACTTCTCAGAAGCAAACAGGTACTCTGGTAAAGGGTACCTGCACTTCTATTTTTCCATTTCAAGCTCTGGGTAGAGTGAGAGACAACTAGAGAGAGGAGCAGATATAGAAAGCCTGGTAGTGAGGCCAGAGCGTAGCTTCCACTAGTGCAGCAGGTGCAGTGGCACCGGGGCACGGAGGCCTGAGGGGCCCATTCAACTCCGAATATTGCTATCTTTTGACAATTCAAGCAGCGGCCAGGGGGGGCCATTTCCTTCCTTGCGCTAGGGTCCCTGACACACTGGCTAGGCAATTGTAGAGTGCCGGTAAGGGAGTCAGCTGTGAAGGGTGGGAGACGAGAAAGTAATGAAGGATGGAGGAAAGGGCGCAGACAGGCTGGAGGTAAAAGAGGCATGGGGAGGGAGAGAAAGAAGGAAAGAGGTGGCTTCAGGAAGATATAAAGTTGTTTATCACTGTTTGCACGATAGTGGTTCACAAGTATTTCACCATGAGCCCTAGTGTCCAATCCCCAGAGGAGAGTTTAAGGCCTGGTCTTAAGGGGCACTACTGACATGGACTTTCATCGGCCTCTTTCCTTTCCGCCCCACAGCAGAGAAGAAGAAAGGGAGGTCGGCAACCTTTTACCCGATAGAGCGCCCCCTGCTGCCACGTCTGGATGAGACGCCAAGAATGGGCTTCAACACCAGCACGGACCCCGTGGGCAGAGTCAGCACGGAGATGGCGCTGATCAGCAACCTCCTGGCGGCTTACTCCTTCATATCAGGTAGGTGCCGGTCCTGCTGCGCATGCGCGTGAACTTCATGGTGGCTGACCTCTTTCATATGCGCGCATCCATCGCCCCAGGCGCCGGAGCCTCTGTAGGAGGAGGCTTTCAGCCCACATCCGCTCTGCTCTGCCTAGCGGGGCTGTTGCAGCCCAGAGAGGGTCTACCATTTCCCCAGGAGGCTTTTTAGGCACTCAGCATGCTCGTTCATCAAAGTAAAGCTGTACTGAATTACCAAGCCTTTCTCTTTCCTTAATATTTAGCTTGCCTTACCTCTGCAGAACAGGCTGTTATTATGAACCACTGGAAGTTGCGAATATTGTTTTTACCTTCCTCACTCAGGGCTGCCAAGTTTCCAGTCTGCTTCGGTGTGAGGTGAGCAAGGAGCTCATGTGTCACATTTCCCAGACTGCAGGGTAACACTTGGAGTGACGCGTTATTGCAAACTCGAGTCATTGGCCCAAGCAGGGACATTTCATCCACGAGTAGTAAAGCCCTGCCAAGAAGTGCATGTGTGACTGGCTCCTCCACTACAGATGTTTCTTTGCATTATGGGACTTGTATGTTGATTTATGCTATTATCAACTCATACTACAAGCCCCAGAATGCAAAGAAAAAACCTAAGACTGGACCATCTACCCTCGCATGGACCTGGAAACGGAAATTTGGCAGCTGTGATAGCAGGAATTTCCTTCAAAGGTCTAACCACCGCCCCTTAGCAGAGGAATTGCCTTAACACCAGCAGGACTTATTACAGCAGCACAAATTGACTTCATTGTGGCCACTCACATATCTGGGACTCCACTTGCAGCAATGTTTCCCTGAAGGTCTCCCTCCATCCTCACATACCCTAGTAAAATCATGGGCTCAGCCCCCCTCCCCGAGTGCCTCTAGACCTTGTGCTGCTGCTGTGATATGGTGACTAACTCATGCACTAAAGGTAGATCACATTTTGTAAACCTAAATGAATGAAAATAGCCCATGCTGTGGAATATTCGTGCTTTGGAAGCTCCCAATATGAAAACCAAAACCCACCTAAATGGACAAGTCCCTAATGTGCTCCACAAGTCATTTACAAGGCCCTTATAGGGAAACCTTTTCATTGTTCAGGTGTGACAGTTTATCCAGTTCATGTTCATCGGTTGCATTCTAGTATTTGTAGTCTTACATCTGAAATGGCAAAAGCAAACTTATAGTACCATAATGCAAATAAAAAAGACAAGACGCACGCCTAACATGAGCTCTTTACAAAAGGCAGGCTTTAATGAGAGTGTTTACTCAAATCACTGATGCCTTTTGTGTGAAGGTGGAACAACTTGCTTTGTATATTGAACTTGATTTTCGAAAATCTAAAAGGACTGCATGCAAACAATAAAAGCTGATCATGTGCATGCTGCATGAGTGCCTTGACTCTTTTGAAACTGTGCCCGCATATCCTTACCTGGACCTTGAAGGGGGTCGTTCGACTGTTGGGCGTCCGAGGCATCCCTTTGCGCTTCCTGCTGTGGTGGCTGCTGCGGTCCTTCGTGGCAGCGCAAGGGGAGCGGAGGCAGGAGACTACAGTCCCCAGAAGCCCCAGCAGTGGCCCCGCCCCAAACAAACACGATTCCGCGCCCGGAGGCGCTCTTAAGCGAGAGGCTCCCCCGGTGGAGCGGGAGCCTTGACTCTTTTGAAACTGTGCCCGCATAACCTTACCTGGACCTTGAAGGGGGTCGTTCGACTGTTGGGCGTCCGAGGCATCCCTTTGCGCTTCCTGCTGTGGTGGCTGCCGCGGTCCTTCGTGGCAGCGCAAGGGGAGGGGAGGCAGGAGACTACAGTCCCCAGAAGCCCCAGCAGTGGCCCCGCCCCAAACAAACACGATTCCGCGCCCGGAGTCGCTCTTAAGCGAGAGGCTCCCCCCGCGTCGCGGGACGCGCGCGGGCGGCGCAGGGCTAAGCCCGGGCAAAGGGCGGGCCGTCTGTGGCCGTCCGGGGCAGGCCGTGGCAGGGCAGGGCCACACCACTGGGCTGGACTTTTTGGAACATTAGCGATCACCTTTGGTAGTAAGTGACTCCCGGGCCTGACCTGTATTGGCGTTATCGTTTGTTCCCGTGTGTTAATGATCGCATCGCTGTTATAAATTATGGGCAAGCATAGGTCTGTTCTTGTACATAATGTCCCGCAACCTTAAACACTGTTAACACCCCACTTCCCAGTTTGACTGCCATCGACCGGATGTTGCAAAAAGCTATTGGGGTGGTTTCATCAGCCATTGAAAGTACTGAGAGGCGTCTCTCTCTCCCAGCGGGTACGCTCCCCCCTCTTTCTGCCAACAATGTATCGCTTTTTACCTCTAATTTACAGGAGTCGTTAATAGTTCCATCCTTCATTGGACTTCCCGAAGTTCGTTCTTCGCAAATACCCGGGGATAATTCAATTTCCCTTCCGCTGGCACAATTAGATCATATTCCTGCGGAACCTAGGTTATCCTTGTCCCCTGTTATTTTCCCTAGTGATCAACTTTCTGAACACTCTTCACATGAGAACCCTACAGTTGAGGTGGGAGTAGCATTACCTGTAAGCCCAATTGTAATTTCTGGATCCGAACAGACCACCAATAATGACCCACTACGTATGACAACTAGAGGGCAAAAGGCGAAGAGGAAACAAAACCATTGCACCAAGGAGGGGACACTCTCGACTAACATAAAGGGAAAGGGACCCCACAAACCACGTACCACTATCAGTAAACCTATTGAAAAAGGGAAAAAGGTCATTAACAATACCTTAGTTACTCCCCCTGTTACTAATATAAGTGACCCGCTAACGGGGGAGGGTTTCTGGGGGAAAATGGAGAAATTACTAATGACCCTTGTGGAACCCATTATGGCGAAATTATCAAATATTGAAGCCAGGGTCACCCATATGGAAGGTCTAATCAAGGCGGAACTACATCCCATACGGGTAAACGACCCTGTACCACTCAATCCGTTGCCCATGGCGAAAGGTATCCCTAATACAGTACCTCAACTGGTCGAAATTCCTGTACAGCAGTCATCCGCCAGACTGGAAAATCCCAACATGATGGGGTTAGTGATACCAGGGCCTTCTTTAATTCCTCCAAACAATCTTCCACTTGTTATAGGGGCAGCTGCTGATGTTAGGGAGGCTATTTCTACACCTAGGTTACCTACTATAAATTTGCCTCCGGAGGCCTTACCATACACTGTGGTGCTAGCTAATGTCCCTCCCCTTCTTCCTAATGTACGCGAACATTGGTCAACCCTGAGAAATAAATCTTTATATTTCTTATCTGTCAAATTTGGGTCAAACGGTGCTTTGTTCTCTAATTTTAAGATGGCCAGAAGAGTTGCATGGATTGGTTCATCCCCCAAATTATTGAGAGGGGACTGCGTGATACTTTCATTCCGGTCACCTCTTCTGGTTAATGATATGCTTGAGAGATGTTTTTCCGGCCAACTGCTCACAGATCACGTAAACATTGTCCCACTTGCTTATTTTTATTCATCCCCCCGGCAGGAAAGGATGCGAGGTTTTTGTCCTTTACCCCCTACCCGGGGGCAATTAGAGGGAGGGAGATTTGCAGTCCCAATTTCATATCGATTTGACACCCTTAGTGGATTGGACAATAATGATTGACAGCAAAATAACGCCCCATTTAGCTCCTGGTTACCTGTAATGACCGTTATGCTGCCTCCCGACCCACCGGTTACTACCAATGGTGAACCCAGCATGGCTAGTCTGTGTTCTGGAATTGATGGTTTTTTGGGTGGGGATGCGATGTTGGCTGAGTGTATTGAAGATATAAGAGTGAGTGGTTTATTACCATTGAGGATAGATACTTCCCTGGCTCCTATCACTTGCCCCCCGACTGACATCCTAACATGTAATATCTGCTCTTGGAATATTGCTGGAATCAAATCCAAAATTGGCAACACCTTATGGCAAAATTTTATTTACCAGCAAGAACTTCTATGTTTCCAAGAAACATGGACAGGGGACCCAGTCCATATCAACGGGTTTATAACGTTCCATACTTCAGCAGTGAACTCTGCACACGGCAGAGCTAAAGGAGGTTTGACAACCTACGTATCCAACAAACTGCTTTTATTAAAGGTCCTGGAGCCAGTCAAAGATCCTTACTTTCAACTCCTGATATTGGTTTTTACCTCAGCTACCCCGATCACTTTGATCAATTTCTATAATAACTTTCCCCTGGAGGAGGCCGCTACTATACTTAACAAACTGTGTCCCATCAATAAAAATCTCTCGGACACAACATGATGATCTTTCTCCTGGGAGACTTTAATTGTACCCTGTGTAACATGGTGTCTGATCATAGGGCGAGAAGATGGCGTGAGTTCCTCACACTTTAATCACTCCCACTTAGGAGAACACTATAATGAATTTCTGGGTCAATTTGATTTGGGCTTCTTAAATGACATTTGTACTAACCCCTTCCCCCTTCCACCAACTTTTAATGGCCGTGGTTGCTCTTCGACCATAGACTTTGCACTAACTACAATTCGTCATGCGGAAAGGATTGTTAACTTTAACGTCTCTGATATGGCGTTAAGCGATCATTTCCCATTATGCCTAACCATCTCTATTCCCAAGGGATCTGCTTCCAATAGTAGTGACAGGGATATATTGTGGGAAAATCTGACCAGTGGTCGTACCAATGGCTACACACTTAAATGGGATAAGGTTGACCAATCTAAAGTATTAACCTCCGTATTAAATAAATGTGCTCTGGAGTTCCTGACTTGTCTCTCAGAGGATGCTATACCAGATAATATCCTTGCTTCTTTTTCCACAATCTGTGATGAAATTAAATCTTCCCTAACGAGGAAATGCAAAAGCAATATTGCACCGAGGGATGGCTGGTTTAACTCTACTTGCACCAGAGCGTATTCACATTTAAAGAAAACGCTAGCTACCCACCCCAGGTGCACGGAAGATATTCGTAGAGCTAGGAAAGTCTATAAACTAGCATTAAAAGAGAGAAAGGACGAGTTAAGAAAAGAATCCTGGGAAGCGCTCCACCAGGCTTTGGTCACTAATGACTGTGCAAGGTTTTAGAAAATCTTTAGAAACCCCTTTCTTAGAGAAGAGGTCCGCCCCTCTATTGAGATAGCCATCTCAGAGGACAAATGGATTGATCACTTCTCTCATGTGTACGAGGGTGACGGCCTGTTTTATTCTCCTTGTAAACCTTTGGATTACCCTCTCCTGGGCAATATGCAGTTTTGCTTAAAAGAGGTAGAAAAGGCCATACTAATGAGTAAGGGTGGGTAGGCCCCTGGCCCTGATGGCGTACCTATAGATGTGTTTAAGACTCTTCTGTCTCTGTGGGCCCCTCTTTTGGTTCAGGTGCTTAACGCCAGCTGCAGGACGAACTTCCTGCCCACTTGGGTGGAGTCGATAATAGTTCCAATTTATAAAAAGGGGGATAGACTCGACCCGGGTTGTTATAGACCCATTTCCCTTTTAGACTCCTATACCAAAATAGCTGGACGTGTCATCCTGGACCGTCTATTTTCATGGGTTGAGAATAACTCTATTTTATCCGACCTACAATACGGATTTCGTCCTGGTCTGGGAACCGTGGAACAGGGCCTTAACTTTTTAATGTTGACCGGGAAGTATACCAGGGCTAAGAGGGAGAATCTGTTTGTGGCCTTTGTCGACCTCTCAGCCGCTTTCGACTGTGTGGTTCACTCTAAACTATGGACCCTTCTGGATCAAATTGGAGTTGAAGAAAACATTATTTATTTTCTTAAATGTTTTTATAGTGATGCATCCGCTCGGGTTCGTTATGGACGAAAGGGAGAATGCACGGGCAAAATCCCTATTAGGAGTGGTGTTAGGCAGGGCTGTGTCCTGGCACTACCGCTACCGCTATTAATGTATGCATGGTGGAGAACTTTGCCCTTTTCATGAAAGATCTGGGCCTACGAGTTAATATAGCAAAAACTTTCATCATGCGCTGTGGTAGAAGTGCAAAAACTAAAAAGACTATATTCATTGTGGGTCAGCAGTTATCTTGTACGAAGCAATTCTCCTACCTGGGCATTTTATTTACCGCGAAGGATGTTTGGGGCGAGGCTATATCAGCTAAAAGATTGGTAATGAATCGTGCAATTGCCGCCCTTAGATCCTTCATGAGGAAATTAGGCACCAGACCACCTACTGAATTAATTAAGATCTATAAAGCCAAGTGCGTTTCCGCCGCAATGTATGGTAGTGGGATCTGGGGCCTCGCTGATACTTCTCAGCTCCAGATACTTGAAAATTCTTTCCTAAAATTTATCCTCGCAGTCCCCAGGAGTTCCTCTAATTATATTTGTCACTCGGAATTGGGACTCCCCTTTATATCTGACCTTATCAAGTTGGAACCGGTATTACTTTGGCATAGGGTATGGACAAAAGAAGAACCCAAACTCAACAGAGTCATACTGGCAGATGTTTTAAAACTAGAAGGACATTCGAGGATACCGTGGCTGAATTACGTACAAAAATTCTTAAGTGATATTGGTAAACTGGATTATTTTCTAAAACCCCATACCATGCTTGCTATCTCACGGAAAGAGCTTAAAAAAGAGGGTTTGCTCTTTCTAGAATCCTTAAGAATTACTGCTGAGATCACAAAACCCACTGTTTTAAATCATCAATTAATCTTAACTTCTTTTAACATTCAACCCTATCTGATCCATGTCATGGGTAATTACGATAGATTTATATTAACCCGTTTTAGGTTGGAACTGTTTCACAGATTGGTCAGCTTCCCATCAGTTAACAATTGGTCCCATGTATTACCTCCCTGTCCCTGTGATGGAAGTTCCCCCCAAAGCACAATGCATGTTGTTTTATTTTGTAAATTCTATCATCAAATGAGGATTGTCCAATTATTACCTTTTTTAGCAGAGATCGGGCATCGGCAATGCCGCCCGGCTATGTATGAAATTCAACGGTTGGACAATTGCCTCTGTGTCGCAACAATTACATTGTACTTAAAGAAAGTGATTTCTATTAGAAATAGGATTACCGTATAAATGGTATCTTTCTCTATTTTTACCCAGGATAATGTGTTTCCCATATGATGTGACTTCCTTATTAATCCCCTTTTTAATGAACTGTAATGCTTTGTTATTTTATACTTTTATGATTGTTTTTTACTTACAATCGAATAAAGTTATTTGAATTGAATTGAGTGTCAGTTCTATTGTTTTCATTTCATAGATATGACACACACATCTTTTTAATCCAGAAGTGTTAAACTGTTTTTTCACTTTCCCTCTGACAACTGTCCATTTATCCAAAGTTTGCCAATGCGAGGTATGCAGTCTGTTTTTCTATTCATATAGCTGTGGTTTAAAAAAAATTGTATAGCAGATTGAAACTCAAAGTCAGTCCACAGCGGCTAACAAGTTTCTTGTTGTTGTCTTTTATCGTACGACGTTCCAGTCATGATTACCTCTGGATACATTTTAAATAAACATGCTAACAATGTTTAGCTGCGAAGAGGCCCTTTATCATGTATGATGCCTCCTGCCAGTACTGACATTTAAATCCAGTATTGACATTTAAATCTACAAGTCTTAGAGCTCTGCTGTGGCTGGTCCAATTTAAGACCTGAAGCTTTGCCTATAGGACTTTCTTGAATAGTGGCCAAAGCTTCCTTCACAATCTGATCATTTCCTACTTTCAGTCAAGAACCCTTTGCTCATCTGATTCTCTGTTGGCCGTGGTGCCTCGAATTTACAAGGCGAGACAAGGAGGGCGCTTGTTTAGATACCTAGCCCCCAAATTATGGAGCATCCTGCCTCTTCATCTCTGGAAGAACCCCTTCAAAGCAATTTTTATAAAACATCTGAAAACATGGCTTTTCTAACTCTTCCACGCACCTCGGGTTAGGTATTCCTCCAGACAGAATCGTAGCACTGGAACGCTTCGTTCAAAGCAGCCATGAAGTCTACACGTGAAATAAATATAAACATGCGCATTATGCCTTTTACGGCGCATTATCTGCAGTGTGTGCATTCTACAATGTAGGAGTAGGTGAAATGCACATTTTGGCCAAATTCTCTCCACACAGAATACACGTTCAATGCAGAGGAATAACGTAGCCTACATTCCGTAATTATGTGTTCTGGACACTTTTCCCACCACTATTGCATCACGTTTGGCTGCGTGAAGTAGGCTTAGATTTATAAGCCCAAACAGGGAAGAAGCAATGCCAAAGCCAGGAGATTGTGGGTGTCAGTCACAGTGGCAAAGCCTCCTCCCAATGTACTCCTATTGGCCATCATCTGATCCGCCCCTAACCCACATCACAACTGCAGAAACCCCAGCTATCTGGCACATATTCAGCAGTAGAATGTACCATTTGAGCTCGCAGAAATCCCCTGATTCTGGTTCTGTGAATTTGGATATGCCATTTGCAGGTGTACTTTTCAGTCTAGTTTTCTGACTACATCTACTGCGCCTCTGTCATTTTCCAAACATTAATGGCATATACATTGTATGTGCCTGGATAGACAACCACAAATCCCTGGCCTCTTGTACATTTTTAGAAATGGTGCAGTTCTTTTTAATCGTTTGTTGACATTGGACAACAAAGGAAAACGCAGTAGTAGAATGGGTTTGGAGGCAGGCCTTCGACTCTACGAGGCAGGGTGGATGCTGCAAGGTGAAGGTGACCTCAGACACAGCCATTCTGCTGGAACTGGTGTCTGCTCTGTGGGGGTGCTCTTCAGGTGGACACAGTGGGCAGTACCTTTTGAAGCAGGTATTGAATGGGTCGCAGACATGGACTGAATATACTGAATGCTGCAGTGTGTTTATCTACTGCCTTGTTATATTTTTAAGTTGGTGGGTGTTTACATAACATATGTTTTATATTATATGTACAGTTTATGTATGGTGCATATCATATGCATAAACCCTAACAATTCTCTACAATATTAAGTATACCTCTGTTGTAGGTATGTAAAAGGGTCTCTCTGGGTTCTTCTCATTGTAAATACTGGTGTATTTATATATTACCTACTGGCGGTCGCCAGTAGGTAGTTATAGTTACAACCTAGTTTCCATAGGAAAAGCATTTTTTGATTTGCTAATAACGTTGGCGTTGTTTAACGAATCTTTATGAAATTTTCCAAAATGTTGCACTTTTTAGGTCAGCTTCTATCTTGAAAGTTTGGGGGTGATTCGTCAAGCGGGGGCTGAGAAAAAAGGGGTGTCCCAAAACGCGTTTTCCCCATGTTAATTTCCATAGGAAATTTTTGCGACAAGCTACAGCCCAAACTGCTGAACGGAATTACCCGAAATTTGGCAGAAAGGTAGAGCTTGGTTCAGAAAGCGACCTTTTTTTTAAATGGTGTAAATCTGTTCAGTAGGTTTTGAGAAATTCAAAAAATAAGAGTGAAAAAATCAATTTCCCATAGGAAACTTGTGCAAGGCTACAGCTGAAACTGCTAAACGGAATTACCCCAAATTTGGCACAAAGGTAGTGCGTGGGTCAGGAAGCGACCTTTTTTTCAAATGGTGTAATTCAGTTCAGTAGTTGCTGAGAAATTAGAAAAATAAAAGTTTCAATATCTGGGCGGAGCCTAAGTCCCGTGCACGAGCTTCACTGTGATTGGCTGCCAACACTCCAAACCAGGAAGTGTTGGCAGCCCTATTGTGGCTCGGTAGAAGCGAGTCTCTAGAAAACAGAGAAACAAAGGTAGAAAACCAGAGAAGGGGGCAGAGTAGAAACACTTTGACCCCATAGGCCTGGTCAGGGGGTCCCAGAAGGGATTTTTTAAAAATCGGCGTAATTCGCGCTGGGGTTGCGGGTTCCCCTGTTTTATTTTAATGAGACCCCGGGGTGGGCTAGGTCCCGGGGGCATTTCTTAAAAAATAGTAGCGGGGGCTCGCTGGGGCTGCGGGTGCCCGCTGGGGTCCCCGTAGTCTTGGGGCTTCACTCATGTTGGGAGGGGAGTTGCGCGGCCCCCCTCCTGTAGCTCTCCATCTGCTTATAACTTTGGCGCTGTTTGAATAATCTTTACGAAATTTTCAAAAAAGTTTCGCTTTTTTGATGAGCTCCTATCTTGAAAGTTTAGGGGTGATTGGTCAAGGGGGGGGCTGAGAAAAAAGGGGGGTGTGAAAACGTGTTTTCTCAATGGATTTTCCATAGGAAGCTTTAGACAAGACTACAGGTCAAACTGCTGAACGGGATTACGCCAAATTTGACAGGGAGAAAGGTCTTGGTCCAGAAAGCGGTTTTGTTGAAATGGTGTCAATCCGTTCAGTAGTTTTTGAGATATTAAAGGGAAAAAAATATATATATATATCTGGTCGGTGCCTTACTCCCGAGCACGAGCTTGCCTCTGATTGGCTGCAAACTCTTCAAAGCAGGAAGTGTCCTCTGATTGGCTGCTAACACTTGAAACTAGGAAGTGTTAGCAGCCATCTTGTGCCTCGCATCAAGTGCAAATATAAAAGAAAGGTTCCGGGGGCAATTTAATATAGCGGAGCTCTGTGTAATGATGATTTGGACGTAGTGAAGGTTTAAGATTTATTAACAATAAAGGAGAAACAGGTGAGCACCAGGCAACAGGACTTCCACTCCAGGACACTAGTAGGAAGATAACCCTTTCACGCTCCCTGTGCCCAACATCACCACTTTGGAGGTATGCCTTTAGAAGCCAGTCTGTCGGCTCCCAGCTGTCTACCTTTGCAAGCTAGTACGCTGCTGTACCTGTTCCTCTGCAAGCTACTACGCTGCTGTTCCTTTGGGAGCGGACGGCTCGTAGTTCTGCCTCTGTGAGTCGAGCGGACGGGCCGCAGTTGTCCCTCTGCGAGCCTGGGTACGAACTGTATGAGCATTGAAAAGCCATTTTGTGATTCAGTCCATCAGCGGGCATCTGTCCGAGGCATTTCTGAAAACATACCGGAGCTCTGTTATAGAGAGATACCCCTTTCATGCTGCTTCTCCCCACATCAGCAGGTAACGCACCCTCTTCCCACATCACTAGCATACCGACCACAACCTTCTTGGTCATGCAAGTCTCCCTCTGCGAACCAGTGGTGGGCTCGCAGCTCTTCCGGTGCGACTTCTCGGGCCTGCAATTTTCCGAGCCAGGCCGCTGTTTTGCAGGTCTCTGAGAAGAGATGCAATGGAGGCAATGATGATGCAGGTCGGACACCCAACAGTACTCCGACATCCCCCAGCAGCAGCTGCTTTTCCGCCGTCCCCGCTCACCCCCCACAAACAAATGTGACAGGAACATTTTTAACTGTGGAGCCTAACAATTCGGCCGGTGTTGCAGTTTAAATAAAAAAGATGCTTGTGAGGTTGGACAAATAAGAATCTTAGTCATGTATGGATTTACATATAAAACATTTTATTAAAACAAAACAACAACAAATAAAACTATGTGTATAAAATATTTTATTAAAAGAAAACAACAACAAATAAAATTATGTACAGCCATGGCGTGTCATCCCTCGACAATTTGTGAATCACATTCTGCAAGACAAAAAGAAAAATAAGATGGTGCGTTATGCTTCCAGCAAAGGAGAGAGAAAGAGAGGAAGAGTGAGATACAAGGAAGATGGATAGAGAGAAACAGTGTGAAAGAGCGGAAGAGAGAGAAAGATTGAGAGAGGTAGGAGGAGAAAGAGAGAGAGGAAGACAGAAAGAAAGAGGAAGACAGAGAAAGAGTGAAAGAGTGAGAGAGAGAAAGAGAGAGATACAAGGAAGAGAGAAAGAGAGAAACAGTGTGAGAGAAAAGAGAGAAAGGAAGAGAGAGACAGAGGAAGACAGAGAGAAAGAGAGGAGAGAGAGAAGGAGTGAGAGAGAGGAAGAGAGAAAGAGTGAAACTGAGAGAGAGGAAGAAAGAGTGAGAGAGAGACAGAGAGTGAGAGTGAGAGAGAGGAAGAGATAAATATTTAGAAAGAAATAAAGAGTGAGATACAAGGAAGAGAGAAAGAAACTGTGAGAGAGAGGAAAAGAGACAAATAGTGTGGGAAGAGAGAGAGAGAGGAAGTGAGAGAAAGAAAGAATGAGAGAGAGAGGAAGAGACAGAGAAAGAGAGAATGCGTGAGAGAGAGAGAAATGAAGAGATGGAGAGGGAGTGTTGACACTGGAGAAAATCTTCGCAGCTCACCTTTGTGTCACTGGTGTGTCTCCAACTACGTGCTGGGACATACTGCACCCTCAAGTTTAATTATCTGAAAGATAGTATAGAATTAGTAATTGCAGAGTATATACAACTGCATACGCGTAATTCTCTCTTTCGGCTCTGTGCACCCAGGCTGCTGCATCCCATCCACTTCCCCTGCCCAGAGGTGTCTAACAGCTACTGCGCACCCAGGGCCATATTATTAAGAATGGCGATAACATTATCGCTACTTTAGTGTCAGGAAACTGCCGCAAAAGCGGCGATAAGGGGCTTGATAATATGCCCTTGTGAATTCCCATAGAAGCCCAGGTTTGATGTCCTTCACACCAGAACCTGGGCTTCTATGGGAATCCTCAAGGGCATATTAAGCCACTTATCACCGCTTTAGCTGCAGTTTCCTGCCGCTAAAGCGGTGATAATGTTATCGCCGTTCTTGATATTATAGTCCCCAGTCTGCTGTAGCCCATACACTTGCACTGGCCAGAGGTGCATAACAGTCGCTGCGCACCCAGGCTGCTGCACCCCATGCACTCCTACTATCCGGAGCTGACTGTCTGCCGCTGCGCATCCAGGCTGCTGCACCCCATCCACTCCCACTGGCTGGAGGTGAGTGCCCGCTGCGGCGCAAAGAAGCCTCTCTGCTCACCTTCCGCCACCAGCATGTGTCGAAGAGAGTCGACCACGTGCCGAAGGAACCTCCTCAACCTCAGTACAGGTGGTCAACGGAGCTTACAGTTCAAAATGAATGTTGATTGCCAGGATGGCCACGCATCATCGCAGGTTCTACACGTGTTCAGCTCTGGTGGTGTTGGGGGGAGGGGACGACAATTTGTGAATCAGCGTCTGTTAGATAAAAAGCAAGATAAGATTGTGCGTCATGCGTCCATCAAAGGCGAGAGGAAGAGAGAGAGAGAGAGAGAGAAAGAAAGAGTGAGAGAGTGACACGAGAAAAAATTCGCAGCTCACCTTTGTGTCACCAGTGTGTCTCCAACCACTTGCCAGGACATAGTGCACCCTCAAACTCCCACATCTGAAAGATAGTACAGAATTAGTAATTGTAGGAAAGACCAGTATGCAGGAATGAAAAGACAGAGACTGTATTCTCTTGATGTGGTATAATCCTCAAAACATGTTTTGTAAGCAGCAAGTATAAAGCAGGAATGACTGAACCCCCGTTAACTTCTACCTCCCAACCTTCTCACATTCAAAACATAACATTCCCAAAGCGACGCGAGGCAGCCACGAGCTGTGAGAGGAATGTCACGCTGGTGTCTGCATGCTTCGATGCTCCCAACACACCTTACCTCGTTAAAAAAAAACAGAGAAAGGAAAGTTCGTCAAAATTTGATAGTAAATTTAAGGGTACAAAGTATGAAGAAATAAATACTCAACTACTTTGCTATAGATGTGGGAGCGACGGACATTTGGCCGACTGTAAAAACTGTCCTTCTATTGGAAAACTTGTTAAAAATGCAATAAGAAAGGGTAATGGCAGGGTATATACGACTGCGTACGCCTAAATCGCTGTGCAGCCTTTCTGCATTCAGGCTGCTGCACCCCATCCACTCCCGCCGCCCAGAGGTTTCTGCCCGACGCTGCGCACCTAGGCCTCACTGCTCACCTTTCCGCGGTCACGGCACCCTCCACATCATGCAGCTCCGTTCTGCAAGGTAATAAGTCTCACATTGGGTACTGAGTTTTGATATGGCCATGGCAGAGGACATACTAGTGCACCTATCATCATCACAGGTTGTACACCCGCTCAGTGCTTGCGGTGCTACTAACTCAATGAGAAGTGAGGCCATGTACTCTAAACTGTAAAATGGCGTAGTGCACATGCGGCCGGTCTTTTATATTAGCAGGGTCACGTGTCCTGTGACGCCTGTGCTGTATGGGTGTGGTTGTATGCCAGGAAAACTACGAGAGAGAGAGAGAGGGAAATCAGCTAAGGAGCACTCTTGGTCCCCCAAATAATATATTCATAACAACGAAAGAGTGTGCTTTATTAGAAAGAAGAGTATGTATGTGGAATCCAACTAGTTTCTTTAGAAAGCCCTCACTCACCAACCTAGTTGGTGACATGCTTCATCATTGGGCCCCACCAGGAGATGCCGAATGCCACCCTGGTGTGCTGCAATGCCAGAATTACTGCGGAGCTGGTATTGTGTGGTATTGTGTGATTTGTGATAAGTGAAAGTGGATTAAAAAATGTCTACATTGTGTCAAAAAAGCACATTTTATTAATTGGCCAATCCGACATAGATAAAAACGAGATGTGGGATATACAACTGAATAAATTGTTCAGCTATATCCACTAGTGTGTGGTCAACATGTTTCTGCCTATGTGTGATAATTAATCAGGCATTTGTCAGGACCAAAGAAAGGTGAACCTCGGCGGTGTGGGCGCGCTAAGGCCCACCCTGACCAGAGGTTATGAGTGTGAAAAATATATAAAACACTTAATTAGTTAAGTAATCCCCTTGTTGAGAGGAACCGAGTGTACAATAGGGTGTAATCACTTATTACACCAGGGGTCTCGGGAGGGGGGTGGTCGCAAAATGGCACACCGCCTTCACTGCCAGGCACCCGCGCGGTACCTGCTTCGTCCCTCTTATGACCGGACCCCGTTGTATACCAGCCGTGAGGGAGTGGCTGTGGCATCAGTGTTGCCAGATTGGGCTAGATCACACACAATTGGGCTACATTTCTCCAGTTGTGCGGTAAAAGTTTGGTTTCTGCTAGTTGCCAGATTATAAATATATACACAGCGCTCCAGCAAAGTAGTATGTTAAAGCGCTTTATTAGACAAATATTTACTTGGCATACTGCTGCAACATCAATTACAATGCATTCACCGCCTGCTTGACGCTGTCCCTGCCCCTCCTTCCCTAAAGTAGCAATATTGGGCTAATTTGGGCTACTTTTTAGTTGGCTTTGGGCTATAGAAAGCTTTAAAATATCTGACAACACTGGATGTGGGTGTCCGTGTTGGAGTGCTACCGTCACCCGGGTTGCAATACCAAAGTGTCACTCTGTGAGCCAAGTCCCACAGTATGGCCATCATGGAAGGTACGGGGAATTACTGACCCTATATTCATCTATAGTTCCACACAAGAAAGATGGTGGACATGAGATATCTGTGTAGATATGAATGTTTATTGCACATTCAGTGGAGTGTTGCAGCTGTAGCAATACAGGGCCTTGGAAAGTTGAAGTTTCAGTTTTTGGCACATGGAGGGCAGCCAATTAGAGACAAGGTCATTGTCGGAGTTAGGCTGCGCTAACATATGTACTTATACAATCACTCCGACGATCCTCACGCACTTATAAATTCAGTATACACTCTCCTTGCGGAACTCTAATGATGCAGTCTCTACGTACGTACTTGTATAATGACCGAGACAAAGTTACATAACTAAAGTTTTCCCCCACTGTCAAAGGTAAGATGGTTGCATACGCTGTCCAGAGCACTATGTAATGTGGTAGGGCCTAGGGGCAGCATGTTGCATACATAATGAACACACAGACACAGATAGATAGTGGAACTGGGTACGGGCACGTGCGCTCAACTCCTTTTTATTACCAGGGACACATGTCCAGTGACGTCTGTGCTGGATGCGTGTGGGGTGAGTGTAAGCCAGTCCTTCGGGAATGGTTGATGCTGGCAACAAGTACAACAGTAATCATTGGATCGTACACAGAGATTCAATCATAAAGGGTCCATGACTTGTGCTGCACTATGGTAGGGGCACCAGATGTGAAATAACACACATAAGATTCTATCATAAAGGGTCCAGGACTTGTGGTGCACTGAGGTAGGTGCAGCAGATCTGAAATCATACACAAAAGATTCTATCATAAAGGGTGCACTGAGGTAGGGGCATCAGAAGCATTCAGCGTGTGCGCAGCCTGCGATGATGCATAGTGCGGGCAGGCCACTCTGGGAGCAATGTCTCTTGCCTACTGGACTGCATCATCTGCAATCGCGACTTGATCTGAATTGTGAGCCCTGCTGTCCGAAGTGTAGATCGAAGGCAGTAGTCTGCTCAGACATCAGGAATGTTTTTTTTCACTTCCTCCTGACAAAATCGGAGGACATATAGTACAGTTCACTCTGCAATTAATAAATCAAAACTGGATTTGAAATATGAGCTCTGCTGTCCGCAGTGTAGACTGCCATTCAGTGTTCATTTGGACTTGCAAGATGAATTTGGTCATTGTAGTAAAGCTATAACTGATATAAAAGAAGTTCTTGAAGCAAGGATACTAAAAGGATATTGTGTAGGTTTCAGGGACGCTGTAGTTAGTTGCCTACTGGACTCTTGCGATGATGCGTGGTCCTGGCGGGCCGTACTGGTAGCTATGTCTTTTGTCTAATAAATTCTGCCTTAATAAGGCCACGTGGCGTTGACTTGTGGTGCACTGAGTTAGTGTTACCTCTGGCGCTCAGCGTGTACGCAGCCTGCGATGATGTGCGGTCCGGGCGGGCCGCACTGGTACCAATATGTCTTGCCTACTGGACTGCGTCATCTGTAATCGCCACTCCATCTGAATTGTGAGCCCTGCTGTCCGCAGTGTAGATCGGAGGCAGTAGTCTGTACAGACATAAGTCTGCGGTGCTGTGCCACTGTGTTCGCAGGGGGCCTGTGTTGAGGAGGCCCGCGGTCATGGCGGCAGCCACGTGGCAGTGTGAGGGCCGCTGCTCCGGCAGATGCGTTGGCCTTCATACAAGTGAACCACGCCCAGAATCCCGGCCTATTTATTCACACTTCTACGTTGGAGTGGCGTATGTTGGACCGGCCAACTGCGCTTCCGCTTACAGGGAACGACGATACAGGTACATGACCGAGATCTTCCCCACTGCCTGAGGTAACATGGTTGCGTCCACTCTCCACAACACTACAAGCACCAGCAGTATATGTACACATGGAGAGGTTTGTGCTCTGCATAGTGAGGTCTGTCCAGCACATCACCGCTACACTTGGTATTGTGGGCATTTTTATTGGTGGGTGACTTGCATCCTTCACACATGTTTGGTTGTCACATCTCGCAACATTCAGCTATTGTGTGGCTGAGGGGCCATGCCATTTTTGGAAGGTCCACTGTCCTGTTGTGCGCTGCCGCGGTGGTAGTAGGGGGGGTGGTCCGGGCGAGGTCCTGTGGGTGGTGGCAGTGGGTTTTGTGGCCTTCTTGTGTGTCGGAGGTGCATGATCAGTAGCTCTTTGACATGTGTTGGTCTTCAGATGTGATTCTGGGCTGAGCTCCCTTTCACACTGTAGGTAGTCGTCCTACTTTACACCAGTAAAAGGCAGATGGTACATTCCTACTGCTAACGCAGCTTATCGCCTGTTTTTGGATCGCACTGCAGAGTTGGCTGCTTGTTGAAAATATCGGGAAGTGGTCTTTTTGTGTTATTTTTGAACAGGAATGCCTACTCTGCATATTATTTGCGTTAGTTGTTGCTCTCATTTCAGGCAAAAACATTTTGCGGAAGCTATTGTTGGAAAACTGGCCATATCGACTGTTTTCACCAGGTTGAAAATGGAATGATAATTTAAAATCACTGAAAAAACTATAGGTTTAATGAACATTATAATTAGAAATTAGCATTTAAAAAAACCTTTGAAATTCACTGAAAAAACCATAGGTTTCAGGGACGTTATAGTTAGAAATTAGCATTTAAAAAACCTTTGAAATTCACTGAAAAAACCATAGGTTTCAGGGACGTTATAGTTAGTTGCACATTTCACTCATACAAAACCATAGAAATTCAGCCGTTCTAGTTAGTAGAGCTAACTATAACTCGCGCCCCGCAATGCACTGCTGATGACGTCACATCTTACATCACTCATGACATGGTCAGTGACATCACTGGTGACATCTCAAATGACATTACTGATGACATCACTGATGACATCATCCACGTGATAATTTGATGCACCTCTTCACACCCTAATATAACGTTTGATACACCCACTCTAAAATACTGACTACCATTTTCTAAACCATAGACAAATCAATAGCGGTTACTATATACCCACTGACTACTTCCTAGTTATACACACACATTCATTCATTCACCCATACAGTAACTCATACATGCAGTCACTCATCAATATAGCACTATTTTATGTACTCATACACCTATACAAACACTCATACACCGTCACTCATCCATAGAGTTATTGACACACGTAGCTTGTCATGTAAAGAATCTATAACTCTGACGTTTACTCACCTATACAGTTATACATTCAGTATCTAACCTATTCATACAAATAGTAACGTATACTGACTCTTTTATACAATCACTGACACAAGCACACACTCATGTATACAGCCACTCTCACAATTACTCACTATCACATAGAGTCATTTATATACTCCAACACTCACATACACTGCCTTTTACATATGTAGTTACTCATACATATACAAGTGAGATATACATTCACTCTCCAACACAGTGATACACACACACACTCACCGAAACAGCTATTTCCACATGCACTATTGAACCCATGCACCTAGTAAATTAACCACTCACACATGTTGGCAGAAAGTTACACACCGCCCACCCACCTATACACACAAACACTGAGCCACCCATACTAATACTTATGCTACCGATAGGTAAGCAATATAGACAGTCATGTACCTAATCATCAACCCATGCAGCAGCTTATACAACAACTGAGAGACTGATACAGACATTCTCACAGTTTAGTCACTAACCCATGCATTCAGTAAGAGACATTTAATCACTAACTTATACAGTCAGTCACACACCTATTAAATCCTCCACCCAGACACTTTTACACCAACTCATTCTTCAATACACCTCGGCATTAACATATATAAAATATATTTAAAGTTTACAAAAACACAAATTCACTGGATGATGTCATCAGTGATGTCATTTGAGATGTCATCAGTGATGTCACTGACCATGTCATGAGTGATGTCATATGTGACGTCATCATCAGTGCATTGCGGGGCGCGAGTTATAGTTAGCTCTATTGTATGAGTGAAATGTGCAACTAACTATAACGTCTCTGAAACCTATGGTTTTTTTCAGTGAATATATATATATATATATATATATGGCGTGAATCGACAGGCATGCTGTAAACTGGATCTGCCCGCCGATCCGGCTTTTACCTCATGAAGGTTGCTGCAGTGGATGTCAGAGTGCGTCTCCACAGGTGGAAACGTTGGAGCTTTGATATATATATATATTGATATATATATATATATATATCTCTCGGTCCGTCAGCTTGCTGCAGGAGCAGCCCCCAGGCCTGCGACGTTGGTGCTGTTAGTGGCAGCAGCAGCCACTATAATGCGTTCAGAATCTCGTATTCCGCGTCAATTCCAGGAATGAGAAGACAGCACACCAGGAAACCGCACAAAAACTTTATTGTGCACTAGCTTTAGAAGCTAGTGCACAATAAAGTTTTTGTGCGGTTTCCTGGTGTGCTGTCTTCTCATTCCTGGAATTGACGCGGAATACGAGAATCTGAACGACATATATATATATATATATATATATATATATATATACATATGGAGCCATATTTAAACATTTTAAGCAAACATGTAGGCTCATGTATTGTCTCAAAACAACAATTTCTTTGCAATGAAAGGTAAGTGGATAATTAATGTGTGCGGCAAGGTCAGTTTTTTATTTACTCTCTTGCCTCCCGCCACATTGAACAGCTGTGTTGGTGGGGCGCAAGGGGGACCAGGACAAATGGAGCTGGGGCACGGGTCCCATCTGGCTCCCCTCTAGAGATGCCAGTGGTGTCTGCTCTCCTCACCAATCACGTAGGGACCCAGAACACCCTACACTTCACAGCCCTGCCTGCCCCTAGTGCCACGTGAGGCGTACACACACACACACACACTGGTTTCATGCCTGAGGGTGGCGGTGTCCTGCAATGCCTGGTGAGCGCTTCTGCTCTAAATGTCCTCTAATGGCGGCGATTTTTACTCCCCCCCCCCACCCCCTCCCTCTCTGCCTTTGTATCATATCAGCGGAAGGGATTATCACACCTCGATTATTTCTTTTGGATTTTAAGTACAATTATTGCTGGTGCAGTTGTAATTTGATTATAACATTTGTTTTATTTAGTAGGGAAAACAATGTTCATACTGATACCTTTATTTTTGTTTCTTGGGTAAGAAAATAAACATTAAAATACCACACCTACATACCTAGGATGAATTAAAACATAATGTTATTGTTAGAACAAAGTTCACAGCGGTTCATGGCATATGTTATGCTAACGGATTTGAAGTGCTATTAGAAGATATGCTACAAGTACATGTGGCTGATAATATCAGTATTCAAAGAGATGGCGACGAGGAGGCTTGACTACGACCCCACATCGCAAATACAGTGAACTTGAGGGATGTGAATATCCATTAATTTAAATAAATACAGGTGTGCAGCTAAAAAAAGATGTGGAAAAAGATGACTATCCTGAAAGTAAATGAGTATATTCATAAAGCACATGCATTTCAGAACTTCGGCTCAGGGTGTAGAGCAAATTCTCAGAAGAGAGACCCACCCAGCAGACAGAGCGAGAAAAAGTTGTCCTCTGGAGCCTTCTGAGGCTCACCTGCCAGTCTTTCATGGGTCTTAAATAAAGAGTGAGATTGTTCTAGATTATATTTCCCAGCACCCTCAGCCCTCCTTTTGCTTTTTTAAATTGGGGAGCCCAAGTAAAGTGTGCCAACCAAAAGGGATGGGTTGGCGAGTCTACAAATAGGCAGGACATAAGCCAGAAACGTAAAATATCCACTGTCTTTTTTATTTATTTATTTATTTTTATTAATATATAACAAAGAAAAATCAGCACTGAAACAAAGGATATGTTCATAAGTTACACATAGGAGGAGTTCATTCAATGACATTCCGATAAATCAGAGCAGTAATCAGGATTGAGCTCTCGAGCACGGTCAGTATAAGTCATGGTGTGCACAGGTCATCCAGGTCAATGCTACGAGGCGGACTACAAACCTCCCCGCGGTATGTGTTCCATGCCCCCCAAATCAATGACCATTTCTTCTGGCACCCACTTGCCACATAGACAGTCTTTTCCCGGACCATGCACCAGTCCATGTTTTTCTGCCATTCCGTGAGTGTAGGGGGGTGAGTGGCTCCCCACTGTTGGGCTATGTTTCTCTTCGCCAACATCAGTCCCACTGTCACCCAGATCCTACCCATTCTTCCCAAATCTGTAGGTTCCCACACATTCAACAGGCACCGCTTCGCTTCAGGGCGGATATCGAGCCTCAATACTTCGCTTAGCACCGTATGGATTTGGCGCCAGTATCGCTGAATTAGATCGTACTCCCATATTATATGCATATATCCACGGTCTTAAACGTATTCCTGATAGGAATAGAGTGCAGGTGCAACCCTGAGGACCTTATCGCCCCATTTTACATCATACAAAGATCTCAAAGATGGAGGTAGGTGAGCCCGTAACCCAGTATTTCGATATTCTCAACTTGTATTCACTGGAGACCACATGTTTACAATGAGGCATTTTTAACTGTTTTTGGTTGTTGGAAATGTTAAACAGCATAGCAGCGTGGCAACTCACCGCCCTCACAAGACTTTCCTGTGAGGGAAGTTTATCTTCTAGCATACTGAACATTCCACTCTTGCACTGATGGCTTATCTTGGCGGTGCCTGCAACCTGTTTACCTTAAGAATCTTCTTCTGTGCAGTGTGAGGTGTCAGAGTGTTGCCTCACCTTTCATAACTATGCGGGTCATTCTGCTTAATTAAAGGTGTAGTCTCCACTGCCATGCCTCCCTGTCAATGGATTTAAGCGCCGGAAATCATTTCAATGAATATTATCTCAATGATATGGCCTTGCATCACACGATAGGAACTATTTATCCTGTGCAATCCGGAAAATGAAACCAAATTGAATATTATATATTTATGTATTTATTTATTACACCTATAATAGTGCTATTTGCTGTAGGTGGACAATTTAGAGCACGCGAATTCTAATTCAGAGATGTGCTGTGCAGAGGGCTTAACTACTTGTTCTGTTTTTGTGTTAGCTAACACGTCACTTTATACCTATTGTCTATGCTCTTTATCAGCATTGCCAGCTGTGATCAACTGTGATCATTTTCCTGGTTTTGAAGCATGAATCAAATATAGATTCAGAGATTTTCATGCTGTGTGTAGTCCCAATATACAATGGCTGGGCTGTTTTTTGTCTGATATAAAAATGTGCCCATCAACAGTATCTAGAATGGCTCACACTGAGCAGCAGAGACCCATAATACCACACACACCATAGCAGCCATGCTCATTTGTGTTTTTTATATGACAGTTTTGTTACAGGAAAGAAACTTGTTTCTTTTCAAAGGATTATGAATAAATGATAGAACAACTAATAAGATCTGAAGCAGAATTGCAGGTGAAGTTCTGTGTGGTTTTCTTTCAATGTCCTTGGTTAGGTTACTGTTCTATTATGGGTGGTGCCCTGACAGAACTGATGATTCTGTATATATGTTATCTAAATAGCAATCCTGTGCAAAATAAAAAAAAAAGGCGCATAACAATTATGAAGTGATAGAACATGTAATATATCTAAATGTAAATTGTGTTGGAGAGGATAATTCTCACTACTAGAGAGAGGAAGGTCTTGGTCTGAGTATCTGTGCCTTATGTTCGAGGCATATGAGCTGCAGATCACACACTGAGGATAAGATCGCCATCTGGTGTTGGGCTCGGATGATTGCAGGTTGTTGTTGTCTTCGGAAGAAGCCTTTGGTCACGAGGTTGGTGACTCCTCCCCTGGACAACAGTGCGCATGGGCATCCACTCCACCGTCAGATTGTTTTTTTCCGCCATTGGGTTCGGATGAACTTTTTTCCGCTCCAGCAGAAAACTTCTAGCAATCGATTTAACTCTTTAATCTTCATTCCATCGACGTCGAAATCAACTCGGACCGGTTCCGGAAGCGGCTGATGGACAGGACACCCTTCAAAAAATGCCCCCAGTGTGGAGCGAAGTTCCCCCACAGTGACCACCACGAGGTTTGTAACCTCTGTCTGTCGCCGGAACACAACGAATCGACCTGTCCAGCTTGTGCCGCTTTCCGTTCGAAGAAGACCCTCCGGGACCGAAGAGCTCGACGCCATATTATGGCCAAACCAGCTCCAGAACCGGAGGACATCTTTGCTCAAGATGTTCCTGAAGATGACACCGAAGATCTCGAGATCGTGTCCGAGGCCGACGATTCCGATGACCTCATCACTCCAGGGCAGCGTGTGAGTACCACCCCCCCTGCCCCTGCCCCATCCAAAAAGACAGTGGTCAAGACTCCGCCAGCTGGGCCCAGTCGCGACCGGAAATCCTCTTCAGAAGCCCCGCCCTCGGGCCCGGCTCCGAAGACATCTAAGCCTGTAGGTAGCTCGGGCTCGAGCAAACCTCATGTGATTGTGCCTTTAACACCCTCGGCACCGAAACAACCACTGTCGGCACCGAAACAGGCTTCAAGACCGAAATCTCCTTCGGCACCGAAACGTTCCTCGGCACCGAAGTCTCCACCGGCGCTGAAACGTTCTTCGACATCGATGCCTAAAAGTCCCTCGGCACCGAAGCCATCGGCACCGAAACATACATCGGCACCGAAAACTCCATCGGCTCCGAAAAATCCATCGGAACCGAAACATCCTTCGGCACCGAAAACTTCATCGGCACCGAAAACTACGTCCACACCGAAAAAAGCTCATAAAGACCCGAAACGGCCGTCGCCGCCACCACCTTCGGAGCCAGATGAACTTTTTCGCCCAGATCCTACTCAAAAGCGGATCTACATCAATCCCGACACTGGACATGTGACTGCCGTCCCATATAAAAAGAGGAAGCTGGACATCACACCTCCTCCAGCTCCCATACAGAAAAAGGACTGTGCCACTTCACCACTTCGTCCTTCCTCTCCTGTATTACCTCCTAACCCGTCCCCCCCTCCTCCTCCTCCTTCTCCTTCACCCTTACCTTTACCATCTCCCTATCATTCACCTCCTCCACAGGATGATAATGATGACTTGGGGGGAGGGGCGGACCCTGATTTATTTAATGATCCTGTTGATCCACACGACCCTTTTACATTTCCAGGCACAGCACCAGTAGATGACTGGTCTTATCCAATACCTGACATGCCTGACCCCACTACCTACCCCTCCAAGCCCTCCCCTCCTGATGACCATTTGGGGTTTGGCCAACTAATAAATAGGGAGCAACATTCCATGGTGTCACTATGCACACGGACCCCCTTGAAGAGGACTTTCTCCTCGATACTTTTGAGCAGTCCCAAAAAACTGTTCACATACTGCCCATGATTAAAGGGGTTATAAAGCATGCCACTGAGGTCTTTAAAGACCCTGTTCGAGCGAGGGTTCTCAACCCCCGCATCGAAAAAAAGTACCGACCAGCCTCGCAGGACCCTGCATACATTAAAGCCCAGCTCCCTTTAGACTCCTTGGTCGTATCAAATGCCAGGAAGCGCGTTAACTCACAGACAACTGGAGAAACGCCCCCCCCAGACAAGGAGTCTAAGCTTTTAGAGGCCTCAGGCAAACGAGTCGCCGCACAGGCGGCGAACCACTGGCGTATTGCCAATACCCAGGCCCTGTCAGCCCGGTATGACAGGGCGCATTATGACCAACTTGAGGACCTTATGCAACACCTGCCTGATCCCTTTAAATCCCAGGCCGCTGACCTCATTCAAGAAGGCAAGTTAATATCTAATGCCTCCATTAAATGCGCCTTAGATGCGGCAGACACTGCTTCTCGGGCGGTCAATACTAGCGTCTTACTCAGACGACATGCCTGGCTTCGTATTTCCGGTTTTAAACCAGAGGTTCAAACCGCAATTCTAGCTCAACCTTTCAACCAAGAGCAGTTATTTGGCCCTGCAGTGGACACTGCATTAGAAAAAATGAAAAAGGATAATGAGACTGCCAAGTCCATGGGAGCACTGCAGTCTCCTCAAAACCGGGGTTCCTTTCGTCGCTCCTTTTATAGAGGAGGCTCCAAAAACACAGCAACTGAGACCACGTCCACCTTTAAAAATTCTGGACAAACATCCCCTAACAGAGGATATTTCCGGGGAGGTTATAGGGGAAACAATAACAAAGGTCGAGGGCGGGGCAACAACAACAACACCCGCACCTCCCCAGCCACCAAACAGTGACTTGCCACCACTCCCCCCAGACCATTCCACTCCGGTCGGGGGGCGACTCCAACAATTCCTACCTGTCTGGAGTTCCATCACCACAGACAGATGGGTAAGACAAATTATCCAGTCTGGCTACTGCCTAGAACTCATACAATCCCCCCCAAACATACCACCCAAACAACGTCCAATGTCCTCACATCATCTCTCTCTCCTCAAACAAGAAGTTCAATCCCTGTTACAAAAACATGCGATAGAACCAGTCCCTCTTCAACATCAGGGAACAGGGGTGTATTCTCTATACTTCCTCATTCCCAAAAAGGACAAAACATTACGGCCCATACTGGATCTCAGACTGCTAAACCAGTATATACATTCAGATCATTTTCATATGACCACCCTCCAACAAGTCCTCCCACTGTTACAACAGGGAGACTTCCTTGCCACATTGGACCTCAAGGACGCGTACTTTCACATCCCTATGCATCCCGCTCACAGAAAATATCTACGATTTGTGGTAGATGGGCAACACTATCAATTTACAGTTCTCCCATTCGGAGTAACAACAGCACCCAGAGTGTTCACCAAGTGCTTAGCAGTCGTGGCAGCGCACCTCAGAAGACAACAGATCCATGTCTTCCCCTATCTGGACGATTGGCTCATAAAAGCCAATACTCACCAAAAATGCGTTCTCCACACTCATCGCACGATTCAAACTCTCCACAATTTGGGGTTCACTATCAATTACCCCAAATCCCATCTACAACCTTCCCACTTACATCAGTATCTAGGAGCAACCATAGATACATCCAAAGCCATTGCTTATCCCAGCACTGCCAGGATAGCCAGTATACAAAATCTCATCTCTCAATTTCAAACTCATCCATCTCTTCCAGCAAGAGTGTTCATGCAGCTCCTAGGCATGATGGCGTCCTGCATCTCCATAGTCCCACACGCACGACTTCAGATGCGTCCCTTACAGGAATGTCTAGCACAACAGTGGAACCAAGCTCACGGACAACTTACCGATCTGGTGTTGGTGGACAGTCGCTCGCTTCGCTCACTGAAATGGTGGAACACCATCAACCTGTCCAAAGGGCGACCGTTCTTAGAGCCTCTTCCACAAGTTGTGCTAACTACCGACGCATCTCTCACAGGGTGGGGAGCCCACCTCCTCCACCATAGCACTCAGGGCAGATGGACCAGTCAACAGAAACTGCTCCACATCAACCACCTGGAACTCTTAGCAGTGTTCCTAGCACTAAAATCCTTTCAGGTTCACCTAAAGAACAAAACTGTCCTCATACGCACAGACAACATGACGACAATGTATTATATACAGAAACAGGGAGGGACACATTCTCTCCAACTGTCCCAACTGGCACAGCAAATCTGGAGATGGGCAATTCCCCAAAACATCTACCTGTTAGCAGAACATCTCCCAGGGATCCACAATCAAGTGGCCGACCTCCTAAGTCGCCACACACAGCAGATCCACGAATGGTAACTACACCCCAAGGTTCTACTCCCCTTCTTCCAAAAATGGGGACAACCAGACATAGACCTGTTCGCCACTCCCGAAAACACAAAATGCCCAACCTTCGCCGCCAGGTTTCCACACCCACAGTCGAAGGGCAATGCCCTATGGATGAACTGGTCAGGCAGATTTGCGTACGCTTTTCCGCCTCTCCCACTAGTTCCATTTGTGGTACGCAAACTGAAACAACAGTCACTAACACTAATACTAGTGGCTCCCACTTGGGCACGTCAACCGTGGTTCACCACACTTCTGGAACTATCTTTAGTTCCACATCAAAGGCTACGCCTCTCCCCGGATCTATTAACCCAGAACCATGGAGAAATCAGACACCCAGATCCTCAATCACTGAACCTAGCGATCTGGCTCCTGAGGTCTTAGAGTTCGGATACCTCAATCTCCCTCCAGACTGTATGAATATCATAAAGGAAGCCAGACGACCTACTACTAG
Source organism: Triturus cristatus (assembly GCF_964204655.1). Lineage (NCBI taxonomy): Eukaryota > Metazoa > Chordata > Amphibia > Caudata > Salamandridae > Triturus > Triturus cristatus. The sequence continues at coordinate 231,386,842 of NC_140589.1, read as the reverse complement.
AGCGTGTTATGCCGCTAAATGGAAACGATTTGCCATCTACTGCGCTAATAATGACATACATCCATTGGATGCTTCCATCCAAAACATCATTTGCTATCTACTACACTTGCAAAGATGCAATCTAGCGTATTCCTCTATACGTTTACACCTAGCAGCCTTGGCAGCCTACTTGCAAAATAGGCAACACCTGTCCCTTTTTAAAGTACCAGCCATCAAAGCGTTTATGGAAGGTCTCAAAAGAATTCTTCCCCCAAGATTGCCACCTGCCCCAGTGTGGAATCTCAATGTGGTTCTAACAAGACTCATGGGTCCCCCATTTGAACCTATGCACAAATGTGAATTACAATTCCTAACATGGAAGGTAGCTTTCCTTATCGCAATCACTTCCCTACGCAGAGTAAGTGAACTACAAGCCCTTACACTAGAGGAACCTTTCTTACAACTACACCGTAACAAAGTGGTTCTTAGGACAAACCCTAAATTTCTTCCAAAAGTGATTTCCCCTTTCCACCTTAACCAATCAGTAGAGCTACCAGTCTTTTTCCCAAACCCAGACTCCGTAGCTGAAAGGGCCCTACATACCTTAGATGTCAAAAGAGCCTTGCTTTATTACATCGACAGGACAAAACCTTTTCGAAAGACAAAACAACTCTTTGTTGCTTTCGCACCACCACATAAAGGCAATCCAATCTCCAAATCAGGTATAGCCCGGTGGATAGTTAAATGCATCCAAATATGCTACCTAAAGGCTAAACGTACACTTACAGTTTCCCCTAGGGCGCACTCCACGCGTAAAATAGGGGCTTCTATGGCCTTCTTAGGTAACATTCCCTTAGAAGACATTTGCAAGGCAGCCACGTGGTCTACCACGCATACCTTCACTACACACTACTGTGTTGACGTGCAGGCCAAACAACAGGCCTCAGTGGGCCAGGCTGTCCTAAAAACTTTATTTCAAGCTGCTGCAACGGATACAGGCGACCACCGCTAAGGGGAAGCACTGCTGTATAATCTATCCTCAGTGTGTGATCTGCAGCTCATATGCCTCGAACGGAATATGCTACTTACCAGTATGCATCTGTTCTTGGCATGTAGAGCTGCAGAGTCACACACGCCCGCCCGCCTCCCCGGGACCTGTATCTGTTCCAGCATCCGTCTTACTTAGACATTACACATGGACATCCTTTCTTTCATTCCTATACACTCCATCTTTTCCCATCATGGCGAAAAAACAATCTGACGATGGAGTGGATGCCCATGCGCACTGTTGTCCAGGGGAGGAGTCACCAACCTCGTGACCAAAGGCTTCTTCCGAAGACAACAACAACCTGCAATCATCCGAGCCCAACACCAGATGGCGATCTTATCCTCAGTGTGTGACTCTGCAGCTCTACATGCCAAGAACAGATGCATACTGGTAAGTAGCATATTCCTTTCCTTGAATGCCAAGTATAATTTAGTAAACTACTGTAATGTTGCTCAATGCATAGATATCTAATAATATTGCCCAACATATAGTGCTCCTGATAGATTGACTTGTCTCTAAGATCACACATGGCAAAGTTGTCAGGGCATTAGGGGAGGGAATTCTTGAATCTTTTAAAGCTCCTGTTCAGAAACCTTTAGTTTTAAGATATTAACTCAATTAACTTTTGCCAGAATATCATGAACACATACCTACATGCAAACTATTGTGGCCAAAATGTACACACTCAGAATATTGTGGAGATAAGAATATATAGTTAAGTATACAGTTACTGTTCTTAAGTATACATCTTTATGCCTTGAGGATACATATATAGTCGGGGTACATATATGTGGATTTAAGTATGCTAAACTTATACTTACGCACATATACTCACTGTCATGGTAATCTGGTATTCAATATTCTGGGCATTATATTTTTTCATGTCGATATTTAAAACACTTTATTCTGACACCAGACCCTAAATTCAGTGATATGATATGTACTAAATTGAAATAATTAGTTAAATAAAATACATTCTGTTCAATTTGAAATAGCGGTATCATGTTTCTATATGATATCTGTTGCGTGACTTACAGGCCAAGTCCTTCAATGGCGTGGCTTATGATTTGCCTCGTAGGACAAAGCTGGTGCACTTGCTCGGCTCACCTGGATAGCCGACTTTTGCAAAACACAGTAATGCATGCAACAACATGAAGAAAATCTTTTCTCGGGTGGTGTAATGATATGAATGACATTTGAAAATATAAACGGAAATTGAGTAAATAAGTGAATCATGCACCCACCATTTTATCCAAGGAAAACACTTGTAATCAAAAGACTCATGCAACTTTGGTGTCATATTTGGTATAACACATTGGACCTCATAACTTTATTGGGTGTATAATAAGTGAACAATAAATGAACACTGAAATCTGGGTAAAATGTATTTAAGAAAAACACTAAGTCTTTTGAAGCTTTCCATTAATAACTCCTCAAATTAGACTGAAATGCAGTTACAGGAGCTTTATTTATCGTATTAGACCATTTAAGGTTCATTGTCGGGTTCCATGATTAGGGAAAACCAGAAGAGTTCTAGCCGGGATTGGGCATCAGTTAGCAAGGCTCTACAAACGAATTACATGACCAGTTTATCCAGCGAATAAGAAAAACATCACTAGATGATATATGAAATCCAAGCACAAACGAAACATCCTAGCGTCTAGAGTTTGGCCATGTCAGATTTGCAATACTTGGAAAGGCTGGAGGATACTTTGAAGAAAATACCCTAAAAGGATGGACAACTTGAGGGTTAGAGAGGCAAGATGGCGACCGTGAGTACGGTCGTGTGAGCTTGAGCTCCCGGAGCTTTCCCCTCTGCCCCGCTTACCTTTTTATCGGCGTAGTTGCATCCAGGCTGTCCAGGCTGTTCAGGTTGATCACGCTTCCTTGACCCACGCACCGTGCTGGCCCGCGGTGAAGTGCAGGCTGGGCGGGTATGCTGTGGAGCGCTTCTCGACTGGGTGTTTGCCGGCTTCTGGTGTTGGCGAGACGGATTTCCGTATGTGCGCGCGCCTCCCAGTGTGGAGAGTTGATGGTGTCGGCGAACGGAGGATTCGGAGCAGACGCTGAGCTGAATCGCGCTGCAATGCCCCCAAAGGCTGGCCGAGGTAGAGCACGAAATAACATGGAGACCGTGGACGCTATGGAGGTTAAAAAGCTGGCTTTACCCCTGGGGAAAAAGGATGCTACTCGCGTGGACAGAGGTAAAAAGTCAGTCCCCGCTTTATTTCTGACTGCAAAGGCAAAGAAAAATATGTCCACCATACCTACCACATCTATTAACCTTGAACATGCCTCAGATATGGTGGGAGATCTACAGGGGGAAGATGACTCTCTGACCCCCTTGGTCCATGAGGATGGGGGTATGGCCGGCACCCCTCAGGGTTCATTAAAAAATGGACAAATTGGTGGTAAAAAATAAGAAAAATTACCAGTAGAGGGCAGGTTACGAGGGCCAGACAAGAAGGTACAGAGGAGAGAAAGTAGCGCAGGGTCTACTATTGAAAAAGCGGGGATGGCAGTCAGAAAGAAAATGGTTGAGCCGGATCTAAGGAAAGAGAATGACTCTGGCGACCCTCCCTTTTATTCAATGTCTGATCCCTCAGATACCTCCGGGGAGGAATCTGATCCTGACATGTGTAAGGGAATAGATAGCCCAAAAACTGTCCGCAAGCAAGGGGGAATAGGTCTGGGCACTGGATCAAGGAGGGAAAGCGGCGCTGATCCTGCTCGACTTGTCGGCAGCATTTGATACGGTCCACCACTCGATACTTCTGAATCGCCTTAAAACATGTGGTATTGGCGGAAAAGCCTGGGACCTTATCAGATCCTTCCTCACTAACAGGGAACAAGTGGTTACCCTGGGGGAATTTCAGTCGACTCCCTTCTCCACTCCTTGTGGTGTCACTCAGGGGTCATCACTTAGCCCCCCCTTTTTAATATTTATGTAAGTGCACTGGCACCGGTTATTAGGGCCTACGGATTTGGTATCACATCCTACGCAGACGATACTCAAATTGTGGTCTCTCTGACTCCAGGGGGGGAGATTGACACAGAAAGCCGTCTGCGGGAATGTATGCTAGCGGTAGGGAGTTGGATGGCAAAGAACTGCCTTAAATTGAATTCACACAAAACAGAAGTCATTTTGTTTGGAAATATCTCTAAGTTTTGGACCCCGGCCTGCTGGCCTGATTCTATGGGCACACTTCCAGTTCCGGCTGTAAAAGCAAAAAACCTCGGCATAATCCTTGACGATAGATTAACCTTAGACTATCATATCAAGGAGGTGACGACCAAAACCATGTACACCATTAGGATGCTGAGGAAAGTGCTACCCCTGCTACCCCAGGACAGCAGCCATATGGTGGTCAGGGGGTTGGTACTTGCCAGGTTGGACTATTGCAATGGGCTGTATCTAAATGCACAATGCAGGGCTCTAGGTAAACTCCAGATTCTGCAGAATGCTGCACTCCGTCTTCTTACGGGCACCTCTAGATTTGCCTCGGCGTCCTTGGGAAGAAAAGCCCTGCACTGGCTCCCGGTTAACAGCCGGATCCAGTTCAAGGCGTTGACCTTGACTTTCAAGGCACTGCACGGCTTAGGTCCGAAATTTTTAAAGGACAAACTACATTGGTATGTGCCGGGTAGAAGCCTTCGATCTAAAGAAGCCAATCTGGCTCAAGTCCCACGTATCAGGAAAGCCCGATGGGGAGGCAGGAGCTTTATCTATGGGGCTGCCAAAGCCTGGAATGAACTCCCTCCATATCTTAGGACCATGACGGATCTTCTGTCATTCAGAAGGGAACTGAAGACCTGGTTGTTCCGTAAGGACTAATTCCGGTCCTTTCACTCTATTGCCCTTGGCTTAGGGCCCTCAGGATTTCTTAGACAAGCGCCAGGACACCTCCGGGTAATTGCCGCGCTATATAAAACTCAATAACATAACATAACATAACATATCAATCTGCCGAGAGCGCAGATTCCTTTCAATGGGACTATTCATTTATGGCAGAGACTGAAATACCTAGCGGCATGCAACCCAATCCTGAATCCACTAAGAAACCTGAGGATATTTCGCTGGCGGTCATCTATGAGACCATCATGGCCCGTAGGGAGGAGACCCGCACAGAGAGTCTGCGTATGCAGGGGGCCTGTCGCAAACTCCAGAACTCGGTACGGAGGGTTGCGAAATCCTGCTCGGAGTTTGCTGACAGGTTTAATGAAGCTGAGACCCGCATATCAAACTTAGAGGATGAGCTTGCATCGCAGAAGGTGACGACAGAGACCCTGCGCACTGCTAAGGATGACGCCATCTGGAAAATCACTGATCTTGAAAATCGACTCCGGCGCAATAATCTCTGGGTGCTGGATATTCCAGAGGGGGCCGGGGGGCAAGATCCACGAAAATTTGTCATCGAACTCTTCTCCGAAGCTTTCCCGGGCTAACCCAGTGGGACTGGAGCCGGGAGATTCAGAGGGCACATAGGTTTCCATTCGTTCAGCGCAACAGACCGGGCCAGAATTCTTCAAGACCAAGGGCGATTTTAATATCACTCAATAATTTTCTGGCAAGAGAGGCTGTGTACGACTTTGCACGCCCAGAAAGAAAGAAGACCGGGAAGGGGGTAGAGTTTTTTGTGCGCCCTGATTATTGCCCTCTAACTGTAGAAAAAAGATGGCAACTACGCCAGCTCATCACACCATTTCGCGATAAAGGGGCACAAGCCTATCTGTTGAACCCAGCCAAGCTTAAAGTCATATATAATGAACGCGTGTAGTTTTTTATAGCTGAAGCAGCTGCTAAAGAGTATCTGCAATCCCTATAATGGATTGGGAGCAAGGAAAGGAAAGAGGAGGGAGAACAGAAGGGGAGGAAGGGAGGGGAAGAAAAGGGAAAAAAATATGCATGGCTCGCACTGTGATGTTGTTTCTCCTCTTGTTCTTTTTTTTCTCCCTTTGTGTAGAGTTGGGTTGTAATGCGGTGGACGGTGAATACTCATGTGGTTTTGACATGGGTGGGGCAGGGGGGTCCGGAACAGGAACAGCTCGATCCATCATGGAGACTTTGTGTCTCCAAGCCTCCTGGTTGGGGTTGGGGCTGGGAGGGGGTGGGTCACGGCTTCGGCCGGAGACGTGTATGGGGGAAGAGGGGGGGATTGGGGGAAGGAGGTTGGGCGGGGGTTAGTGGGTGGGGTGGGGCACTGGTAAAAATAATCCATGATGGTATGGTGAATACAAACATGAAATTCATTGGTCCTAGGTACATAGCTTGTAAGCTTTAAGATGCAGGGAAAACAGATGGGGGATAGCGGCACATTTGGAGGTATTCGGTTTTGCTCCCTGAATGTAAGTGGTTTGAACGACCATAATAAAAGACAACGGGTCGCAAATGAGTTGCGGATGCTTCAGATTGATCTGATATGTTTACAGGAAACTCATATCGCATGGGCCAAAAGAAAATTATTAGCGGAATTAGGTCTGACAGTATTGATTTGTACAGAGCAATCCACCACTACACGGGGAGTAGCAATTTTGGCTGAGAATCAGATACAAGGAACAGGTAGAACATTGACAGACAAACAGGGGAGGTGGGCTATCGTCGAATGTAAGATTGGAAGTCAGAAATGTACGATATGTTCCATATATGGTTCAAATTTTGATGAGGCCCTAATAATTGAAGGGCTGAATGTAGAATTGGGTCAATGGCCCACCCCGCTGATCGTGTGCAGTGACTTGAATATACATCTTGAGCCTAATGCTCTACAAGATAATAGCACATTTTATAAAGGGAGGAAACCGAGGGTATTTAGAGCGCTACAGTCTCTCTTGGTTGATCATGGATTGGGGATGCTTGGGCTACTTTAAGAGGGGAGGATCCTGGGTATACCTTTTATTCCTGTCCGCACGAGAAATTGGTAAGGCTGGATTCTTTTTTTTATATCAGGTCTCTTACTGGCTGGATCTAAAATACAGGTATATCCACTGGTTTCCTCAGACCATGGTCCTCTAGTGTTAAATCTGAGGCTGCTTAGGACTGGAATTAAACCGCGAGCTTTCTCATTTGATAAGAAGTTACTATTAGATGAAAGTTTTGCGGCTCATATGAAGACATGGGTTGAGCAGTTTTTTCTTACAAACCGGAACAGTGCAGGGATTGGGTGTGTATGGGATACTTTAAAGCGGCTTTCAGGGGAGAGACTCTTAGTTTTGGTTTATAGAAACAAAAACAAATGCGAGCAGTGTTGCAGGAATTATATGCCGGTTTAACTATAGCAGAAGAAAAACTTATGCAAGGTATACATGGTGGTCAGGAGATTACTGCTCTTCAAACCGAAGTAGCCCGGGGCAAGGCCAAAATAAATCTCCATTGGAGTAAAGAGATAGCTAAGAAGTACTCTATTAACAAGAAATTAAACTACGAATACGGGGAGGCAAGCGGACGCTGCCTTGCACAGAAGCTTAGATCGAAAGAGGCGGCTCAGAGGATCAGCTCAGTGGTAGACTCTAGGGGCAATCTTATAGAAACTGATGTTGGGATATTAAATGTCTTTCATGATTTTTATGAGGCACTCTATACGGGGGAGGGTTATGACCCACAAGTTGGGGAATCCCTGCTACAGAATTTTAAGGGGGAAAAATTGGATATGCAAGATGTAGAGCTATTAGAGGCCCCTATCTCTATTGAGGAACTGGAAACAGCTATTAATAACCTAGCACTTGGTAAAGCTGCAGGACCCGACAAACTTCCACTTGAAATATATAAAACTTTTTTTGGAATATTAATAACTGATATGCTTGCCACTTTTCAACAGGCCCATGCAGGAGCTCCCCCCTTAACATGGGATGAGGCTAGCAGTGTAGTCTTTAAAAAAAAAGGATAAACCCGTCGAGCAAACTGGCTCATATCGTCCCTTATCACTTTTAAATGCAGACGGCAAAATCTATGCCAAAATCCTTGCGACCCGGTTGGCTGCAGTAATAACCCCGTTGGTATCAATTCGACAACATGGGTTCATCCCTGAGAGGGGGACAACCAATCACATCAATAGAGTGGTAACTCTGTTGGATATAGCTAGTACCATGGGGAGTGAACTCAGCCTGATTTTATTAGATGCCGAAAAGGCGTTCGACTGGGTCGCTTGGAAATTTTTATGGGCTATACTACGTTCTCTTGGTTTTAAACAAAACTTCATTACTGCCATTCAAGCTCTATATCGCCACCCAATAGCTCGAATTTGTATTATGGGCTTAGAATCTACCCCAGTACATATCACACGGGGAACTAGGCAGGGATGTCCCTGCTCCCCCTTGCTATTCTCATTGTATATAGATCCATTTTTAAAAATGCTTAGAAAAAAGTTCTAGGATAGAGTGGGTAACCTGGAGGCAAGAGCACTATCGTGTGTTGGCATACGCAGACTATGTGGCAGTGGTAACACCGAATCCTAGTATAGTCATGCCAGAAATAGAGCAACTGGCGCTAGAGTTTGGTGCTGCTTCAGGATATAAACTCAATATTGCAAAGACACAAATATTATGTTCTAATATAGCTCCATTTGATGATCAGAGGGTTTTGAGTGAGGTAACATACCTGGGGATCACGCTGAGGACTTGTTTAAAGTCATTGGTGGAGGTTAATTGGCATAATATTTTAAAACGATGTACGAAAGCAATTGGACCGGTGCGAATGTTTGCATCTTTCAATCGTAGGACGATGCAATGTCCTTAAAATGCTTATACTTCCTAAAATTTTATATTTTTTCAGATCTGTACCACTGGAGATTCCTCGTGCCCAGTTGGCAGTTTTACAGTCAATATGTGCTAGATTTTTGTGGGCTCAGGGTAAATCCCGGAGAGCCATGCAATATATGATTCTCCCTCGGGAGGGCTGTCCCTGATTTTGCCCTATATTACTTTGTATGTATTTTGCAGCACATGAATATATTATTAACCGGGGCAGAACCAATTAGCACGGCCGAAGCTCCATCAATATATCAAATGCAGTTGGGCAGTGATGCCAAAAATCGGCTATTTGTTAATCTTGAGATGAGCTATTACAAGAAAACTAGGTTTAAGGTCCTAAATACCGCCTATAAAGCATGGAAAGCAGTGAAAAAGTATTTTAGATTAGAGAAGGTATCTATGTACACCCCGCTAACGGCCACAACACTTCTTCCACCGATATTTTGGGACAGGATCATTGATAGGTGGCGGGCTAAAGGGATTCAATATATTGGTGATCTTTATACTAATGAGGGGTTGATGTCATTTGAAATGTTAGCTAACAAATATCATCTTCCCAGGTCTGAATTCTTTAAATATTTGCAAGTCCGTGACTACCTATGTAAACATCAATGGCATATTGAAGTAAATCCTGTTATTGAAGCCGTGAGTAAAAATGCACGTATTGGCACACTGTATAATTTATTGTTAGATACTAAGGGTGGTGATTTAGATATGCAAAATACCAAATGGGACAACAGGCTAGGGTGCCTCGGCACTCGTGTAGAAACCTCTATTGAGCTGGCGGGGAGATTGTTAATATCTGCTAATCTTCGGGCACAACATTAGAAAACTGTGTTTAATCTTTATTACACCCAGCCAAGCTGTCTAAATGGGGGGGATCAAACGATGGAAAATGCTTTCACTGTGGGACAGAGGATGCTGATATTGTGCACATCTTTTACACATGTAGGCACTTGACCAATTTTTTGGGACATATAGAGAAATTTTTAGCGGAAATCTTGGGGGGACCAGTCCGATTATCAACTGCTCATGTATTGTTGGGGGTTGTCGAGGGAGAGGGATCTGATAAATTGCTTTATAAATTTCGGTATTTGATTTTTTTGGTCACAGCTGTGGCCAGGTTATGAATTGCCTCAATGTGGCTTGAGAAGGATGTACCAACTTTTGAACTATGGAGGGCCAGATTTTTAGCTATGTTTAATATTGAATATAGTTTATATGCTCTGAAAGGCACTCAGAAAAAGAAATTAGGTTTGGAGATCTGGGGACCGGTGGTCTCCTATATGGATGAATGAATTGATTAATTGGGGACTTAACTGTATGGCCCTTTGCACTCTGTACTTTAGGGAACTTTCATGAACTAAGACCAATTATGCAAATAATATATTTTTTGTAAATGTTTTTTGTTTGTTTTGTGCACTATTCTGATATTGTCTTTTCTTCTTTATTTTTTATTATTTTTATTTATCTTTTTGTTTTAAGTCTATTGAATAATCTGTGTTAATGAAATGTAATGTTCTTTTGGATCTATCATGGATTAAGAAAAAAAATTAAAGAAAAAAAGAAGGATGGACAACTCTGGGTTCTACTTGATTCTTTTGTTGCTTCATTTTAATCTAATTCAAGCGACAAGCATTGGCAAGTCAACAGGCATTTTGAGTTCTGATTAAAATATTAGAAAGCCTTCTGCAGTGAAAAACAAAACAAAAACAATTGTGTTTGCATTTATGAGAGACATTTTAAGGTGCGATGATTTAGTGATAATACATTATGCTTCCAATAGCTGTGCTGTGCTGTCAAATAATATCTTAACTAGCATTTGAGGCTTTTCAGGTTTTCCAGTAGCTTTAGCCATGCAGCCCAGCATCCCGATGCTGCTCTGCATGGCTAAAGAATATATATTTAAAAAGAAAAACTTTGGATGCAGCCGGCCACGTCATTTTGTAGCTGTGTGCACCACACATGCGCGCCCTACAAAGTGACACAAACACTTTTTTCCCTTCTTGTTAGTTACTAATCCAATTTGAATTGGTAATTAAAAAGAAAAAAACACGCAAAAGCATTCCATTCTTAAGTGGGTTTGGAAAGCAACATCGGGAGGTAGTTGAGGGATGGAAGCAACATGGGGGTGTGAGATGGCTGGTTTTTAAACACAAGGGGAAAGAAGCAACATGGGGAGGAAGCAGCATGGTCATGCAGGTCAGGGGCAGAAGCAACACTGGGGCTAAGGAGCGGAAGCAACACGAGGGCGGATGGAGTGATCAAACTGGCATCAGAGAGCAATGTCGGGCTGGTGGGGAAAAAAGCACATGGGAGAAAAGGCAACACAGTGGTAGCGGGGAGAGGAATACGAGTGAGAGAGAAGAACATGAAGCGCAGTGGGGGAGATAAGCAAACGACATAGACAGCTGAAAACATATTCTCTCTCGTGTAGTGCTTAAACAAAAAGAAAAAAAGTAGCACATAAAAAGAGTAATCAGTGAAAACACATGGTAATGCCTCCATGCTCAGAGGAGGGACAAACACAAGAACAGGAAGTAAAGCCCACACAGTTAACGAATAAGAAGCAGGCAAATGCGAGTAACAATGAAGTCAACCAATGGTAAACAATGGGTGGGCTTTAAACCCACTCCAAGATAACAGTATGTCTTGCAACAGATAGTGTATGCACTGTTTTAGGTGAGACCTAAAAGTGGCTTCCTCTGGAACATGCAATGGGCAACTAAATATAACCTTAAATTTCTTGCTGGATAAAAACAAAAGATGGGGGTATATTAAGATGTGGATATATTAAATGGTGTAAAGAGGAAGGAACTGAGCAACAACTTGTATTAGAAGACTAACAACATCTATTATTTTTCTTAATGAATAGCGTCATACTATATTTAGCACTTAACAAAAGGTTAGGTAATGCATCACACTTCTTTAGAAGTCGTAGTTTATTTTCTCACCGTTTTTGCGTGTCTCATGTGGAGTTGCATTACTGGATGTCGGATTTTCTTTTGATTTGTGGGGCATTTGTTTGATCTGTTCTCATCTGATATTAAAGTCGTGAAATGTATCTGTGGTATTACCATGGAATGTCATTCTTTAAAGATCAAAGTGGATTCTTACCAAGTTAGGCCGTATATTAACTGGATAACTTTAAAGTATCAATTGTCGAAAAATGAACGCTTTAAGATAGCCTTGCCCATCTGACAAACACAGCGAAGAAACCCAATATGTGGAATGGTGTAATTACCATAATCCTCATTCTTGTCTTAAAATAAAGGGAAGCCCTTTATCCTTTGGTATCATGTGGGTAGTAAATTTAGCGAAAAAGACACAATTCATAAAAAGAAAGAACATTGTGTTCATGAGCACAGTTTAAATAAAAAGTTCTTAATGCTCCAATGACATACTAACACCTAGATGTTTCAAACCATTGACTTTTTCTCAATTCATAAGTCACAGGTGCCTGCCAGACATCGACATAGCGTTAAGAAAAATATGCATTTGCACAAGGTTTTTTTCTTCCACACGGAGATCCTGTTCTGTGTATAGATATCATTTTCTTTGCCCCTAAAAAATGGTGTACCAGCACTTTTCTATACTTACTAAACTATTTGCACCAACTTCTTTAGTTGTAGTTTTACAAACGTGGTACATATGGGAGATCTTTGTTTAACCACAATGTTTTCATTGTTCACTCTTTTCATAGGCAAAGGGAAAAAACTGTTTCCCCAAAATACAATAGTGAATAAATCTGCATATCTTGTATTGTTCTCGTTTATAAGAGGAATGTACACGCAGAATTATCCACAGATCCTAATTTTGGGGCTCAGGACCTAGGATTGATTAGCAGAGATTCCATAATTTGCACACATAAATTACACCTATGTGTGACAAACGTTTGGGATGGCGCCCACCGTTATCTAGTTTGTGCCTTTTTAGTTCTTGCCAAAGTACTGCATAAGCTCTAGCTTGCGAAACTTATTGTTTACAATAAAGTGCTTGGAGCCCTCCCATTGCTTACCATTTGTTGACTTAATTGTCACTCTTCTGTGCTGCTTCCTAATTGGCCTCTGCATGCCTGGCATCACTTCCTTTTCTTTCTCTGGGGCATGGACCAAGCACAGATTGATTCAACTTAATTAGTGTGTCCCCGCTGATTGCGCTGTGAGGTACGCCTTCTTCACTTTCCAGTTCTATTTCTGTTTTCTCCGTTCTTTCTATTTTCAAACTCAGTTTTGCACATTGTATATCTACGCCTGCTTTTTTTTGGCTTACTCGTACAACTAAAATAAAATTACATTTTACATGGGTTGGGTGAAGCCTTTATAATGTTTAAATGCTACACTAACAACACATTTACACCTTAATGATGCTTGCTGCTGCACGCCTATATTAGTTGCCATTCATCCCCTTTATGCCTCATTCCTTTGCACTGATTTTAAGTTTGGTGGCTTGTTTAAGTTACTTAAACCCACAACTGTACTACTCAACACAACTCTACTCTATGCAACTCCACTCTACGCCAATCCATTCCATTCCACTCCACGCTACGCTGTGCCACTCTACGCCACTCCACTTTGTCACTCCACAGCAATCTACGCCACTTCACTCCACACAATGTCACTCTGCGTTACTCTCTCTATGCCTCTCCAAGCCAATCCACTCTACACAGTGCCACTCTACAGCACTTTATGCCACTTCATTCCACACAGTGCCACTCTACACCACTCTACTCAACGCAGTTCACTCTGCGCCGCTCCACTCTACGCCTTTCCACTCTATGCCACTCCACCCCACTTTTCAATACTCCATTCTACACAATGCCACTGTACCCCATGCCACTTCACTCTCTGCCGCTTCGCTCTATCATGCCACACCACTCCACTCTATGCCACTGCACACTACTCTACTCCACTGTACTGCACACCACTTCATACCTCTCCCTTCTATGCCACTCCACTCCACTCTGTTCTACGCTGCTCTGTTCTACACCTCTCCACACCACTGTACATGACTGTTCACCTCTCCACGCAACTCTACACAACTCTATGCCACTCCACTCCACTCTACTCACTGTATACCAAATCACTCTACTATAAAACAATATGACACTCAAGCCACTCCACTACATATACTGCCGCTCCACAGCACTTTGCATCCCTCCGTTTCACACAATACCACACTGCGCCACTCTACTCCACGCCACTTCACTCTACGCCTTTCCACTCTATGCCACCCCACTCTACTCTGTGTCACTCCACACCCCTCTACTGTACGCCATGCCGCTCTACACCACTCCTCTCTATGCCACTCCACTCTACACCACTTCATTCTATGCCACTCTACACCACCCATTACCATTCTATGCCACTCCATGCTACTCTACACCACTCCACTCTATGACACACCAATCTACTCCACTGTACGCCACTCTACTCCACTCACTCTTCTCTATGCCACTCTACGCCTCTACACTCTGCTAGTCTACTCCACACTCCTCTATGCCACTAACCTTTAGCCATGCTGCTGTATAACATGGCTAATAGATACTGGAAAAACAGTAGCTCTTATATAGGCAAGACCTGTTGGCTTTGCCAGTACTTGTTAGTTAGATGGGCTTAATATCAGCTCGAATGCCCATGCAGTTCCAGCACTCAGTTGCAGGCTTTTTTCAAGCCTAAAATCCCAGGCACCATGCCCTTGAAGTGTAAGGCATAACACTGAGTGACTCCACTTATTCACAGTGCAAAAATGCTTGCTGAATCCAAAACCAATAAATAGAACAATTCATCAAATGTAACTTTGCCATTATGCAAGCAAATAGCATGATGTCACCCACCATGCTTTGACACCACTCATCTTTGGCAACGCTTTCATCAGTGGTATTTTTGTTGATTGCTCCGTTGTAACTTCATGACAAATATCTATCTTGTTGTCGTTTTGGGCGTAGCACCACTGGGGTTTTCTCTCATGTAGGAACGTGTCCATAGGTTTTTAAGGTTAAAACACGCCCCGAGTGGTATGAAAAGAGGTTTGAAACAAGCCCATCCCTACATAATTGTGTGTATATATGTGTTTATAGTAGACATTCATCACAAAGTAGGAAAGAACACCCTGCATGGCAATGGTATTTTGTATAATGTAACATCCATATATGAGAGAGAGAGAGAATGTTGCCATTTTTACAACAGTCTCCTCATGCTAGTATTTCAATGAAGTAATACCTGGTGAAATACAACAACTTTGGGATGTGTTATTTCCGTGGTTCGCAACTAAAACACAAACCTTAGTTGGTAAGGTGAGAATGTGGCATTTCATGTTGTATTACAGTTTCCACCCCTGCAAACAATTATCCGGGTTTTCCCGAGTAACTTGGTATGTGGAGTAAATCCGCACTACTTGGAATCTGAATTTGTGCACAAGCGCCCAATTTGAGATTTCTAGTTTACTTCGAATGAGGCCCACAGCTATATATATATTATATATGTTTAGAAAAAACTTTGTTTTAACGGGCACTTTAATGCAGGAATACTACACAAACTCGCTACCAGAAATGTTTGGATGTGAATCCAAGAGTCAAGGCCATCTGTTTTTTTGCAAATGTGGTTTCTGGCAGGTTATAGGTTTGATCGTGTCAGTACAGGATAAGCCGTTGACCTTCAATAAGTTACCAAAAATTAGCTTTCTACAGAATACCTAGTTGCCGGGTGGTACCATGCTATGTGTGAGACTATGATATATTTTGGTTTTTAGCCAATAACACTTTTCATGCTGGCATTTTTGGGACGTACGTAAATTGTCAAAAGTAAAACTACAAAGTCCCAGAAGGCAAAGCGCTGTTGGATAGAACCCCAATCCTGGCAGAAGGTCTCGCCTATGACAAGGGGCCTCTTGCGAGCTCTGTGGGTGTTGTTACCCCGCTTCGAGGGCTACTGCATTCTCCTCTAGACGCTGTACAACTCAATTTACATACCTTCCAACTCGAAGATTAATGTCACCGTGTGAAGAGGAGGCAGGGTCTCCTGCTGAGAAGTAGCTACGAGGCACTTCCGAACTCAGCCCCACCCCAACCTCCCTCTCCCCCCACAAAAAATAAGCTTGCTGAGGCTGGTGCCGATGACCTGTCCTCGGAAAACGAGCTGGAAAACCATTATTTACAGTGGTTGTCAGCTCGGTTTGATATCGGCTGCTCACCTGGAGACCTTGTAAGGGGAGCCGATATCTTGTTTCACACGGTGGCACCGTGTGAGTTGCAGGTATGAATATATTATCAGTATCTAGTATGGGGAGAAATGACCACCGCTTTGGCCTTTGAAAGGGTTCACACTGCTAGTCCTGGTGAACATTTGCGGCATTAGATTTGTATGTGCTGCTGATTTGAGTAAACTAAACAATACCCCACTGTGCTGCTGCGCTGCCTCCGCCATGCCTGCAGGCGACTGGTGGAAACAGGAAGCCGCTCGCGCTTCCGGATCTCGTTGACCTCCCAGCGCGAGGACATCATTAGCGGCCCGCGGTGCCGGCTGCGCTGTTCCCATTAGCGGCCATCAGAGGACAGGGACACCTGCTGCTGGCAACTGGCGGCCCTTCAGGTGGCCCCCGGCGGTGCACGTCAGAGGCTTAGCGCCACAGAAGCTCACACTTTAGAGCTGTCCTCACCACTGAACAACACCAGACACAAACAGAGCAACAGCGGGAGCCGTGTGGGCCATTTCTGCCTTGTCATGTATGCGTGAACTGCAGGCTCCATGCGTATCTGTGCCAGGGTTAGTGTACGTCCTGCAGACTGGCACAGATTTGAGCCCAGGTTAAAATGTATGCCCTGCATTTTAGGCACGATTAGAAATGGTGCCCTGCAGGCCTATTGCAGCTCTTGAGTTCAGATCAGAATGTGTGCCATGCGGACAGTGCACAGATCTCTGCCAGGATTAGAAACTGAGCGTTATAGATGAGACACAGGATTACAGTTTTTGCCCTGCAGACTACATCTCGTTCCCCCCCCCACCCACCCCCCAGAATCGAATTTCTAATCTGTAGTTTACATTAGATTTTGTGAATTTAATAATACAGACAGAACTCACTCCAGATTAGAAATTGTGATCTACTGACCGCACACAATAGCTGCCACAGACTTCATATGTTCCACCAGGTAAATGTGCAACCCTGCGATAGTTCACTATTCTCGTAATATAATGGCTTATAAGAACAGGGGATGGTGCTGCCTCCATGTTTATTGGCCACTTGGTTATTCTTGTGAAAAATGTGTGGCATACAAGGGGTGTTTTATAGTGGTCCTGCCGCTATCCTGGGTGCGTCCACACCGTCCCAGGTTGCAGTCCTGCCTTTCATTGAGCTCTTGTAGGCTTGGGTGTTTGTGGGGCTTCGTTCCACCTGGGACGAGCAGGCCTTCAAATCACAACTTCCTCCAACCTCTAAAGCAATCATTATGTAATATGAAAGCCACACAGAAGAGCACTTGCTTAAAACCAACATGCATAATTTCTACTCCACCATGACTCAGCGGTCTCTGTTAATGCACAAGGATTTAAAGTTTGCCAAATTCCTCAGGTTTAATCTAGCAGTGTCTTAGGTGGAAGGTATTCTTTATAATTGGCACTCTATGCCTGGACGTCATTTAAGTGGTCCGCCCCTGGCACTGCAAAAGCAATGCGAAGAATAGAACGTAAAGTGTTCTGATGAGCACTTTTACATTCTGCAGTGTGGGATGAAATTTGTTGTTAAAAAAATACATGCATTTAGAAGTGCAATGTGCACTTTTTCGAAACAAAATAAAATTAAACAAATTAAACTTGTTGCGATATGTGATTAAACAATTCTTTGAAAAGTACAGTCAACTGTTCTCCGCTGAAGTGATAATTCCTTGCGGGTGATCATAAGTCAAAACTTATTAACAATGATAAAGTGTAAATAAAGCCAATAATGCGGTTCATGTGCAATAGATGGTCCTTATAAATTAGTGCCATTAGGCCTGGCCCCTATTGTTTTCTTAAATCTCGTGTCCATCACGTTGTGAATTAGCAACACTGTTTCCCTTAGATTAATACGCTAGCCTGCAGTGAAGTCAATTATTGTAATGTCATCAAGATTATGGTATTGTGGTATCACTTCCTGAGATTCATGTCACTGGATGTCATTTTATGTGATGTCAATGAGGACAAAAGGTTGTGTGATGTCATTTCTGCAACCTGTGACATCATGCTGAATCGATGTGCATTGTTCTGGGGTGCTGTAGGTGTCCAAGCACTACTCATGAGCCATTGTCATGGCTTTACTGTAGACTTGCAATAACACCTCCTTCTTTGTGATGAGCAGTAGGAAACACTCTTGTGTCTGCATTCTACAACAAATTGTGTATTAGTTAATTTCTACCCCTCAAGATATCTTTGCCTACATTCCACAACACAGCTTGATATCCGTTCTTAAGCACAGCTTTGTATTTCTTCTACAATATGCCCTAGTGTAGGTGGCGGCTGCTCTAATTTAAAAGTGGAGTGGCAACGCGAACAAGGTAGGGTGCAGAGGGAAGGGGGAAATAATAAATTAAATCAGTTACCTGCTGCTGCTACGGGCGCCTCTGTGCTCCTCTCCCGATGCCGGTGCACACTGCACGGGCTCCCAGGGGCCAATCTAGGTGCTGCTCTCATGCTGGTAATACAATTTACCAGCATGATTGCAGCGCCGTGATTGTCCTGAGCGGGCTGACTTGACGCTCGCTGAAGCATAGGGAGCCTGTGCTTGTTCGCCACCCAGCTGTGCAAAACAGCTCGGGTTGGAGAAATCTAAGTGCACAAGTGGGTTTGGCTGTCCTAAGATGGTCGGTCAAACTGACATGCGCACTTACAGTGCCTACCACTCCTCATTCTCTCTGCTGCTGCTGACTTGACGCTCTGTCAGGATGGCCCTGCCCCCGCCCTAAGACTCAGCTGGCAATAGTATTTATATAGCACTTACTGGCTCAGTAAGAAAAATAATAATAATAAAATGGTTTATTATCATTTTATTTTTCAGTGAGGCGATGCTCCTCCGCCATAACGGAGGAACCGCCCCTGCCTAGTGTGCATTCTTAATCTACTTGGGGCCAGTTTCCTTGCACACTTTTGTCTTTGGTCATTGACACAGCTTTGTGTACTTCAGCACATTTTTGCATCAGTTGACAGATCACCGTTGTCTGTGTTCTTCAACACGCTAGACTGTGTGCAGCTCCCTCCACATGTCTGTATTCGATAACACACCTATATTCTGTAACACACCATTGTTTGCATTCCGCAGATTGCCTTTACATTTTACAATAACTCTTTTTGCTCACCAACATATCTTTCATTGTGTTAATTAGAAATATTTGTCTACGTTCTGCTGCGCACCATTATCTGTATTCTTCAAGAAACTCTTGTGGGGTTTGCAGCATACATTTGTCTGCATACTTCAACACACTTTTGTCTGGATAACACCACACACCCTTGTCTGTGAGCTACAACATAATTGTATCTGTGTTATACTGCCTATCCATGTTGGCATTCTGTAACATGCCTTTTCAGCTTTCTCCGACACACCTGTAGCTTTATTGTGTAAGATACTTACGTCTCACTTGAACAACGCACCCTTGTCTGCATGCTTCAACATACCTTTTTCTGTTTTTGACAACGACCCATGCCGGCTTTCTACAACATACCATTTTGACTTCCTATAACATGCGTCTGGCTTCATTCTACAATACCCTTGTCCGAGTTCTCAATCTATCTATATTTATGTCCTACAGTAATATCTGTCTGTCCTCTTCTTATTTACCTGAAATAGGATTGTATTCTTTCTGCAGCACAGTCCAGCTGTGCTCCACAACATACCTTCATCTGCAGACTGCTTGTCTGTCTTTTGCTTCCTGTCCTCTTTCTGTATTATTCGCACAATGGACAGTCTACAACAGATATGAAGAGTTGCATTTCACCATGAAATGTGGTGCTGGAGCAATGGTATAGGACAAAGTAAAGTTTTCCTCCAAATTTGCATAATTGTGTAGGTATGGAGAACCACAACACAACTCCTCTTAATGTTATTTCAAGCTGGACTTCATTTTATTACATGTACTCTGCCATAGAGTTGGCCTTTCAGCATCATTTGGGTCTGGACCTTACCACCCTGGATTTGAGGAATCAAACATAGCTCGAAGTCTGGTTGGGTTTATGAGCTATAACTTGAGCAGTGTATTTGAAGTTCAGTATGTTGTAAGCGTGAGCACATTAACTGGAGTTAGTACTCGTGTTGGGGAGCCAGGCCATCCCATCCCATCCCATCCATCTGTTGGGCTTAAGGAGCTCTTGTTTTCATGTTCTGTTGAATGGTTTTCGGGATAAGTGTCTGATATTGGGGTCTCTATTTCGTTGGGTAGCAATAAGAAGCCCTATGTACCAAGTATAGCTCTGTAAGAAAAAATGCTTTTTTACACTCTTGACTGGCAAGGCACCACATATTGTAAAACCATGCTGCTGGCATGCAACAGGTTTGACCACATAAAAGTAAAGTTAAAAAGACCAATCAATGGAGAAGACTGAATCCTGCCATAGACTGATAGGGGATGTTCCACTGGACCTTGTATTACACAATGTAGCCTTTCTTCCCCAGCCCCCATTCCCCTTCTCCCTGGAGACGTTTTGGTGTGGTCCGTCACTCTGGCATTTTAATCCATCTCCCCCAGGTCATTGTCTGATTAGTGTCAGGAGACTCACCTTAAGTGCGGATTTTCATTTTCAGACTCCAGATATGTGTCTCGCAACCGCGGTTTACCATCAGTGCCTTCGGGCAGGTGTCAGGTGGAAAGTGCGGTTAGGTGGAAAGGGCGGTGGAGAGAGGAAAATAGAGGGGTTTACGGGGGAAGCTCTGGTAAATTTTAATTCCTGCAGAGTTGACATCCGAGGGTGTCTCTTGCAAAATGCAAAATGAGGGGCCATGCAAAAAGGTCTGGGGTCATGTGATCACCACTGATGTTGGATTCCACCTGTACACCAGCAGCTTACAATATGTCATGGGTGGTGCTTCATTGCATAAAGTTTGGTGAACTGTGTAATTAGACTGCGGATTGGCTAATAGTTTATGATGGAGGTGTTTTTTTTTTGTTTTTTTGTTTTTTACCAATACAGGAATTGACATTATTAATTACTTACAAGTGGTTGGAAAACAGGTGGACATCTTGGCCCTTGAGTTATACATAGCTTAAAAATAATATACAGAAATTTGTGTCACATCCATTGTTTTTTTTCTTCATCATCGTCAAAGATGGCAAAAAACACAAATCTATCAGAGATGATTAGTATGCAGGACCTATGGTAGTCTTTGCACTAAGGAAGAAAACTGTTTGGAATATTACATACAGTTATGTTTTTGGAAAAACACGTTCATTCTACAGTTACTGTTTGCATAATGCAATCACTATAACAGTTGTGTTGTCACTGAAAGAATATCTTTGAACTCTGGGTGTTCAGCTCCAGTACATGTTTTCTTAGCACTTTTTGGAACTTCATTGAATAACACGTGTTTGTCTTCAAGCTAGTGGGGTCAACAAATACAGGTGGACGGGGTAACAGTAGCATTACTGCAGCTATTCCACCGCGACCACAATTCAAGATGAAACGTGACTCAATGTGCTTGGATGATCTGAGCATGCGTTGTGGGACATTGGTGAACCATGTATACATTACTTTCTGTTCTTATTTACATATTCACTATCAAGTGTAGCTTCTACACATTTTCTACCACCAAATGTCTTGTTACACATTCACTTACACAAGGGTTCTCCAAAGTCAAACCTGGAGGGCCGGACCCATGCCAGATTTTTTAGATAACTACATTTATCTAAGTGAGGATATACTAAAAATCTGGCATAGAGCTGGCCCTCCAGGACTGACTTTGGAGAACCCTGACTTACACCAACAGTTCGCCTTATATTGAGATCCACCACTACCAGCTGTGTGCATTTATGCATTCATTAGTATCACCAGCTGTGTCCTTATCTATTGACTTTCTGTCTCAAGGGGCGTGTCTTTCAGCAATTTAAACCTACCCCCCTCATGTGGGTATTTACAAGTGAAGCTTATGTCGCAATCTATGAGGCTTTATGTACACACAGGAAACTCCATTGGCTCCCAATCCAGAAAAGATGCCAGTTCAAGATACTGATACACGCCTACAAGACCCCCCACAACCAAGAAGCAGCACACATCAACCACTGCCTGTGGTGAACTACCACAACCCTTCAGTCACCTGTGCCCTCGCTCACAAGCCCTGCATCCACCGGAGCTACAGCGAGGACGCTCTTTCTACCTCGCTGCCAACTCCTCGAACAACCTTCCCCTTCACCTCTGAAAATCATCCTCCCTCCCGGAATTCAGAAAGGGACTCAAGACCTGGCTCTTCGATTGGTCGCAGCAGGATCCTAGCTCCTGAATAACCTCACGGGTGATTAGCCACGCTCTACAAATCCAGATGGATTGATTGATTGACAGTTGCGGGCTACGCACCTTTACACATCTATCAGAATCAACATATGTGTTCATTTACAACACATCTGTCAATATCAGTGTGTCTTTCATTATCTGCCACTCCCACAATATATGGCTTCTACTGTCACAAGCACAGTGCCTTTTCGCATACATCACATTCACTGGAGCTGTGCTTTTACGAATCTGTCACTAATTATTTATAAGGAGTATTATCTAACTCCACACGATGACTTAGTACTAATACTAAGGGCTCTACATCCAAAAAGCACTTCTAGAGATCAAGATACAGTGGTAGCTAGAGTCAGGCCAGGTGTAAGGAAGGGTACTCTCAGAGGTTTCCAAGTGGCTGCCCTGGGTTCAACTAAAGTCTGATGCACTTCTGACCAGCACTATTTTGTGAGATTTCCTGAAGATCATTTATGCTGGTTGAGCCCTCCAGGTTCAGTAGGTAGGAGAGTTTAGGACCATGCATCTCCGTGATTGACAACCATATTTTGAGCAAATTGTATTAGGTATTTTTTGTTTTGCACTATTGTTTTCCTTTTCCTTTTTATAAAATCCATAGATCCTCGTATAGCCAACAGACGTCTCGTTCCCATTAAGTGAAATGAAGCATGGAATTGTATAGCGCACCTTATCACCTGTGAAGTTATTCAGGCGCTGTCCATAGGTACTGGGAAATTAAGTAATTTGCCCAGAGTCACAGGATGATGAGCCGACGCAGAGTCTCGAACCTGGATCCCCAGCGCCGAAGTCGGCAGCTCTGTCCGTTAGGCCACATCCTCTCCTTTAGCAGCAAACTTTATCTAGGTGGTGTTGTAAATAGAACACGTTTTGTGAAGGCCGCATGAAACACTGACTAATGTACAGAATAGTTATGCTGTGGGAGCCCTAATGTACGGTCAAGTTTTTCTTACTTTCTGGTCATTCCCCGGTTGGATAGGGATTTGCCTCGGAGGTGCTTCACAAGAAACCATCTGCGTGGCTGATATATTTATGATAGCAATACAGTTCGATAGGAAGAAGCCGCTCCATCATGGAAACCCATATGTACTCTTTCAGGATGGACAATCATGGACTATTGTGCCATAAGCCTTACAGTGGTTGAGGCAGCTCAGGGCAGCTTGTCGTCTACATTGAGGGTAATGGGAAGGTACTCTCTGATTTTTTCCAAGGCAAAATCTTTTCCTTTGAATGTCCTATTTCTTTCAATGACGTAAATCCACACCAATGATTGTGTAAGGGGGAGTTTAATTCAGCATACTTTTGCAACCGTTCTCTTCTCACCAGTGCTGTTCTGTGATAACATCTATCACTATCACCATCTCTATTTACTCCGATAGACTCCTAGACGGACACCCTAGAGCCAGATACATCATTTTCTATGAGCAGCAAACCCGGGAACAAGAAGCCAGGTGACAGGAGGTTTCAGGTGACCAGTCACCACAGACCTGGGAACCTTGGAAGTCTACATATCAGCAGAGGCTCCAGATTTGTGAGTTTATCATTTTAGGGCTAACACTACTTGTCGCATCTACACCTTTCGGTAGATCTACTCAAAATATTGAGGATAATAGTGGGGCTCAAACACATTGCTATTACAATCGCTTTTTGATTGATATTTTACGAGACAACACTCCTTCCATATA
The DNA here is from genome assembly GCF_964204655.1 of Triturus cristatus. Taxonomy (NCBI): domain Eukaryota; kingdom Metazoa; phylum Chordata; class Amphibia; order Caudata; family Salamandridae; genus Triturus; species Triturus cristatus. The sequence continues at coordinate 231,362,915 of NC_140589.1, read as the reverse complement.
TACTTCAATATGTGCCCAGTTCTCTCTGTGTAATTCTAGAAGGATTAAGAGAAGGGTTTTAGGGATTTCAATTTTTTTTAGCATTTACCACACCAGTTTGTTGTCCATCAGATCAAATGCAGCACAAAAGTTTACAAAACACCAAAATAGGTTACAATTTTGCTCAATTGACGTTTGCACTAATGACCACAGATGGAAGCAATGATCTAGGGTGGAATGCTCCTCTTTGATCGACTGGTATTATGTTCTTTGATTCAGACCATCCTTTCAGAAGGTCCAAAATTTGTTAATGAAAGCAGTTTTTCTCTCAACTCTATCAAATTTATCAGCCTGTAATTTTGTTGGGCTGTTGGCACTTAAACAGCCCTTCCGTGGAGGCCTTCCATTGGGGAAACTGCTGTTACAACCTCCTTCAAAAGTAACGGTTACATGGCGACGACAGTCTTCAAAATGTATTTAAAGAGGGAGTAGCAAAATTTACAGGACCAGAGAAGCCCTCAGTCCAGATCACAATTTATTTATTTATTTATTTATTTTTAATATTTGTAAAGCGCTGCATTTACCCGTAGGCGTCTTGGCGCTAAAACCAATATTGACAAGGAAATGGGAGGGGGTACAACCAGTTAATTGAACAGATGTGAAGGAAGAAAGAAGAGAGGTTACTGAGAGAACAACCAGGTTTTCAAGAGTTTGCGGAATTGAAGCAGTGTAACACTTTGTCTGATGTTAAGGGGTAAGATGTTCCAGAGTCTGGGGGCCGCCACCAAAAAGCGTCGGTCACCCCAGCTAACTGTTTTGGTGCGAGGGACGACCAGTTGGCTGAGAGTAGCTGATCTTAAAACTCTTGTGGGTTTGTAAGATTGTAGTTGGTCTCTTAGAAAATGAGGTCCTTGATTATTAATTGTTTTGAAAACTATGCAGAGTGATTTGAAATGAATTCGTTTTTGTACAGTAAGCCAATGAAGATCTTTTATATCTTTGGAAATGGGTTCAAACTTTGTTTTACCGGTAAGAAGACGAGCTGCCGCATTTTGTATTGTTTGAAGTTTTGCAATTACTCTGGATTGAGCATTGAGGAATAGCCCATTGCAATAGTCCAGAGATGAAAGGACCAGGGCAGAAACCAGTGTCTTGATGGCAGAATCAGGGAGAAAAGGGCGTATTTTCCGGATCATTTTTAACTTCATGTGTGCTGTTGATACTGTTTTGTTAGCGTGATTCATGAAGTTTAGTCCATCATCAAAGATGACACCAAGGTTCCTAACCTTCGAGGTGGGCGTCGGAGGAGTACCGAAGGTCTCTGGCCACCAAGAGGTGGACCAGGCTGGAGAGAGTGGACCAAAGATGAGTACCTCGTTTTTTCCGAGTTTAGCTTTAGGCAGTTTGTAGCCATCCAGTCTCCTATATCTAGGAGCCCTTTCTTAAATTTTTCAGCTACTTGCTCTCCGTCGCCTTTAACCGCCAACACTAGTTGGGTGTCGTCGGCGTAAGAGATTAGGCTCATCCCATGTGCTTTGATGGTCTTAGCAAGGTCCGACACATAGATGTTAAACAATGTCGGACTCAGGGATGAGCCTTGAGGAACTCCGCAGGGAGCAGAGAGTTGAGCTGATTGAAAGGGTCCCAGAGTGACAGCCTGCGTTCTTTTGGCTAGGAAGGACTGTATTAGGTTTTTGGCAGTGTGGCAGATGCCAAGTCCTTGGACACGGTCGACCAAGATGTTGTGGTCGACCGTGTCGAAAGCCGCTGATAAATCTAGCAGAACCAGTATGGCAGTGCCACCCTGGTCCCTGATGACCCTGATATCATCAGCGGCTTTGATCAGGGCTGTCTCTGTCCCGTGATGTTTTCTAAACCCAAACTGCGTGTTGTCGAGGAGCTGATGTTTTTCAATAAACTCGGAAATCTGGGTATTCATGATTTTTTCAATCATCTTTGCCATGAAGGGTAGACTGGCAATTGGTCGATAATTTTTTAACTCACTTTTGTCCAGTGAGGGTTTTTTTAGCAGAGGTTTTAGTAAAGTGTTTTTGAGAGGGTCCCGATAATTGCCCGACAGCAATATTAAATTGCAAACCTGCGTGAGTGCCGGTAGAATGGCATCCATTACTGGTCTGAGTACAGATAAAGGGCAGGGGTCCAGGGGTGAACCTGATTTAATGGTAAATAATGTATTTTTTATTTGGTCCAGGGTGACTGGTTGGAAGCAAGGGAACGTGTTAACCGGGGGGAGAGCGGTAGATGAGATAGAACCCGGAAGTGATTTGGAAGAGAACGCCTGGTAGATATCATCTACTTTGGTGTAGAAAAAAGAGGCAAGAGAGTCACACAAGGATTGTGACGGGGGGTGTAAGGTCTGGGGAATTGCCTAATAATACGTTGGTGATTGAGAATAGTTGTTTGCTGGAGTTCTTAGCTTTCTCAATTTGCTCACTGTAGTATTCTTTTTTTGCTTCCGCTATCATGATTTTGTATAGTGCTAAGGATTCCTTATAGACAAATTTACTACTAGTATCATAGTCTTTTCTCCAAGTTCTTTCCTTACTACGATTTATCTGTTTTTGTGTCCTTAGTTTATCATTGTACCAAGGTGCGGTGGGTTTAGCTCTATTACTAGAGTGTTCTTTAGAAGGGGCTGATTGGTGTGTTGCCTGGCCCATCCAGTCGTATAATTGCTGGAGTGCTAAATTAGGGTCTGAAGCGAACACTGGATGTGTTTGTTCTAGTATGTGTTTCAAATCTTCATGATTTATATTTTTCCAGTCTATGAAAGATTGTTTCGGTATAGGTTGAGAATTTTTCTTACAGTGATTCTTAGTGGCTATATTAGCAAAAATTGCAGAATGGTCGGTCCAAGGCAGAGGCAAAATATTGGTGATTTGCAGTCCTTCTAGGTTAGAAAAGATGGGGTCTAAAATATGGCCTGCTTGATGGGTTGAAGATGTAACAAGTTGTTTTAGCCCTAGGGTACCTAGATCAGAGATGAGGGCGGCAGAATCGGTAAGGTGACCTAGATCTAAGTGAAAGTTCAGGTCACCTAGCACCGTGAAGCTGCTTTCTGTGGCTACAGATTCCATCATGGTGTTTATATTGGACAGGAAGGTCGTCTTTGATCCTGGAGGACGATATATTAATATCCCCTTGAAATTAAACAGGGGGGAAATGTTAATAGCAAATTGCATGGCCTCACAGGAGGTGGATGGAATAGAAGTCGTTCTAACAGGATATGAATCTCTGGCAATTATGGCCAGCCCCCCCCCTCTTTGTGTAGGCCTGTCCTGACAGTAGGATTTGAATCCCTCTGGAACGGCGATGACCAAGTCTGGCTGTGAAGTGTCATCAGTCCATGTTTCTGTGATAAACAATATATCGAGTTTGAAATCAGTTATCAGATCACATATTTCCTGCCTGTGCTTACCGAGTGAGCGAGCATTTATAAGGGCTATGGAGGTGACAGCACCTACATCATGTTTGGTTGAAGAGCCATTAGTTTGAGGAAGTGTTATTGGGATAGTATCAAAACAGTGAGGGCAAATGATGGCAGTATCCTTGTGGATCTCTGGGGGTTTGATCTTTAAACATTTGGTCATATTGGGTGGTCGAAGCGCGTGTAGGTTATGTCTGGTATATATTTTAGAAACTCCTGGAACCATTTGGGCAGGGGTTGTGGCCCTGGGCCCGGTCCCGGCGCGGACGGGTGCAGACGGGCTTGCCTCTGGCGCGCCTCTGGCGCGCCGCCGGCGCGCCCGCTGCGCGGACGGGAAGTGCCTGTACTTTTATACATCGAGGGAGCGGGAAGGGGGGGAGCGTTGGATAGACTGGAGCGCAGCCCTTCCCTCCTCAAGATGGCGGGTGAGGTAGGAGAAGTCACGTGACCGTGACCGAGAGGGCAGCGCTGTTGGAGATGAAAGCTACAGTTGCGCTTTGCAGCGCGCGATGAATTCTCGAAGGTAAGCGCCAAGATTTTAGCCACCCAAGATGTATTTAGAAATACATCGAACTAGTCATTGCCCTCTGCACGGACAATGTCAGCTAGTATAAGTGCAGGTGCAAAATTTAAAAACAATAAAGAATAGACAGAGAATCCCCCGGCTTCCGCCTCAGGGGAGAGCAATTTTAAAATAATGGTTTTGCCGGTGGTAAAGTGAACGCCCCTTAAGTAATCTAAGAGGGCGGGAGCGCTGGATAGACTGGAGCGCAGCCCTTCCCTCCTCAAGATGGCGGGTGAGGTAGGAGAAGTCACGTGACCGTGACCGAGAGGGCAGCGCTGTTGGAGATGAAAGCTACAGTTGCGCTTTGCAGCGCGCGATGAATTCTCGAAGGTAAGCGCCAAGATTTTAGCCACCCAAGATGTATTTAGAAATACATTGAACTAGTCATTGCCCTCTGCACAGACAATGTCAGCTAGTATAAGTGCAGGTGCAAAATTTAAAAACAATAAAGAATAGACAGAGAATCCCCCGGCTTCCGCCTCAGGGGAGAGCAATTTTAAAATAATGGCCAGCTGGCTGTGGGGGCGGGGCGTGTCGGCTGCGTCGGAAGCAAGTAGCAACAGTGTTGAACAGCTGTGAACTTGCAACACTTCTGACGTGAGCAGTCTGCTCTGGGAGGGCGTATGAGCTTGCTTGCGCCTGACGTAGACCATGATATGACAATAGGGTGGTATTTGAAAGCCAAGGAAGACCAAAGCCCTGAAATCCATGAGGTTGCGCGCAGATTTGCCTCTGACTGTCTTCGTTACTTGCAGCATAAGGGGTTTGTGTGTCTGTACATGAAAGTTAATTTCTGAGCACAGGAAATTGTGTGCTGCAAGGTGGAACACTGCTCTCGCCTCTCCTATGTCCAGGAGTGAGTAGTCTGTCCAGTTCAATTTAGAGGCACCAGAGGCAGCTTTAGCAGTCAGCCTAATTTTTGTATATAAGAAACTATAAAATACAAATATACGCATACATTGGCTTTCCGTCACCTTTCTTCATCCACATATTGATAATATGCATTGGCAATGCCAATAGGTCTGGTTTTGAAGGAGTGTTCTATGACAATGTGAAGCATCACAAGTAGAAAGCAAGGGAATAAATATGTATTTGTATGAAAGCAAAGAACAGAAGAATAATATTGTGTATGTAAAAAGGCCAAGTGACATTTTCACTGTCAAGCCAGACCTAAAAATTAATGTAAGTAAATTTCGGCCCTCCTCTCACTGTGCTGCTGCCAGAGTAAAACAACATAAATTATCTAGTTATCAAAAACACTTTAATAGCCTCCCAATGTCATGTGTTTGCCCCTGAAAGTTCAAGTTGGATAAATAAACAAAGTGGTCATAGTTGCTTGAGGGAAAGCACTGTTTTGTGGAAACCCACAACTTCAGCCCAATCAAAACATGTACTCCTGGCTCCCAAAATGTGGGTGGAGCCAAAGCCCCTCTTTAGTAATAATCTCATAATTGTCTGGCAAAAGCTGTGCTGTCAAACCAGACTATAGAAATGAATTTACGTCAAGTCAAGGCCTAGTGGATTACCTTTCACTGCACTTTCATAGTATAATAAGAGACAAGCTTCATAAGATTACTTTTCATTATGTGATCTCTCAAGTGTCAAAGATACTGGATTTGCTCTTCACAACTGTATTGCTATTGCGGAGGAAGAGTTCCAAAACCCCAGTCTAACTAGCAAACCTTCTGGTTCTCCTCAGGACATCACCCTGGCCTTTTATCTCTAAACGTTTGCTTCACTGTTGCACCTATGGAATGCCAGGTCATTAATTCTTAGCTGATGGTTATGTTCCACTTGACTTGAAGAAGGTGGTCATTAAACCCATCCTTAAAAAGACAGCACTGCAAGCCCTGAGGATCCGACAAACTCTGCATTCATCCTGCACTCACACGTTGTCAGGCTGTTTGAAAGAAATGTTATAAAAGAACTTCATTCCTACATGGAGCAAAAAAACGTGCAGGAGTTTACAAGTTTACGCAGGCATTATTTTGCCCAGTATTTGGCACTGAATCAATCATTAGATCAGCAATTGATGTTCTAAGGATGACTGCAGATAATGGTTTTTCAGGAATAGTAATACTCATTACCACTGAGTTTGTCAACTTGGATCATGAGACCCATCTCCACTGACACAAGGATCTCCACACAATAGGGGATGTCTTTTCTTGGTTTGAGTGTTTCATTACTGACAGGTCCCAACATATCTCTGTTGGACTCTTTTCCTTCCCTACTTTGGGGCATACTGCAAGGTTTGCCACTCTCCCTTTTTAGCCAATGTAGATCTTCAGCCCTTAGCAACCATCCTACCCACAGCTTAATGTTGCAGCTTACCCATATGCGGATGACACACAGAACATCATTAGCCTAAAAGATGGTCCGTCAAATCATAGGACACAGGCCTTTTTGCCACTATTAATGATCTTACCCAATCAGTGGGCAAGAATTAATCTTTAGCTTAACCCAGCTCTAACCAAAATACTACCTGTCTTTAACAGTTGATTCCCTGGCATACCTCACTATGGTCCAACAAACTGGGAGACTGCCTTCATGCAGTTTACTCAATGCATGACCTTGGAGTCATGTTAGACTCAGAGATGATTCTGAAAAACCTTATCTCGATTGCGACAAAATCATGTTTGTTCCAAATACATACCTTTCGAGCCATTCGACCCTTTCGACCATTCTCTGTAGCAAACGCATTTGTCCAGTTCAGCTTGGACTATGGGAATGCTGCCCACCTTGGCCTCCCTCTCATTTTCATAAGCTGCCTTCAGAAGATTCAAAATGCTGTACTGAGAGCTATCTTTAATCCCATAAAATTTCAATTGGTTTCTGCTAACTACACTGGTTGTTGATGAAAACACATCATGTTTAAAGCAGCATAGATGATGTATAAAGTCTTTAAGGGTACAACACCCAATTTCTTCTCCAACAAATTCAAAAAGAGCAATTCCATAAGAGATCTCAGATCCGCTTCTAAGACAAGCTTTGTAATTGCCCGCTTTAAGTCCAAAAAAGGGGCAGCAGAGGCTTCTGGACACAAGGAGTTAAAATCTGGAATCAATGCTACTCGACATATGCTTTCACCCCAGCTAATAAAATTCAGTAAAGCATTAAAAACCTGGCTCTTCTCCATCTAACCCATGAGCGCCCATTTCTCTGCATCGAGGCTCCTCGGCTCCAAGAGACTATCTGCATTTCACAAATAAATTCAAGTATGCAAATAAAAAGAAAGCCATTTTCTGGTCAGGTCCCCACCACAGAATACAACATGGGACGATGGGTCAGTCGACTTCAGCCGTTAGCTTTCTTTGCTGTGAGTGACGGCATTTTGATTATCCACATGTGCACATATGCCTAAAAAGTAGTCCACTTCAGTACAAAGGCTGGTGTACTAATCTGTTTTCATTGAAGTTTCAAAATTGTTTTGTGATAGGATAGATTTTTTCCTTTTTAGGTTTGCCTTGTGAGATCTTTTGATACTTATAAAAATAAATAAACGGGCTATTGGTTAGCTTCCAGTAACTATACTTTCCTTGCTTCTTATTGGTCAGCACTTACCACTTTCACTTTCTCTCTTTGTGTGTTTGTCTCTTCGATGGAGCATGGACCAAGTACTGATTAATGTCTTTATTAGTTCTTACCACTGCTTATTCTCGGATTCAGGTACTTTTATTTTGTTGTTGCTTCCATCATCATCATTTCTTCCTCATCATTGTTGCTTGTTTTTTTTTCTTACTTTCTTAGTTACCTTTGACCCCAACTTAGCTGCCCAGATTTCTCCATTTATCTGCTGACTCGTAACTAAGTTATTGGTGCAGTGTCTTTGTCACATTTGTATCGAGGGTGTGTGCTAACAGGAGGTGATTGCAGGATGAGACTCGTGGGTAAGCTTACTCGATGACGCATTGTGATTGGCGATGCCGTACCCAGTCCTGAGCATTTCTCTAAACCCAGTGCATTCTGGGAGCGGTAGTCTTGGTTTGCTTCAATTGCCAAATGTAATTTCTCTTCAGACATGTCCGAAGAGAGGTTGACCTTGTACCCTGGAGGTGGCAGCACACACAGTGCAGTGGCAACTCACAATCTGCTCTGACGTGCTTCATCCTGTTCGTTTTTTCTTCACGTCTTTAATTTTCCTATGGTTTAGGCTGTTACCTTTTCATCCCAGCTCACACAGTTTTCCAGTACAGAGACCACACTGGATACTATTTTCCCTATCTCCTCCAAACGCCCCCCCCCCCCCCCCACCCTTTACCACTCTGGCAACTTTCTCCCAACTGCAATTCACACAAGCTCTCATGCTCTTAGCATGCACTTGGATGTGCCAAGAGAACATGGGAATGTTTCTTCATTTTTAAACTTTTCCAGATTCTCACAAAAATAGCACCGACTTTGAACGTTCACTCCACTTCGATTTCTTCCTAATTTAGACTTCTGTCCTTGCTCACTCGATATGGCTTTCCCTTTAACCTCACACAAATGATCATTATAACTAGAACGTAAACTGAGATAAGGTCTTCAAACATGCGACAAAGATACATACATGACAAAGAGTATGATCCCATACTGGGAGATTGGCATGGAAGTTAAGTTCTCTATAATTCTAGCAGAATACAGATCTTCATGGAAATATGTGCTTAAGATGGCTAGAAATCTACTTCCTCCATTGGCAAAACAGTAGTACTTTACAGAAGGAAAGAGGTACTGGGGATAGTGTGATGTGCAGGTCTCCATCTATTCCAAACACAGACGAGAATAAAGATAAAGGAAACCGGCTGCTTGGTGGGCTGCTTTGGCCCAGGCACTCCACATACCATGCCAGAACGTGGCGAAGCCCCGCCCCCTCACCATCCAAGGTTAAGTGGTCTTCCCCAGCATCTTGAAAGGTGATTGAGGTAAACTCAGTGCAAATAAGCATTGGCAAAGCCAATAGTTCCGCCTATGCAAGATCTATTGGTTTGTTCAATGTATTTTTAGCCATGGTATACAGCAGCGGAGTTGAAAGAAAAAAAAATAGCACTATAAGAAGGTTGCATAGATCGTGTCATAGTTTTTTTTTTATTATTTACTTTCAACTATGCTGCATAGCAGTTGCGCTGCTGAACAACATGGCCCAAAAAATTGACAAAGCCAATAGATCTCACATAGACAAGAACTATTGGCTTTGCCAACGCTTGCTCTTTTTGAACGTATATGCATGTCACTTTTAGATAGCTACATTTTAACTTTTTATCACTTTTTACCTTGCAATGGTTATTGCATTAGTTTGTACAAAATAAATAGCTAAACGTTTCAGCCTTTCTTGTTTTATTTGTGTTTTTACTGCAAGAGGCATTTTTATTAAACATCTTATTTGGGACTAAAAATGCAACCCAGACCTAGTGGCTTGGCTAATGCTTATTTGGTTTACACTGTGGTATTACACCATTGTAATTTCAGGACTACGAATACCAGAATGCAAAGAGAAAACCTGGACTGGATGAACCACTCATGCACGGAATAGGAAACCTGAAAGCTCTGGAGCGTGTACATTTTCAGGAAGACTGATATAATAAAACCAGGGTCGTGTAATCACACAGACAGCACAACAAGGCAACAATCATCTGTGGTTGTGGATGGTGTTTGAGAGTTGAATGACGTTGACGTATGTAGCCTGGCTAATATTAGCTGTTCTCCTAGACGTGATGTTGGTGTTTTCTATTTAACTCGTAATCAAAAAGAGTTTTTTTCCTTTTCAGAATATATACTTGAATTAAAAAAAAATGTTTTGTTGTATACAATATTATAGAAAAGAGATGTTAGGGTTAAAAGGTAATGAGAATATATTGAACATCTATTTAAAAGGTGTCCTTAACATTAATTTGTAGATAAAGCGGTAAATATGACATTTGATAAAGTCATTTAGTATAAGTGAAACATAGCAAACATCATTTTCAGTCCGCAATTATTATGATACGTACAGCTGAAGACAAAAACCATGTTAAACCATTCCGTAGTAAAGCACAGACATAAATCATATATATTATTGATGACTTGATGGTGTGATAACTGACTGTATAATAACTACGCGTGCAGATCTATATGAACTATTCCTAGCCCAAGTATGTTTCCAAATGTATAGACATTCTTCCCTGCTTTTGGCAAATTATTTGTATGCAGGGGCCCCTTTTTTTCTTAAATAGGTGCACAGCTTTTGTTTAGGCCTTGGTTCGAGGATATACAGGTTTTGCTAGCATGTGAATGTTCTTAAGTATGGTTACCACATGATTCCATGTCACCCCAACACTTTGTGACCAGTTCTCCACTTTCTTTTGCCCATGGAGTGCTTTCTGTAAGAAATATTTTTTGGAAGATATGTGCTTTTCACCTTAGGTTATTTGCTTATTTATTAGCTATTCTAAAAAGCCACTGCATAACTTCACTTCCTGTTTGTTGGGTCGGGGACTCCAACTCTCCTCACCATTTGCTCAATTCAACCGGGGACTTCATGTTCCACTTCTGGGCTTTCCTCTTACAGATTTTTGCTTTTAGTTGTGTTGGTTAAAACTGTAAAGCTGACGTGCTCCTAGAGTACACTTCTCAGAACACATTTGGCTGTCGGAAATTCCCAGAACTGTGCATAAACAGTGCCCTGTAATAACGAGCAAGTGGTAACTCTATTACTGCCAAGCCCATGTTGGCACCACGCCATGTTTCCACTCCGTGGCGCTTCTGAAACATTACAATTGCTACCAATTACTTCAACTGAATTAAAGCAAGACTACAACTCCCATGATGCATTTTTGTAAAATGAAAGCCAAAGATTGGAGACACTTCGGGTTTTTAAAAGGGCTACGAAGTGAATGATGCGACTTAAGGCCCCAAGACTCAATTTGCAATCCACAGTGTTGAAGAAACGGGTGCGGGAAAAGTTATATTCTTGATTACATTGAATTTTTTTGAGGGGGGGTTGGTAGGTACGAAAGAGAAAAAACGAGCAGATTCCCAGAGTGCTTATTCAGGGGCAGTTGTAGGTGTGTTTGTAAACGGGGGGAGGTGCAGGGAGCGAAGCCAGCGCCTCCGAACCCACCCAGGCTGTAATTCAATCTCTTCAGACCTGTCTGCTTCGTTGACATATGGCTGTGGTTTATGAGCCCTTAATAACAAACTTTTTTTTTCCCGAGGAAAAAAAAAACGATAAGCCGCATTGCCGTGCTTGGGGTCCTCCAATTCAGAAGCTAATTGGAAACACATCTCGGCAAAGCGAGAATCGGGGGCCTGGGTTCGCAGATCTCTCTCTCCCTGTTCCATTAGTCATGTTAAGTTCGGATCTTTCCCTAAAAACCTCCTCAAGTCATCGACAGAGTTAGACCGCTTTAAAGAAGAGATATCGACCCCTTACCAACGCCACGAAATGATCGGCGCTTGAAGTGTCTCCAAGGAAGAGGGGGGTTAATGTCTCCCATTCTGCCCTCACTGGTCTGTGTGGTTAGTGCACTCTGGTGGTCTGGGAGCAGCGCCAGGCTGCTAAAAGATTCACAAATGGGGACTATAAAAAGTGTAGAACTTTATTGCTGAAAAACACATTGTTTTTGGCATGTCAAATCCTAAAAAACAATCAAACGCTTCATAGTTGGTACATTGGCGTCAATAAGCAAAGGAGAATATTTTTTTTGTGGAAAAGGCTACATTCCGTTTTCTTTTGTGATGCCTGCTCTTATCGAATTCCCTTAGTTTAAGTGTAGTTTTCACGTCTTCCTATATGCATATATTATAATTCACAGCCAGGGCATTACACTTAAAGATGAGCAGCACCTACATTCTCCTCTGGAGTTTAAGTAACTATTAAAGATTGTATTCTCACGTTTCCTGGGTCTATGCGTGAGTTGGTCATACTCTCGGGGTTATTGCTTTGCATTCTGGGATTAATAGTTCTCCTTTTATAACAAGTCAAACCGGAAGCTACAGAGTAACAGTGCTTAAGTTAAGCAGGTGGTTTCCAGTGCTGCACCTACACTTAATTGTCTACACCGGCGCTTACGACTGGCTGCTATATGGTGGCGCAATCTCTCTAATTTATAGATGAGCGCAACAACAGATGTTTTTTAATTCATTATGCATTAGAAATGCCTAATACCTGCCGCCCAGACCATTCTTATAGCTTTGGAGGCCTCGATTAGGCCGACGTCACACTTTTAGGAGTGTGATGGTTAATAGTTTGTTTTTGGCAGTGCTGGCTGTGCCAATGGGCGGTACAAGCTGCAGTGGCCTCCTGACCAGGGCCGTGGCACTTGAGAATTATAGACTCATATTTAAAAAAGGGACAGTGAAACATGGCATAGGGGGGATTGCTCATGGCAGGGGTATACACTGACTTCTTCTGTATTTCACCCAGTTTTTTTATGCATGTATAATACAAGCATTGGTAAAGCCAATAGGCCTTCGATCTCAAAGGTGCGCAATTGAGTTGGCCATTCACATGCATATCTCTGGCTGGCAATCTTGTAATTTGTTTTATGTTAAAGAATATGCAATGAAATATAGCTGCTAATGTGCACATATGTTTAATGATGCATGCCTGCATTGTTATACATGGTGGTCATTTTAAATTTACTATTTAATTTGCTAGTTTCAAATGATGGCCATTTTGACAGTAAATAAAAAGAAGAAGAAAGGTTGAAAAAAAGACAATGGGCACCAGCACAAAAAGACAGTTTCTGTAAAATAGAAAAAAAGAAAAAAAATGGGAAGCAGGCTGGGGAGCAGGAATGGTATGGAACAGTGAGTAAGAGAGTGAAAAAGAAAGCATGCTTAGGCTGATAACCACTTTGGAAGAATTATTTTGGTATTTTATAGGCTTTTCAGAATTAATATCCTACTAAAAGATTATGTGAAAGTCCCAGAAGTCAACACATGCACAAGAATGAAAAAACACACTGGATTGCAGCCAGACCAGACAGCAATTAACGAAAACCAATGACTCGTGGGTTGCGGTCAAAAGAATTGTATTGTAGCAACATCAGGGCGCCACAAAGCAAAAGGAAGTGACGGTGCAGTACCCAAGTGTCACACACACGATAAATGAAATATAAAAACAATAATAAACAAGCATTGGCAAACTCATCAGGTCTCTGGATTAGCCAACATTTTTTGAGTTTACCTCTGATGGTTGACATGCTTATGCACACAGGTGTAGTGGCAATCTTTGAAGGGTGCCTTCGAGGAAAAGAAAGAATGTTCATTGTAATGCGGCCACCGTGTATCTGCCTGCATGCTATTACCCCTGCAAGCCATTTCGTTTTTTGTGGTTTTTCTTTAATTTACTGTTCCAAGAAGGATAACACCTTTTTGGAATGGTAAAAAAAAATGTTTGCGTTGCTGCTGAGGAAACGAATGGAAGTGAGTGGCCCAGTAGCAGCATCCAGCTGTCGGACCCTCAAGAAATAATGTGGGGGAAAAACAAAACATAGGGAGTTTTTGGGGTAAGTTATGTGGGAGCAGGTGGTGGCTGGCTTTTGGAAAAAGCGAGCTGCCATGTGGTAGTGTGCAGCTGTCAGCCCTTCACATAAAGAATGAAAAAAACACATGAAAAATAAAGCTGGAGGCAGCGAAGAACGCAATAAATTCATAGAAAACTCAATTGTCCCTGGTAGAAATGCACCATTGTCTGAACTGTTGCCCTGTACATTCACTGCTCCATTTCTGACTGAGTTTATGAGGGTACTACACCGACATCAGATCTTCCAGACCTGTTGAAAACCCCACTTAATTAATTTACCACCCTAGGAGTCGAAACGTCAATGTACTTATTGTTGGACTGCTTTAAGTTAAACATATGTTTCTTCCATTTGGGATCACAATATTATCAGCCAGCAAATTAATATGACTGTAATCATGAATCTGTTAAGTCAGATTGGCAGCCTCTTATTCCTTCTTCATTTTACTTACTGTATTTTTTATACTTCATTGCTCACATGTGCGACATCACATCACTTTTCCTCGTAACACCTTGATTTAATTGCAATACAGTTGTTTTGGTTGTATTGCACAGGTTATTATTTTTCATTGATTACTGTCTGGCCTGACCTCAATATTGCGTTTTCCATTCATTCTAAATATGTGGATCCTGTGACCGTCACATAATCTTTTAGTTGGATTTCAATTTGTCGAGTCCTGTAAAAAGTCGAAATTATTTTTTCTAGTTTCTCTGTTTGGGATGTTGCTCTTTTCAACCTCAAACAGGCCAATTTACTAAGTGATGCTGAAGAAGGTATCCAGGTCCCTAAGACGGGTGTTTTGAATATTTTCTTATTCCCCCCAGTTTTGTCGACTGGATCCCCAGGAGAATGAAAAAGTGGTCCAGGAAGTCAAGAGAATTGGTTACTAAAGTGGAACCTGCCTTAAAACAATAATACTGTGAGCACACGATGAGTATACACGTCTATACTTAGTGACGAGAGCAGGCTGGGAAATGATGGACAGGTGTAAATGTTGAAGTGTAGAACATAAATAAGTATTTTTTAGCAGAATAGTATCTCCAAGATTTAGAGAGCTCTCAAATTGTTCCATTTCAGTCATGACTGATTTATACAGTAGTGTGTTTGTTGTTGGTATTCTGATCATTATAGTTTTGCCTTTCCCAGTACATACAGGGTAAAATACCCGCTACTCGATGTTATTAGGGTAGTGCACGTCAGTGAGGCGTTTTGTGATATTATAGAGCAACAAGGCTATAGACCAGGTGTTTTTATAAAGTCACAGAACCAATACCTCAGCCTTATTCTATTTACTGCCCATCCAGCCCGAATCCTTCGTTGCTAAAATCTAGCTGCAGCCTCAGGCAAGTTGTAGTCTGACCAAAAGCAGACCTTCTTGTAATCCAAATTCACATATAAGTGGAAGTCAGAAACTCTGTACACATATATATTGAACAGGCTAACGGATAGTTAAGAACCATGCAGGACTTTACGGCTAATCAGGAAGGAACTGGAACATTTTAAAACAGGACCTCTGTGTTCAGTGGCATTGACCACAAGAAGTACTGATTCTGTAATGCAATTCTACAAAACACCATGTGACGCCAATCAATGCAGTTTATGGATTGAGGAGTCGACTGGCCATATGGAACACAGGCAAAGATCCAGTATTCTGAGGACCGGGGGCAGCTTTGAGAGGTAGATGGATCACCAGCTATCACTCTGGCAAAAAACCTAAGGGAACACACACATCATTCGATTCACTCGCTACAGTCTCTTGGTACAATATGTGGTTGTTGCATGTTTCCTAGGGATGCCTTTATCTCCCAATTCACCACTGATTGGATTCTTGTTAAATCAGCAGATGAATCTCAACATGTGCTTGTGAAATTTTATGAGTAACTGACAGTAAATTTGAAACTGAAATCATCTATAGTGGAAGAATTTAAAAAACGTTTCTACATTGAATGCAGTTGTTGAAACAACCAGGATCTCTTCATGACAAATTCTACCTTGCATCTTTCTGCAATTGAACTCAGAAGAGTGGGCCTATACCTTATAGAATTTGCATCCTTGCTCTTACGAACAGGGTAACAATGCTTTCTGCGCAGTATCAAAGTCTTGGTGTGCAGTTTTGATGGCAATGCAAGTTTTCTTCTGCGCGTTGGTTTTGCATCTGGGCATGCTCTACTGTTGGACATCCCCACTTGCCCACAGCGTTATCTTTCTCTCAGTCCAAACAGCATGTTACCTGTGTCTTTTTAATTTCACCTATTGTTATCTAAATGTTGTGTTTGAGCATCTGACATATCTGTTGTATTTTATGTGTCTCAAAAACAGAATCTGTTGTGCACTGCATTATCTAAAGAAGCATTGACAAACTCAGTAGGTGTCACATTTATAATGTGAGTACCAAGCTGTTGTTTTTGCTAACAGTTGTTGAAAAAGAAAGTGAAAAAAAAATGGCTCCAGTGCATCACGATGCACTTGTCATGCCACACCAGCAGATATCTTGGGACAGGTTTTCCCCAAACAGAAAACATTTCAGGTGCATGCATTGTGATACAAGAACGCGTGCCCATGCAACAACCACAATGTTGGCTTTTTATTTTGAAAGTTTAATTTTGGGCATTTTCGAGCATTACATTAAATTAGAAAAAAAAAGCGCTGGGGTGCAAAAAGAAAAGAACAGAGTGGCCTGGTAACATTGTGCAACTTCCAAGCTCTTATGAAAAAGTATTTCTTTTTTCTTATAAAAAAAATTAATAACACAGAGTAGGGAACAGTGTACTGTTGAGTAGCAACAGGTGAATTGAGGTAATAAGGAGTGTGCCTTTGAGGGTAAATAAGAGGTTTGGTTGAGGCAGAGCAATTGAATATGCTAAAAATAAAATTAAAATAAAAGTGAGGAACAACGAGGACGCTATTGAGAAAGTAGGGGCAAGCAACATTGACAATAGAAGAGGAGGCAAAAATGTAAAACAAAACAAGCATACTGGAGAGAGGGAGTTAAAAACCAATACATTCCTAAGGAATGCTCAAAAAGGAAAAAAGTAGTTCCCTGATTGTAAGTAGTGAAAGGATACCGTAACACATCCTGTTAGAAATAGTGTAAATCAGCTGTGCTCCAGGGAAGGGCAAATGAAGAAGAGGAAGAAACATCATTTATTAAGTAGCAAGGAAACAAGATTGTCAAGAAAGGCAACCAAATGATAAGCAATGGGCTGATCCAAAGCCCACTAAGTATTGGTATTGTATGCAATAGGTTTTAATCGAGCAAACTGTATTGAAGTTCTGTGCAATAGGTCTTTCAACAGTAGACAGCAAAAGGTCTCGGTAGGCAAGACCTAAAACCATAAAATATTAACTGATTAAAAATGCTTATCTGATAGGACATTGTTTACAAAGCAATTGGCGCAGTTATACTACTGTTGAATTATTGTGATAAAATTGCTGAAAATTAGGTATTGTATAATAACACTTTTTGAGATGCTCTAATAATCCATGACTAATCTACATTTTACCTTCAAAGCAAGCTTATATCCTTGTTCAGGTGTAATTCGCTGTCCTAATCTTGACTTTTTGCAATATTTGAAAAGTTGTCAATGTTTTGTATCAGCAATAATAATAAGGCTAGTAATAATAATAACTGTGACAAGTATAACTGTAATAACGGTTAATAATATTAATAACATGATCATTTGTATTTTGACTGGGTGTGCATTATTTTTTATCGACTTATATAATACTTTATACACAAGATAAATAAAATATATTTACCTAGCTTCGTATGAAAACGTGAATTAGTTAATTGCACTATTCTACAAATAATATATTTTATGTGATGTTTATTTAGATGCTTTGTTCACAATAGTGTAACTTAATTCTTAGTTCTGATTTCTTGGTGTAATGCTGACTGCTGTGTTTCTTTGTTTTCCACCAGAAAATCCAGAACGGGCTGCTCTGTACTTTGTGTCCGGCGTGTGCATTGGGCTGATACTGACACTGGTGGCTCTGGTTGTGCGGATATCCTGCCAAACAGACTGCAAGCGCTCCACTGTAAAGAAGACCCCCAGAAAACAAGACAACAACAGTGACAGCAGCGACAGCGACGACAACTCTGACACCACCTCTGACCTGTCAGCCAGGCGGCACCGCCGCTTTGAGAGGACTTTGAACATGAATGTGTTCACGTCGGCCGAGGAGCTGGAGCGGGCACAGAGACTGGAGGAGCGGGAGCGGATCATCCGCGAGATCTGGATGAATGGGCAGCCGGATATCCCAGGGACTCGAAGCCTCAATCGCTACTACTAGTGCTGCAATGAGATGTGCAGCTTATCCTATCACCTACTACCACCATTCAGGAGCGAAGGACCTTTCTGTGTCTACAGAGGAAACCAGATGGTCGGTTAAGGGAAATGACTCACTTTCTTGACCCTACAAAATGGTCATTCAGTGATCAAAATACTCGAGGAGCACAGCTGTCCACAAGGTATATTTGACCTTTTTTGGTCATCCAGAAGTGCTGACCGAAGGCCAAGCAAATTGCCAGCGAGTGTTGTGCTGCAGAGTTCTATTCACATGGAATAGAGAAGAGCAAATGGGAGGGTACTCTCCCTCTGCGTGCTCACCCTCAGGGCTTGGTGCAAGGACAGAGGGACAGAGATTAAAATGAACCTAATAAACTGTTTTATTTTCAGCTGGATATGCTGTAGGGAACAACTATGTTTACCTAGAATGGATGCTAAACTATCTAATTGGAGAATGAAGAAAATGGCTGTAATTTCTAGGTGCTTGGCGGGAGGAAAGAGGTTGGATCCAAACAAATTCTGAAGACTTTGAAGGGATATCAAGCAAAACGTTTGATGATAACGTGACTGCTAAAAGAAAGGCAACACTGATATAAAAAGAGCAAAATGATCAATCATCCTGTGGCTTTGGGAGAAAGGAGATCAAGCTGGCTGATGTGACTTTATAGTTATTGGAGACTCCTATAGAGTGATATCATCTCGAAATTGAAGCTGTATCCATTCTGTTCTATTATTTAACACTGTTAATCTTCTTCAGTGGCAGCATTTTTACTGACACCTCAGGGATGAAATCCTATTGTATTTGAGAAATTTGTGGACAGTAGAGTATGGTATTATAGGAGATGTGTCAGAGATCTAAAAAACGATAACCTCAAAGAGGTTGTTATTTTAAAGATATGAAAGTATATATTTTTTGAAGTCGCAGCACAGTGATGTGCCTTATTCTTTCTTTTTGTTCTTTTTGTTTTTGTCTGTTCAAATATGAATTCCCCATGGATAGCAATGCACAATGTTTTATATATTTTATTAAAAAAAGTTTGTAATTCAGCGAGTTAACTGGGATTGATTGAGATCAATTATGATGCTAAGAAAAGAAATAAACAAACTTCGGCTTTACAAATGATTCCTAACCCGCTCCCAAGAAATGGATTAATGAATCAACAGAACGCCAGGTAAAGCACCTCCATGTCTGAGTCTAGAACTGTCCGAAGGCTGTGGGATGTATTTCCTTTGTCTTTTGCTAGTTCAAGGAAAGTGGGTGTTAATGGTGCAGTTTATTTGATTAATCCCAGAAGTGAGTCAAGACTTTATAGTACATCATCCTTCACATTATGCAGATAACAGGATGTGAAATGGGTGGATAGCATAAAGACCATAGCAAAGATCATAGATGAAGTTAAGATAAGCGAGTACCGCAGTAAGTAGCAAAGTTTCATGCTTCAGATGCTGAATCAACTGACTTCGAAATATTCAATATCTTAGGCTGAACCTAAGCCAAGAAAACTCTACTTTATTTTGCCCTTCTAGTAGAGATATGTGAGGCTTTCCTGCTACTGAGAGCACTGTGTCACAACCCTGCACCTTTTGCATAGCAGCTTAATGCATTCTAGGAGCTGTAATCTTGCTTCACTTCAAGAGAATCAACCAAACCAAGAGAAAGACTGCACTAGTTCTGAAAAGAAACTATGAACTCCAAATATGGTGACATACTGCATCTGAAAACCCAAGATTTAGCACATATTGGTGCACAAAACCAACCATTCATAAAATTCGACCAATTTTAGGGGAGTTGGAGAAGTAAATTGTCAGTATAGTTAAAAGGTTCTGAAAGCTTAATTTTTGAGTTTAGAATTTTCCAGTAGGAGCTTTTCAGGGCTTCAACCTAGGTAATATCAAGCTCCTCTGCAAGTTTAGTCTGCTGAAAGCTCCTGAGTGACACACTTACATACCTTTTATGAGTAGTGCTACTGGATATTATCTTTGCATCACAAATCTGAAATGGAGTGAAAGGAATCAAAATGAGGAGCAGGTGGAATTCAGATGTGGAAGTAAGAACTTGAAATATGCGATGATGTGGTGGACAGCCAGGAAAGAATTTAAGTTCTCATGTGACTCACAAGGCCAGCATGAATTGAGGGAAGGTCAAGAGAAGCTTGTCAGTACCTAAAATTCAACACTGAATTGATAAAAATATGGCAGAAGCCGCTCAGACACAACCCTTCCTTCTGAAGCGTTTAACATTTATTTTAAATGTATGTTTTACTGGGTACAGCACTATTAAATGCATATTGCTACTAAAGCAAGGTGTAACAAACCATTTATTGATATCAGCCACATTTGGATCAGTATTACAGATGATACCATAGCATCCAGAATTATCAGTTTATCACTAGCATTATGGATGTCATCCCCAATACGAAACAATTACTATGACTCAACCAGCCGCGGTCCGTGCATGTAACAGCAGTGGGGTGGTGGGGCCGGGTAAGGGGGGATTTCAAAGGACGATGCAGAGGAAAAATTAAATATAATAACTAATTTCCCCTCGAAATCCACCCTTACCCAGCCCCATCGCTGTTACCTGCACGGACCGTGGCTGGACTCTACCAGCAATACAATGTGATTTTGAATACATATACAACAAATACACAAATAAATAAACAAAGGTGAAGAACTTAAATAAACAATTAATTTAGACGTATTACTCTATTTACAGACGAACAGCAGGAGCACAGCGTTTACATTATTTACACATGCATAACACTTCAACACAGTAAATCTTTAAAAATGCTTGGTAACTGATAGAAAAAAGTAGAACTATGCAGTTTGTAATATTACACTTGTAGTTCCCTTCATTGAAGACTCTTCTAAGATTGTCAGCCTCATATTAAATTTCATCCTCATAGATACTCTGCTGATATGTGTTTGATTGGGGATTCTGTTTCCTGGGTTTACCAGGCATATACACTGATTACATGGATGTTTTTTTTATAAAAATGAATCAGACACACTCCTTTGACATTGCACCTTTGACTGGCATATATATATTATGCCTGCCTCTGAAATTCTGTGTAGTCATATTTACTTATGGGGAATGGGAATTCCCATTCAAATGGCTACATTGAACAGAACTTGCAGACTAGAATTATGAAACACTGAAAATCAGTATCATAATCCCTTTTGTTCTTTGTTTCTAAATTGAATGGGGAAATACGACCTCGTAATGGCTACAAAGTAGATATCCTCCACCATTAATATCCGCTCTTTTGGACCAAATGAAGGATAGCACCATTTATTCCAAAATGCACCTTGTAGCATAACACCTGGCTCAAGTACAAGAGGGGACTGCATAAGCACTTTTTATACCAAATGTGGCACATTTGTTACCCGGTTATCCCATATTATTTGTTGCAGTGGTCCTGTAGGTTTTTTATTTTGGATATGAGGTCTTGGGAGATTTTGTGGGCAGATGTGGCATTGATCATAGAGGAATACATCTGTGTTGCAATGCTTCAGAAATTCTACTTTATTTCATTTAATAGCAATTTAGAACTTGTGATTGAGTTGCGAAGTGCTCCAATTTAAAGTGGGTTCTTGGGGCCCTTTTGGGGTGCATGGTTAAAAAAGGGTGTTGGTTGTTCATTTCCGTATTTGGGAGGTACTTAGTGTGGTTGTTGAGCTTTGAACAAAGGCCCTAAAGATGGAGTTGTGGTTTTGTTGCACATATATTAGTGTAGGGAAGAGTGATAATAGATGCAATGGCACATGTGAATACCTACTGTTTTTAGTGGGGGTTAATTCATAATAGTTATAAACATAGAAAGAGCATGGTTTTAGTGCTCTCCTAAATTCAAGATTCAGGGAGATGGATCGGAGTGGAGCCAGCCTAAATTGAAGTACTGTGGGTTGGTAGGTACAGAGCTTTGCTGAAGGAAGCAGGGACTTGAGCGATGAGTGGCACAGTAACCTATATACATTGCTTCGACTGTGGTATGTCTAGCCACAGGCAGCCAGAGTAGAGAGTCAAGTGTTTGTGTAAAGCATGGCTTGATTTAAAAGTTAAGATGTCTTGTACTACTTTATGAATTTTCTGTAGCTTCCGAATCACTAGATGGGAAGCTCTGAGATATACATTATTGGCATAATCTACAAATGAAAGCACAAGATTTCTGGTGGCTCATACCTTTTGGTGAAATCCTGGCACAAGGAAAGATTCGACATCAATTGGTCCATGTAAGATTATCCTGTAGTAACTTGACAAACTTGAGGAATTGAACTTTTAGTCAAATTTGAATGTTGTCTTTGTAGTTGTAGCAGATGAGATTGAAGGGAGAAATCATCTCTAGAAGAGGCCAAAGCTATACGGTAAAGAGGAAGGAGGAGCTGATAGTCCCTCGAGGACCACCACTAGACCCTTCAATAACCTGTCCAAAAAAGAGACGCAGGCTATAGAATCGCTAGCCAATGACCCATCGATTACAATAAAACAGGCCGACAAGGGTGGGGCCACGGTAATAATGGCAACATCTGACTATGACACTGAGTGCCTCAGACAACTGAGTGACCACAAAAATTACACCCCTATCAGCAAGAACCCTACTGAGAGACTCACTACAACCATCACGGGCATAGTGGAGTCGGCAGAAAGCCAAGGTTTAGCAAGAAGGAGGCCTCCTTCCTCATTAAGAAAGACCCTAAGACCCCCTATTTCTACAATTTACCCAAAATCCATAAGGGAATAAGTCCCGTGCCGGGTAGACCAATTGTATCGGGAATCGATTCAGTTCTGGAACCACTATCACAATTTTGTGATCACTTTTTACAACCGTTGGTAAAATGATACCCTCATACCTCCAGGACACAACGGATGTACTACGCCTTTTTGCCCAGTTCCCACAACCTGATGAGATCGACTGTCTCATCACTCTAGACGTGGAAGCTCTTTACACCAACATCCCAAAAAGGGCCACACTAGATGTGATCGAAGAGGATCTCAATGTGACAACTTGGGAGTCACCCACACCCCCAAGCTTCATCATGGAGTGCGCAACACTGGCCTTGATGGAAAACTTTTTTGAGTTTAAAGGCCAACTCTACCACCAGACACAAGGTACTTCCATGGGAAGTACCTTTGCACCTAGTCTGGCCTGCCTCTACATGGCTGCTTTTGAACGACAATATATCCATCATGAATCCAATCCATATCAAAATAATATACTGCTATGGAAGCGCTTCATTGATGACATCTTGATCTTCTGGAAGGGGAGTGATGAGATGTACAATAACTTTTTCAGGTGGATTAATAACCTTAATCCTTACTTGAATTTCAGCATCTCCCACCCAGATATAATTTCTAGACTTCACTATTAAAATCGAGGGGGGCCAACTGACTACAACTATGTATAAAAAAAGCACCGACCGCAACAGCCTCCTACTCTTTAGTAGTCATCACCCCAAATCACTGAAGGAAAACTTACCATTTGGTCAGTTTCTAAGAGTACGGAGAAATTGTAGTTCAGTGGAAGATTACAAAGCTGAATCAGTGACACTTGCAAAAAACCTCACTGCAAGAAATTACCCCCCTATGCACATTGCTCTCTCCAGAAAAATAGCGCGCCACAACAACAGGGAAAGCCTGTTAGAACACAGAGAGAAAAATGAGACAACAAAACTCACCTGTGTCACGACCTTTACTCCAGCTTCAAACCAACTAACCAGAGTACTAAAAAACATTGGAGCATACTTAACACAGGGTCCCTAAACTTCGACCAACCACGCTTTGCATTTAAGCGCTCAAGAAACCTTAAAGACATGCTCATTCACACGAGACCAAAAACTAATACCACCAGCAAACAGGGCACACTGTGGCACTTGCCAGCAGTTACTGGCCATTATCCCTGTGGCTCATGCACTGCGTGCACTTTCACATATGTCCATAAGACCATCACACTCAATGAAACCTTTGTGTGGGAAATGCGTTCCCACACGAATTGCAATACCGCAAACTGCATTTACCTACTCACATGCCCATGTGACCTCTACTATGTGGGCATGACAACTCGCCCCATTAAATTGCGAATTTCAGAACACCGTAGCAACTTCCGCTGCCACAAAAATAACACCAAGATGTGTGCACACTATCTAGAGAACTCACATTCACCAGACTCCATAAGATGGGTAATCTTAGAAGCATTGCCCAACATATCTAAGAGCAATCTATTCGCCAAAGAACAAAGATGGATACACCGTTTGTCGACACATGACAAAGGGCTCAATTAAGATATACCATGGAGCGCCATACAAACCTAAAGATTAATATGTAGGCACATTAGTTACCACCCTGGATGATACCGGACACTGAGTGAAATTATGCTTTCCTATAAACAACACTGAACATCTAGTGCATCTATCATGATGTATAGCCTGCACTCATATATCCACCAGAGTCACCATGAGACTCAAACTACGTCTCACCATATCCGCCTCCTAACCCTTCCAATTACAATGTTTCTTTCAATAGGCATTCAACTGCTATAGTGCATAACATTGCATTAATAATTAATTTTAATAGGTGAAAACATAAAATCTACCTTCTACACACACACCGGTTCCGATAATACTCTATCTAGATGAACGGATATCAAATTAGTTTAATATTTCATGTCCTTCCCCCACTTGAGAGCTACTCGCGTACACCACTTCATAATGGCCGCCGTCCCCGCACCAACAATACACACAGGAAATCGCTCGAACAGTAACGTGAAGAGGCACTTACCCGATTGGCTACATGACAGCCATGACGGGTTAAAACCCAGAGTGAATGTTGACCTAAACACCTCCCGGACCCGGTGGATTGGGCAGGTCGAGAGATATGCGTACAATGCCATAATCGTGAGTACTGATTAGCTAGGGGTTTGGGGGAAATTACTATTATTTATGACGCGAATCCTTCGCGCTAAGCGGACAGCATAGTGAGCATCGCTTTGTGAAAACTTACAGGCACTGCTCCCCGGTAATCGCTGTTACACACAGGGCATTTTCATCCCGCCCCGCCAGCGACTCACTCTACACAGAGCCAGTAGAAGTCCCCTCATTGCACTAAGATTATCGAATGACGCTTCCACGCACCCCATAAACAACCCAAGCTCACTGTAATTCCCGTAAACCTAACATGGGCACAAGATCTACATCTGCCTTATTTCCTTTACTAAATGCACCACTCCGGGTAGGAATCTCATTATGACTATACTTTGATACGAATATTTTCATTTCGAGGGGTACTAACAAAATGCAATAATTATCAACAGTACCACCATTATTAACCCGCTTAGAAGTCCTGAGCCTGTCAGCACTGGCACTACCCAAGCCCCTTTTTATATTAACGACTCCACGTGAGTTCTCTACCAACCGCGATGAGACCTTGCGTTTACCATAACCCTTTTGTGTTAGCAACCTTGTTGATATACTATTACACACTACTATGTTGCTGGAGGGCTATAACAGGTCGTGACCAACTACACTAGTTTCGGCACAGATATCATTGTTAACCACAACGGTTATATAAGGTTCACTTATGTGATCAACCAACTCTTTTACTCAACAAAATTAACTAAACCATCATTACACCATGGCAATGAATTCCGCTTTTAATTGAATATTTATGGGATGTGAACTCATCGGTTAAACCTCCACATAGTTATTGATAGGCCAAGGATTCCGCCGCATTGATGATGGATCCGTTGCACCCAACGATTTTGAATGGATGAGATGTCGACCAAAACAATACAGAGATAGTTTGTGTGCAGTACATACATTGTTTTCCTTCCCCTCACCAGTCCGTCACACACTGGAGCAATGCCTTGTGTGTGAATCCATTGGGAACTGCTGATGCCTGGGGATCATACCAATTGGGTGAGTCCAGGCTTATGTGTTTCTGCCATAACAATGATTTTCCACAGGTGCCAACAGTCACTATAGCTCACTGTGGATACTCACCACTAGTTTTAAAAACTACTGTCTCTTAGATGTCCTCACAACGCCTAAGCGTTCACCGCACGTTTTAACTTAGGTTTTTATAGTCACGATGTAGCCTCGTTTATGCTTGTGATGCGCAGCATCTTTATGAATGATACCTTTACATTTTTTGTAGTTCCAGGTTACAAACAGGTACATTTAGCAATAGACACTAATGTCGTGAGCAATTCTTGATGCCACAAACCTTAGATGTAGATAGTTCACTTACTCTCGTCCTGAAGAATCGCAAGTTGATTGAACACACAGCGAGAAACATGTTGACCCACACGTTTTAACGAGGACACCACCACGTGAGATATAATACTCAAGCGAGTGCCTTGTTCCCTGTTTTTACTTAGGGTAGGAGACCCCCAGAATAAAATTGTCCCTCTAGGTACTCCCAATCCTATTTTAATCACCACAACACATCTACACAGTTCTGTCCCCACACCCGCACTTCACCATAAGGCTGTTGGATAAAAGATCTCCGAGAAAGTGCCCCTACTATAGGGAGCCCATGGGGTATTGCACCGCCGACCCCAAAAGGAGCAGCCCATATGATGAAGTATGACACCTGAAAGGGTGTGTGAGGGCATTTGAATCCAACATATGGATTCCCACCGATTTACCCATTTAGGGCAATAGTGGAATCGAACATATCGTGACTTTGTTAAAAACCTATCACAGAGGAAAAGCATAAATCCGCTTTCCAGTCCCTCGAGGAACACATTTATTTTATCAATCAATCAATCAAAAATTTTAAAGCTCGCTACTCACCCGTGAGGGTCTCAAGGCGCTGGGGGGGGAAGGGGGGAGAAGCAGCTACTGATCGAACAGCCAGGTCTTAAGAAGTTTTCTGAAGGTCAGCAGGTCCTGGGTTTGTCGCAGGTGGGTGGGAAGGGTGTTCCATGTCTTGGCGGCAAGGTTGGAGAATGATCTGCCGCTGGTGGTCGTTAGGCGGATGTGTGAGACGGTGGCGAGGGCGAGGTCCGCGGAGCGAAGCTGGTGGGGGTTCGGGGTGTAGAAGGTGAGTCGTTTGTTGAGATATGCTGGTCCGGCGTTGTGGAGTGCTTTGTGGGCATGGGTGAGGAGCTTGAAGGTTATCCTCTTGTTGACCGGGAGCCAGTGGAGGTCTCTCAGGTTGGCGGAGATGTGGCTGTGGCGAGGGATTCCAAGGATGAGGCGTGCGGTGGCGTTTTGTATGCGTTGAAGTTTTTTCTGGAGTTTGGCCGTGGTTCCCGCGTAGAGGGTGTTGCTGTAGTCTAGTCTGCTGCTGATGAGGGCTTGGGTGACTGTCCTGGTTTCGGTGGGGATCCATCTGTAGATCTTGCGGAGCATGCGGAGGGTGTTGAAGCAGGAGGAGGAGACCACGTTGACTTGCTGGGTCATAGAGAGCGTTGAGTCCTGGATGAACCCCAGGTTGCCAGCGTGGTTGATGGGTGTTGGGGCCATTCCCAGCATGGCCGGCCACCAGGAGTCGTCCCATGCAGAGGGGGTGGGGCCGAGGATGATGACGTCCGTCTTGTCTGAGTTCAGTTTCATGCAAAAACAACAGTTGATGGACAGAATGCAGAACAATGTCATACATTCACCCCAGTACAGAGATCTGGACCTAAATCCATTGTTTATTTGCTCACCATGCCATTCCAGTTTGAACCCAGCCATATGCAAATTATTCTTGACCCTGTGCCTCATGGGAACAGTCCAGCCCAAACTGCCAAGCCAGGTCCTCCCTGGACTGGAACCAAGCATCCTAGGACCGGTTTCGGGGTTCCACCCCTCTTCAGCCAGGATAGCTTGATTCCAGTGGCATGGAGAGCACGGGACTCACGTCTGAGCATACCCGTCCCACTCGGTACGGGTGTTTCCGGTCCAGGAAAGACATGGCTTGGCAGTTCGGGCTGGACTGTTCCCATGAGGCACAGGGCCAGACTGATTTGCATATGGCCATGTCTGAACTGGGGTGGCGGAGTGAGCTAAAGAATGATGATGGATTAAACCCAGATCAGTTGACTGGGGGTGAGTGTTTGCATTGTTCAACACTCCGTCCATCATCCCCTTTGGTTTTGTTTGAGTTCAGTTCCAGGCGGCTGGTCTTCGTCCACTCTGCGACGGCCTTCATTCCCGCGTGGAGGTTCGATTTAGCGGTGGCCGGATCCTTGGTGAGGGAGAGGATCAGCTGGGTGTCGTCGGCATATGAGTTGATGTTGAGTACGGTGTTGGCGAGAGGTGCCATGTAGATGTTAAACAGGGTCGGGCTGAGGGATGATCCTTGGGGTACGCCGCAGGTGATCGTGGTGGCTTCGGATCGGAATGGGGGAGGCGGACTCTCTGAGTTCTGCCAGTGAGGAAGGAGGTGATCCAGTTCAGAGTTTTGTCGTGGATTCCTATGTCGTGGAGGCGTGTGCGCAGGGTGTGGTGGCAGACGGTGTTGAAGGTTGCTTAGAGGTCAAGGAGGATGAGGGCCGTGGTTTCACCACTGTCCAGCAGAGATCTTATGTCGTCAGTGGCGGCGATGAGGGCGGTTTCGTTCCTGTGATTGCTTCGGAAGCCGGATTAGGAGGAGTCCAGAATGTTGTTCTCCTCAAGGAAGTGGGTCAGTTGTCTGTTGGCGGTCTTCTCAATGACATTCACCGGGAACGGGAGCAGGAAGATGGGTCGGAAGTTCTTGAGGTCCTTTGGGTCCGTCTTGGGATTTTTGAGTAGGGCGTTGATCTCTGCATGTTTCCAGTTCTCCGGGAAGGTAGCATTCTCAAAGGAGCTGTTGATAATCTTCCGTAGTTGGGGTGCGATGATGGAGCTTGCTTTGTTGAAGATGTGGTGGGGGCAGGGGTCTGAAGGTGAACCGGAGTGGATGGTGTTCATGATTTTGATGGTGTCTTTGTCGTTGATGTTATTCCAGGAGAGCAGGAGGTCAGTGTGTTTGGTGGGCGATGAGTCGGGGGTGTCGGCATCTGTTGTCGGTGTCTGGGTGCCGAAGCTGTCGTGGATGTCTGCGACCTTGCGGTGGAAGAAGGTGGCCAGGGAGTCGCAGAGTTCTTGCGATGGCGGGATGTCATTGGCGCTGGAGCTGGGGGTGGCGAGTTCTTTCACAAAGCTGAAGAGCTCTTTGCTGTTTGTGCGTTGTTGTCAATGCGCTCCATGAAGGAGGTCCTTTTGGCGGATCGGATGAGTTGGTGGTGCCTGCGTCTGGCGTTCTTGAGGGCTGCGTGGTTGTCTGGTCTTGGCGCCACTGCTTCTTCAGTCTTCAACAGGCTTGCTTGGAAGCCTGGAGGTCGGCATTGAACCAGATGGCTCTCGTGTCAGTGCTCCTGTTTGAGGATTTCCTGATCGGGGCGAGGGTGTTGGTGCAATCGTCGATCCATTGTCTGAAGTTGTGGGCCGCTGTGTTGGTGTCTGAGGGCTCGGATGGAGGGCCTTGAGTGAGGGTGGTGATAAGCTGTTCTTCTGTGACTTTGCTCCAGCTGCGGTGTGGGATTCGTTGCGGTTGGTTGTGCGGGGTGTGTTTTTCGAAGGAGAAGTGGATACAGTGCTTGTCGATCCAGTAGAGTTCGGTGGTGTGGCTGAAGGTGACGTGGTTTCTGGCGGAGAAGATGGGATCGAGGGTGTGTCCGGCGGAGTGGGTGGGTGTTGTGACGAGCTGTTTGAGTCCAAGGTTGGTGAGGTTGGCGATCAAGGTTGTGGAGTTGCTGTAGTTTGCGTTCTCGAGGTGGAAGTTCAGGTCTCCGAGGAGAATGTAGTCTGTGGAGGCGAGGACGTGCGTGCTGATGAGGTCGGTGATGGAGTCGCTGAACTGCAGTCGGGGTCCCAGGGGTCTGTAGACGAGGGTTCCTCTGAGGGTGGTGTTGTGATTGACGTGGATCTGGAAGTGTAGGTGTTCGGCCATGCTGAGGGAGTCTTCGGTGTTGGTCGAGATTCTGATGGTGTTCCTGTGGACGATGGCGATTTCTCCTCCTGGTTTGTTGTTTCGGTCCCTGCGGGTGATCTTGTAGCCGACCGGGATGGCTATGGCTATGGCTATGTCGGGCATCGAGTAGGCGTTTATCAATGTCTCTGTCAGGAAGGCGATGTCCGGGGAGAATGAATCGAGCAGGTCCCAGAGTTCGACGGCGGGCTCATGGACTGAGCGGGTGTTGAGCAGTATGCATCTGAGATGGTTGTGGCCTGCTTTGGTGGGGTGGGTAGGACGTGCAGGTGTGTGCTGGCAGGTGTAGCTGCAATTTCGGCAGGTGAAGGGTCCGTAGGTGAGCTTCGGGGTGGCCTGGAGGCAGGTGGAGGATCGGCCGGCGTGGAGTGTGTGGAGGGTGTTGGCGTCGTAGCGGCGTCGGGTGTTGTGGTGCTCGCGGGGGCCAGGGAGTCTGGTGCTGGGCGCGGTCCAGGCGCAGACGGGGATGCCTTAGGCGTGCCGAAGGCACGCCAGCGGCACGACCGCCCAGCGGTCGGTATTTAAATAGGGGAGGAGCGAGTTTATCTGATCATCAGTATGGAATCCAACAAAGAACAGTGCCTTGTAGTCCTATAGATTCGAACCTCCGGATTGGCTTGGGATGATGGATTGTGTCAAATGCAACAGAAAGATCTAATGGTAGACATGCTGCTACTCAATTGCAGTCCATTTTGGTCCTGATAACACCCCAGATTGAGGTAGATGGATACTATATATGCAAGGAAGTTGGAGACAACCAGGGCTCATTGGAAGTGGTCAAAGGCACCTAAGGGTCATATTGTAGGGTACACCAGGGACTGGACAGCCAGAAGAAAGGCTAAGGGAGACGCATAAGTGGGGCTGGTATCAGATAATAGTGCAACAGATGGGCCCTCAATAGACACTTGTCCGCCAGGCTGGGAACAGGCTTAGTGTGATGTGTGAATGATACCTTGGAAAAATGATGGTAGCAGAGCACAGCATGCAGCAATTACAGTACTCTAGGCCTAAGAATGTTAAGGAAACCAAACTGAGTACAACATTCATGTTTGACATGGGAAAACCTGAGTTCTTTATTGCCATTCTCCTTAGGTTAGTCAGAGCTTTCTGATATGCTACAAAGTGCACAACCTTTGAAACACTGGGCACTATTGGCTTTCTTAATTTCTTACATCTGGTCTTTTTCTATAAGTATACTGGATATACCAGTGTAGTCTTTCTTTTGTGTTGGTTGGCGTTGTCATTGTAGTTCCTTTGAGAATGTGATTGTTGCCAATATTGAGCCCTACATTTATGTCTGAGGTTTGTCCCAGTTTTGTTTTGGCTTTGGAGGTCTGGTCGCTCTATTTAAGATGGCGTCTCCCTGAGAGAGGCACATGGTCAGCCAAGGAAAACCCCAAAGCCTGAGAACTTGAAGTGTCAAGCCCACCAGGCTGTTAGGCAAAGCTGTGAAACAAATGGGCTAATGCAACAATATAGCTCTCATGGAAACAAACATTGGGGATCATGTGGCTAGAGATGGACCTCTCCCCCAGTTCACAGAAACTTCACACAGTTTACCAAAACCACACAAAAGGGATCCAGAAGTCCCTTCATCCTTTATAAGATTTTAGACATTAATATGGCAGCCCTTACACCAGTCTACCGACTGCCCCCTCCTGCTAATCTGATCAGTGCCACCACTTACTTGCCCCAGCTCTCTCAAAATATTCACCAGAAATCCCCTATCCAAAATCCACCACTCTTACACCAGTTGAACCAGACACTGGCATTGAAAGAGTCACAGCAACTAGAGTCACTGTTCCCATTGTCCTAACTCTGCCTGAATACTTCTGCCCCTGTGCCGGTCAGTTTCGCCTCAGTCTCACAAATTGTCCAAAGGGTAGGTCCTCGATAATTGTCAAACCATAAATGGCTTTATGGGTTTATAGTAAATGTTCGTGGACAGTAAGTATACTGTCTCCTGAATAATTTTTTTAATCTAAGAAAACCAGCTTCTCTTTACTAATAGTGTGAGTAAATCTGAGAAAAGGATTAATTCTAAGCCACGTTCCAAATCCAATAGATGTGTTTTTATTCCCTTTCCTGATAATGAGAATGTCACTATGTTATCTACGACTCATATGTTTTTTTAAAAGACTGTCTATTAAGGTGGTTGTGATCTAAAAGTGATGAACATAGAGACTTGGCATACTGCAGTAAAGGTTGTCCCCATAGATGTTGTTGGAGGGAGGGCCACCGGGGAGTCGGGGAGACTATTCCGGGGCACCTTCCTACCGCAAAGTTATAGCCGAGCGCCGCTGAGAAGCCCCCTTCGGGGAGGTCTTTCTCCTATGATCGCACTAGGCCCAGTAACACCACCACACAGGACTCAATATCAGTTGCTTGACGTGGTTCTTTATCAGCAGTAGTACGTTCAATATTTACAGTGGGATCGAGGGATCCAGTAAGAGTCTCAATGTCTGTTAGAGGGATAGGGTAGCGGGACAGTCTTAGTACCAACCAGGTACGGAAGGGCTCTGCGCCAGACCTTGAGTGCTGGTCTCAGAGCGGCTCTGACGTGGGGAGCCGCGACGGCGTCTGCAGGGCTCGGATGGTAGTTCTGCTTGGGTCGAGCCGCGACACAGTCAGCAGGGCTCCGGTGGTAGGTCCGCTTCGGTCGAGCCGCGACGAGGTCAGCTGGGCTCTGAGGGTAAGGTTCAACAAGGTCGGGCCGCGACAGCGTCAGCAGGGCCCCAAAGGTTCGTGGAGGTCTTTAAGCACGGTGGAGCCGCGACGTCGTCAGCAGGGCTCAGAGTGTGGGTTCAGGATGAGTCTTCTTCCGTAGGGTCAGCCGCGATCCGATCAGCAGGGCTCTTGACTCCAGGATACAACTATTGTCCTGTTGTCGGGTCGCCCCAGATATAGGACTGGAGCCCTTTGATGTCAGGACCCTTGTGCCCGGAGGGGGCGGAGAGGCCGAGTAGGGAGCGGCCAGACGCCCAGCAGGAGAGGCGCCAGGCCCCAGAGAGCTGTGGGGCGATCGCACCTAGGTGTGGAAGGACGGTTGGGGGTCCCATCGATACTGCCCGCCGCCGGGGTGGGAAGGGTTCACGTGGTATGCCCCGGGCCAGGGGTTGGCGCCTTGATGTCGGGCCTCGCTGGGACAGAGGCTGGGTGAAGCGGGGTCACGCAGGAGGTCACGTGGAGTGACGTATAATCCAAAATGGAGGAGCCCTGAGGTGCATGGGACCTCGTGCGGCTTAGCGAGGGGGAACAGGACCACGCCACGAGGCCGGCTCCCACAGATGTATAATGCATTTGATGATGAATTACCTTTTCAACCTCAAATTGAGTTTCTTAGAATGCAGTCGTGCACAGTCTGTAACAAAATGTATTTTCTATCATATGTGACCAAGAAGTAAGAAGACCCTTTTTGACCCTAAGAGCTCATTCTAGTGGGATGCTTGCGTACACTGATTTTCTTTTTTTGTTTTTTATTATCATTTTTTTATTGTAGTTAGTACTGAAGCATAAGACATACATTGGTAACTGTATATGGAATGAAAGCAGAAACGGTCAAGTCTGGACAACAACTCTTCCTTTCCCATTCATAACAACAATTTGCAATATCATTGACAAATGATAAGAAAAACATCTAACTGTACAGTGATTAAATGTCATGCTGAATCATGTGTTCACTGTTAGAATTGTGAACCAGATTCTGAATGAGATTTAACATACCTTTAGTTCCTTGCACAGGAGGTGACTAAACTTCTCATGCAGTAATCACAGAGCTAGGGAAGTATTTGAGTACTAATCCCATATCTGAAAAAATAGGGTGTCCCACTGGTGGGTTTCTGGGTCTGTAGATCTTAGGTAGTGTTGTCAAGACCTCAATGGAGTTCAGGATTGGGACTCTAATGCCCCAAAGAAGGCTTAACCCATAACCACTGAAGAGATGCAAGCGCCACAGATACAAAGACATATTTGTTTTAGTTTTAAAACAAGTTTTGCAGCTGAGTTCTAGACTAATTGTAATTTCTTTATTGGTTTTCTGGTAGGTCAAGATAAATTGCATTGCAATAGTTAAATCTTACAGCTATAAAAGTATTTAAGATCTGAATTTAATGAGAAGAGGTGAAAACGTGGATGATACCATGACCTTTGAATTTATCTGACCTAATAAAGTAAGTCCTGAATCAAATGTTCTGCCCAGATTCTTTACACACATTTAGCACCTGGGCATGATGGCGGGATGGAGAGAATCCAAATTATCGATCCTCCAAATGAGAGTAAAATCTCAATTTTTGCATAATTTAACTGGTGCGCACCAATCTATGCGTTAACTCACTGTAACTGATCCGTGCAGGACATAAGTCCTTAGATCAGATACCAAAGGTGGAACAGGAAAATGGACTTGTCGGTTTAATAAGACGCTGAAGAACTCGTCAATTGCAATATCCTTAACTCCAAAGGATTGATTTAATTTGTTTAATAAGAGCTGGTGTTGACTGTATCAAATGGTGCGGAGAGTCCTAAAAGGGCCAGTGCCATTGGAACACTGTAATTGGCTAATATGGAGTTTATCCAGTGCAGCTGTTTAAACTCCTTCAATATTGGTGCCAGCTTGCAACGAAAAGAGAAGATTATTATACTTAACTACTCTGAAAGTTACTTGTAAATGGAGCTTTCAGAGTTTGGACAAGCGTGGCATTTGCAAAAGTGGTCTATAACTATCCAGCAACTCTGGGACAAAAGCAGTTTCACAAGTAACGGGCTATTTTCCACGGAGAGGACATAATGCATGTAGTTTAGGAGGCATTTATGAACTTATGTACCCCTCCATGGTTAATTTGTCATTGTGTAGTTTAGTTGATTAGATGTTTGACCACTAACCAGTAGGCTTACTGTATTTTTCAAGTGCTGTAATTTTTCATTATATACTAATGAGAATGAGGAAAGAGGTGGTTTTATTTCAGGAACTGGAAGCAGCTTCACTCCACAGGCTAAGGCTAGAGCTGCATGATTGACAACATTAGCTCTAATTTTCTCAGTTTTGCCTCTGAAGTGGTCTGCAAAGTGGTTACTGGAGAAACCTGAGCCATTGATGTAAGCAATTTTAACTATGAGGTTGGCAAAAATGGCTGCTGAGATATTGGGAGCAATAAAAAAGTTCTGCGTAATTGGCAGATTTAGCCATCTTGATTTATAAGTATAATTAAACTTTTGCCATTTCTTTTTAGCTCAATGCAAGTTATACTACCTGTAAGTCCATTCTAGTTTGTGAAGAGAACGGCAACCATTGTTTTTGGGGTGGGGCTTTCTTCAAGATCTATATTGCACAGAGTTTAATTTAATTTCTGCTGCCGTTAATTAATCATTATACTCACTAAGAAGGCCATTTAGGATGGCAGACCACAATGGACAATGTTTGAAATTAGGGTAATTTTGACACAAAAATGTTAATTCAAAAGAATTTGGTGACATGAATATCGTGTCAAAAATATCGTCACTACAAAATATAGAGTGACAAAATGTAGAAGGTAAGAATATAGCGTTTTATGTACATATTATTTTTAAAAATATTGTATGCAATATAGTTTATTTAATATAGTTGTATTAAACATTGCTTTATAATTATTGTAGTGTGTATTAGATAATATATACATTTTAGCTGTTACTATTATTAGTGTAATTGTTCAAAAATTTCGAAGTACAGAGTGTAATTTTTAATGTGTAATTAATTTGTTCAGATTTAGTGAGTAATCTATCAATTGGTAATGGGTTGGTGGGTTTGTTGGGGAATATGGTGAGAATTTATTTAAGTTATAAATATATTTTTTGAATATAATTTGTTTATGTTCATTAAATATTTAATTGATGATTTATTATGTAAATTGAATAATTGATTGTTATTTACATTACTTAAGTATATTTTTCGATTTTTGATGTATATTTTATTTTTGGATAGTTAAATTAGTAATTCATATTTTAGTTCCTCGTTTTTTAGGTTTGTAATGGAGTAGGGTGAAAAATTGTTAACATTATATATTGTTTTATAGAATCTTTATTTTAATTAAATATTCAGTTGTGTATCACTTATGTGAATTTTTTATTTGATTATTTACTGTGCATATGTTTTGTTGTTTTTTAACTGTTAGTTGATTATTTATTGTATTTATTAATAACATGTGTTATGTTTATTCCTACTTTTAATGGTGTTTGTTTTATTTAATTAATATTGTTATGTTATTATTGTATTGTAAGTTATTAGAATTTTTGGGGGTGGGGCATTGTTTTTTTTCCAGGTAGTATGGAAGGAGGTGCCTTTGTTTTGTTAATTTTTTTATTTGTTGCATTATTGTTATAATATTAATTGCTTTTTTACATCTAATTCTATGTATTTATATAGTATATATTTTGAACATGTTGTAATAATTTTATGTTGTAAAGTATTTGGAATGCTATATGTAACCCTTCCTAAGTACAACACTTTCCATGATTTTGCTTATATTGGAATGGGAATAGTAATAATAGTAATTGTAACCCCCTCAGTTCAGTACTTTCCATACTGTTGGTTAGAATGGAGTTAGAATGGAGTAGAAACAGTAAGTCAAACGTCTTCATAATTTAACTCTTTCTACTGTTGCTTAGCTTGGCGTGTGAATGGTA
Organism: Triturus cristatus; assembly: GCF_964204655.1. Classification (NCBI taxonomy): domain Eukaryota; kingdom Metazoa; phylum Chordata; class Amphibia; order Caudata; family Salamandridae; genus Triturus; species Triturus cristatus. The sequence goes on along the minus strand of NC_140589.1, from coordinate 231,326,563 downwards.
ATTCAAACCCCTCAGAGTCCTAAACTCTCCCTGCTTTTGTTTACGTTGGAGCGGGAATAGTAGATCTAACCCCTCAAAGTCCAAAACTCTCCCTGCATTTGCTTATTTAGTAGTGAGAAAAGTGAATGTGACCCCTCAAAGTCCAGCACTTTCCCTGCTTTTGATTACGTTGGAATGGCTATAGTAAATCAAACCCCTCAGAGTCCAAAACTTTCCCATCTTTTGCTTATGTTGGAGTGGGAATAGTAAATATAACCCCTTCAAAAGTCCAACTCTTTCCCTGCTTTTGATTATGATGGAATGGAAATAGTATATTTAACCCTTCCAAACTCCATCAGTTTTCATACGTTTGCTTAGATTGGAGTTAGATTACTTAATGTTGTTTATTCTGTGCTTGTTCCCGCTCTGCCGCCTGCCCCGCTCTCCGCTTCCCGCCGCCGCCGTTCTCGCGGCCACGCCCCTTTTCCAGCGTCATCCCCGCTCCCGCCTCCCAGCTGCTCCTCCCTCCCACTTGTCCATAAATGGCGACCGCGCGGCGCAGGTGAGTGTGACCTGTTCTCAGGACACCCCCGCACCGCACCGCCCCCAGCTGTGTGTGTTTCCCCTCGTGTGCCGTAGCTGCTGCTCGCAGCCTGGTTCTGCCATCTGCCTGCCGTTCTGTCCCCTAGCTATTTCGACTGTTTCTGCGTTCAACTGTTGTACTTTGTGCTTCATTGTGTATAATATTGTTTATTCTGTACTTGTTCCCGCTCTGCCGCCTGCCCCGCTCTCCGCTTCCCGCCGCCGCCGTTCTCGTGGCCACGCCCCCTTTTCCCGCGTCATCCCCGCTCCCGCCTCCCAGCTGCTCCTCCCTCCCACTTAGCCATAAATGGCGACCGCACGGACGCGCAGCGGTCATGCGCAGCGGGCGCACCGATTGCGTGCCGAAGGCGCGCCAAATGCAAGCCCGTCCGCGCCTGGACCGCGCCCAGCGCCAGGACCCCTGGCCCCCGCCGACGCAGGACTACCCAACGGACCTACGACGCCGCCACCCTCAACGCACTCAATGCCGGCCGGAACCCTGCCTGCTACCGATCCACCCCGAGACGCACCCACGGACCCTTCGCCTGCCAAGCCTGCCGATTCACCTGCCTCCGGACCTGCACCACCCCTGCCAAGTTGAGCACCAGCAGCAACCACCTGAAGTGCATCCTGCTCAACACCCGCTCCGTCCATAGGCACGCCGTGGAACTCTGGGACCTGCTCGACGCGACAGCACCGGACTTCGCCTTCCTCACCGAAACCTGGATGAACGCCTCCTCAGCGCCCGACATCGCCATAGCCATCCCGGACGGATACAAGATCACCCGGAAGGACCGCGTCAACCAGACGGGAGGAGGCATCGCCATCGTACACAAGAACACCATCCGCATCTCGACTAACTCCGACGAAACCTTCACCGCCGCCGAACACCTCCACTTCCAGATACACACCGACCCCAAGACCACCCTCCGAGGCACCCTCATCTACAGACCCCCGGGACCACGCACACAATTCAGCGAAGACATCGCAGACTTAATCGGCCCGCACGCCCTTCCCTCCGCCGACTACATCCTCCTAGGAGACCTCAACTTCCACCTGGAGAACAACAATGACAGAAACACCACCGCCCTGCTGGACAACCTTGCCAACCTCGGACTCAAGCAACTGGTGAACACCCCCACCCACTACGCCGGCCACACACTTGACCCCGTCTTCTCATCCAGCAAGCACATCTCCTTCAGCCACTCCACCGGACTCCACTGGACCGACCACAGCTGTGTCCACTTCAGCTTCAGAAGAACTACGACCCACCACCACCCGCAACAGGTTCCCCGCCAGAGCTGGAGCAAGATCACCGCCGAGCAGCTCACCGCCTCCCTCAGCCAGAACACCCCCACCAGCACAACAGACCCCAACGAAGCAGCCAGCAACCTCACCAAGTGGCTGACCACCTGCGCCGATGACCTCGCACCACTAAAGAACCCTCCCAGCAGACCCGGCAGCAAGAAAACCCCCTGGTTCACCGACGAACTCAAGGAATCCAAGAAGAACTGCCGCACCCTCGAGAAAGCCTGGCAGCTCGACCAGACCACACACAACAGGACCGCCCTCAAGCACGCCACCCGCAAACACCATCAGCTGATCCGCGCCACCAAGAAGTCGGCACTCAAAGAACGACTGGACAACAACGCCCACGACAGCAAGGAACTCTTCAGCATCGTCAACGAGTTCTCCAACCCCAGCGCCGGAAACAACGACATCACTCCCTCGCAAGACCTCTGCGACTCACTCGCCTCGTTCTTCCACCGCAAGATCGCCGACATACACAACAGCTTCGATGCACAGACCACGCACCCTACCACCGAACCAACGCCCGCCACCACCACCCTCTGCAACTGGACCCCGATCAGCACCGAAGACACCACCCGCACGATGAACTCCATCCACTCCGGATCACCAACCGACCCCTGCCCCCTCCACGTCTTCAACAAGGCCGACTCAGTCATCGTACCCCATCTCCGGGACATCATCAACTCCTCCTTCCACACCGCCACCTTCCCGGAGAGCTGGAAGCACGCCGAGCTTACCGCCCTCCTGAAGAAACCAACGGCAGACCCCACTGACATCAAGAACTACCGTCCCATCTCGCTCCTTCCTTTTCCGGCCAAAGTCATCGAGAAGACCGTCAACAGACAGCTCGCCGCCTTCCTCGAGATGAACGGATCCCTCGACCCCTCGCAGTCCGGATTTCGGGCCAACCACAGCACCGAGACTGCCCTAATCGCAGCCACCGACGACATCAGAACCCTGATCGACAACGGGGAAACAGCGGCCCTCATCCTCTTGGACCTCTCTGCGGCGTTCGACACTGTCTGCCACCGCACCCTAGTGAAACGCCTCTGCAACATCGGAATCCGAGAGAAAGCACTGGAGTGGATCATCTCGTTCCTCGCCGGAAGAACCCAGAGAGTCCGCCTCCCCCCGTTCAGATCCGAGGCCACCGAAGTCATCTGCGGCGTACCACAAGGATCTTCACTCAGCCCAACCCTCTTCAATGTCTACATGAGCCCCCTCGCAGCCATCACACGCCAACACAACCTCAACATCATCTCCTACGCCGACGAAACCCAGCTGATCCTCTCCCTCACCAACGACCCCACCACCGCCAGAACCAGCCTACACGAAGGGATGAAAGACGTCGCCGACTGGATGAAGAACAGCCGCCTTAAACTGAACTCAGACAAGACGGAAGTCCTCATCCTGGGATCATCACCCTCCGCCTGGGACGACTCCTGGTGGCCCCCGGCCCCGCTCCCAAGCCAACGGACCACGCACGCAACCTGGGCTTCATCCTGGACTCCTCCCTGTCGATGACCAGACAAGTCAACGCCGTCTCATCTTCTTGCTTCAACACCCTGCGTATGCTCCGCAAGATCTTCAGATGGATCCCCACTGAAACCAGGAAGACCGTTACCCAGGCACTCGTCACCAGCCGACTGGACTACGGGAACACCCTCTACGCCGGAACCACAGCCAAACTACAAAAAAGACTCCAACGCATCCAGAACGCCTCCGCACGACTCATCCTGGATATCCCCCGACACAGCCACATCACCGGACACCTGAGAGACCTGCACTGGCTCCCCGTCAGCAAGAGAATCACGTTCAGACTCCTCACCCACGCACACAAGGCTCTCCACGACCTGGGCCCCAAGTACCTCAGCGACCGCATGACCTTCTACACGCCCACCCGCCAGCTACGATCGACCAGCCACGTCCTCGCCACCGTACCACGCATCCGCAGAGCGACCGCCGGAGGAAGATCCTTCTCCTACCTGGCAGCCAAGACTTGGAACTCCCTCCCCACCCACCTTCGGCGAACCCAAGACCATCTCTCCTTCAGGAAGCAGCTCAAGACCTGGCTGTTCAAGCAGTAACTTACCCCCCTCCCCCAGCACCTTGAGACCCTCCCGGGTGAGTAGCGCACTTTACAAATGCCGTGATTGATTGATTGATTAATCTGACTTTTTTGAAGTTCAATACCTTTTCTAGTGTTGTTTTTTTATTTTTATACTCTCTCTTAATATTGTTTATTTCTTAATGTTTATATTATTTTTAAATTGATTTTGTGTGTAAATGTGACATCTATTTGCACATTAATTTTATATTTTTAGTAACTGATAGATATTATTGTTAATATGTTTATTAATTTTAATTTTCAAGTTAGAATATTAAGGTGCCTTTATTTATTTTTTAAATAATATTTAAGTATGTGTATTCTTTGCTCATTTAGTTAACAGTATTAATTAAAATAGGTTTTTAGATTAATGTTCATTTTTTAATTAGATTACATATTTGGTTTATTATGTATATGTTAATTTTTATTTTTAAGGTATTGTTAATATATTTAATGTATTAAAAATTATATATTAAAAATATATATATAAATATATGTGTGTATTTTATTTACAAAAACTATTAAATTATTATATTATTGTCCATTATACATTTTTTTGTATATTACTTAAAAGATATACTTAAGTCAGATGTAATATCTGACGTCATCAGCAGAGGATTGCGGTCGCGTGAGTTATAGTTGCCTGCACTAACTATAACGGGGGAATTTCATTGGTTTTTCACGAGTGAAATGCCCAGCTAACTATAACATGTGTGAAACCTATGGTTTTTTAAGTGAATATATATATACACATTACAACTCTGATATTCTTGCCTTTGTTTTGGTGATAATCTGTTTCACAATATTTGTGACAGAATATTTTGGTAGTTTACATACAAAGGGGCCTAGTACGATGTTGGGCGGATGCACCATCTTAAATACAGGATGACCCACCGCCCGTCTGCGCTCCCGACCCCCTGATTAGGATGCGACCGAACACTGTTCGGTCACATTCTGCCATTTCCCTATGGGAGCATGTGTTACGGCTGTAAACCGGCCGTAATACATGCTCCTGTAGGGAAATGGGAGTTGGTGTTAATCCCTGCACCCCGTGGCAGGCACCTTAAGGTGCCTGCCACGGGGTGCAGAGATTAACGGGGGGTACCATAGGTGCTCCCTCGGCCCCCAACCGGAGGCCACAAGGGGAAAGGGGCCCTGCCAGGTGTCCCCAAACACGCTTTCCAATAGGGTTTCCATATTATAAAAGGCTGGCAAGGAAACCCTGCCAGAAACCGTGCATCGTAATCCGGATTGCGTAAACCGCCATCTATTTGAATTACGGGCCAGTTCCCACTGGCCGATGGGCTCCATGAGCCCGCTGTAAGCCAGCAAGAATGACCGGCCGGTTTCAGTTCCGACCGGCTGAATTATTATTATTATTATTATTAGTCAGATTTGTATTGCGCATGGCTGCCCCAGCGACGGGGCGTCCCAGCGCCGCCAAAGACATGAACCCATGAGAGAAAAATGCAGAGTTAACCATGGAAAACAGGGAAAAGCCAAGTCTTTATGGCTTTACGAAAAGCCAGATGATTCTGGTTTGCTCTGGTGGAGGCAGGGAGCGAATTCCAGAGTTTCGTTGCCAAACTGTGAAATGAGTGACCGCCAGCTCTGGCTTTCGAGACACGAGGAATGCAGACCAGTGCTTGGTCAGCAGATCTCAGAGGGCGCCCTGGCACATAAAACTCAAGCAAGTTAGACAGCCCCGAAGGGGCCTGAAGGGTCAAGATCTTATGCGACACGCAAAGAGCCTTAAACTGAATGCGCTTTTCAACAGGCAGCCAATGAAGTTTAGGGAGTATGTGAGCAACTGAGCAGGATTTCGGAAGTGCCACCAGTAGAATCAAAAACAACCGGTCAGAATTGAAACTGACGATGTCGACCAACATCGTAATAGGCCCCAGAGAATGTAAACACAATATTTTTGCAGATGATATTTTTGACATAAAATTCTTGTGCCATGATATTGTTTCCTCAATATTTAGTTACACAAACCATCAAAAGCTTCTTTCGGTTACAGGTCTTACCCTCTATTAATGAACTGGTGTCCTGATTCAAGATGGGGTTGCAAGAAGAGAAAAAAGGAATTTCTCTGACAGCAACTGGTAAGGCACTATTTTACCAACCATTCTCTGTGGAGACAGTATCTAGAGAGTGGCCACCTATATGTGCTGGAGGTTATCTAGAAAATAGACAAGGATAACATTTCTCTTAAATGCATTTGATTAGTATCAGTTAAAATATCAAAGTGAGTAATGTTGCCTTGTACTATAATATTAGTTTTATCAGAAAACACTTCAGCCAAATATGAAGATAGAAATCAGGTCCTGTGTTAACATTGTTTTGGGAAAGGCAATGGCTTATAAAAAGATTCCAGTTCAATAAGTGTTTCCAGACTAGGATGTATTTTATCAAAAACACTATGGCATTCAGAGAATCTCTGACAATCGCTACTCATTGGCACCCACATTTGCTTTCCTGATGGCTGATATGATGCAATAGCCAACTGATACTGCATCCTTGATTATTGAACTACAGCCCTCCTTTAACCAAGTCTCAATGAGACACAGTCCAGGTTGATTTTTGAAATAATGTTGGAAATGTTGTAGCAAATAACTACAGTTGAGTGGACATTAATTAACATCCCTCTCAGTGATTTTATCATGGAAGGAAAACTAATCTAGTGCAAAGAGTATGAATAGATGACACTACTAGATTAACACAATGGTTGCAATTAATTTGCTTTTGCTGTGGACAGAAACATTTTCTCATACATATTATTACCTATTGGCTATTAGGCTGTTGAGCCTGAGCAAAACAATGTTCTAAGTGCCATTGTTAACAATGTCATCTATATAATCAGAAACAATATTTTCTTTCCATCATCAGTTTGCAAAAGTGTCAAATTAATCTTCAGAATCTATGGTGTCTTAAAATCTGAAAGAAAAGCAAAGCTCATGCAAGTAGTTTTCTGCACAGTTTAATTTCTCTACTATGCACGAATGCTGGATGCAAAGGATCAGTGCCCTGAATTTACCAGAAGTTAGTTCCACACACTCTTCTCATTCTTCTTCTTCTAATATGTATAACCTTTTTCTAGAAATTATTCTATTAACTGTGGGTAATATAGGCTACTGTGATGAGTGATCAATATATTTTACATTTTTTCAGGTTAATGCAAATAATAAAGTGCCAAAGGTTTGAGCTGTTATCGCTATTAAAATAGGGAAAACTATGCCAAAAACATTTGGAACTGTCAAGCTGCAGAGTTCCACAGTGCTTTCATTGTGTACAAATATATTGTTCTCTTTGTCTAGTTCATCAGTTAATGTAGCGGTGCCCATTATGATGAAACAGAACAGTTACTGATGGTTATCTGCGTGAAGATATCAATGTTCATTGTCCAGTGAAACATTCAAACTTGTGAATGTGAATATTTATTTATTTGTTGATTAATTAAAACCATTACAAAAAAAGGACAAAAATAAATACAAACCAAACACATTACCTAATTGAACATTCCAGGATACAATGCATAAAGTTGACCACAATCAATTAACTTTTTCCAGTTCGGGATAATTCAACATTATTATTTCATTTTTAAAATAGTTTACAGGACGTGGCAGTTTTCAAGGATAAAGTGCACATGTGCCATTCTATAAAAATAATAAACAATATAAATGGAACAGTTATCTAAAAGTAGTACTTTAAAAACAAACAATTAGTACATTATCTAAAAGTAGTACTATAAAAACAAACAATTAAAAAGTGCCATAAAGATAATTCATCATCATCTTAAAAACAGCAACATCATCATTTACAGCCTTAACAAATTCAACATATACTTTGGGTGTCAACCTTACATAATTTCTTTTCCACTGTAAGTATAAATTTTACAAATTGGTGTATAATATAGACGTTGACACCACTTAGGCAAAATATTAATGCCGATCTACAAGTCCTAAGTCCCATTTCTTTAAAAATAGGTTTTAAAATTATTTTCCGTTCCTTCATCATTTTTGGGCATAGTGTTACAATATGCAGCAAGGTTTCGTCATACTGCCCACACAGCCGGCAAATATTTGATGCCCATTTGAACTCCCATTTAGGGGTTCCATCTTGGGTTGGATAAATTCCAAACCTTAGTAACATAAATTTCTTCTTAATTAAGGGTTTTTGGTGATGAAAAAGTAAATAAGGTTGGGCCATCATTTTGTCGAAACAATTGGCAATAGACCAAAAGTGTTTTTTTTTTTCTCAGCTCATATTTATCCGACAATTCTGACAGCAAGGCGACGGTTGAATTAATTATTTTTTTATAATCCATTTTACTCTTTGTTTCGTCTTCCAATTTGGGACATTCGAATTTTAGGAGACACTCAGCTAAATAATCCTGCCAGCTTCTAGAGTATTCACTGGTCGAAATCTCGCTCCAACACATATTGGCCAGCGTGCCCTCCTTGGCTCGAGATAATGCCAATAGTGTTTTTACAAATGATGCTTTACACACCAAGAGCTGTTTCCATAAGCCAAATTCCAATCTTAAATTGGCACATGAAATCTGACTAGGAATCCTAAAGACTGATTTATATGTCCTAGAAACTATGGCCTCCAATACTTTCACGTCTCTACCCTTAAAAATAATAGACCCATAATCCAGGGAGGGAATAAGTTTTGCTTTCATGACTTTAAGTAGATGGTCATAATTGGGGCATACTAATTTATCTCTTAACTTTCGAAATGCGAAGGCAAGTGAGGAGCCTTTAGCCTCTAAGTTATTGAAGTGCTGTCTGAATGATAGTCGATCATCAAATGTAATTCCCAAATATTTATAAGTTTTTACACAGTCCACAGACAAACCATTGATACTCAAATCCTTTACCCCAAGTTTGCCTTTTCCTAATAACATAATTTCTGTTTTTTTTATATTAATTGTTAATCCATTTTGGGTTACATATATATTAAAAGAATGTATTAATTTTTTAATCCTATCATAGTTTGGCTAAGTAAAATAGTATCATCAGCATACTGTAAGTATTTAATTTCTTTACCCATTACAGAAGGGGAATGTGAATTTACGTCATTAAAATGGGTTGGGAGATCAGACATAAATAAATTAAAAAGACAAGGAGCGAGCACACATCCTTGTTTTAACCCAAGATTTGTCTCAAGGCGGCGGGTAGTATGTCTACCATTGCCGATTTTGACCTGCACCCAGGTATTTGAGTACAATAATTTAATCATTTTTAAAAGAGTTTCTGATATACCCCAATTCATTAGCTTTTTCCAAAGAATATTTCTGGGTACAGAATCAAACGCGGCTTTTAAGTCAATAAAACAAATGTACAATTTTTGTTTCCTACATATGGCTCTTTCTCCTAGTAAAGACAATAAAATCAAATTGGTAAGAGTCGATTCTCCCTTCCTAAATCCTGTCTGAAAGATTGGAATCAATTCTTCTTTTTCCGCCCAAGACTCCAACTCCTCTAACAGACAACTTGCGAATATTTTAGCATCTACGTCTGTGAGGGTAATTAAACGATAATTTGCAGGATTCTCCTGGGGCCCACTTTTGTAGATCGGCTGTATTATACTTCCCCTCCATGAATCCGGAATACAGCCTGTCTTACGAATTTCATTGAAGAGGACCGTTAATAACTCTGGCCAATACTCAATTTTGACTTTAAAAATAGCGTTCGGCATTCCATTAGGTCCAGGGGCTCCATTTGATCTAATTTTAAGTAAAACCTTTTTAACTTTATCTACCGACCATAACTTAATATTCGTAGAGCCTGGTGTGTCCGTTACACCAAAAGGGTCACACCCTTCAACTGGCTCCAATTTACCTTTGTAATCAAGACATTCAAACTCCTCTATCAGTTGGCTTTGGGAAGTTAATTTATTATTAAAAAAATGTATCCAGCTGAATTCATCTATATTGGCACTTGTATTTCTAAAATTTCCATTTTCTAAATTATTAATTATGCTCCAAAACATTCTCAGGTCCTTAGATTTACATGCGTAATGGAGTTTAGCCCATGACTCTTCATAATACAATTGTTTAGCCCTCCAGATTTCATTCTTGTAACCCCTCTTTAAATTTCTGATTTTAAGCGATGTTATGAAGTAACAAGATCCCTTTGCTTTTCTATATACTGATCTTATTGATTTATTAAGAGACCGTTTCAGATATAATAAACAACGGGAAAACCAACCTGGGTTCCTAGGATTCAAAATTCCACTCCCAGGTCGTCCCCTATTGGGGAATTTATTCAGTAGAGATTCACATAAGGTGGGCCAAAGGGCAATCATCGAGATTCCGTCAGAGTATTCGACCCGCGCATTTAGGATTAGAAGAGAGAGAAAGTCAATAATATCTTTCTCTGTTTTCTCATTCCATATTAACCTTTTTAAATTAAAAGTGACCGGGGCCTATCTTAATATTTTAGTCTCTGGTAAATACTCGAAGGGTAAATTGATCGTAAAAACTTGCGGATTGTGGTCGCTCTCAATCCTTGGCACAACCTCATAGCTTTGAACTTGTTCTGCGAGTTTATCTGACAATATCGTATAGTCAATTATGGAAAGACAGTCGGCTTTATTGAATGTTGGAAAATGCTCCCTATCATACAACATCGTTAAATTGTATTTAATAAATTCACAATTAGACCATTGGGATAGAAGATCTGAGAGGGTTTCCCGGTTTTTATACAATAAAAGATGAGTATTAAAATCTCCCGAGATGATCATCTGAGCATCCCTATGATCATAATATAGCACTTTCACCATCTCCCATAACTCAATAAGTTGAAGTGATCGCACCTTTTTTTTCGAACTTAAATAAACATTTAAAATGATCAACGATTGACTGGCTATTAATTTAACACATTGAATCCATTTAACTTGAAGGTCTATTTCATAGTGTTCAACATTAAGATTTGAAGAAACATATATTGAAAGTCCCCCACTTGGTCGACCATAAGCAGCTTCCCTACACGCTACATTCAAATATTCGTAATAGCCGATCAGCGGTGTGCTGGCCAAATTCCACGTTTCTTGCAGAAGTAACATATCAAACAAATTTAAAAAACTTACAACATTTACATCTTCTACAAGAGTATTAAATCCGTTTGTATTCCAAGAGCAAATTCTGACTGCTGTTGGAGCATTGAATGAAGTACCCCGACAAATTCTGACTGATGTTGGTGCATTGAATGAAGTACCCCAACATCAATCAGTCTTTGCTGAATTTTTTCCAGATAGAATAGCCGGAAGACAACTCCAGTCATCAGCTGCCGCATGAACCCCTTTTGATTCCTCACACACAAGTGACCCTGGCTGACAGCTTTTAATTTTAATGCCACCTAGCCTATTTAGGGCTGAAGATGGACCTGAAGCTCCTTTCAATACTGTAAATTGGTTAACAGCAGTTTGTTTTGGGGCCTCCTTTTTCACTATGGGTATTAGTGGGGTCGGGTATTGCAGACCGTGTAGTCTCCATACTTTAATCCCCCAACATTCAAAGTTTTTAGAATTCGCTAATATTTTCTTTACAATATCATCCTTTAGCCAAGTCGTGATGGTTGTCTCCCTATTACCACCATCTATCTTAAACTCTACAGAATCCAGGTTTTCGGTTGCAACATCCTTAAGATCAGGAGTTGCTTTTAGTAATTTCAGAATATTCCCTCTATTCAAAATATCATGTGAACCGCGAGTCGAATATAGGGGGCAGAACACCACTTTTCGATTTTCAGCTTGCAGTTTGGGTGATTCAATATTACTCCTAAGCCCTGAATCCGATCTAACCATATTCCCAGCAGACACCAATAGGGAACTATCCTGTAATTTGGGGGATTCAATATTCCTCCTAAGCCCTGGACCGGATCGATCAGTATTGCTCCTAAACCTTGAATCCGATTGATCCATATTCCCAACAGTCACCAACAGGGGATTATCCGGTCGATTTAAACGATCAGGCTGCCCTGGCTTAGATTGAACCAGAGTACTGGAACCCTCAACCTGTTCATTCTTGTTAGGATGCGAAGGAGGGGGATTTATTAATTTTCCATAAGGTAGCTTTTGGTCATGTACACAGGGCTGTATTCTCGGACTAGTCTGGTCCGTAAGGGAAAGGTTTATAATTGTTTCAATGGCCATATGTTTCTCACCTTTTGAGACTACTCCTTCATCTCTAGACCAAACGGACTCTATTTCTTTTGGATAGGTATGTATATTATTGTTAGACCCTATTAATTCTTGAACTGGGATGATCTCATTCTGGAAAAGGTTTTCAGAACGCTGATAAGAGTGTGAATCATGCATATGCTTATCTCGCCCTACCTGGTTCTCTTGGATTGACAGTGTCTGGGTTTTAGACCCCATTTTAAAATAGGCTCCTCCTTTATCCCTTCACTTCCAGCTTTACTGCATGGCTTAACCTTTCTATTGGCTCGAGGTGCAGTCGAAGGTGTAAAAATTGGGAAGAGGGCTGCGGGACCGGAATTCAAGTTTAATGGGCCGCTATTGTTTGCAACCCCATTAGTTATTTTTTTATCCCGTACTGCCTTGTTATATGTTTTTCTCAATCTTTTCCTCGCCCTTTTTGATAATACTTCAGGGACTCCTGTTACTTCGGTGACCGTAGTTACTATTGAGCTACTATTATTTGCCTCCAGATATATCTTTAAATTAGGGGAGTGTAATGCCTCTAAGGGTACCTCAATATTACCTACTACGGGTCCGGGGGCCCCACTTTTAACACTAGTCTTCTGCGGAGGCGAAAGTTTTAGGACCGGAGGATTTTTTCCTATGGTTTCAATATTTCTTATATCATCACTCGTCCCAACTTCCCTACCGGATAATAGTTTTACTTCATGGACCATAGAACTAACAATTGATGGCAGATCAGAGATTTTATCGATCAGTTGGGCACACGTGCAGGATATTAACTGATTTTCTTTATCAGCTTGAACTTTAGACATCAGCTTAGTTAATTGAAACAGCTTCGCGTCATTTCCTACAACGTGAGTTGCTAAAGTATTTAAAATATCTACCTGAATGTCTAACTTGTCAGAGTGGAAATTAAGGGCTTTTGTTATAGAATCCATAGTATTAAGCATACAATCCCATGCTCCACACTCAGAATTACTAACATTATTTTCCAGGGTATCTGATTTTACCTGAAAATTTCCATGAAACTTTGTTAGAAAAGATAAATCTGCAGAGTTAAAAGACTTACATTTCTCATTAATATCCAACTTAACCTTATTGCTCCTATTAACCACACCTGGAATCAATACAGACTTATTGATACAAAAGCTATTTTCCAAAATTATACTGGATTTATCCTAATTAATAGGACGAGCTTCCCCAGTTAAAGAAAGATGTTCAATCGGGCTTAGTAAATCATCTCCGCCACCCTTATTAAGTGGCTTAAACACACTATAATCAGCCTCTACGGCCACATCACTGACGTTATGATTCGAACCCGAGGAGATTTCGATTACCGAACATACAACAGTTCCACTCTCTGTGGATCTTTTGTTCGACTCTTCCGTTCCTAAATTTTGTTGGTTCACCATCACACATAGATCGGTAGGCTGCTCAATTAGCTGATCCACCATATTATCACGGTGAATTTGTGCTGGTGCTTGCAGCCTTCCAGTATACACTGGTAGATTTTTCGACAGGATAAGCGCTGGTTCTTGTGTGTCTTTAATTGACTTTGGAAGCTTTTCCTTAGGGCTACTCATTTCCAATGCCTTAAATTGACCCGAAAAAGCTTTAGGATCTTTCAATGGAGATGAATGGCCTACAGTTAGGTTCGAAACCAGGGACACCGGCTCATGCCGGGGCCTTGGTAGAGACGAAGCAGATTTGAGCTCAAGATCTTCACCCAATTGAGCACTATTTAAACATGGTGACGATACAAGAGAAGTAAATGAAGATGATCTGCAATCAACACCAGAGTTGCCATTATCCTTCTTATTTTGAGATCTATTTTTCTTTTGAGTGTGGTACTTGAAAAAGTAACTCTTAATTGACGGTTGAGCGTCAATGTTGGCAATCTTCTGAATCTTCCCTGGGACTACGGGGGATGAAGGTGGTACACTCAGCTCAGCTAATTCAGTCAGGCAGTCCCCTGATGTAGTAGCCCTCTCATTTTTTTCGTCTGATTTTGACTGTGACCCCACTTTGGTTAATGCATCGGGATTGTGACGCTGTTTTAACTTCGGCAGAGCACCGCGTTGGCATCCAGATCTCATCATTAACCAACACCTTGATGTGAATTCAGCAAATTTCAATGACGTAATAAGAGATTATTAAGTTATGATTTGAACTATACCAATGACGACTAAGGGGTCCTCACACCTCCCAAACAGGACCCCTTGACCCTTTGTTGATCTTTGTCGCTCTTTTTTTTTTTTTCCCGTCCTCTTATACTTTGGGGGTTGCCCTTCACCACCACCTCTACTTTTAACACCAATACAGCTCACCTCCCAGACCTCCCAGGCCTGTCTGCCCCAAGTCCTGCGCCGAGCCGAGCTCCGAAGCCACCCAGACCTCCAGCCGCAAAGGTAGAATAGCGGGGGAGGTACAGTAACTACAATGCGGCGGTAGCAGTCAAGCACAGGGTTAGTGGCAGCAGCCGTCAGGGAAAGGCCGGAAAAGACCGCAGCAGCGAAAGCGGTAATGGCAGCTGTGGCGGGGCAGGTCGTTAATTGACGTAGCAGCAACACAGCAAAAGAGCACAACACAGGATCACCCGGCCGCCCAGATCAAATGCGCTCAACCAGGCTGGGGAATCCTGAGTCCTGGGTCGCAGGAGGAGAGCAGAGGGAAGGAGAAGCCCTGGAGTCAGCTGCCTTATTCCTTATACTCAGTTCACCACACCTGCGCCGCCTGCCACTGCTGCTGACAGAGGGGGCAGACCTTCGCTTTTCGAGAAAGAAGCCTTTTTTGCGGCTCCGACCGCTAAAGCAGAGCAGAGCAAGATTTCACTCCGGCCGCTGTTTTTTTTATAATCCTTTATCGCGGCACCGGCCGCGGCAAGAGACTCTCGCGGCTAATCAGCTGGGTGATGCCGGGTGATGCCGGGAAAACGATGGGTTCAGCTCCTCCTCATGGCCCTCGGCCTCGGCCCGCCACGGTCCATCTCAGGCCTTAGACCTATCCCTGCCCCTCAAATATCAAGGGGGTAAGGTACCTCGGAGCCCTTAAAGCCCTTAAAGCCTCACGAGCGGCGGACCACGGACCACGGAGAATGTCGGCTGGCGTTTGCATGGCGTTTCGCTCCTGCGATTAAATCAGTCCTCCTTTGTTTAACTGTATTGATGTCCAATGAACTTGCAAAAGGACTTGTTGTGACAATGTTATGTAATGAAATTCTCAGAACATAGGAAATTTGAATAATTTCTCCAGGGCTAAAAATCTCAATTGGCACCCTTTCGTAAATACCTCCATTAGATAGTGGATGTGCATTGATGTTATTCGGATGAAAGTATCTTTTAACTCTCTATGATTTTTTTTTTTTTTTTTGCATCTTTTATATAGCGCGAACTCGACCCGAAGGTATTGGAGCGCTGTACATGAGCACCGTATTTACATTACATATTCAGGCACGGGGAGATTAAGTGATTTGCCCAGAATCACAGGATGTGGACGCGACCTCGAGGCTCGAACCCTGGTTTCCTGCACCAAAGTCAGCAGCGCAGCCGACGGACCACATCCCCTCCCCGATGATGACTTGTGTGGTTGCAGCTCCTGTATTACAGAAGATGGTGTTAGTCTTTCATAAAGATAATGCCCATGACCATCAAAAAAATTATAATTAACATGGTAAGCCAAGCAGATACACTTGTCATGGTCCAGGCAAAAGGTAAGAATCCTTCTTTAGCATTGGCTATTTGTAGAAGTGGATGTTTCATGGAGAGAGGCAAGAAAAACAGCTCCTGTTTCGGGATCTGGATTGCACTCATTCTCAGATACCGTAATTTATTGCATCGGTTTTATTTTCAATTGATGTAGATTCTTTCTGTGGCGCACGTAACTTTGCAGTTCTAGCAAACATATATATGTATGTGTGTCCTTCCAATACTTTTCAAAGAATATCTGAATCATTAATTCATCTAAGGGCTTCAGCCACTCAACATAATGTGGCAAGTGAAGTCTCCCAAAGTTCAAAAAACCCCTGAGGACTTGCAACTTTCTAAGTGTATTTGGAGGTTTTAAATTAGCATATAGGACTGAATGGGAAGACATTCTCAATTTGCGATTACCAAGTAGAGAATTGCAAATTGAGAATGCAATTTCAAGGTTGCAAGGGTGCCAAAAGGACACCCTGTTGCAACCCTGAAATTTGCATGTATGCACATTTTGTGCACATACATGCCCTAAGAGCATGTATGTGCGACATATGGCACTTTTAAAAAATCAAAAAAGGGAAAAAGGCTTGATACATATGGCCCCTAGTGTCCTTTATCATTGCTGGATAACTCCTATCTAGGCTTCCTTGTTTTGAGTTTACTCCCACAGAACACTACATGCATAATTAGAGGATCCATTCCAGAACAGAGCCAAATACATCAACCCAAGCCCATAACAGAGGGTGTATAAGTTATGAGTTACTAAGCATCACTGTCAAGACATTTTCAAGGCTGTGAAACATTTTGATCCCTTCTTTACTCAGGTGAGTACACAACTCTAGTTTTATTTTTCCAATAGGTTCACACATACTTTAAACAAGCTGGCTGTTATCTATTTGCAATCTTAACTTTTTGACTCCTGAAATCTGTTTTTGTGCAGAACGTTCTGTAAGGTTGATGGTGTTGTTGAACACTCACTTATGGACAGCATCAGTCAGTTGTACCAGGCATTGGTGTCCAGTAACTATTTTAAGCTCAACCCATCAAAGGCAGAATTCCTACCCTTTTCCAGCAGCTCCAAACAACCTCAAAACCAACACTCCCAGCTAATAAGCAATGCTACGTCTCTTGAATTCACCCTTGACACAGTACTCATATACAAGGAACATATCAGGACAACCAGCACAGTACCACCTCTTCCTGCAGAACGTGAAACCCTTCCTTCCAGAAGATGTTTTCAGGACAACAGTGCAAGTCATGGGCATTGATGGAGGCAACACTCTGCTCAATGGTTTCCAAGACAAGAACCTAGCACCCCTGAAAGGTATCCTGCACACAGTGGCACATCTTATCACGAGTGAGCAGAAATTCAGTCATACCACCCCAACTCTGAAGGAAGCACACCTGCTCCTACCACAGGCACAAATCATGTTCAAGACCAGTTACATCATGTACAAGACCTCAAGGAATAGCACCTGATATGCCAGGCCAAGAAACTAACCACTGTTGGTTTACAGTTGACACTCCCAGAGCCAAGACATTAAAGACTGCATACCAAAAGCTGCAGGAAGGAAAATAACACAGAAGAAATGCCTTCTTCTGGAACAAAGCCTTATTGACATCAGAACTGCTCCAAACAGCCTGTACTCCATGAAGAACCCGAATACATGAGCATTCTGCTGTCTACAGTCTGCAGCCTTCACCAAAACCCCACGTTTTTCACCAAAGGTACTAGTCATGGAAGTTGCCCTTTCAAGTCTAGCCAAAATTAAGGGACTCTTAGATCTGTTGAACCCCAATTGCCACAATCTTCTTCGTGATAAGCTTAAACAAATGCGGGCTCTTCCAATTTGACATTGAAGAGAACAGAAATAAGCAAGCTACTGAATGGTAATGCCTTGGATGAAAATTCAGAGGGCTGGTTGATCAAGGTCAAAGTTAATGATAATGCCAAAAGTCATTGATAATTTCATTTTATGAGGCGCTACGACACACTAAAAAACTCACCTCACATCGCCCAAGCCCGATGCAAAAAAGACTCTACACGCCATGTCCAACTGTGTTAACTGTTCTTCTCAGGCACACAGGCAGGATGGTAGGAAATATGCCAAGATTTAAGATTCTAAAGTTTGCCGTGTTTATCCTGTAACAAGGGGAAGGTGCTTGAAGAAGGAATGCAAAATCGTGCTGGCTTCGTGGATGAAAGTGCTCATTCACATTGCTCTCAATATGGAATGCACTTATTCACAGTGTTCTCAATGTGGAAAGTGCTTATTCACAGTGTTATCAATGTCCACTGAAAATCACTGTTCCAAAAAACATAAATTCCTTCAAGTTGCTAGGCAAAGTGCTTAGAAAGAGGGGGTGCCTTCTCTTTCCCACTCCCGAGGTGCAGGGGGTAACTGATTTGCAGGCTGAAAGTGGTCCATAATAGACTCCTTTACTATGCCAGTGGAGGGTGCCACCATGGAGGGTGTAGACAACCATTCCTCGGAATGGGTACCCGTTTACCAGGGGTGTTTAAGAACGCACTACTGTTTTGTAATGCTGTCCCTTTAAATTAAATTATTTTGCAAAAGATGGATTCTTCTGCAAAATAATATACATTTTTGTAAGCTGTGTTGTGTGCCGCCTTCTTAACTGTGTTAGTATTTGTGGCTATTGGGGACACTCTAGAATCACCTTTTGCTTGTAATGCCCTAATCTTTAATTTGTTAAAGATACTTTTTATGTATATTCCTTACTCTCTGCCAGTTCATCTGCCTGTTGGTATCTACCATTGCAAACTAGGGTATAGCCAGTTTATCATTTTTTACCAAATCCCTTGCATTCCTTGTGCATATAAACCCCGTTATCATTTTACTCTGGGCCTGGGTGCAGACTGTGTACAGCTTTGTGAGACTCCCTCTGCACCTGTGTGGACCTATTTGTGAATTCCTACATCCTTTAAATGTGGGTAACACCTACGTACTATCAGTGAATGCCTGCTACCTTCCTTCTCCCTGCCATCTGTTCTGCTACTGTCCCCTCCCACTATCAGCAATGTTATGTCTGTGAAGTACAAAAGGTAAGGAAAAGAGTTCAGAAGAGATGTATCCAACGTATTCTTTATTGCAGGAGAGAAACTCCAACCACAGCAGAACCCCATAGAATCAGCCAAGCAACTGACTTCACTTCTTCCAGTTTAACTCTAAACGTTCTTAATGGAACAAACCATAATATAGATACAACATGGAACAAACCAAACAGGACTAACAAATTATGTAACTCTAATAACACAATAATACATAAACCACTGTGACAAGGCCTAGGTCATACCACTCACTGCACCTCATTTGGAATCCATCTCTGGTGCTCTCTGTGTCACATATGGGTACAAGTACCATATATCTCAAGCGGACCATAAAACACTCCCGGTGGGACTCAAATCGAGGGTAGACGCAAGTGGTTGCCATCTACCCACTATTTTCAGGGGGTAAATGCCATCTGCTGCACAGATCGCTGCTTTCAGCTGAGTGACACCTTCCTTTCCTACTTCGCACAGAATTCACATAAATATGCTGAACTCGTCCCAGTGTATTTTTCTGACTGCTTTCAGCTGAGTGCCACTTTTCTTTCCTACTTTGCCCAGAATTCACAGAAATATGCTGAACTCATCCCAATGTATTTTTCTGACACCGGACACTATCAGCAGCGCCTGCACATTGTCTGCTTTTGTTCCGAGCAGCAACGTTCAGGCAGGAAAGGGGCTTATACTCCACCTTCTCCCATACCAAAAGCCAAAGTTAAGGGGCTATTAGACCTCTTTTTGTTGGAGTATCTTTGTTGGGAGCCTCACACCTAGATGCAGTGAAGGGGAAACAAAGGCTTGCATCTTATCACTTCACAGGTACATAAGAGAGAAATGCTTTTAACTTTGTCCAGTCCAAGTATATGAGGTATGCCTCCACTGGAAGAATGTCAGATGTGTTCGTTGCCCCAGTATTTACACAAATAACAATTTAAATACCACTATTTGGTTTTATATCTTTTATAGCACTTTAGCACTACAGTAGTGCTAAAGAGCTATAAAAGAAAGAAACCAAAATAGTGGTATTTCAATTGTTATTTGTATACGTGTGATGTAAAGCACTCTGACATCCTGCATTGGGCTGAGAAGTGCCACTACTCATCCCATTGTAGGTTTTCAGAGCACTTTACATCACACTTACAGATTATACATTGACAATAAATCATATGTGTGTACATCAATATAAGGGATGTGTTACAAAAGACAGTGAGGTTTACAAGGTGTAGGAGCACCATGTCCCTCCTACCTCACTCTGATGTCAGGAGTGGTGATGTCCGCCCATTATGACTAATTTGGTGTGTCCCCTCACTTCTTTTATAGGTCGAGCCTAGGCAGCGCGCATGCGCTGTCTTCGAGACATGCTCTGACGGCTTTAAACACGCCCTGTGCTTTTCATTGCTTGCTTTAGGTGCCTTTCGAAATTCCTTTGGTGCCATTGGTGAATAACTAAAATTTTTCCTGCTTTTTGGCAGTTTTGTTCCCACCCTGGAGACTGCCTCTGCTACATAGATCCTTTCACTATCGGCGATATGTTTAGTTTCTGCGCACTCCTTTTTTTTTGTTGGGCATTGTGCAACTTGCTTCTATCTAACATCATTTGCACATGCACTGGGCCTCTTCGTCAATATCCTTCTGCATTCTGTGCCCGACTTACATTCGCCCCTTCCCCCACTTGTCTCTTCTGCCTGCTCTTGTGCTCATTCTACCTTTTTCCACCCTTCCTGCTCTCCCTTTCTCATGCCAA